>NC_066581.1:57954698-59154698 GCF_024323335.1 Lathyrus oleraceus
GCTAGCTTGGGTATTCATGGTAGTGACAAATGGATGATGATTCCTGATATGATTTAACCTATTGCTTATAAATAGAATGTAATATTGGTCACGTTATCCAAGAATCTCAACATCATTTTTTCCACTAGTGGTATCTCCATCTATGTTTGTGAGTGAACATAATAATATTGTTGTTGGTTTTGTCAACAATAGTCACTGTGTTCAATTAAAGTTGAAACTCGATTGTCCATTCAATCCTATAACTAATTGTTGGAGACATAACTATAGTGAAGGTAAAAGAGTACGAAAAACAACATATGTGGTACATATAAGACATTGGGCAGAAGCTGCAAATTCAACATAATTTTTTTTGTATTCATATTGTAGTATACTATCCATTATATGTATATATATTTTATCCGGTTAATTGTGACTATACATATACTTTTGATCAAATATGTTAATGTTGTCATACTGTTTTATTAAACATGTAAATAAAACTTAGTTTAAAAAGAAAAAACATATAAAAAACTCCACTTACTACAAGATTTTTTATAAACTCGGAAAATTTGGTTTGTAGCATATTTATCAATATATTTGGTACCTAGTATATTTTTCATAAAAATTGACCTATACCAAATTTCTTGAAAAAATATGGTATTTCATCATATATTTCCCAAAAATTAATGGATCTTTACTGGGTTTTTTTTCCCGAAAAGATACGGTAATTCTTCATAGAAATAAAAAAAGTTGATAAGGTTTAACAAAATTCCGATATAAATTCATGTAAAATCCCATAAAGCTAAACAATTTGTCAAAAATCCGATATTCTAAGATAAATTTCGATACAACATAACCTTTTTAAAAAACCGGAAAAATTCCTCAAGGGAATAATGGTAAAAACATAGCTCTAAGGGGGACGGATGGCAAGACAAAATCTCCACTTTTTAGACTATTATTTTCCTATATTTAATTTTATTTCCTTTAGTATTGATTTTGGATTTCCCATAACATGGTTATGATAAGACAATTCACTATAATTTTTATCTCTCTTGTTCAAACTCGATTAAGGCCAATGTCTCTTCATAATTCTTCAAGCAGAGATGTTCTTGGTTCACTGCATTTTTGCCTCTTCATGCCTGACTTGGTTAAGACCAATTTATTTCCATAAGTTCATGTTTCGTAGGAATTTTCACCTCTTCGGGCATGATTCAGTTAAGAACAATGCCTCTTCATAATTTCTCAAATGGGGTCTTTCCACTTTGCAAAATTTCTTGTCTCTTCAAGTTTGACTCGGTTAAGAACGGCGACTCTTCATAACACTTAAATGGGAATGTTCACGGTTCGCCAATTTTTTTCCTATTCGAACCTGACTCAACTAAGACCGATTTCTCTTTGTGATTCTTGTGTCTCTTTGTGAGTCTGCAATAGGGATGTTCCACACAAGGGATGTCCTTTGTTCAACCCCTTTCTTTGGTCTTTAAACTAGAAAATAGGAGTGGACATATATCATTTTAGGCAATATTTTTCTTTCAAGTGGCGAATTAAAGAGTGGGGTCTCCTAACCATTGATCATGGTGGCTTTTAAAATATTTGCCTTTTCCTTGGATGACTGATTCTTAAGGTGTGGTTTAAATAAACTCAACAGTTTCTATGTTAATACTAACTAATGTTTAGCCATCGGTTGTTGTGTACTTTTTTTAAACAAAGAAGGGTCAGAGTCCTTTGTATAAATGAAAAAAAGATACAAAAAGAGGAGGACTAAGCCAAAACCTCAAGAGTTGATAACTCTAAAACTAGGAAGACCTAGCATATCCCTATTGAGATCCAAAAGAACATTGGTGTGAACAACATCCCACTAATAAAAATTGTTAATAATAGACCTATGTTAGCTAACATGTATGCACATTTGTTACATTCTTTAAAAATGTGAGAAACAAACAATTTCCTGGATCTAAAGTCAAGTAAACACTTGTTCCATCTATATCTAATTACCCAGGGTACTAGAGATGAATTGGAAATGGCATCAGCCACCAACTTGGAGTTTGTTTCTAACCACAAATGCGATAAATTCATCGAAGAAGCATGCTCATAGCAAGAATGACACCCATAAGCTCTGCAAAGAAATTATTACCAGTGTCCAAAAAACAGGCAAAACTTCCCACATGATTAGCAAGGTCATGCCTCCACATGCCGCTTTATTAGGAACACCAGTTGATGCACCACCAGTATTGACTTTGATCTAATTCGCCAAAGGAGGAGTCCAAAGCACTTCAATGACTCTTTTTGGAGGAGGAGACTTGATATTGATTTTGAAAGTTTTAAGAAGCTGAAAATCCTACATATCAGTGATAGCTCCGTGCTTGAACAATCTGTTATACAAAGAGACCTTCGAAAGAATAGACACGGTGTAGACCTGCCAAGGGAGAAAGATACTATTGAATCTATGTTGTTTCTGGCTCTCCATATTTCAACAATGGTGCTGACACAGACAAAAAACATATATAAATAGTAGCATAAATTAATATCAAAGTCATTATAATAAAACATAAAAAACATATGAGATGAGAGATTAAAGAAGATGAAAAAAAGAACATAAGAGATGAGAGATTGAGAAGAAAGGTGCGTTAAAAACGTAATTAGAAGAGAAAACAGTAACATAAAAGATAAAAAAGAAAGAATATAAGAGAGGACTTATTATATTAGCATAGGCGAGACCTACATGAAAAAGAAGATGAGAAGAATTTGTGATACTACTATGGGAGATTTAAGAATGTTGAAATTGAAACCCTAAGTGTGAGTAAGAGAAAATCATTTGTATTTGTAAGGTTAAGGCATATTAGGTTTGAGGTTTAGATTGGATATGGGATAAGTGAAGTTTTGGTTTGGTTTAGTTCGGTTTGCAAAATACAAACCGCAAACCAAACCAAACCGTGTTGTTTTGTTAAAAAATGATCCAAAGGAATCCGAACTAAATGCGGTTTTTTGCGGTTTCGATTTGGTTTGATTTGCGATTTTTTATTGAGTTGGTTTGATTTTGAACACCCCTAATTATAATAATTAAAAATTAAATTAATTATAATCGGTTTGACTTTTATTAATCTCATAAATATTGTATAATAATTCAAAAAAAAATTAGGACTCTCAAAATTTAAAATCCTACAATTTTTAACAATAATATTTTAATTATATATATTGAATATAAAAATGAAAATTCAAATCACGATATCTCACTTATTCTTTAATATTTATATGATAGGTAGAGTACTAGTTTGAAAAATAGAGTTCTTAACACACATTTATATATCTAAATGTCCGAAAATCACACATACAACTTCAACATTTATAATAAAGTATTGAATCATAATTTTTAATAATTTCTGAATAAAAATTATAATTCCATAATTTATATTTTGCTATTTCACTTTCATTTTAAGTTAGAAAATTCCTTATACATTATATTAATGCTTCTCTCTCTACCAGAAGTCTTCTCTTGCTATAAATAATCAAAGCACACCATCACTTCATTTCAACACATCATAAAAAAAAACTTCTCCTACAAATTAAGTCTCCGGTCAGAAAAACACGATGAAGCTCATCGCTGTGTTGTTGCTTGTGGTGTTAGCCACCGCCACCACCGCCACCGCAGCAGATGCCGATGCTCTTCAAGATCTCTGTGTCGCAGACTATGCTTCTGGTAAGTTAAATTTATGTATATAATACACTTTCATGCTAATTATTATTACCTGTATAAGCATGATTAGTTCCTTTTTCATTTTCACTTTTTCCCTTAATCATTGTATTCAATCCTTTTTCTTTTATTATTTTCTTTCAAATCATGTTAAATCCAAATATTTCTATCAGGTTTACCAACTCCTTTAATTTGGCTTTTTGTTGACTCTATTGTTTAATCTTGGACTACAGTTATAATCCACCTATGTTTATGATTTTCCTAATTTGTCCCTTTCCTAAGATACTAATAAAAAAAAGTTGAATTATTGACAAAAAATTTAATTGAAATTGGCCATATTTTTGAAGTCTTTAAACGTTTCTAACACTTCCGAGAAAAATTAGAGATGAATTTCATTATATTTCATCTCTAATGTTTTGTTGCTTATTCAAATTTATTCGTATATATATTGTCAAAAGAAATCAAGTTAAATATGTTTTTATTTATTATTAATATCTAAAATTTTATTTTTAGTCTTTATTAATACTGTATTAATTTTTTTTGCCATTCTGATAATTTTTAAATAATGGACCCTTGATTTTTATTTTTATTTTGTTTTTACTATCCATATCCAAACTAGTGGATCGATTAATCTGTTTTGGGAGGTATCGGCTCAAATGATTCCAATTTCCTCCCGATCACATTGGTTTAAATCGTAGTCCTCTCTATCAAATTCTATGATATTGATTGTGATTATTAATTTATTTGTGATTTTTAGTCTTCACAAATATTTCACAATCTATTTTTTAACATAAAAATAAATAATAGAATTGGTATTGAGATTGCTCGATATTTTTTGAAAGATTGTTTTCAGAATAATTGACTTTTCTTAATAGACCAAAAATAGTTATGAAATTTTCTGGACACAAAATTTTCCAAAACTTTTTTCAAATTAATTAAATTTGTGGATATTGATGAAGATGAATAACATATTTAAAAATAAAATTAGTCTTTTCCAATTTAAATTTATGAAGTATTTTTTTTTGTTGCAAATAAAAGATATCATTTCATATTATTCGTAGCTTGATTCAACCTGAATTATTAAATATTTTTTAAAGTATTAATTTCTACTTATTAACGTTGTTGTATTTCAAATTAACAGTTATTCTAGTGAATGGATTCGCATGCAAACCAGCTTCCAATGTAAGCGCAGAAGATTTCTTCTCCCAACTCCTAGTCAAACAAGGTGCCACAAACAACACATTTGGTTCCTTAGTAACAGCAGCCAATGTTCAGAGAATCCCAGGACTCAACACTCTAGGTGTTTCAATGGCAAGAATCGACTACGCACCCGGTGGACTCAACCCACCTCACACTCATCCACGTGCAACAGAAATGGTGTTTGTTCTTGAAGGTCAATTAGACGTTGGGTTCATAACAACAACCAATCAGTTGATTGCAAAAACCATTGCGAAAGGTGAAACGTTTGTGTTTCCTAAAGGTTTGGTTCATTTTCAGAAGAACAATGGTTGGGAACCTGCTACTGTTATTGCAGGGTTTAATAGTCAATTGCCAGGGACGGTTAATATTCCTCTTACGTTGTTTAATGCTACACCACCTGTTCCTGATAATGTTTTGACCAAAGCTTTCCAAATTGGGACTAAAGAGGTTCAGAAAATCAAGTCTAAGTTTGCTCCTAAGTAGTTGTTGGTTTTGAAGGATTCATGTCATGCTTTTTTGTTTTGTTTTTATTTATCTTTGTTCATTTTCAATTTGTGTTTGGATTGATCATACTATGATTTGTCACAGAAAAACTTCCAAGTTTTTGGATATTGATTTCATGTATTAATAAAAACCTATTTGCAGCGGTACTCTCGAGTCGTCTCATATTTCCGAATATTGTGAAAAAATAAATAGAGATCCTATATGTATTACGTACAATTTAATCATAATAAAACAAATATTTTTTGAAATTATATTTATTTAAATATAATTTAATTCTGACAAGTTTTAGAAACATTAAGATAACTTGCCTTCATGTTCTAATCAAATCTCCTTGTTAACTTGATGCAAAGAATATTTTAATAACTACTCTGTCAGCCATTAGTTATTTAAACTAATTATTAGGTACTTAATCCTATATTTTATATAGTGGTTGCAAATAAAATATGCCATAAAACTATACTATAAGGTGATTATTTTCTGTGCCAGTGTGCAGTGCAACCTATTGTTATAGATTCCTCTTTTGGTTTTCACTTCTCCAATATTCATATTAGTAATTTGAAAGGAGGAAAAGCTGGCTACCAAGTATGGATCAATTATTCATAAAAAAAAAAGTATGGACCAATTATTAATTAATTTTTATATTTAGTCATAGATTGGTCTTCTAGAATGGTGCAAATTACTAAATGAACTTGCAGGTGTCAAATTAACAACTCCATTTAATATTTTTGGTTGTTGTATTTGTGCCTATTAGCTGGAATGCTGGATTGATGTATTTGTGCCTATCCAAAAAATTTGCTGGATACCTAAAATTCAACTAGCACAGTTATATTTAGGAGAAATCTTATATATAATTTTTTAGGTGTAGTTTTTATTATTTTTTAATAAAAATATGAATATTGTATATTTTTATTGAAAATTATATATGTATAGAAGAAAATTGTATATGTATAAGAGGAAATTATACACTTGTAATATTTTTATTAAAAAATAGCACCTAAAAAATTATATTTAATTCTTCTTTTAGTATTTATAGAGTCCCCAAACAAAAAGCTTTCCTATGTTTTGGGTCTGCCACATGCCTAAATGATACATACCAACTATCATACATTTATATAAGTCACCACCTGGGTAATCAAGGTATAATTCTAATTCTAATTTATTTACCCCCCTTTTATTTATTTATTTATTGACTTGGACGTTGAAGTGTTAATTTTGCAGGGTCGCTCCCACGCCATTGCACCAAAGATATGCACAATCACATCAAGAATCTACATCAATAATTTTGGTTTCGAAACAGAATGGTGATGTCGTGTGTGGCAAACGACGTCTGATTCATATGAATGTTCACAATAGATCTCTCCTGATTCAATCAAATCTCTTCTGATTCAAACCTCAACCATTTTAATAATTACGCTAAGATGGAAGTAACTTCGAATCTCGTCTCCAAAAATATTTCGGAACCCTCCAATTCAAAATTACCTTCAGTCTTATTTATAGATTCAATCAGTGAAGATCTAATCGAGATGGAAAAATCTCTACCACAGGGTTCTCTCAAATAAGCATCGCTAATCGAAGAGAAAATGAACGGAAAACCAATCTTAGAATTCCAAGACCACGTGAAGGTGGCCATAATTTCTAATGCAACACTTCTGTTGATCATTATTGTTGTAAGATATTTGGTTTTCTTTGTGTTTTCTCATTACTGATCAAGAGTATATATGATACATGAGCGTTAACCTGATTAGCCATAATTATAGGTAAATTATAATTACAAATAAATACATATTCTATCACACCCCTGCAATCGAAGCGGGAGGTTGACGGACGCTTAGATTGGGCCAAAAATCATCAAAGAGAACTCTAGGGAGACATTTGGTGAAGATATTAGCAATTTGGTGCCGAGAAGGAATATGAAGAATGCGAGTTTGATCACGAGCGACCTTCTCCAGAACAAAGTGAATGTACATCTCAATGTGTTTAGTACACTGATGTTAGACAAGATTGTCTGATAGGTAGATAGTATTAATATTGTCACAATACACTAGAGTAGCCTGGAAAAGAGGGAAACTAATCTCCAAGAGAAGGTTGCGGAGCTAACGTGGTTCTGAAACCGCATTAGCAACACCTCGATACTCAACCTCTGAATTGGAATGGGAAAGCGTGGGTTGTCTATTGGAAGACTATGAAATTAGGTTATCACCAAAAAAAACACAATAACCAGAAGTAGATCGATGGGTGCCGGTACATCCACCTCAATCAGCATCTGTGTAGGAAACAAGCTTCTCGACGAAAGAAGGATAGAGACGCAAAGCATATGCTCCGTACAAGGAGCATGCATGTGAAGACGCACATGTTAGACAACATAAGAGATGTTAGAAAAGGTAAATGTGAGATACTACAAAGCATCGGCAAGACTCTGATATAATATATGATCGTTATATGGGGTATCGGCAGAGGAACTGGGCTTCTGGTTGGTGTCAATTGAAGTAGTAGAAGGTTTTCATGAGGTCATGCCGTCTCGAGCAATAATGTCGTTGATGTAGGTACTCTAACTAAGAAAAAGTTCATTTTCGCGTTTGGTCATTGAAATACCCAGAAAATAGCTCAGCGGTCCCATATCCTTCATAGAAAACTCTTAGGAAAGAAGCACCATTATAGAATTGCGTAGGTCATGAGAGGAACTGGTGAAGATGTCATCAACGTAAAGTAAGATGTAAGTAATGTTTGAGTCATGCTAGTAGATGAAGAAAGAGTTATCAGCGGTGTTGTGCTGAAATCCAATGGTGGAGACATAATAAGCGAAAAGTTGGTACCAGGAACGAGGCGCTTGCTTCAAACCATAGAGAGATTTCTGCAAGCGGCGCACATAATCTAGGTTATGAGGAACATGGGAACCCAATGGCTGATGGACATAGACGATTTCATGAAGATCACAATATAGAAAGGTATTTTGAACATCTAACTAATGAATGGGCATGGACTTAGAGAGAGTAATGGTGAGAATAGTGTGAAGGGTCACAAGTTTCACCATAGGGTTGAAAGTCTCATCACAACCTGCTCCTGCAATTTGAGACTTGTTATCACCTACAATATGAGCTTTGTAACACTCAAAACAACCCTTAAATATCTTTTTATGCCAGAAAAACCATATACAACGAATAATGTTAACACCACAAGGTCGAGGAACTAAATCCCAAGTATTATTTCTAATAAGGGCATTAAATTCATACTGCATTGCGGATTTCTTATTAGAGTCATAAAGGGAAAGTTTATGGTTTTTGGGAAGAGGGGAGATAGTATAATCATCATTGGTAACAGACAGGTTACAGAGTTTCCTAGGTTTGTAAATCCCCCATATGTTGTAAGTGGTCATGGTCCGGGTAAGAGGTACGGGCTAGGCCGATGGTGTAGGTAAGGGAGAGGTATCCAGGTGATTCGAGGAGGATAGACGAATGGTTGCGGAGGCTGGTGATATATAGTGAGGGTCGGTGTCGCGGCTGGAAAAATCACATAGTCTCCATCATCCTTTATTTGTTCCTAAGGGACAGGGAAATAATGATAAAAACCTATATTAAGGGTAAGAGACTAAGATTCAGGATTCGATTAAGCAATGGAAAGATATTAGGCACCCCTCACCTCCATTATATTCAATGGGATTCTCCTCTAATTCTAGGATTAGTGTGTTTCTATAGAAATGTTTGCTTATATTCTTATCTATTTATTTATGAGGAAAAATGCTATTATTTGGAGAAAGTAATTTATTAATGGAGTTAGACAAAGAAGAGGTTTTTTGGTTATCGTACTCGCTAGAATGCTAAAACTCTATGTCTACTTACCTCCATATTAAGTGAAAGATCAGAGTACCATAGTTCTTCTAGAAAATATTTGGTTGTTTGGTTGTTTTTAGATTATAAAAAAAAGTTCTCAACGCATTGGTGCCAGAGAAGGTGTTTGATTTGAAACTGCCTCAATGCAGGAGGGCAGATGACTTAAGATTTGAATGTGTGGCATAGATTTTTATTAATTTGTTAATTGAAAAAATAGACTATTCTTAATTTAGTTAGAGATTAAATTAGATGATATAATTATATACATAATTATTTGAGGTTTTAGATAATGAAAGGAAAAACCAGTACCATCTCGATTAAACCCTGATTAACCTCAATAATGTCCTGAAAGTTAGCCATAAAATCAAATGGTAAAAAAATACTAATAAACCCTAATTATTAAGGATTTTTTTTTGTATTTTAGTAATTTAAAATAAAACGAAATAATCCATTGATTATGAAAATTAATTATTTCAATTAAATTAATTAATTATCAGTTAGATGCTAGAAGTAAACTATTAATTCTAAAGTTTTTTATTAAGAAAAATAAGTTAAATTAATTAAATTAAGTAGGGGTGTATTTTATGTTAGATAGCAATGGTGGCCAAGCTCAGATGACTTAGGGTTTCACTATGAAAACCCTAAGCATTAAAATTCATGTGGAGCTTTGTGTGAGGGTTTATGGATTGGAGCAGCAGCTTTAGGGTTCTTAATTTTTTCGTCCCCTTTCTATTTTGTAGATTTAGGTATTTATATAATAGTTTTAGGGTTTTTCTTTAATTAGATTGTTGTAATTAGTGAAACTTGTAATTTGGTTGTTATTTATTTGATTCACTTAAATATTAGGTTTATGATTTGATTATGTATTTAGTCTGATTTGATGTGTAATTATGTTTCTCAATGCATCTGTAACTCAATTTGGAAATGTTTGATTAATTTTGAAGTTTGATTCTTTCCATTTTCACTCGCTCGTGATTTAGTGTTTCTGGGCACGAAACTGGGAATTGGGGGATTGGATGAGTAATTCAGATCATGGGTGTGACCCGGTGGGATGTTGGATTTGGGTCACCTGACCAAGTTGAATTGGACCTGGGTCTCGTATTGGACCCAGTTGGACTTGGGCTTGCTCGGTCAGCCCTTGACTAGTTAAAGACTTAAAACGCAAATTATTAATAAAACACCAATTAATTTAATCTAATCTTAATTATTCTTAAAAGAAAAAAATTTAATTATATATTAACCAACCCAATTAATAAAATTTGGTTACAACAGTTAAATCAAACCTTCTAATTAATTTCAATTAGCCAATAATATTATATACTACTAGTGAACTATAATTAATTAAGAAACCAAATTTTATTAATAAAAATTTTTAATGACTAAGGATCAACAACTTATTATGTTAAACCAGACCTTGTATTATCAATTAAAACAGATGGATCGGATACTTCAAAAGTTGGGGTACGACAGTCAGGTATAAGTGACGGTCTGATAAGGATGGTCAAAATTTGGGGTACGGCAGTCAGGTATAAGTGACGGTCTGATAAGGTGATATGGTGGAGACTCTAAAGATGTATGAGTCTATTGATGTATAAGGGAGGGGTGTATATCATTAGTGAAACAGTCATATGTAGGGGCAGGGTGGCAAACAGACGGGGAAAGGGAAATTGAGTCTCATCAAAGATGACATGCCGCAAGGTGATTATTTTTTAGTGTGACAAATCAAAAAAATTATAACCTCTATGATTAAGGGGATACCGTAAGAAAACACACGGCGTCGAGCGGGGTTGTAATTTTTTATGGTAGTAAAGGGAAACAATGGATAACAAAGACAACCAAAGACACAAAGATGTGTGTAAGACAAATCGCATTAATATAGAAGTTGGGTAGGAGAGGGATTAGACATAGTTTTCCAAGAAAGAATGTTAAAAAGATATATAGCCATTTGAAGCGCATGATGCTAAAATGAGGGAGGAACTGATGCATGAACGAGAAGAGTGTGGCTCATGTTATTAATGGTTCATATTTTTAGTTCTGCCTTGCCATTTTGTGATGAAGTGTAAGGAAAAAAGAAGAAAAAAATGAGACAATTAGCAGCACAATAATAATGAAAATATATATTGTCATATTCTCGCCTATTATCACATTGAAAATATTTGACGATTTGACAAAAATTGTGTGCAAATTTGATTTGAGAGAGAAGTGAACATTTCAAAATTTTGATATTTATTTGATAGAGGAAATGTCCACGGAGAATATGAAAAATCATCCAAAAATAAAACGTAATAGCGATGACCAACTGAACTCAAAACAGGTGATGTCCATAAATCACTATGTAAAATATCAAAGGGAAACCTAACATTATTGGAGGAAACAAAAGACAACCTAACATGTTTTCCAAACACACAAGAAGTGCAAATTGACCTAGAATTCAAAGGTTTATAACTAATGAACTTATTGTTATGTAGAGACTGCAAAGTTGAAGAATTCAGATGCTCGAGACGACTGCTCTAGAGACTGTAAGAAAGCCTGGAAAATGTGTAGGAATTAGTAACTGGATAAAGATCTCCAAAGGCTATCACATCTCGTGAGTGGAGTCCCCGTCTGAAAGTCATTCACCAAAAAATCAAAGAGATCAAAATAAATACATTATTTTCAGTAGTGAGTTATCGCACATAAATCATATTTTTGAAAAATTATGGTGTGTGAAAAACATGGGTAAGGTTCAGCGACTTGTGTTTATGGAAGTTGGGTAGGGTTGTGTGTCTGCAGCCCTAAATTGGAATCCCTTGTCCGCTACCAACAAACAGTTTCTAACTTAAGTGACTCAAATTCGAATAAGATGAAAGATTATCTTGTGACGTAACTATGTAGGAAGAGGTGCATGTACCCATATATCATGTGTTGTTCGAAGGAGTGAGAAACATGGTATGCATATCAGCTATGATGTTAGTGTGTGTTGATGTCCTTATTTGCGGTTGATGGGAAGGAAGAGAATGACAAGTTCGCTAAGAAGTAGGATATGGGAAAGGAGAAGAATCTTATGTGCTGCTACCACAAGGAGCACCATGGTTACGATGATTGCCACCCTAATTCTGAGTGTTGAGAGGATGGGAGCAGTTTCTAGATAGGTGGTTGTGCTCTAAGATAGGTCGTCAGAAAGACGTTGTTGGGTGGTAAGATAAGCTCCAGAAGACTCAGTGGGCGTCAGCTTAGTTAAACTGACTTCTTCCAATGTGATCATGGAACGAGCCTGATGAAAGGAGAGGAACGAATTGCTCTGTCGAATCAAGGTGGAAATGTAACACCATAAAACCCCAAATGATTAATTAATAAAAATTCAGAATAATTTTCTCAACAAGATTATATGAACAACAAGATTATATATTTTTTCAACGAGGTATGAGACTTTTATAGTTTATCTTTATATGAACTTTAATGTATAAGTTATAAAACTAATACTTTTATAGTTTTCTTCTCTCTAAAAGTTGATCATATATGTTGTTTAAGATAATATTCAAAAATATCTCATGTTGAAAATATGTTTGAAGAATTCTGATTTAGTAGGAGCTCGGCATAAAATATGTTGAAAAGTAATAAGTCTTTGAAGTATTATGTTTTAGAATTAGAAGTTGAATATAGTTGTATATTTTATACTTATTTTATCTTATTTAATTTATATAATTTTTGTTATTATATTATGAATATTTCTATAATTTATATTTATTTTACCTTGATAGTTATATAACTATTTAAATTAGAGTAATTATTGTTAAAACTATTTCTTTTTATAGTTTATGATAATTTGGATATAATTAATTTTATTATCTAATTCTTTAAAATAAATTTGTGTCATTTTTAAAAATAATACAAAATTTATTTTAGATGACTAAGTTATAACTTTATTATGTTTAATATTTAAATAGATTGATTTTCATCAATTTTTACTTAACAAATAAATTTTGCCACAAATTACAGTTATATCTTATTAGTGAAAAAATATAAAAGAAAAATCATTATTTATTTTGTTGAGAAATCTAAATTTCATACGATAATACACATAAAATGATATCCTCTATCTTTCTTCGAATTAATAATATAATAAAATAAAATATAAATTTATAAAACAAAACAAAACAAAAATATTTTTTTAATATAGTAATTAATTATTTTGTATAAATATAATGTCTAAAAAAGAGTAATACTTTATAATAAATAAATAAATATTTTTTTTTATAAAAAAAGAGATCAAAGGTCGGTGTCATGGAAAGAAAATCTTCTTAAAAAAATAAAAAATAGTAATTAATAAAAAATATAACTAATCCAGTTTAATGAGTGAGTGAATGATTGTAGTTAAGGAGTAAAAGTTAAAGAATATAAAAAATGGTAGTCTAAAGGTTGAATTTTTTACTCAAATATCCCACTTTTTCAACAAAAATCCCAAAATAATCCAGTTTTCAAAAAAAATCTCAAACTACCCCAATTTCAAAAAAAAAATGTAAGGCATAGGCGTCAGACCAATTGGCGCATATCCTTAAACTTTAAGTGGGGATGCCAATTGGATTGGCTACATCACATGGTGTTGTCAAATCAATTGGCGCTCATGTGTATTGTGGAAGAGGAGGCGTCAATTGGTCTGGCGCCTCAGTGTAATGTGAATTCTTTTTTTATAAATAGATGTGTTGTGTGATTCATTTTTCCACATCTCATTTCGTCATATTGCAAACATGTTTGGTGTTCGTCGCCGCTATGGAAAAGTGATTTATTCGAGAGACAAGCCTCTGATGTTGATGCTCTTTTGAAACATCTGTAGTTTCGATCAACTGAAGAGGGAGCTGGTTCGTTGGTTAGATGGAAAAATACCAGAAGAGGAAAAAATTAGAAGTATTGAGAGTCTCGATAGTATATTTGGTTGGGTGCGAGTAAAAACTAATAAGGATGCTAGGGAAATGATGTTTAGACGAGATGACATTAGTTTGATTGTTGTAATTAGTTAGAAATGTTCTGTTTTAAGTTTGCTTATGTTGTAGTGATGTTTGTTGTTAACCTTATTGTAACAAAAAGATAATGATATATAAAAATCCAAGGTTACAAAAATTGAAAGGAGATACTAAATTATGATGCAGATGTTGCTCCTAGATTAGGATATTTGTTCTTATTGTATCCTGGTTGATGACATATACTATATAATCTTATCATTTTATCAGTCGTATCCATTTTTATTCTAATATGGGTACTGTTTGACCGTCCTTTTTTCTTTCTTCGCATCTCATCGTTGTGTCAAACTATGTCACCTCCATATGGAGAGCCATGCAGGCGCTAGGCTAGGTGAAGACCATGCATGCAAGCCTAGGAGGCGCCAGTTTGATTGGCGCTAGCATGTGACATTTGCATGTGTAAGCCAAACCATTTGGCGCTAGCATGCAAGCACTAATATCCATGCATTCAAACTTTTGCATGTCACTCATTATAAATAGTCATGCAAGTCTCACATTTTTTCCTCACCAACAATCACTTTTTCCTCTACAACAACAACTCTTTCATCTGTAATAGCCATTGTTTCAAATATTTACTCCGACAAGATGTCTCTCCTCACTATGGGTGAATCGCACAAAGGCATAGTTGTAAACATAGCAACTTATGTAAGCGTTTAATTCTTGTATTATTTTTCTAGAATAATTTTTAATAACGATACTTAATTTGTTGTTTATCTTTTATAAAGTAACGTATTATGTTGTTTCTTTTTTAGGATGTCTCTAGGTTTCGAACTCGGGTCCATGAATTTGTACACATTTACCCGATGATTCAATCATATGTCGAACTCGCCGGTTTTGGACATATAAGCAAAATAATGTCTTGGTCGGTGGATAATAAATTTATTCTTACATTATGTGAAAGATGGCGTCCCGAGACACACACATTCTAGTTTCCAACCGGTGAATGTACCGTGACGTTAGAAAACGTCTACATGTTATTGGGACTGTCTATCGAAGGTAAGGCGGTAAATGGTAAAACCAACTATGCGAATTCAATTTGCATGAACCTCTTGGATGCTGATTTGTTAGATGATAACTCAAGAGGTCAAGGTATACTCCTTTCACGCCTTAAGGCATATTATAATAGCTTACAGTTAGACGAGAATTCTACCGAAGATGCTCGAATAATAAAAACTAGGTGTTACATTATGCTTTTAATTGGTTTACTTTTATTTCCCGAAGGTAGTGATTCTAGTATGCATGTTATGTATTTAGCTTTACTAAGACATGTATATATAATAGGAAGTTACAGTTGGGGGTCCGCTTGTTTGACTTATCTTTATAGCTCTTTGTGTAAAAATGCACACAAAAACACATCTATATTTTCTGGATGTGTTGTTTTGCTCCAAGCATGGGATTGGTCCAGACTACTGTCCCTAGCGCCAGTCAACAACAACACATTCACATTCCCGTATGCATAAAAGTAAGTTCTTAAAAATGGACTATATTTACTTAATTTATCGATTATTATCTCTAAATAATATGTTTACTTTTATGGTGCAGATGGTCAACACGTGGTATGAGTTATATCAGATGTCCTAGATACTGTATTACCTAGTATCGCAGTCTCTTGGATCACCTTCGACCATCAGATGTATGACCATTAACCTAATTATTTCGTAATAATTTGTCAATTTCTTCTACCAAATTTATAATCTAATATATATTCAAATTTCAGTTCATTTGACGTCCATATCTAAATTTGGATCATGACCATGAAATCAACGAACAAGACGCAGTCGTTTGGACTGCATGCACACCGATCATAAGATTCACCACTGTGGAGATGCACAATAGTGACCGTGTTAAATTGCAGTTCGGTATGCTTCAATACATCCCAGATCCTCCGGAAAATCTAGGAGAATGACATCTACGTAAAGTTAACGACCAATGGAACTTTAACTCATGGCAAAGCTTCGCTAGATCTGAGTGTCGCAAATGGAAGCACCACCAAGACCATGTCTTAACAGACGTTGTGATGCCAACTGAAGAAAAACCAAGTCGTAATTATATGACTTGGTACATATCGGTTGAATTTGAGTTTATCGCCGAGGATATGTACCTATACGACCCACGCCAGACAACTTACACACCAGAAGGCTCAACATCTAACCCCCAACAACATTATCAGACCGACTACTCATAACCCCCTATCCATCAAAATTTCCTATCCACAAACACACAAACCTACAAGTCTAACATGCCAAACACTCAACCAAAATACCAAGAGCATACCTCGTACCACCACCAACAACTAGATCATCATCAAGACATCCAACATTGTTATGCATCCAACACATCACCCTATCATAGTCGCCTTAGCCAAAACACTCAACGATCATTTAACACCAATTGTCCCTCCTCCTACCATAGCCAAGAAGCCCAAACATCTCAAAAACAAAACCTTCAACAACCATATGTCTACCAAACACCACAAAAATCATTTCAATCTTTCCTCGACGCATCATTCACACCAATGTCTCCCTTCAATCGTCTTGGTTGCCCTCCAACAACTCAAATACAACCCAACTACTCTGGCATGGGTCATGAACTCAGCTATGACGGTACCCCTTTGATGCATACACAGATTACGCTGATTTGTCTGACTATCTCAGGCAATCTCTTGCAGTTGGTGGTGATGTTCCTGGGTCCTCAGATACTCAAACATCTGGGGTGAATCATCAACATGGGCTAAGGCCACGAGTTCGGGTAGCTAGGGGATGTGGGACCGGAGGTCGCTTAGGTGATCCTGGTCATCGACATTAGACTTTTTTGTGTAAACGGGTATTAATATTAATATGAATTTGTCCGATTTCGATTTTATCTATCATGTACAATATTTTTCAAAAAAAATTACGAAACACACATAGGTGTCAGACCAATTGGTGTCTCCTTTAAAACTTAATACATAGGCGCCAATTGGATGGCAACACAAGGTGGACTAGCAAATCCAATTGGCGCCTCCTCTCTAAGTTTAAGAGCTGACTTCAATTCATCTGACGTCTCCTCTTCAAAATGGGGTAGTTTATGAACTTTTTTGAAAACTGAGCTATTTTGAGATTTTTTTTGAAAAAGTGGATTATTTGGATAAAATTTTCTCAAAGATTGGTGTGATGAGAAAAAAATATATTAAAAATATAATATAAAAATAACATTTGATAAAAAATATAACTAAACTAATTTATTAATTAAAATTGAGCATTAATATAATGAGTAAACATATAAAATAAATGTCTAAATTTTACGATTTCTTACAAAGGTCTAAATAGTTTGTCTAACTAAGTAGATATAATATAAATATGTGTAATTTAGTCTCACATATTATTGACTAAAAAGTAAATTTTTTCTATTGACTTTCACATTAAAAAATTAGAAGTATAATTGCAAACATAATCTAAATGACCTACACAAGAATTTTTTTATACAAATAAAAAATCATTTTTCAACTATTATAAAAAATATAGTTTTATTTCTAATATAAAAATAACAGTTGATAAAAAATATAACTAAATTAATTTATTAATTAAATTTTAACATTAATATAATGAATAAATGAATCTCACATATCAAATTAAGATCTAAATTTTACGATTTCTTACAAATATAGGTCTAGATAATTTATCTATATAAATAGATATAATATAAACATGTGTAATTTAATCTCACATATTATTGATTAAAAAGAAATTTTATTCTAATTTATTATCTAAATAAACTACAAAATAATTTTATATGCAAATAAAATATTAAATATCAAATAATTTTACAGGTCATAATCCTTGTAAAAGGACACGGACATATCTAGATACCTACCTGCGATGCCATGTTCAAGAGCTTCTTGACACTAAGTTCATTACTCCTTTCAATCTTCAAAATACTTAGTATTGTGTTGATAACATTTGTGCTTGCTAATATTCATACGGTCTAGTTTTTTTTTAGTATTGTGTTGATACTTAGTATTCATACGGTCTAGATTTTTTTAGTATTGTGTTGATAATTAGTATTGTTTTTTTTAGTATTAGCCTAGTTTAGAACAGAAGGCTGAGATGATTCAATGTTTTACTTTCCATCTCACGCTTATACTTCATATCTTTTATCTTGAGCATTTTATTATTATATCCTTTTATAAATATCAGAATTTTTTAAATTTTATATATTTTTATCGTAATTTATAATCTGTATCGAAATTTTTGAAAGTTTTATTTTTTTACCATAACAAAGACACATATATCTCGAATTAACAATTTTCAATAAAAATATGAAATTAATTACTATACACTGTTAGTGTAAAAAGTTTTACACCATCGATTCATCACTATCATCCGTTTGTATTACTTTATAGATTTTTAAAATAAAAGTCAAACTTCTTTTAATATTTAACGTCTATGATTATCTGACGGTGTAAAATCCTTTTACACTGACAGTGTATTTCAATTAAATTCTAAAAATATATTGGAAATTATGAAATTTTTGGAAAATACCACAAAATTTCGAAAATTTTAAAATTTTTATTATGTGTAACCGAATCTCAAAAAATACTTAAATTTTCGATTTTTTCACAAAAATTTATTCAATTTTTTCTTGCGTAACTCATTCGATAAAAACACTACCCGAATATATATATATATATATATATATATATATATATATATATATATATATATATATATATATAATATATATATATATATATATATATATATATATATATATATATATAAATTGTGCTACATACAATGTTACAACACACATTAGGATGATTTCCTAACTTCATCTTCCTAGTGTCTAACATGTCCTGCATATGCTGATTCTCGTGCTTTTGTAGCTTCAGTACAGTTATGTTTCCAACGGTCAGTGACGGGAGGTAGTGAACTATCAGGTTTCAACTTTACCTGAACCCAATGATTGTTGTTGACAAAACCAACATCAATGATTTTATGAGCAATAGGATAACTCATATTAGGAATCGTCATACATTTATTCATACTTTGCACACCCAAGTATTCTACTCGTAACACATTCCTAACTTCAGAGACCGTGTCATATAACAAATTGGATAACAATTGAGGGTGTTGATGAACTTGAGTATCTAACTACGTCCGAATCAAAGACCATGACTTTTCGCCCCATCCAAATAAAGTTGCAATAGCCCGAAAACCACAATTTTCATCGTCACCCACATCAACAACGTCATCAATGTAGGGATGTAAGAAATTAGGAAATTGAGACAAGTAAAGATGCCTCGAAGATGCAGTGGCGGTTGACTTTGACCCGACATACTTGACGGTTGACTTACAGTTGGTTTCATTCATGATTTCTTTGTAGTTTGACTCTCCTGTGACCCATCACCATGCTCCCATTGTGAAGGATCATGATGCACATCACTCTCTTCACCTTTTTTACTCCTTTTATTCCCCTTATTTGGCTTGTACTTCACTGGCGATGGACACATAGAAATTGTGGATGAATATGTTAGTTCTCGAACCTTTTTCTTCAACACCCTCTGACCTACAATATCCAAAGTACTGAAATATGTCTTCAACTCTTCACACTCTTCTTTTAAATCCAATTGTGTACCACTTTCTTCATTATTGACATCATATTCTTCAATGTGTAATTTCTTCCAAAAAAACATGAATTGGCTCTAAAGGAATAAGATTGTCTTGTATTTGAAAACCAACAAGTTGACATGCACAAGGTAACCCATGTGTTGTTCTAATGAAGCAACCATAAGCATCTTTACTTGCACCAACAAATTTTACCCTTTCTAGTTTCTTTTCAATGTGTTGTATACACTGTCTTGAAACAAAACAGTGCAAAAGGGTATAAAATGGAGTCTTATATTGATGCTCAATGTTGACAATACTTTTTTGAAACGAGACCCTGATTGAACCTAGCTGCAACTTCAACATGGTGTTCACAGCATCCCAACTTCGGCATAAATCTCCTTGACTTGTAGTCAACATGTTTTTTTAGTCTCCAATGAGCACACTTCATCCTAAAAACCATAATTATAAAGTCTATGTTAAATTATGTTTAGTAATGTAATAACATCAAAATGACATATGTGTACCTATTTGTTGTTGTGTTTCCTAAATGAGTGACTCTGTTAGTCTAAGCAACAACAAACCTTTTTTATAAGGTGTCAACCATGTTTCACTCACATACTTAACAAATAAAGGAATATCAGCACAAATTGTCTCAAAGTGCTTCAAGTGTGCGACAAACTCAGTTTCACTATTAGCATACATGATGTTATTCCATAAATCCATGACATATTCTTCTATTTCTTATTTAACATATTATTTATATTTCATATTAACGTTTTTTTTTAAATATGGAACAAACACAACAGATGGGTTGAATTTGGAAACACAACTTCCATGGCATTCATCAACGCAAGTTCCAGGTCCGTCACCACAACCTTTAGTAGCCATTTCTAGGAAGAGAACAACTTTTTGAGCTTCTCCAGTGCTCAATTGAAGTTCCCATCCCTTTCATATTCCAAATAGGCAAAGCCTACCAAAAATGTCAACTTTGTTGACATAACATCAACAATCTCAAGCAGCGGTAGCCGGTACCTGTAAGATCACGATGCACATAATCAAAAATATGATAAATCAGAGTATGTCGAAAAGATATAAAAAAATCAACAACTGACCATTACCTATTTGTCTTCTATGTACAATCAAAAATCAATACCAAATGAAACATATTCAACAACTTCACTAAAGCAGGATGTGTCCGAAAGATATCAGCAATAACATTTAAGTCTTTTCTATTTCTAGTCCAGCACATGTATTTTTCCTTATGAATAAGACTCAACAACATTTGCATCTTCGTCAGTAGGCCTTTCTTGCTCGCATTGTATGTATCTCTAGCTTTATACATCTGGATAACACTGGCGAGGTTTTCTACATCTTTGTCTTTCAAAGTAGAAACTATGTACCGTGGAGTCATGTTGTATTTCATCATGTTATTCACAAACTGTCTTTCATGAACTTTTAGACAACCCAATATGACATGGCCTTCTAAATCCCGAGATAGTTTATGATTGTGAAACTCACACCTAACTATCACCTTCCAACTACTACCATTATGCGCAGATCTCAGTCTAAAATGATATTTCACTTTCATACTATAAATGCCCTATGAGGATTTAGTGCTTTCAGATGCATTCTTCCCTTTATAATTTCCTCCTCTCTCACAATCCATATTCAATTTATCTTTCCTACCTCGCTTAATATTTGCAGTATCAGAACGAACAATCGTAACAACAATCCCCATGTTGTTTAGAAATATTCTATGTTCATTCTAATACTTTAGATCGGGACTCAAATATGTCATTTACATCATATAAAAATTATACTATCAATAACATATAGAAGCGGAAAAATATTTAAATTAAACTTGTTACATAGAAAACATATTGCGTTAGTGGTGAAGAACTACGTAAAATCTGTACAAGAATATGTAGAAGACCATGCCGGCTATGAACCATACAAATAAAGTATTTTTCTGTTTTTTGCACTGCAACAAAAAATTTGGTGTGCGGGCAAAATTTCCAGTATTCCGAAAAATGTTAAATTTGCAGAAGTTTTTGTTTCTTTCCGAAAATTTTAACAATTTTTTGTATAGGTTTAAGATTTTTCAGAAAAATACCGGAATTTGTGAAATTTCCAGTATTTCTTCACCCGAAATTTTCAAAAGTCTAGTAAAAATGCAAAAAAATACGTATAAAAAATTTCGTTTGTTTTACCGAAAATTCTCATTTTTGGAATGTTAGTAAGAGTGAAATTAAAAAAAAAAAAGGTAAATTTTGATTGGTAAATAATATTAAGATCATTTTTAGAATTTTGAAATGATTGAGATGCCAAATATAAGTGTGTGGTTGACAAGATAAAACCTCTAAATGATTAGGTTTGAAGAATATTGATTCATGACTTGAAAATATGGCCTCCCATTATATTAAACTCCAATGTCAAAATTGTGTAATTTTCAAGTGACATTTGAAAAAAATAAAATAACAAAAACTTCTTTGATATTTAAAATAACAGATAATGTGAGAGAAAAGTGACGCACTTGGCTCAGAATACATTGCTTTCACAATTCTAGATAATTTTTGACAAAAAGTCTTGCCTGTATTTTTAAGTTGGCTTTTATGTACTAAGATTTTAAATCTAAGCATTTCAACTTGGCAATCAAGTATCGGAATAAAAAGCTTATGTTTTTTAGATTCCCATATTCCTAATCAAAAGTAAAAGTTTTGGGAATGGGGATAAACAAATCTAACAGGTATCTAAATTCTTTATAGATCGGATAGAGATACCATTATTTCTTTTCTCTTAGTCAAATTTGCAAAGTTCATACTTCCATTATTTCTTTTCTCTTAGTCAAATTTACAAAGTTAATGATGAAATATAATAGTACATCATAAACGAAGATTGCAAAGAGAAATCAAAGAACTTTTAGTGACAATTCTTTGAATATTACATTTCCCAGGTAGCTTCATAAATATGGAAACAAACCCTTTTTCTTCTTCTATTTCCACCCCCACCTTGTCCCTGTTTTCACACATTTTGCCAATATAACCATGTTAATTTTCTTAAGATGAAGTGAGAAAGTTTTATAGTAAAGTGGTAGTGAAAGTCTGGAATACTCATCTTAATATTTGAAATAATTTGGGATGTCCTTTGAATCAAGTTAATACTACTATACTATCTCTTGTAGTAGTGAAAGTGAACACACGTATGTGAATTAAACCCATCAATTAGAAAAGTTCACAATGTATACCCCTTGACATTGGAATCTAACATTCAAATTTGCAATACAGTATGTTTCCTAAGTTCTCTAAGCCTAAACCTTAAATACAGAATGTTTACTAAGTTCTCTGAAGCTAAACCTTTATGAATATATGATGACTCAAGTATGGAAGGCATTGCCAAATATCACCAAACACATGTATACAATAATCCAATTGGACAACTGTAATAAAGACGGTATTTTAAACCACTATTAGGATCAATGAACAATAAGTGTACATGAATAAATAAACAAAAAACTTATAACACAAATAGATTATGAATATGGCAGGGTTCAAAAAATTTCTCTTTAATATGTACAAACACCGCTTCTTAGTTGAGGACAAGTAGAGGTTCCTGAATATCAAGGAATCCGAACTTCATCAACCTATTTCACACTCAACTCATTAAGCAATCCTCTGTTGTTATCTATAAGAACCATTCATAGTATGTAACTACTCAATGGCTACAACAGCCTTGCCCACAACTTATTGGACCACAATCCTCTAAACGATAACGACCGCAGGTTACACCGCAATGTGTTCTGAGCTTCAAAATGAGGCAGCATAGAACAAACCCAACAATTTAGACAAACTCTATCTACCATCTAACAATGAGAAAATCCCCAAACAGCCTAAGGAAACAAAATCCAACATTTTGTTGATAAAGGAATTGAATTGAAACTCTCCAACAATACTAATCAATCAATTAAAGATTCAATAAGTGTATTGCATTCTTTGGAATAGAAATCATTATTTTCTATCAAACTCTTCAACATAGAATGAGTAAATTTCGGATCATTAGGGTCACTACTAGGAGACCCATCAGGGTTTTCCAATACACTAGGACGCGAAAAACAAAACTTACAACCAAATCCATTTCGAGTAGCAGTATTACTACTACTATCAGTATCATTACCGTGAATAATCACCACCTTACCTCTACTACTCACATTCACATTCCTCGACGAAGCCGCTGTTAACGACGACGAAGACGAAAGAAGAGCCTTTCTGCTTCTGACTCTCCGAATTTGATTCTTAGCTTTTGTAAATTGACGAAGTACCAACCTCTTACCAAAACCAAAATCAACTCTTCCACGATTCTTCTTCTTCCGATACTCTTCTTCATCTTCATCGTCATCGCCGTCACTTCCTCCTCTTTGGTAACCATCGCGATTACCGTTCGAGATCTCTTCATCAGAAGAACCAGACATCAATCAATTCAAATTCAAACCGCAATTGTGGATTTGAATCTCACCTAAGGAAATAGGGATTGATGAATTTCATTCGTGAAATTGGTTGGATTGAAAGAAATTAGGTCAAAAATTGAATAGGGATTTTGAATTTTGATGAAGAGGATAAAGTAGTTGAGATATAAGGAGGGGAAAGAAAGCGTAGTTGAATTTGAGAAGAGCGAGGAGGTAGAAGAAGTTACTGAAACGCAACCAAACTATTATTATGCATTTATTTAACATTTTTTGTGTTCCATTCAAAATAATAGTCCATATATTTTTTTTTTAGGATTAAATAAAATTTTGGTCCTCTCTAAATATAGTGATTTTCATTTTTAATTTTTTAAAAAAATTGTTAAATTGTTTTTCGAATTTTTTTATATATATTCTGACGTCAAATGTCATTAACAGATGCTTACGTGATAAGACAAATGGATTAATTTTTTTAATTTTTAATTTTTAATTTTTAATTTTTAATTTTTAATTTTTATGAAATACAACGTATAAATTATCACAATTTAAAGCTGAGCTATTTTCCTTTTGACCTAAATCAGTTTTCCTCCAAGCCTTGTTCTTCTTTGTCTGCTTCTTTCCCCTCATCTTCTTCAACGTCTTCCTTTTTCATCTTCCTCCAGCTTCTTCAGAGCCTCCTTGTTTTTCATCTTCGTTCATCTTGGTCTGCTTTGTTCCTTAAAGCCTCGTTCTTTTTCACTTTCACCCAAGCTTCATTCGTTGTTACCTAACCTAATGTTGTTTGCCTCTGTAAAATCGCGAGTTGGGAAGTTTTGTAGGTGTCAGGTTCATATGGTTTCGTGCCAATGCAAGAATGGACCTAATAAATGAAG
Source organism: Lathyrus oleraceus (assembly GCF_024323335.1). NCBI lineage: Eukaryota > Viridiplantae > Streptophyta > Magnoliopsida > Fabales > Fabaceae > Lathyrus > Lathyrus oleraceus. Next base: position 57,979,813 of record NC_066581.1, read on the forward strand.
GTTGTTTTGGAGATGTCCTTATTGGAGGAATGCTGATACGTGTAATCTGTTCATATGGGAAGAAGACCTTGGAGCAAAATCTGGAAAACCTTGTATGAAGAATCAAGGAAGAAAAACAATAATTTGAAGACCAAATTGAAAACAGAGAAATTTCATGGAAAATTGAAGATATTGTGTTTTGCATTGTCTTTTATGATTAATGTGTATTTTATTTTGAAATGTAGTTGTTGGATTTGATGTGTTTTGTTTGAATTTGCAATGTCAATGAAGAGTTTGTAATGTAGTGAATTTGCAATGTCAATGAAGAGTTTGTTGAATGTGATGTATTTTAGGTTTGTATTGTTAATGAAAGGTCTTGAAATAGTTTGGGTTAATTTGCATAAGATAATCCAAATTGGTGTACATAATGTTAACAAGTTGACGCAGTTTGCACAATTTGGCATAAATTGGTTGTAACTTGACTGCACATAATGTCAATTACGTTATAATACAAAATATTGATGACAGTAATTTGCAAGATTGATATCCCAAACTATAAATTTCATAATGGAAATTCACCATAATACATAAGTTTGATGTTCCAAACAAAATAGTATATAAGATTCAAATTACATAACATTGATGTCCTAATCAAAAGAGTATTTAAGTTTCATATTACATAAGCTCCAGAAAACAACATATTTCATAACATAAATTCACTGAGTCAAGCTCTTCTGGATGTCATTCCAAGTTTTCTTCCCCCTAGCACTGCCAACACTTGTATCTTCCTCAAGAATCACAAATGGATCCTCTGCATGCCTCTCAGGTTCCACAATGTCACATGTCTTCATAGTCCTAAGTCTATCACTCTTTCTTTTTGGAATTTCAACATGCTTGGCCTTTTTCCTTGGTGATATTATTATTTTCACTAGTTATGACAGCATAATGTTACCAAACTAATAAACATAAAACACCAAACAAGTTTAGTTGGTATAAGTTGGTAACTTACAAGATCAATCATACTTGGTTTGTATGTAAATGCTTGGCCTTTTTCTTTGTTGGTATCAATTGACATTTGTTTGACAGTAGATTTGGATAACTTCGGTCTTGGACCAATGAAAGTTCTGACAACAGGCTCAGGCACTTTTGGTGGAAAGCGAGGTGTTGGTCTTCCAATGTTTAACTTGAATGTGTTTCCTTTTGATTCCCTCCTAAATTCAACACCATATGATCAGAGCATACTATATTGCTTGGCTGAGTCCCCTTCAACAACCTTTCTAGCTAAATGTCTAGCTTTGAAAGTCATACATCCAGTTATTTCTATAGCAAACCTCGGTCTTAGATATCCTACAACTTTATTTAATTTCATACTTGAATTGTTCTTCAACGTTTCTACAATCACTCTAGAAACCCAATCAACATTAGCATTCTTGTTGAAGAACTTTCTTCAACATTTGTGTTTCTGAAATAGAGTTTTTATCTTAAATGATGTAGTTCTCAAAACTCTGTTACATAGCACAGTGTAGTCACAATGTTGTTTATCCTTGCAAACAACCCTACACCTATTCCTATCATTTTTGGCAAACCCTACCTCCTACCATTCAACACATTTTGTTCCAATACAACCTTCTTAAATTGCTTCAAAGATGAAAATTTCATTCCCACCTTAAATATGAAATCCTTTATAAGTTTTTCCTCTTCATTAAACCTAATCATTGCAGGCCTGTCATCCCAATTATCTTCATCTGTCCCACTATCAAGCTCATCAGTCATATAATCATCTTCTCTGACATGCTCCATATCCATTTCACCTGTAGTAAACACTTCCGGTTTTCCTTGACTTGTATCAGCACCGTCAACAGGCTCTATTCTAGACTCACCATTATCCATTCTAATGTTTAACCCTTCATCCACGTCTTCATCAAAATCATGCATTCTCTCTTCTTTACTGTCTTCAAAGTCTATACCATCTAAAGAGTCTTCAATTGATTCACTATCCTCGGCACTTTCATTTTCCTCAACAATTTCATGTCCTTTTTATTTCTCTATTAACCTCTCCATATAAGTCTTTTCACGCCTTGATGATCTTGGCTCTGTATATATCTCAACATCAAAATTCTTCTTCTCAGCAAACAAAGATAACATTGTTGCTTCCTCATTATTAGCAAAGGGTTTTAGATCCTTTTCAAGACAATCATCTTCATTCTTCCACCACAAGTTCACATCATCAATGTTAAAGGATGAGTCCATCCCCTTAATTAAGTCACAAGCTTCAAAGAAGGACAAAAAATCATAGTCTTGCCCACTGAAAGCATAAACATCCCCACCATCATATCTTAACCTTGCATCTTTTACAAATAAATCCTTGGTGTAAAATACCACCTTAAATAACCCCATATCATGTAAATTACAAACATAAAAGAGGGTAAATTAGACATTACATTCATAGTCAAAGACAAAACCCTAGATGTTTACAGTCAATACAATAAAATAAACATGCAGGGATTTCAAAGCAAGTGGGGCACATAACAGACATATAATATTCGAAAACATAAACAAATCATAATACAACCAACTATAATACACGATAGCACATGTCAAACTAACCTTAATGTTGGGACCGTAACAAACAGAGTTACGATTCAAAGCAAGCTTCGTCAATGTTGGGACCACAAGTAATGAAATTTGAAGTCGTTGGGACCACGTACAAAATGTGTGAGTGGAGAAAACGACAGAGAATGAAGAAGAGAATTAGGGATTTTCTGAGTGTTAGGGTTTCTATTAACATAGAGCCATGTAAGCATCCACCTGTCTTGTCACCTGAATAAATGAAAAATATCTCAGTTAAACAAATATTATGTAATCCACCTGTCTTGCCATGTAAGCATTTGTTAATGGCATTTGACGTTAGGGACTAATTGTAGGGATGGAAAATTTTGGAAGAACAGTTTCTTAAAGGAAATTTTTAGAGGAAATAAAAATGAAAATCATTATATTTAGAGGGACTAATAACTTATTTAACAATTTTTTTAAATAATTTAATAATGCTACATTTTTAAGGAATATGAAATTGAAGTGTCTGTTAATATTGTTTTCAAGACAATAAAAACTATAAATGCACGTATTTTTAAAAATCTCTAATTAAATTGAAATTGATTTTTTACAATCTCATTTTAGTGTTTTCAAATATTTTTTAGAATTAAACATAGTTTTCCTCCCTATAGATAGCTTAGGGGTATTTTGGCTTCTTCTCAAAGCTTGAAGAATAAGTCAAGAATGAGTTGGATTCTCATTTATAAATGTTCAAGTCATTTGATTCTCCCTGAAATGTGAGTCTACAATGCTCTCCCTAAAGTGGAAACTCTTTTTATCCACACACACCACATATCCACCTAAAACATTGCCATCCTAAACGTTTTAGCATGGACGTTACACTCGTCCAACATGGACTTTAATTTTGAAACAACTTATCTTTCAACAAATTTATTCTCTTTGTTTGTTGGATTAAAAAAGGTGGTCAAATAGACAATGTAAGTTGCGTTACACATAGCATTTAATTAAGAAGATGTAGTACCTGAAGCAATCAATTATGTTATTGACCTCATGCTTAGTGTCAAATCTATACAGTTGAGCATATTGCAAAGGAAGACCTTATTCTAGATAAAAAGTTCCAATTCGATGACAAGTCTGACCATGAAGTCGCAAAGTAGGTAGACCTCACCCCTTAGAATGCGTGGTATCAAACAATATGCCTGGAGATGTGAAGGAAAACATTGCATTGTATGTTCTAATGTTATTTTGGTAATTCTTTCTTGTCGGGAGTGTTTTGTCATAAAGAAGTGTTTTTAATAGCTCTGGTGGATGTTCTATGAAAGGGAGAACAATTTTTTCGTCCATGCAACACAATTAGAACTTTGGAATAGTAGTATGCCTTAATTTGTTCTTACACTCTTAATACCACATAGATGCTCGACAAAACTGGGCATTCCAAACAGGGTCTCCGATATCTGAATATTCTAGATTGGCAAACATTATACTGATTAATACGCAAAAAAACTGTAATAAGCATAAGGTGACAACATAATCAAAATTTAACAATTTGAGTAATAAGTAACGTACGACTCAGCTTGTAAAGATTCGTCTAAATCAGAAGTATTTGCCAAATATTGTTCATCGTATGAATTTGCATTTCCCTCGTCAGGTGAGTGTCTATAAGGTGGAAAATAAGTTGTTGTTGTTGAATCTACAAGACTTGTAGGAATTGAATGAACATGATGTATTTGTGTAGTGGTGGTTCCTTGAAAGTTAATAGGATAAAGAGGAACATTGTTGGTTTCTTTTGGTATTGTGCCTGTGAAATGATTGAACAAATCAATTCCATATTGGCCATCAAATCCCTTTCGTTTGTAACTTGGATTTATATGTTATGACCATCAGAGGGGGCAATGTGAGTAACATTTGTAACAACCCTTAGTGGTATTGTGCGTTCAAGTGAAGTGTGGTTATCATTGATGAACAATGAACAATTTGGTGTGTGCATTACATTTTTGTTGTTGCCACCTGTTTGTGTTAATTTTCCCTTCAATTCCATTAGTTTCCTTTTCTTCCTATCAATGGAGGTAGGAGTATGATTGTATTCTACATTGTCCATCATTTATTAAGAGTGCAACATATGGACAATGGTATAATGGTTTGACGAAACATAAATTTTGCCAAAGAAGAATGGAATTAGTGTTACTAGGTGGCAATTAGAGATAAGTTGAGTTGTACAATTGGTTTATTAGAAAAGTCATAAAAAATTTGCCCCATGTTAGAGTCAAAAGGAAATATTATTATTATTATAATGTATAAAAGTGAAGGTGTGGTTGCATAATATTGTAATCAGTTACAGAGAGTAAATTTTCAAGCATACCCAGAAAATAAGATAAATTTGTTGTGCTGTAGTGGTGTGACATGATTGAGTAGGGTAGTTTGCTTAGTTATATTGTTTTGAAATACATGGGGCAGTGGGCCCTACTTAACATAAAACAACAATGACAAATGGTATGGTGTTTTGATAATCGTGTCCTATTTAAATAGTTGATAAAAGTCCTAGTTTATACTGTGTATTCACGTGAAATATCAGCCAAAGCAGCAATCATGACAAGCTTAAAAGTGAAACAATTAGTAGTGTATATTAATTGAGATAAGATTGAAAGAAAAAGGAAAATAACATTTTTCGGGATTCAACCTCTCAAAACATTACATTAGAAACGTGGACAACATCACTAAAATGAACATTATGGAAAGTAAATCTAATAACATCTCCATTGTGAAATCCATTAAATTGAAGAAAAGGCATCCAACCTTGAACTAATTCAAAAAAAAAAATAAGGGTCTCCATTTTGATTTTGAATCTGGCACATAACGGGTTGATTGGAAGGCCCCACTAAAATTAGAGATGTGTATTGTTTGGCTGTAATGATATGGAATAAGGCTCTTCCAAATTCTGAAGAAAAAAAAGTTTCAGCAGGTACCATTATTATAAAGTTTGAAGTAATGTAAAGGAAAAACCAGAAATCATGGATACTTTACCAGGGTACGGACACCTTCAATATTTGTATGGCCATAAAGTACAATTTCAAAAGATAGTTTAGTTGGATCCGATAGTGATAGGGTGTGCCAATGAGGAAAATCATATTTAGTAAATTCGTGGTCTAGTACAGGAATAAACAAAAAGAGGCCATCGCCAAAATAGTGTAGATGAACAACATTAAAATTGAAAGGAAAATCTACACAATGAAGTATTTTAGTCCACTCATTTGTAAGTATGGATCTATGAGACTTTGATTCCATTTAACCTCAAATTCATACAAACTGTCATAGATCTTACATCATGTAGGCAGTTTGTAACCAACTTGATGCACAAAGGAAGGGTCAATTTCCATATATAGTTGTATGAATGTTAAAAAACATATATAAGCAATAAGTGGTACATAATGTGAAATGGATAAACTACATAACAATGGGCAATAGTTAAGATAGGGTAAATAAACAAAGACAATATATAATAGAAGATGTTCTTACAATAGTTGGAATTACAATAGAATCAAATGATGCCAAGACTTATAGGTCACCTAGTAGATCCCAAAGTGAACCTTCAAATAACTTTATGATATGAATGTGATGTAGGTTGCCTGTGTATATCTTGAAGAAAAAGGTTGCGAGTAAGTGAAAGTGGTTGGATGTTATTATATATGAAAAGTATCAATGTGTGGGCCTAAAGAATTGGGACATATGTTGGACGGTTACTATTGATAAGTAAGACTATGTCGCATATAAAGTTAGGGAATAAAACAATGAATTATGATCAACATTATAACTAACCAAACATTGCATTATATTAATATTGAAAGACACGTATGAAACTTCCATATATTGCAATAGTACATATGAGATACGATATTACAAAAAGAGAGTAGTTAAACCATAATTCAAGATATCAAAGAAAGAACCCTGGTGATATCCATAGTACATTGCATACAACACATAAATAGAAAAACACATAAAGGATGCAACATCACATCTACAATTTCTCAATTTTGATCAGCTTGTTATGCTTGGTTGAGGAGAGTTCACCATCAGCCAAGTTGATTAAAGTTGTTGAGTCACTTGACCCATCAAGATTTTATCTCTTTGTCGTTAGTGTGACGGGATCCGGGTTGAGTTTGGAAGTAATTTCGAGTTCTTGATATTTTTTGCCTTATGTATCAGATGTATGGGATGTTGGTGTAAGCCCTAGAGGCCAATACTTTTGGTACTTGTATCGAATTATTTAAGGCTTTTTCTTTATTATGGTTGTTTAATAAAGTCCATAGAATAGCTAGTCCGTTTAATGTATCAAGTATGACTTAATCATGAGATCACATTAAACATAAGGACATTATTCTTAAAGTATCCGTAGTCGAGCTTTATTGTGAAGTGGGATAACATTAAAGCATTAAGACTATTATGTTTGTAGACTGATGATCACATCTCATGGATCATGGATAAAGAGTTATCAAGTCTTAAACATAGGTATGAATATTAAGAGTAATATTTATACCGGATTGACCCGCTATAAGAATACTATATAGAATGTTATGCAAAGTGTCATAAGTTATTCTCATGGTGATAATGGTGTATACCACTCTTCGACCTGAAACCACTATGGACCCTAGATGTAGAGTCGAGTGCTTTATTGCTGATCCAACGTTGTTCGTAACTGGATAACCATAAAGACAGTTGATGGGTACTCCACGAAGCATGCTGAGGGACATGAGTGACCTAGATGGAATTTGCCCATCCTGCGTAACAGGATAAATGTCTATGGGCCCTGTTAATACCTTGGGATTGGCATTAATTTTGTAAAACAAATAATGTAATCATCTCTGTTGTTTTAATATGTTGGGTTGAAGAAGTTCAACATCTGGACCAACATGTCATGTACGATGTCACGACATCATGTCTGTGACATCGCACATGTGTAGAAAACTGAATTAATTAATTCAGTATATATTCTGGGATTAGTGAGGATATTTGGTGAATATCCTAACTCCCATGTGGAGGTCTTAAAGACTCAATCAGAATATATATAGGCTCAAAATAAGGAGATATATATGGAGAGATTTTAGGATTGAAGACCTTGTTTGTAGCAGAAATTTTCTGCTGTATTTGTAACAGCAAAGAACAAGTTTGCTGCGATTTCTGAAGGCCCAAATCCAGTTTGGTGATTAGGTTATAAATAGCATATTGTAACCTAGTTTTTGTAAGCCTCTTAGAATGAAAATTTAGGGGTGTGTGTGAGGTAAACCTCCCAATCTGTGGGAAGGTTACCATGTGTTTCTCAGTGTTCAAAGCTGAGAGTTTTTGTAACTCAAAGCCTGTAGGCAAGAGTGATTATGTGCTTGAACGAAGCTGTGAAGCAAGTTCAAGTTGTTTTAACATTACATTGTATTTGTAGTGATAGGAATGGAAACTGGAGGTTTCTATCTAGGAGTTCCTAGGTATAGATTGCATTGGGTAGGGATTAAGTGAAGAGTTGTAAACGGGGGAGTTTAACTCTGAATTAATACTGCTGATAGTGGATCTTCTTCCTGGCTTGGTAGCCCCCAGACGTAGGTCATGTTAGACTGAACTGGGTTAACAATTTCCTGTGTTTGTTTTCCTTCTGCATATGTTATAATCCTGTATGCCATAACTAAGCTTGTATTTCAGTCTGCCTACCAAGATAATAACAGACCTGATACATAGCCTGCTGGTTGAATGTCAATCAGAATGTCTTGACATTCATCATTGACAGCATATACCGAATAATAGGCAGGTTGGTTTTTATGCTTCAGATCAGTATATATTTAAGTCTGGTTTTCAAGTGGAAAACAGACCTGGCCAAAGGATCATTGTGAAACTGTCAAATTGGATGTCTAGACAGTTGTTCATGTAGGCTGATACTGAATTAGAGACTGGTTGGTCTTTTATAGTACAACAAATTTAGCACAGTCTGTTTTTTAGGAACATAACAGAATCAGCATGATGTATATGTTCTGACTGTCAAACTGAATGTTATGACATTTATTCCTGACAGCATGTGCTAAAGTGTAGGATGATTAGTTTTTCTGTTTCAGTATTTTTCTCAGGCTATTCTTTAGGAATCCAACAGCTGAGCTAAAATCCAGGAAACCAACTACTACCCTACAATTAATGAACCTAACAAATAGCCTATTTGTTAGCAATCTAATAAGAGGTAATTAGATTAATGTATTCAACCTTTATTTCAGGAAATACAAGTAAAAGGCAAGCACACTGGAATAATGTAACAAATGATCAATATTAAGACATCGTGCTGATAACTGTGTAGGAAAACAACAGAAGTGAGAGCTATGATTGATCTCTGCTGAGGTTGTATGCCTGATGCACAGGACTAGGGGTTCCTTCATTCTAGGGTGACATAGAAGGAGATGTCGTGACATCTGTGAAAGCGTGCTTTAGTACAGGGTTTAATGTGTTAACTGTCTTGCTATGTGAGTTACAATGTTGGATCAGATGTCATGACTTGGAGTAGAACATCTGAATTCTGACTACGCCAGAATTCCAAATGGTATCAGAGCAGGCATCCTGTTCTGCTTCTGGATGAGATCCATGGGTGATACTTTCTGGTATCTTGCAAGAAGTTATGTTAGTACTAATGTTGGAACCTGTGGAAGGTTCTGTAATCTCCCTGAATGGTCCCTTGAAGTAGGTGGATGGACTGTTCATGACAGGAATGGTGTGTACCTGTCTCTGGAGGTTGGCAATTGGCCTTTATGTGGGACAGTTGTGCCAGTATTGAATCACATTCAAACTTGGTATGGTCTTGGAGGCTGATCTGGTGAAGTGTGTGCTCGTAGGTTGAGTTGTATTATGATTTCCGCTGCATAATACCTGGCAAAACTCAAACTCTGATGTAGTTTCCCCTCATGTGGATGAAAGGCTGCTGTATTCAAGATTTCATCATAATCTATTGAAGATGTCAAAGATACTCGAGTCTCCTCAAGTCCACCCATCATGACGTTCTCTCTTCAGGATGGTAAGAATCACCTGATCACTGATTCGTTTACACTCTTGGGTAGTGTATATGAAGACCTTGAAGACTTTCAAGGAGGTTTTGTTCCAAGGAGGTGGAACCAATGTTCTATGTGATGTTAGAACATGTTGTTCAACAAGTATGCAGCTGCTGGTTGAAGAACAGATGTTTTTAGGTGTCAAACAAAGGGATACTTTTGTTTGGAACCTACTCCTGACCTGGAAGAGGAGACATCTGTGTGTGCTAAGTTGACAAGGGTAGGGTCAACTGTGTGTGTGCTCAAGAAGGTCACTTTTAGAAATGTGTTCTCTAGAAGTGGAGCTGGTTGAGATGTGACATTGTGCAATTGCCTGCTATTTGCCTTATTCCTATAACTTGATCAGGGTTGGATAGTTGCTCCCTGAAGTACTATGTTGTGCTGGAAGACAAGTCCCTGGATGATAGAAGTCAATAATGGGGTAACCTGACTGCTATTCCATTTAAGAGGATTGGGACCATGAATCTTGTTATTCAAACACCTCGCTCAGAAGTGGCAGTTCCTTCAAGGAGTGAGAATATGAAGATTCAGAGGCTGGTTGAGGTAGTATGCTCTGGCAATGCATATCTACAATTGACTGGTGTTGGTTTTCACTAGTACTTATGGTCAACTGAAGTCTGATTGGTGTGATTGGAGTATGTATAGGTATAACTCATAGAGTTAGGTGCCACTGGTAGGGATGGTGTATGTCATGTTGAGACACTTGTGTACAATGCATGGATATTGGTGTGGAGTTTCCATGATTGGTAATTTGAGGGGGAGTTTTGGTTAACCTCCCCACGGTTGGTCAGCCTAGGGTCTGGTTGGCTGTTGACCTGTGTCACATGGATTCTGGTTGTTGTGTGACACATTTGCAAGGAAGGATTCATCTCTCTCATTCCTAAGGGTGAATCTAATCTGGAAAGAGTCTCAAGACTGCTGAGGTGCTTGCAAGCAGAAGATGTTGACACTAGAAGAGTATTTTCAAAGTAGTCTTATGGTGGAAGTATCTGAAAGGAATATTGGGAAAGGATTTAAGATCAATGTCAACTTGTGCCAAGTACAAGTAGTTAATTGATTATCCTTGGAGCTCAAGATAACTGATGTTCTTAAAGATGTTAGAGCATCTCTTCTTCAAGACCCTGTGCAGAATCACATGAAGGATAGTACATTGGCTTATGATCTATCTCTTTGGTGGCAGCAAAAGCATATGATCTCTGAAAAGGTTTCCTGGCAAGAAACATGTTCAGCCTTGGTGTGTACAAGAAGAAGAAGACATCATAGTTTTGATGGTGGTTACTTGAATCAGTTCATCTCTGATCTAAGTAAGGAAGTGCATTGGCTAATGCATACTATGAAGTTAAGAACAAGTGGCAGCTTTCTTAACATCATGGAAACAGTCTTGCTTTAGGAAGTGGAATCCTTGGTATAGCTGAAGGGTTAGTTTCTAACTGGTCCTTCTGAAGACTCATGCACCAGAGTGTCTGATGTCTTTGGAGAAGAAGCAGGGATTCATCAAGGTGTGAACTTGGATGACTTAACTACAAACCTACAGGATGGAGGTTGTTTACTCAAACTTGGTTCCAAAATCAAGTCTATGAGAACATTGAACTCTTGTTCTGTGAAGGGAGGAAGTTCTTTCAAGTGGCAGAAGAAGGAGCTGAATTCAACAGCTGGATGTTAAAACACAATGTTGTGACATTTGGTTCAACATCAGATTCTTAGTTGGTGAAGTGGCACATCAACTTGAGATAGAAGGGTCTACAGGGTTGTAGATTGGAAACTTCAAAAAGCTTGAAGTTCAAATCTCACTTGGAAGGTCAGAATATCTTTGGGAGAAGTCTGATAAACTTGGAGAGGTCAAAAAGTGGCATTTGACTTTTTCATATGAGGATTCATGAAGGAGGTAATCAACCAGTGGCATTTGGTCTATCTCAGAAGTGAGTTTGAAGGATCAAGATAATCAACATATGGCAGCTGATTATTCTTGAGGAAAGTCTGAGACAAATTACTTTTAAGCAGAAAAGTAGTAAGTTGAAGACAAAAGGAGATGTCTCTCTATTCATCTCTTGGAGCTTGTGGTAGGAGTTCTAAGTTATCTATGGAAGATTATCTCTTGTAATGGGATGAGAATGTATGTGTCCCAATGTGTGTCTGGCTCTTTTGGACTAAGCTGGTGACTCAGTGATATCTGAAAATTATCAGATGGTGTGCCTTGTTATGTTGTGAGGATGTCCTAACTAATGTTAGAACATTTTGTGAAGTGGTTTTCTGTTCTGGTTAGAAGAGAGATTGACACAGAGTGTGGATGTGTTCAGCCAAGAGGGTTGAACAGAGGGTGTGCTCTTGAAGACATGAAGATGCGTCTTATGTTTTCCATTCATCAAGTGGTCTGGGTTCTCTTTGAATCAGGAAGTATGTGAAGGTCCAACTTTGGGATGTTGGATATGCTCATGTGTGATCTCCAAGTTTCAAGAGGAGAGTGGGTTGTTCATGACAGGGGGAGTTCTGTCTTTGTGCTGCAAGTAATCATCAAGCTTGTGGTCTATGTGGTCTCAGATAACTGGGTATGGCACCTTGTTAGGATGATGTGGTGTAAGTCAAGGCTGAGTGAGCAGAAGAATGTCTGACCGGATGTCATGACATTGCCCTGGACAATGCTGTTAGTTCCTTCTGAATCTTAAAGTCATTAGGAATTATGGATGTGGTGTGTCTAATTCTGATAAATTAGAATAAGCCTGATGGTCACAGTTGTGTGGTACAGGGGGAGTAACCATCTACTAGTGTTTGTGATTTTGACTTTAGTGGTGCCAGATATCAAGTTTCTACTGGAGGTACGAAAGCGGTCTTAGGAAATGTTGAGAGGAAGAATACTTGAAGAATGCAGGCAAAAGCCACGTTGAATGTTAAGATATCGCGTGCAACGTGTCTGACTGCATATAGGGAATAGTCTCCATGCACTGGAACTGCTGTTTTGGAAAAGACACAGTCAAGAGCTATAAAAGGTATTCAAAGATAGTCTGAGATTTTGTTGGTGATTCTCTGACTGTTTCTCAGCAAATATTAATGAATCTTGACCAAGCATTTATTCCTACCGTTAATTCCTAAGCACGGGCTGGACTATTTAAAGGATGTAATAGCCCTCTTCTTCTCACAAGAGAAACACTCCATTCCCTCTGAATCATGGGGTATGTTAAGGTTTGGGTAAACTGCGCCTGGATCTGGTTTTGTGAGGGGTTCCTTTACAAATGTTTAGCTAAAAAGGGGGAGAGAAATATAGTCCTGAGGTTAAGAATGTACCAGAAGCAAGTAAAATGTGGTAGCAAGCAGAAGTTGGCTTCAGGCACAGAAGTCACTAACTGGGCATATCACTTGTGTCTTGTGATCTGAGTTAAGAGGACAGTTGTGTCGTGTGATCTGAGTTACATTATCTATGTACTCAGCATTACATATTCTTCAGGAAGCTCTACTGTTGAGGAGAAGAATTTTGATGCAACTGATTCTGGTACCTCTACTTTCTCATGTACACCAACTTTGGTGTTTGTGGGGGTGGAGATAATAACAGAGGTTTATTTGTTTTAGCTAAAATTTGCCAAAGGGGGAGATTGTTAATACCTTGGGATTGACATTAATTTTGTAAAACAAATAATGTAATCATCTCTGTTGTTTTAATATGTTGGGTTGAAGAAGTTCAACATCTGGACCAACATGTCATGTACGATGTCACGACATCATGTCTGTGACATCGCACATGTGTAGAAAACTGAATTAATTAATTCAATATATATTCTGGGATTAGTGAGGATATTTGGTGAATATCCTAACTCCCATGTGGAGGTCTTAAAGACTCAATCAGAATATATATAGGCTCAAAATAAGGAGATATATATGGAGAGATTTTAGGATTGAAGACCTTGTTTGTAGCAGAAATTTTCTGCTGTATTTGTAACAGCAAAGAACAAGTTTACTGCGATTTCTGAAGCCCCAAATCCAGTTGGGTGATTAGGTTATAAATAGCATATTGTAACCTAGTTTTTGTAAGCCTCTTAGAATGAAAATTTAGGGGTGTGTGTGAGGTAAACCTCCCAATCTGTGGGAAGGTTACCATGTGTTTCTCAGTGTTCAAAGCTGAGAGTTTTTGTAACTCAAAGCCTGTAGGCAAGAGTGATTATGTGCTTGAACGAAGCTGTGAAGCAAGTTCAAGTTGTTTTAACATTACATTGTATTTGTAGTGATAGGAATGGAAACTGGAGGTTTCTATCTAGGAGTTCCTAGATATAGATTGCATTGGGTAGGGATTAAGTGAAGAGTTGTAAACGGGGGAGTTTAACTCTGAGTTAATACTGCTGATAGTGGATCTTCTTCCTGGCTTGGTAGCCCCCAGACGTAGGTCATGTTGGACTGAACTGGGTTAACAATTTCCTGTGTTTGTTTTCCTTCTGCATATGTTATAATCCTGTATGCCATAACTAAGCTTGTATTTCAGTCTGCCTACCAAGATAATAACAGACCTGATACATAGCCTGCTGGTTGAATGTCAATCAGAATGTCTTGACATTCATCATTGACAGCATATACTGAATAATAGGCAAGTTGGTTTTTATGCTTCAGATCAGTATATATTTAAGTCTGGTTTTCAAGTGGAAAACAGACCTGGCCAAAGGATCATTGTGAAACTGTCAAATTGGATGTCTAGACAGTTGTTCATGTAGGCTGATACTGAATTAGAGACTGGTTGGTCTTTTATAGTACAACAAATTTAGCACAGTCTGTTTTTTAGGAACATAACAGAATCAGCATGATGTATATGTTCTGACTGTCAAACTGAATGTTGTGACATTCATTCCTGACAGCATGTGCTAAAGTGTAGGATGATTAGTTTTTCTGTTTCAGTATTTTTCTCAGGCTATTCTTTAGGAATCCAACAGCTGAGCTAAAATCCAGGAAACCAACTACTACCCTACAATTAATGAACCTAACAAATAGCCTATTTGTTAGCAATCTAATAAGAGGTAATTAGATTAATGTATTCAACCTTTATTTCAGGAAATACAAGTAAAAGGCAAGCACACTGGAATAATGTAACAGATGATCAATATTAAGACATCGTGCTGATAACTGTGTAGGAAAACAACAGAAGTGAGAGCTATGATTGATCTCTGCTGAGGTTGTATGCCTGATGCACAGGACTAGGGGTTCCTTCATTCTAGGGTGACATAGAAGGAGATGTCGTGACATCTGTGAAAGCGTGCTTTAGTACAGGGTTTAATGTGTTAACTGTCTTGCTATGTGAGTTACAATGTTGGATCAGATGTCATGACTTGGAGTAGAACATCTGAATTCTGACTACGCCAGAATTTCAGGCCCAATATTGAACTGGACAAGGATGACACAGTCTATACCTTGTGTTCAATATAGACATAAGGGCAAAGGGGTAATTATACACATAATTATTATCACAGAAGGACTTGTCTGATCACATGACATTTTCGTGACTTGGGTAGCAGTGATGTGTTGCTAGATACCGCTCACTGTTTATTATGTTAAATGCGTGATTTAATATAATTGCCAACGTCGCGAAAACCTACAGGGTCACACACAAAGGACGAATTGATGAGAGATAGAGTAACTAAGGAACATCGTAAGGTACGGTGCACTTAAGTGGAATACGAAATATGGTAAGGTACCACACGCTTAAGTGATTTTGGGCATATTATAAGATATGGGCCAAAATACACTTAAGTGGGCGTTTTTAAATTGAAGCCCACACATGTGGTTCTATAAATAGAACCCTTGGGTAGAAGCATTGTCACTCAAGTGAAGACTTGGAATTTCGTTTCCCTCTCTCTCTCACTCAAAACCTTCATTCGTACCAGCTAGCACTGAGATTGAAGGAACCCGTTCGTGTGGACTGAGTAGAGACATTGTCATCGTTCAACGTTCGTGATCGCTCCGTGGATTTGTATCCAAGGTTTTGATCGTTACAAGAGATCTGCACCAAAGGTTTGAATCGCCATAAGAGGTAACGATTCTATCACTGATCATGCCCATTCGTAAGGATCACTAAATGGAGAAATTTTTAAATTCCGCTGCGCCTTGGATGTCAATTCTCCTTCATGGGATGCACGGGTATACCAAAAAAATCACACCATAGCAGAAGCTATTAACATACCGTAATTGCTTCACAATCATCAATAGAATTAGCTTCGTCGACACTCTCTTTAATCTTAGAAAAAACAGAACAAATGTCGTTATGATAAAGTGTATTGATATGTAACATATACTAACGATATAAAAAGTGAGGCAAATATATTAACGAAATACCTACAATACAAGTGTGGGTAGGACTGTAGTCATACGTACGTTATCCCTTTCCCAGGGAGCCTTTAGTTGCTCGGTCACAGAAGTTTCTTGAAGTATCGAGACAACATAACAACTGTCTCATCGCGGCTGCCACTTCACCTTAAAAGCAATCTCCTTACACAATAACTTGTCAAGTGCTAAGGGGTACTCAAGTGGATCATTAATCGCACCCTAAAGAATAAATTTAAGTGGTTAACATGGATTATAGAATGGTGTCTGTCATAAAAAGTTGTTAAAAATTGACAATAGGACTTAACCTCAAGCATTGTGGTGCACATTTGAGCAGCAGACATGCCCAACAGTTGTTCGCTTTCTCTATCCAATAAAACAAACTTACAACGTCTTACTCAAAGAACAACTTCAACTTTAAGTTTGAACCTAATAATGTAGCAAAATGAAAGCACTAATTTCATGTAATGTTTATATAACAGGATAATATTTACTCACATTAACAGTTGGCAAAAGATGTAGCCTAAATATTTCAACTTCTGTTAAATGTTACGCTTCACGTTTATACGGAGGTTTGTCTCACCTAGAAACTTTAGGAAATTGATGGCATGCTTGACAATACCATTTGTATTGTGATGCAATGAGCTTATCAATTGTTGCAATTGTAACACAGAAAATGATCTGCAGGAAAGTAGGGGACTAAAAGTTCAACATAAAAAAAGATGTTGGCAGAAAAAGAAAATGCGTATGAGCATGAAGGAAGAGAGTGACGAGTAGAAATATTTACATCAGTGAGTAGCTTGATTTCACTGATAGGAAGGACCTCTTCTTTGAACATGAATTTCAGGTAAGGACTAAGCTGAGAGTTGGAAGAGTTTTGTGACCACATCTGAGATTGCGAACTAAGATGGCTAGACCGGTTAACCAATGAGTCCTTAGGGATGCTAACTGATGGAAGAGAACATAAATAATGTTATTAAAATTGGGGAAAATCATCTATTGTAACTAATACAAATATTGTTGTCATGAAGTGGATATTTTAATGAAGTCATTTATTGGACCGAAATCGTTGTTGATGTACAGTTTTGTAATGTTGTAAGTGTTTTGTAATGTTGTAAGTGTTGGAAATTGAAAGAGGATATTTTCCTACATACATAATAACATTATTTGCCGATAACAATGTCAGAGAATGAAGTGAAGTTAATAACTTTGTTTGGGATCCGTTGTTTGTTTCTATCACCAACCGTGGTTCCTCTAGTGAATTTTAAGAGAAATTTATGGTTTGAAGGTCTGAAGACCAACTCAGTAAATTGAACCTGAAAGTTTGCTATTGTGCAAGTATCGTTAATAGCTAACTAGGAATCATAAGTCTGAATATACATTGTGGGAACAACGACATGGATATCAATCCCCTATAAAGGAAAGTAAACCATGAAGTTCATGTATCCTCATTAAAAGTAAGATTAGTAAAAATATTTGAAACATATAAACACAAATATTTATCTAAACCAGATCAGAAACAAATAATGTGATCATGAATACCAATTGAGTAAATATGTTATACTATAACCATTTTAGAAACATCATAAATATTTTAAATTGAAACTGAATAAATACTGGTAATTAGATTATTTATGAAATGAATAAATAGCATTACAAAATCACAGAAATCAACCGGATGCATACAAAACGAAACCAGATGAGCAGGAAACATAAAAATGACGCATAACATACAAGAAGTTTACGAAAAAATGAAGAACAAGGTTGAAAAATAATTTCATGAACTCACATATTTGTCAACGGCAATCATCTCGAAGCGTTCCTTGGTGTTGGAGATGACATTTAATTTATAGTGAACTTTCACAACGATCTTTCAAAGCTCTTTGGCATCGCTATTGTCTTTGACGTGCTCAAATAGTTTTATCATGTTATGTAGAAGCAAGATTTGTTGAATCAAAGGAACACATAAATGGTATGGAACACAGAAATTGTAAGAAACAAAGGAGCACCGGATTTTGGAAAGAATATGAAAAATTGAGAAAAGCTAAAGCTGGAGAAGCTAGATGGCGTGGAAGCAGCACAGTAGGTAGGTATTGTGACTTGATGTTAGCTTTTTGAAAAGTTCCAAATCGTTGAAGTGGTGGAGATTTCAGAAAGGTTGAAGTTGGATACAAACTGAATAAGTGCATTGGGTTGTGTGTTTCAAAAAATGCATTTCCGGTTTTGTTGGAAAGTAAGTCACTTGGTTCCAATTTAAAGATGACATGTTTAAACCCCAAATAGTTGCTTTTGACCAATCAGATGAAAGGGTGTAATGGTAATATCCAGAACATACTACTTTCTTATATGATATATAAGCCTTTAAAATCTAAAGAGGTAAAATTTATTTTAAAAATTCAAATGATTAAAATTTAAAAAATAATAAAATTTATGGTGGTAACTTAACATTATTGTTTCTCGTAAGACCTTTAAAGTTAAAAATTAATACAATGAATTATAAAGAGGTAAAATTTATTTTAAAAAATCAAATGGTTAAAATTTTAAAAATAATAAAATTTATGGTAGAAAGATAACAATATTGTATCACTTAAGATATTTAAAGTTAAAAATTAATAGAATGAATTAAGTTGGGTAATGAGGTAACTTTTGAATGACTAAAACTTAAGTGCATTATATAAGAGACCGGAGTGAAACATTAAATTAAGTTACGAGACCAAAAGATGTATTAAGCCTAACATTTCATCATGTTTAAAAATTCTAATTATGAAGAAAAAAAAAGTTTGTTTTAGTTTTAAAAAACAAATAAAAAAAATGTGTCATTATAAGATTAAATAAATCACAAATTTACATGCCAGCTGTTGTAACTCGAATTCATAATTATTATAAAATTTTTCCACGGTTGCTAAAAGGTATACGTGGAATGTATAAGGCGTAAACTGTAATGATATTGCAAGAGCATGAAAATTGGTATACGCGGAATGTAAAAGACGTCAGGTAAAAGAAGTTTAAACGTAATTTATATTGTATTGATATTGTTTTATAACTAAAATTCTATTGATATTTTTGTAAATTATATTTATATTATAGTAATGTGACGCTAGTTTTCATATAATGCAATGTTAAATAAAATTAAAATTTTAATATAATTTATAATTCAATTCAATATAAAATAGTTGAAACAACCCAAAATAATAAATTAAGATCATTAGCCAAGACTCCACGAAATTTCAAAAATTATGATTTTGCCATCTCTTTTTTTTCTCCTTACTAAACACAATAACAAAAAGATAACAAAAAGAAATTATAAAAAAAACAACTCTATTGTCATATTGAATTTTTAAAAATTCAGACAAAAGATTATCGAATTTGAAATATCCGATATACATACATTTTTAAAATATTATAGTTTTATACTGAATTTTTTTAAAAGTATGGTAAATATGCTTCATAAAAAATAAGTATACCTTATTTTTCTAAAAAAACGGTATAATTGCATAAATTGAAACCAACAATTTGAAAAAAATTTAATAAAAAAGCTTATATTATGTGAAAATTTTGGTATTTTAAGAAAATAAATGGTAAAAACTCTAAAATTGAACAAAAATGTTAGTTAAAATTGTAAAAATCCAGTATTTTCCATCAAACAGAGATGTTTTTTTAAAATCTAATATATATTAATTTTAATAATTTCGGAATATTAATTTAAGATAAATTATAAAACAGTTTAAGAAAAAATTATCCTAAATTATTGCAATAAGTCAAGGTTATTTTGCTTAATCAAATGATAAGGATTACTCTATAAAGGTCCAAGCTTTCTTTTGTCAAAAATAAAAATCATATTGCCATTCTCGTGTAAACCACGCATATCTGGAAAACTATAATTCTATTGAAAGTTTACAAAAGGGTGAAATCTTTGGACATGAGTTTAGTTCATCTAATATTTTCTGGTGGTAAACTGATCTGGTAAACATTGTAGTTTTTACTGTCATGACTTGTAGAAGTCGAGCATTCTGTAAAACATATTCTGCAAATCGAAGTGAATCCTCCATGCCTTCATAGGTTAAGGTGCAATATCTGAGGCGAGATGAAATGCATTTAGGAACAAAATTTGGACTTTTCCAGATTGTGTAAAACCCGTTTCTGACATCCACTGTCCACTCACATCCGATAACTATGTCTTGAAGCTTGGGGATAATCTGTTTCAAGAAAAATAATGACAAAATACAACAACGTATAAAAATCGAGATGAGTTGGTTCAAATATAATACAAACATTCCCGGTGCATTTGCAAACCTCCTCATGAATTAAAAGAACTTCAAGGTTGGGACAATTCTGAAGCATGTCCTTTAAGTCATCCCAGCCATAAAAGAACTCAAATACTAAGTCAAGCTGGATCAAGTTTCGAAAAACTAAAGAGTCTTTGAAATAGGAAAGGATCTTTTCATTGGGACGCTTCACGTCTAACTGCAAATTTTACAAGACAAAAAACAAGATAAGAAAATAAATGAAATGAGATAAGGGGTAAGGATTAAAGAAGAGATGTCCTATTTGTACCCGTAGAAACTGAAGGTTATGATATACTGCTTTAAATAAAACATGAAATGGACCCTTATCTACTCGTGCGAGTGGAATACTTGCCCTTTCTTTGTAGCCAACCATAACATATAAATCTTCAAGAACCAATGATTTAGATATCAGCTTCTTGAGATTGTCTGAATTTTGTAAATAAACACTCTTCAAATGAAGGGTTTTAAGCAAGGGAAGATGAACCGACAAAATATTGCCAGCCACACATAACCTCTCGAGTTTGAGAATCACAAGGGTTCGACAGCTAAAAATGTTGTTGGGTGCTACGGAGATAAACTTATCCTCCATGGATTTGGTGCGCGACTCCCACTTAGACATTTCGTAAGCAGTCTTGAAAGGAAACACGGAGAGTTGGAGTTGGAGATCCTGGACGCCACGCAGTTTTGCAGCTTCAATCCATTGATCATAGTCGAAAAGTAATAATTCAGGATGACAACAGTTAAGGTGAAAGCCTCTAATAGGTTGGTTATTCATGTCTGGGGATAGCATGACTTTGTCAACACAGCGACCGAAACGTTGGAATTCCTCCTCGCCCTTCACTAGTTTATCATCAAAATGGAGATCTATCATGAGTTTGCATAGTGTTTTCCACCTCTTGGAAATAAGACCGGTGGTGTAAGCGAAATTAAGAGGAAGAAAGGAGAGTATGTGACTCAGCAACTCATCTGGTAACTCACTAATCCTATCGACCATAGCTTTCAACTTTGTATCCTTTGCCATAAACCTTCTCTAAATCTTTCTTTCTGCAAAGGTAAATGAGTTTCAACTATTAACAAAAAAAACAACAAATTATTTTCTCTCTCCGAATTAGGTTTGAACAATGAAATTGAAGTTGAAGATTTTATGATTTCTCAAAGACCATATATACCCAATTAGGTTTGGATTAGGTTTTGAATAAAATTAGAGAGCATTATGAAATTAGCTATTATTAACGAACTATGAATCGAATAACTCGTTGAAATTGTATGAATTGAAGCAATCAATGACTAGCCAGTGCACATAAACATGAAGGTGATAGAGAGTGAAGATGAGAAAGATGTTACCGGATTTTCAAACTGCCCCTCCGACCACCGCGTCGTCAACCCCTGCTCAACTAGGAGTCTGGACTCACAATAAGGGTTTTTGTTTTGTAGCAGGATCTGTCTTTGGTTTTCGCTTGAGTTTCATAAATATAGGAAAAACAGTTGTTTTTGGAGATTATGTTGTGTGTTAAGATTCTCGGAATAAATACTACATCAAATAGTGTGTAATATAGATTAGAGATTTATATTCAGATTTTGGGAGAGTAAAATAAAAAGTGTGTTATAGAAAAGATTAGAAATAAAATAATTGAAAAAGTGTGTTATAGAAAAAAATTAGAGTAAAATAAAAAGTGGTTGAAAAAAATTGAATAAAAATGGTTATAATAATAGGTAGTAGTATAAAAAAAATAGTAGTAGAATAAAAAAGAAAATAGAAAAAGAAATAAAAGGAGTTGGAGAAGGAAGCGACATTGGAGGTTAAAAGAGAAAAAAATTGGATCATTGAGAATTGTGTTGTAAGTGGGTTTGGTGGGACATTAAAGACATGTTTGTGTGTTCCCAAACTTCATTCTTATTGCAATTTCAAAATGTTTTGTCTCACCTATAAAGTGAGTTTGGAAATGTCATTGTTAAAGTCAAAAAGTTGTAGGATACCTTCTCCCAGCCAACGTGTGTTCATCGATTCGGAAAGTCGGGAATGACGTCTTTGAAAAACGGTGGAGAGAAAGTCGGGTAAGAAATGTGTTTTAATTGTGTTGTAGTATGAGTTAGTATGATTTTCCGTTGATGAATAGATTTTGGTTAAATGTCTTGCATGTAGAGTTTTTTCAGTTGTAGTGTGGTTGTGATAGATTTAATTGCATTTTCTATTTTATTCCAAGGCTTCAAGGGAAAAATTTGGAGATCCATAGTGGATCAGAAAAACGATGGATGAGATGCATGCGGAGGCCAAAACTTAAAACTTGGAACAACTATGTATCAGCTTCAAACTTCTATGTATCAACTTAAGCTATGTATCAGTTTCAAACTTCTATGTATCAACTCCAAACCTCTATGTATCAATACTTACTGGGCAGAGACAAAGATTTGAAAATTGAACACATTTTCTAGATCTAAGATGAATTTAGTCGAGACATACTGTCATACCCCAAAATTTGCCCATTAATATTTCAAGACATTTTGCAAGGCATTCCGACTCATATATAACACTGATCTTGAAGAAACAAAGGCCCAGCTCACGGATGGCCCAATCCAGAAAATGGCCCAAACTGGCTGTTCGCTACGCGCTCGCCTAGCGAAGCTGACAGACAACAAAAATTTCGGGCTTCATTCTGAGCCCATTAGGTCACCATTATCACTATAAATACCAGCACTTCAGTAATAAAAAAAAAAAAAAAAAACGAAAAACGAAAAAAAATAAAAAAAAAATTATTAATTAATTAATTAATTAATTAAATAATTAAAATAAATAAATAAAATATAACAAATTATTTTGGACTTGGGTCTCCCTCATTCCAAGCCCATTACCCACGAAATCAGTCTATAAATACTGAAGTTTCAGTAGAGGAAAGGAGACTTGGAGTTTACACTGGGAGATTCACTGGAGAAAGAAGGAAGAGAAGCAAAACACTCTGAGGTTTCCTTGGAACAAAACCTTGAGGAAAAGAAAGAGAGAGAACAGAGAAGGACGGATAGAAACTTTGGCATAGGAACCCTGCCTACCCGGAGAATTCAGAGTAAAGAAACCCTGAAGGCAGCCCATCTGCACCGAAGCCATCGCCGTCCAATTCCCGCTGCCTAACTTATTCCGATACTACAAGTGGTCAATCCCTTCAACCTTGAATTGGCAAACAGGTTTGCGTATCTCTATTGTTTATACTTTCAATTGGCCATATCTACATATATAATGCATCATGATTAAATGTTGATATATAATTTGCTTTCGTATGGGAATTTAAATATGCCTGAATACCCTGAATGTTTGACCATGTTATTCCTGTGATAAAATGCCATAAAATTCAAAGTTCCTAACATGGGGCTGTTTTCAAATTCAAAATCCGTGGCCTTCGCTAGGCGAGGCAGAGGCGAACGAGACAGTACCTGATTCTTCTAGTCTGTTTTTTTTATGTTTTTATCATAGCCATGCATTATTCATCCTATCCTATTTATTGTTGTGATATTTCTCCGGTGTAATCTTCGATTGCACCCTGATTTGGTGTTCTAACATGTTTCTTTTTTTGAGTTTCGTAAAGGTTCACATATCCCAGGAAAAGGTTATTGGCTAGGTATTCCACTTTATTTGTGGGATACCCTTGTGGAGTTTCACCCTAAATTAATTTTTTAATGTATTAATTTCTAATGTATTAATTTTTTAATATATTATTTTTAATAATTTTAATGTGGAGTTTCATCCTAATTATATAATTAATTGTACAACTTTGCCTTTGAATAAGTGATCTTGGACCTCTCTTTGTTGCCTTACGATTACGATATTACGGTCATGTCCCGCGAACGTGGGGATACCCTTAGCAAAGACCCTTCGGTTAAATCATCATAAAATAAATTATAGTCCCTCGGATGTTGCCTTCGAATATACAACTTTGTCCCTCGATGACCCTCCGATGTTGCCTACGGTTAAATGATGATAGTCCATTCGAATGCTAAGGTATCCTCATAACTGTTGCCTTCAATGACCAATCGATGACCCTACGATGACCCTTTTACATCCAAAGGATAAAACTACTTATTTCTCAATAATAAGGACAGTTTTACCCTCATAAGGATAGGAAATGCCCGTAAAGACCTTGGGTCGGTATAACTCTTAATTGCTGGCTCACAACTTAAAACATTTTTTTTTGCACCTCACACCTTTCAAAATACCTTCAGAAAATCACCACTTGGTATACATTCATACTAGAATCATTACCGAGTTATATTTTTCTAAACAATTTTCAAAACTAAACGAGATAATCACTTTGTATACATTCATACAAGAATCATTACAAAGTTAAATTCTCTTTTCAAAACAATTTTTCTAAACAATTCACAAACACTTTTTTTTAGACAAAAATAATATAAGTGATCGAGCAATTAAGAGCCCATGGATAACCATGGATACAAAGGGTGCTAACACCTTCCCTTTGTATAATGTACCTCCCGAACCCAAAATCTAAATTAAGGTTTTTTCCTGTTCTTTTCCACCTTTCCTTATTGGATAAAAGAAAAGTCGGTGGCGACTCTTGCTAACCGTGACATTGCGATTAAAACCACAAAAAAGTCCAGTTCACCGTATGACAGAACTGGCGACTCTGCTGGGGATCTTAAATATTTAAAAAGAGAGGTTACCTTAAAAACAAGATCACTTATTCAATTTGTCTGATTTATTTTTAAGGGATTGCTTGGGTATGTTATGCTTGAGTGAAAGATCCTACACCCGGATCTAGTGTACCTTAGGTAAGTAGCAAGAGATCATCGCGACTGTCCGGCGTATACTGGAATGGTCAAAATGATGGCTACGGTTAATGTGGCACTTTGGATGTCCTGATGTTCCTCATGTTAGTTGAGGAAATATTTGGCATTCGCGTGGTGTCATAAAAGCATTAACCAGACCTTTAGAACCCTAATTGACTCATCCTGGCCATTAGAAAGTAGTGAGATAACTGGCTTCGGTTCCGACTGGAGTTGGTTGAGACTCGATACTACACTCTTTGAGATTGGACTTTAGGGAAACTTCGGTCAACCACTTGGTGTTGCACTGAAGTGGACTTAAGGAAAGGTCAATGATTTGAGATCCTTCTAGAACCCGGTTACTATTCTAAGACAGGTTGAACCAACCAAACTTCAGTGGGGAGGGTATTTACCTATGGAACTCACGCAAGCCTTAAAACCTAGGAATGATTGTTGTGTGACTTGCTTGTGCTTGTTATTTATCTAACAACATGACATCATAACAACATAACATCATAACATCATGGCATTGTACTAACCATTTCAAGGATTTAGGGATTTAACTCTGCTAAAAATAAAAAAAAAACAAAAGCAAAAACAAAAGAGAAAAGAAAAAAAAAGCTCTTTTTGTTAGTTTATGCAAAGTTAAATCCCGAAAGTCCTTGAAAACATTTCATACATTGCATTGCATCGCATAACAGGTATTCTAAAGGATCAGTGTTCTCACGATTTTCCTATCAAACAGATTCCAGCAGATTCAAACAGATTGAACAATGGCTCTCGAACAAACTGTCAAAGATCTCCAGGCCCAGAATGCTCAATTCCAGGAAATGATGCTGAGCTTATCTAAGGGGCAGGAAGAACTGAAAGCTCTTTTGATGGAGAAGAAGAAGGACCAGAAACCTGTGGGTTACATCAACCCGGGGAGAAGGCTTAAGGGACAGGTTACAGGAGTCAAGATTAGAATTCCGAAGGATTCAGAAGAAGAGACCGAGAATGATTCGGAAGATGAGAATCCTAATCTCGTCAATTCTGAGGACGACGATGAAGATTATGAACATGAACAGTACTCTCCGAAGGATGATAAGTACAAGTTGCTGGAAGAACGTATGCTAGCTATGGAGGGGCAGAAAGTGCCCGGTCTGGATTTCGAAAACTTGGGTCTGGTCTCTGATGTGGTCATTCCCCGCAAATTCAAGGTTCCCATTTTCACTAAGTATGATGGTGCCTCTTGTCCTCAGATGCATCTAAGGGCTTATGTGAGAAAGATTCAGCCGCACACTACTGATAAGAAACTGTGGATCCATTTCTTCCAAGAGAGTCTGTCTGGCACACAGTTAGAGTGGTATTATCAGCTTGAGAGCTCTAACATCCGCACATGGACTGATTTAGCAACAGCTTTCTACAAGCACTACCAGTATAATTCTGAGTTAGCGCCTACTCGGCTACAGCTACAAAATATGACTATGGGCTCTAAAGAAAGTTTCAAAGAATATGCTCAAAAGTGGAGAGATTTGGCTGGCAGAGTCAAACCCCCTATGACTGATCGAGAGTTAGTGGACATGTTCATGGGTACACTGACTGGCCCATTCTACAGCCATCTACTGGGAAGTTCCTCGTCAGGTTTCACTGAACTTATCTTGACAGGTGAACGGGTTGAAAGCGGCGTTCGAAGTGGAAAGATACAGGCAGCTACTTCTGCAAGCACCAAAAAGTCCTATCAGGGAAAGAATGAATCAAATGCTGTGTACAGTGAGAGGAAGCATAACAAGAAGAATCGTGACCATACTGTTGGGGCAGTTACAATTGCCGCACCGCCATCTCAGAACTTCCAACACAGACAAGACAGGTCGAGAAGACAGTTTACCAAGATCAATATGACTTTAACCCAAGCACTGCAGAGTATGTTAAAGGCCAATTTGATTACCCTCAGAGGCCCTCCTGCAAATCCCAACACTACTTCTCCTCGTTATAATCCCAACGCCAGGTGTGCCTATCACTCCGATAGCCCCGGGCATGATACGAATGATTGCTGGTTGTTGAAGAACAAGATTCAGGATATGATCGACGCTGGAGAAATTGAATTTGATCCTCCGGCGACCCCCAATGTCATCACAACACCTATGCCTAATCATGACCAGAATGTTAATGTTGTGGACGACAATTCTCACGTTACTGACGTTGCTGATTTAGCATCTCCTCTCCTGATCGTTAAGAAGAATTTATTGCAAGCTGGTTTATTTCCAGGTTGTGCTGAAGATTGCGATCTCTGTGTACTCCGACCCAATGATTGTTTGAAGTTGAAGAACGGCATTCAACGGCTGATGGATGATCGTACAATTCTATTCGAAAGGGTTCCTAAGGTGGACAACTCTATTGAAGAGGTATCTGTGATTGCTAGGTCCAAAGCTCCAGTGAAAATTACCGCTACTAGAGTGCCTGTGAAGATTACCGCTGAGCCCAAAGTGGCTCCCCTGATTATTACCGCACCTGGCCCCGTGCCATATTCCTCCAGCAAAGCTATTCCGTGGAACTATGGAGGCGACGTTTACATCCATGGCATAAAGCAAGTTGGTAGTTCTGCTAATCCTAATGATATTGTGGGGACTAGTAAAGTTACTCGAAGTGGAAGGATCTACTCCCCAGAAATCTCACCTCCTTCTCCCGAAATTCGAGGAAAAAGACCAGTCAATCCTCCTCAGTCAGAGACATCGGTCGAAGTTACTTCTGAAGATGTTGCCAAACAGGAAATGGAAGAGATGCTGAAAATCATCCGTAAGAGCGATTTTGATGTAGTGGAACAATTGGGGCATACTCCGTCTAAAATCTCAATGTTGTCCTTGTTATTATCCTCTGAATCCCATGCCAATGCATTGATGAAATTCTTGAAGACCGCTCATGTGCCTCAAGAAACATCCGTCGATCAATTCGAACATTATGTTGCTAATTTGACTGTTGACAATGGCCTAGGCTTTTCCGATGCTGACCTGACGCCAGCAGGAAAGAATCACAATAAAGCTCTGCATATCTCCATCGAGTGTGAGGGGATCACCCTGGCTCACGTGTTGATCGACAACGGCTCTTCCTTGAATGTGCTCCCGAAAGCTGTACTCGATAAATTTGACTACAAAGGCATTGAACTGAAACCTAGTGATGTTGTGGTGCGTGCTTACGATGGTGCGAAGAGTGTTGTCTATGGTGAAGTGGTTCTCCCTATCAAGATAGGACCTCAAGTCTTCAACACTACCTTTCACGTGATGGACATTCGTCCCGCCTACTCCTGCTTGTTGGGGCGCCCTTGGATCCATGGGGCAGGTGCGGTAGCTTCGTCGCTTCATCAAAAGCTGAAGTATCCAATAGCAGGCATGGTTGTCACTGTATGTGGAGAAGAAGAGTATATTGTCAGTAGTGTGCAAGCCTTCAAATACGTTGAGATGGATGGTGAATTCTTTGAGACTCCTTCTCAGTCATTTGAAGTGGTTCCTCCACCCTGTCCTGTCCTTAAGCCAACTCCCCTTGTGCCCAAGGTTGTTCGTGCTCCCCCTGTCATGATCTCTCTGAAAGATGCTCAGGTCGCGATTGAAAATGGTGATCGTGCTGGTTGGGGTCAACTGATCAATGTACCGTACAAGTCTGATAAAGCTGGCCTGGGGTTTAACTCTGGAAAGATAGTCAAAAATCAGATTAATGCTATGGAAGATGCTGATAGTGATTGCGACTTGGATAGCTGGATTTTCCCAACAATTGGTGACGAACTCAACAATTGGAAGACTGAAGACATTATCCCGATTTCCTTTAGTCAGGAGTAATTGTTATTGTTTATTCTAGAATTGCAAATTTTAATTTTCTTTTACAATCAAACTTCTTAAAGCATTGTGTCTATGCCCGAGGCACAATGGCTAATTTGTTAGGGGTTTGTCATTTTCATAAGCATATTCATATTCAATAGATCAATGGACTTTTTGCATTCAAATATTGCGCTCTTTATCTTTCCTGTCATTTTTCAAACAAGCTATGTTTCTTGCACACACTCACGTAACAATTTGCCGATCCATATCCACTCTGGATCCTGTTGGTAATGACTCTGCTACTGTTCATTATGACTTTGAAAATCCGATCTACCAAGCCAAGGATGGAAGCGAGGAAGATTGTGAAGTCCCTGGAGAACTTGCCCGACTACTGCAAGAAGAAAAGACTATACAGCCGCATGAGGAATCAATTGAAATTGTAAATCTGGGTACTGAAATAAACAAGAAAGAAGTCAGAGGTTTCTTGGGGCACTCGAATTACATTGCCCGATTCATTCCACACTTGACTGCTACCTGCAAACCCATCTTCAAATTACTGAGACAAAATCAAGAGATGGTATGGAATGATGAATGCCAAGAAGCTTATGACAAAATCAGGAAATATCGCCAAGAACCTCCAGTTCCGATGCCACCAGTTGAAGGAAGACCTTTAATTACGTATTTGACCGTGTTAGAAAATTCAATGAGGTGTGTTGGGGCAACATGACGAGTCTGGTCGAAAAGAGCATGCCATATACTGCCTTAGCAAAAGGTACCGACTGTGAAACAAGATACTCACAGCCCGAGAAAGCTTGCTGTGCTTTGGCCTGGGCTGCTCGCCGACTAAGACAGTATATGTTGAATCATACCACCTTATTGACTTCTAAGATGGATTCTATCAAATACCTATTTGAGAAACCTGCTGTCTCCTGAAAGAGTTATCACTGACAATGGTACTAATTTGAACAACAAGATGATTACTGAACTCTGCACGCAGTTCAAAATAAAACACCATAACTCTTCTCCGTACCGGCCAAAGATGAACGGCGCCGTGGGGACTGCTAACAATATCAAGAAGGTCATGCGAGAAATGACAGTAACATACAAAGACTGGCATGAGATGTTACCCTTTACTCTTTACGGTTATCGCACTTCAGTGCGCACTACGACAGGGGCAACTCCGTTCTCTTTAGTCTATGGAATGGAAGCCATCTTACTAGTGGAAGTTCAGATTCCCTCTCTAAGAATCATGAAAGAGGCGGGCTTAGATGAAGATGAATGGATTCAGACTCGACTCGATCAGATAAATTTGATGGATGAGAAGAGACTTGCGGCTGTATGTCACGGGCAGATATATCAGAAGCGCATGACCAGGGCATTCAACAAAAAGGTCAAGAGACAAGTGTATCAAATTGGCGACTTGGTAATCAAACGCATCATCCTACCACAAACTGACCCCAGAGGCAAATGGACTCCCACATACGAAGGGCCATTTGTAGTTAAGAAGGTATTCTCAGGTGGAGCCATGATACTCGCCACAATGGATGGTGAAGACTTCCCACATCCCGTGAACGCGGACATAGTTAAAAAATACTACGCATAAAAGAGACCCGCTAGATCGACGTATCTAGGCAAAAGTAAGGGCATCCCGGCGAACCAAAAGGGTTCGGGCAAAAATTAGGGATATATAAAAAAAATGTACACCCGGCAAGTCGAAAACCTGAAAAGGCGGCTTGGGCAAAAAAGGGTATCCTGGTGGACTGAAAACCTGAAAAGGCGGTCCAGGCAAAAATTAGGGATTAAAGCGTATGACTATGTCCCGTTCTCAGTCAACTTTCATCCAAGTTCGAGGGACTGACCAAGCCAATCACTTCTATCCGACAGCAAGGGATGAGATGCTCGAAGACATAATGACAGTAGTAGGCTTAAAATCAATAGGACTTCTTCCACATAGCTTTCTCTTTGTTTTCGACAATTTCCTCTTACTAGGATTTTTGTCTCCTTGTACACAAATTGCCTGTTTATAGGCCTTCTTTCAAAATCAATACAACCCTCTTTCAAAAAAAAAGATGCTTTTGTTTTTACTTTTCTGTTTTGGTTGCGTAAATGTCCATTGATTTAATTTGAATTAATATGTGCATTTGAATATGACTGATGTTTACCAAAAATACATGCATAGAATAGCAATAGCAATTACTATCCGACTTCAGGATCAAGGAAAAGGTCTAATCATGCTTCCAATGAATCCGCTACCAATTCTCTTCCCCAGCAAGCCTGTTTTTTCAGAAAATGGCAGTATCCCCAGGCACAGCCAGTTACTCCCCAACAGAGGTCGGCGTCACCAGACAGATTGATCATCTCATCCATCCCCAGCCCGACTCTGCTGAATATTTCCACCATCAGACAGAAATCAAGCATCCCCAGCCGAGAAAGGGTCATCGACACAAATGTCTCAAATCAGTAGATGGGGATTTATTTTCCCCAGTAGAGTCCCCAGTAGAGTCGCCAGTTCTGTCATACGGTGAACTGGACTTTTTTGTGGTTTTAATCGCAATGTCGCGGTTAGCAAGAGTCGCCACCGACTTTTCTTTTATCCAATCAGGAAAGGTGGAAAAGAACAGGAAAAACCTTAATTTAGATTTTGGGTTCGGGAGGTACATTATACAAAGGGAAGGTGTTAGCACCCTTTGTATCCATGGTTTATCCATGGGCTCTTAATTGCTCGATCACTTATATTATTTTTGTCTAAAAAAAAGTGTTTGTGAATTGTTTAGAAAAATTGTTTTGAAAAGAGA
The DNA here is from genome assembly GCF_024323335.1 of Lathyrus oleraceus. Classification (NCBI taxonomy): domain Eukaryota; kingdom Viridiplantae; phylum Streptophyta; class Magnoliopsida; order Fabales; family Fabaceae; genus Lathyrus; species Lathyrus oleraceus. The sequence continues at coordinate 58,011,339 of NC_066581.1, forward strand.
ATTTAACTTTGTAATGATTCTTGTATGAATGTATACAAAGTGATTATCTCGTTTAGTTTTGAAAATTGTTTAGAAAAATATAACTCGGTAATGATTCTAGTATGAATGTATACCAAGTGGTGATTTTCTGAAGGTATTTTGAAAGGTGTGAGGTGTGAAAAAATGTTTTAGGTTGTGAGCCAGCAATTAAGAGTTATACCGACCCAAGGTCTTTATGAGTATTTCCTATCCTTATGAGGATAAAACTACTTATTTCTCAATAATAAGGACAGTTTTACCCTCATAAGGATAGGAAATACTCATAAAGACCTTGGGTCGGTATAACTCTTAATTGCTGGCTCACAACCTAAAACATTTTTTCACACCTCACACCTTTCAAAATACCTTCAGAAAATCACCACTTGGTATACATTCATACTAGAATCATTATCGAGTTATATTTTTCTAAACAATTTTCAAAACTAAACGAGATAATCACTTTGTATACATTCATACAAGAATCATTACAAAGTTAAATTCTCTTTTCAAAACAATTTTTCTAAACAATTCACAAACACTTTTTTTTAGACAAAAATAATATAAGTGATCGAGCAATTAAGAGCCCATGGATAAACCATGGATACAAAGGGTGTTAACACCTTCCCTTTGTATAATGTACCTCCCGAACCCAAAATCTAAATTAAGGTTTTTCCTGTTCTTTTCCACCTTTCCTTATTGGATAAAAGAAAAGTCGGTGGCGACTCTTGCTAACCGCGACATTGCGATTAAAACCACAAAAAAGTCCAGTTCACCGTATGACACATACATTGTGGACTTAATAGGATTCATGCAAAAATGATATTTTCATGTAAGAATAAGTAAACAACATGCTCAAACATAACTATCATTAAAAGTACTTCAAATGTAAATAATTAATAACATGAAATACATATGATAACGAAATCAAACATGATGTCACTATAAGCATATAGATTGAAAAACTCATGAGTAATCAATTAAATTTTTGGAAGTGAACAACCATGAAATTTAGCATACATCAAATATATCACACAATCTTGGAACATACACATGCAATTAAATATAAGAGTCATAATAAGCAATAAAACTTAAGAACAAAGAGATAATTTGAGAATGATATTATCTCATAGGATGAGAGGTGGATAATGCACTCACATGAAATGAAACTTTCTAACGAAAGCTCTATATCTTTTTATGTCAACATCCTTACCACTTTGATCTTTGTCTAAGTTCCTGTTAGTGGGCATTGGGGTGTCAATTGACTTTGCATTTGCCATTCTAAAGCATTTATGTAACTTGTGACAATGTTTTGTTTGACACACAAATGTTCCTTCTATGAGCTACTTGATTTGAAGTCCAAGAAAGTAATTCAACTCAACCATTAGACTCATCTCAAATTCGTCCTGCATTAGCTTAGAAAACTCTTTAACTAATTGCATGTTAGTAGTACCAAATATGATGTCATCAACATAAATATTTAGAGCATGTAAAAGCTAGTAAATGGCATATAGACTCGAGGTGGGAAACCAGACCATAAGTTTTCTCATGATTTATGCCCTTTTCTTGGTTATACCCTTGAGCCACTAGTCGGGTCTTGTTCCTAGTTATCACTCTGTTTTCGTCTAGTTTATTTCTAAAAATCCACTTAGTGCCCATTATTTCCCTGAGGTCGGATAATGTTCCGCACATCATTTCTTTTAAATTTATTTAGCTTATCTTGCATAGCCATTAACCAATGCTCATCAATTAAGGCTTTTTTTGCATTTTTTATGTTCAACTTATGAAATGAATGCAAAGTAATAACATAAATTACATAGTTTAGAGCGTGTAATCACGCCTTTGGTGATGTCTCCAAGAATGTTGTCGATTAGATGGTCCTTGGAAGACCTATAAGCCAAAGTAATGTGATCCACTTTAGTTGGACTCTCATTCTTCTTCTTTTCAGAATCGTCATCTTCCTCCTCCTCGGGTTTCACCGCTTCAGGTTGACCAATTCCTTTTTTAGTGTCTCTGAGTATGTATTCTGAAAAGGAATACACTTTCTGACATTTCTCGGATAAGATTCATCAAAAGTGACATACACAGACTCTTTAACACTAAGTAATCTCTACACTATTTTTACCAAGTAGAACACTCTTATTATTGTCTCTGTAGGTCACATAACCATTCTTCTTTGACGTGAAGTCAATGAGTGGGAAAATGTAACCCATCATATGCCTTGAGCATCCATTATCAACAACCCATACTTTCTCCATGGTGTCAATACATTTAACCTACAAGATCAAACAAGAGTGTTAGGTAATAAATTTTCATTGGATCCTTGAGAGTGAGTGGAAATATTGTTGCATTTGGGAAATCATTGAAATACACCTTTAGGAACCAAATATCTCATAAACTTGCATTTAACAATGGTATGGCCTTTCTTACAACAATAGTAATAAGTCAAGTGATGATAGGAGTGACATTTTCTATTTGATTCCCTTATAACAAAATTGTACTTCTTGTACTGCACATTTAACAATCTTTTAAATTTTGTAGGATTAATAGTGATGGCTACTTTTGATTCTAAAGCCTTATTTAATTTGGTTTTTAGAGTAATAACCTCTTTTGCCAAATGTGACAAGTTTCAAAACTAAACCAAGAAGATTTCTCTTCCTTAACATCAACTTTTGAAGCATCTAACATGATTTGCTTAAGAACTTCCATTTGTTTTTCAGTTTCTAAAACTTTGGCTTCTAAGTATGAAATAATTCTTTTATTTGAAGTCAATCTTTTAAAAGTATCTACAATTTCACCATATAGATTTTCAAAAGCAATTTGTAATTCAGAATAAGACATTTCATGAATAGGTTCATATTTGGAATGACTTACAATCTTCTTTTTGTGCTTGGTCATGAAGCAAAGATTTGCCATTTCATCACTTTCACTTGATCTACCCCCTTGGAGGATTTACTATCGATATCACATGTGATGTATGCTCTTCTAGACTTGCTAGACTTCTTTTGTTGGCACTTTCCTTTATCCTTCTGAAGCGATAGAAAATCTGACTTGTAACAATCAACTCTTTCATAATTATAGCATGAACATTTAGATTTTTCCTTCTTATTCTCATCATCCATTAAGGTATTTGAATGCCTTCTATAGTTGATGTGATTCTTGTTGAAATACTTTATTCCATTTTTCTTAATGTAATTATAGTACCTTCTAACAAAAAACCTTATTTCTTCATCATTCGAACATTCATCATCACTAGTTCCACTATCATCTTTCTATTTTGTAGGGGACTTAGAACTAGAAACTATTAAAGCAATTAAATTCTTGCCCACCTCCTTTTCCTTGTTCTTTTATTTCTTAACCTCCTTTTTTCTCATCATATGCATTCCATTGTGTGAGCAAATTCTTTACTTTGAATAAGTTTTGAATGATAGCAAATTGTGTGATCATTGTCTAATTGTTGGTTGTGCATTATTTTACATGATTCATTTGTGTTTTTAGCGTATACTATTGTTTCATGTCTATACATAAAGATCCACATTGATACATCTCTTAAAAGAACCCATAAAAACTATTTTGTGTCAGTATGTATCAATACATATTCATATGCATCGATCCATAAATTTGTTGTAAATCATAAAACAGTTTTGCTTCAGTATGTATCGATCCATACGAATCTTGTATCGATCCATACTTAGTTAAAATACTCTATGTTTCAATACATACGAGTTTTGTATCGATCCATGCTAGTTAAAATGTTCTATGTATCAATACATACGAGCTTTGTATCGATACATGCTGGTATTAATCCTCAAAAATAAACCAAAGCTACAGTATGTATCGATGCATAAACTCTTGTATCAATACATAATTCTGTTTTGTCTACTAACAGCTTCTGTCTTTCATATATAAGAAGTATTTTGACAGCAGTAACAAGTGACGAATTCAGAAGTGAAAAACAGTTGAACACAAATCAAAGGAGTGTGTAGCAGCAATTGTTTTGAGCAGTTAGAAACCTGAAAGAGACTTCATCTTCTTCATCTTCTCAATCACTTTTCTTCAAGAACATCAACACATAATCATTCTTGTTCTTTGGATTAAAGGATCAACGAGATAACGTTCAGTGGTACGATCAAGGATCTAGCTGAGGTGTTCAGTGGAACGATCGAGGATCTAGCTGAGTTGAAGGTTGAAGGGGGTTTCGAGGAAAAACCAGACGGTTTGTCCTTCAAGAACTGGAGTGTTCTTGCGGGTTTGTCAGTCACGTTTGCAGAACAGATTCAGCCGCAGCGTAGGGTTTGGAAATCGGGTGATTTCACAAACAGGTCGTGGAACCGGTGAATTGTTTGCAATTTCTTGCAGGAAATTCTTGATCGAGCTCGGATCAAGTGAAGGTTTCATACAAGAAGAAGTTCTTGGGATTTAGAATTCTGTCTGTGTATTGTAACCTTGTATCAACGAATTCGGCATTATTAATAATTACAGTTCTCAATTTCATTTGAAATTGAGAGGAGACGTACCCACACGCGAGGACGACGTGGGGAACTTCCTTACCAAATCTCTGTGTATCATATTCTTTCCTTATCTCTCTTTTCGTTTTCAACAGTTTTTGTAATTCCAGTTAGTGTGTTGTGGCTGTATTTTTCATGATACAATAGTGGCAAGAAAACTTCTTTAACTAAAGTCCACCATTGTTCATCATTGATCACATACACACCAACTGTTTGACAAAACTGTCCGCTGAGTTTCATTCATTGGAATTAGGATTTAGTGATAAGTGCATTCAATTAGCTAAGATTCTGGTGTTAATAATCTCTGTTGTTCTAATTCAAATCCAGCAATAAACTTGCGTGTCCGGTTTTCTAGTAGCGGTTCAGAATAGACGAAAGTCGATTCGGGACTGAAATTTTCCGCTAAGTTTCAATAACTCTGATAAAATTTTAAATCAGTTTATTTTAAAAGAGGTGATCTATTCACCCCCCTCTCGATCACTAGCCACACCGTCTAACAAGTGGTATCAGAGCGCCGGTTCGCTGGTGCTCTATGGCTGCCTGTAACGATATGGATTCTGAACCAAAGGGGGCGTATAATAGAGCGCCGATTTTCAACGGTGAAAATTACGGCTACTGGAAAGACTGCATACGAGTTCATATAAATTTTGTGGATAGGCTAGTATGGGCTGCCATTGAAAATGGTCCTTTTCAAATTACTATGACAAATGCGGCTGGCGCCATAGTTCCTAAACCAGAAGCTGATTGGAATGAGAAAGATGAGAAAAAGTGGTCGTGTGATTGGAAAGCTCGAAATATGCTAATTTCAGCACTTGGTGTTGATGATTATTATCGAGTATCCCATTGCACGACAGCTAAAGAAATGTGGGATGCTTTAGAAGTTGCCCATGAGGGTACTACTGAAGTAAAACAGTCCCGCATTAACACACTAAATCAAGAGTTTGAGCTCTTTCGCATGAAACAAGGAGAATCTATCTCCGACATGCAAAAGAGATTCACTCATCTCACTAATAGGTTGAATGCACTTGGAAAACCTGTTTCCAATAAAATTGCTACTAATAAAATTCTGAGGTGTCTTAGCAGGGAATGGCAACCTAAAGTAACAGCAATTAAGGAAGCCAACGATCTAACAAGACTTACGATTACAACTCTGTTTGGAAAGCTGGAAGAACATCAGCAAGCATTATAAAGTCTTGAAAAGTTTGAGAACAAAAGTAAGAAGGAAAAGGAAAAGAAAAGAGACAAAGAAGGAGAGAAGAAGCCAATAGCTCTTGTGGCCTCTAGCTCTAAGTCCTCACGAAAAGAGCAAAGTGACAATGATTCAAGTAGTGACAAAGATTCGGATGATGAGGAAATGGGACTGTTTGTAAGGAGATATAATAGATTCATTCGAAAGAACGGAGTCAAGCATTCCGACAAAAATCTCATGAAGTTTCGAAGACAATCTACAGATTCAAAACAGGAAGAGAATAAGAAGAGTAGAGGAAAAGGATCTTGTTTTAATTGTGGTAAATCTGGACACTATAAAACAGACTGTCCTATGAAGTATAAGGATCAAGGAAAAGCTCCACCAAAAGGGTACAGCAAACAAAGAAGAGCTTACATTGCATGGGAAAGTGACAGTGATTCATCAAGTACACAAAGTTCAAGTGATAGTGATGAAACCGCAAATCTGTGCCTTATGGCTCACACCAGAAATTTGTCCTACCACAAGAAGAAAATCAATGATAAAAAGGTAAAACAAGCCTACTATAATAACTTCTCTTCTATGACTTTTGCTGAACTGAAAATAGCTTTTGAAAAACTACATAATGAAGTTGTAGATGCTTTTAAAAGATTATCTTCCGATAAACAAATTTTTTCATTTCTGGAAGGTAAAGTATACAAAGCTGAAAATGATTTAGAATCGTTAAAAGCTAGTATTGCAGAAAATTCAAAAGATATTGACATTGATGGATGTAGTAAAGTTAGGTATTGTGACGCTTGTCATATTTGGCAAAAAGAGGTAAACACTCTCAAGGTCAAATTGGAAAAAGCCTTACAACCTAAGATTACTTATGCTGTTGACTCTAGGTTGTTTAAGAAGTCATTAAATCCACCATATGCAAAATACTCTTTTATTCCAAAGGATTTAATGAACAAGAATAAACAAACACATCATCATGGTTTATGTCATTATTGTTGTCATGCTGGGCATACCATTGAGAAATGCAAGTTTAGGAGATTTCTTGTTCCTAAAGGTATTTATCAATGGAAGCCAAAAGGCAACCATGTTAGCACTTACCCACTTGGACCCAATGAAAATTGGGTACCAACTTCTCTCTTTTGATATTGTAGGATGAGTGCCTTGCTTCCGTAGATAGGAGATGGTTTCTTGACAGCGGTTGCTCAAGGCACATGACCGGTGACATATCGCTTTTCATAGACTTCAAAGCAAAGAAGAAGGGATATGTTACTTATGGAGACAATAACAAAGGAGCTATACTCGGCAAAGGTAGTGTAGGTAATCCCTCTACCACTACTATTTCTGATGTCCATTTAGTAGAGGGGCTTAAACACAACTTGCTAAGCATAAGTCAATTGTGTGACAAGGGTTATAAAGTTTCTTTCACAAAAACTTGTTGCATAATTGAACATGTTGAACAGAACATTGTGTTTAAGGGAGTAAGAGTCAATAATATCTATATGCTTGACCTGTTTGATGTATCTTTAACAAGTACTAAATGTCTAGTTACCTTGAACGATGATTCTTGGCTTTGGCATAGACGTTTAGCGCATGTTAACTTCGATTTGCTAAATAAGGTTGTATCTAAGGATCTAGTAGTCGGCCTTCCAAAAATAAAATTTTCAAAAGACCACCTATGTGACGTGTGCCAAATGGGAAAGCAAACGAGGGTCTCTTTTAAATCTAAAAATATAATTTCAACTTCACGACCCCTTGAGCTTCTCCATATGGATCTCTTTGGACCTTCTAGGACAAAGAGCTTAGGTGGAAATTATTATGGTTTTGTAATTGTTGACGACTATTCTAGATTTACTTGGACTATATTCCTTCATAGCAAAGATGAAACTTTTTCTGCTTTTAAGAATTTTGCAAATCTGTCCCAAAACAAAATGAATTCCAAAATAGTTACAATCCGTAGCGATCATGGTGGTGAATTTCAAAACTATCACTTTGATAAGTACTGTGACAAGTACGGTATTGAGCATAACTTTTCAGCTCCTCGAACTCCACAACAAAATGGCGTTGTGGAGCGTAAAAATCGTGTTTTAGAGGAGTTGGCAAGAACAATGCTAAATGAGGGTGGATTACCAAAATACTTTTGGGCTGATGCAGTTAGCATAGCTTGTTATGTTTTAAACAGGATCTTAATTCGTCCTATTTTAAATAAAACCCCTTATGAGATTTTAAAAGGAAGAAAGCCAAACTTGTCACATCTTCACGTATTCGGTTGTAAGTGTTTTGTTTTGAATAATGGTAAGGAAAATATTGGGAAGTTTGATGCAAAAGAGGATGAAGGTATCTTTCTTGGATACTCACACTCAAGTAAAGCATATAGAGTGTATAATAAGCGTTTACTTACTGTTGAAGAATCTGTCCATGTTTCTTTTGATGAGTCTTATCCGAAAAGTGTCGGAAAAGGTATTTCTTTTGATGACGCAGGTGTATCTACAGAAGACATACTCAAGGAAGCTGTTAAGGAAACTGATCAGTCCAGAACAGCTGCCCATGAGAAGGAGGAAGATACTAGTCATGAAGAAGATAAGGAAGAAAGGACAGCTGAAGTGGATGACCTTCCACCAACTTGGAAATCTTCAAAAGACCATCCTATCGACAACATCTTGGGAGATATTTCAAAGGGAGTAATGACTCGTTCTAAGATAAGTAATTTTTGTTCTCACTTCGCGTTTGTTTCACAAGTAGAACCTAAAAATGCCAAAGAGGCCTTGGTTGATGAATTTTGGCTAATGGCCATGCAAGAAGAGCTTAATCAATTTAAAAGAAATGACGTTTGGGAACTTGTCCCTCGTCCGCGAGATCATCATATCATAGGTACTAAATGGGTTTTTAGAAATAAGCTTGATGAAAACGGAGTGATAACTAGGAACAAGGCACGTTTAGTAGCACAAGGGTATAACCAAGAGAAGGGCATAGACTATGAGGAAACTTATGCTCCAGTTGCTCGCCTTGAAGCTATACGTCTCTTGCTCGCCTATGCGTGTTCTAACAATTTTAAGCTTTACCAAATGGACGTAAAGAGTGCTTTTCTAAATGGTGTCATAAATGAAGAGGTATATGTCTCACAACCTCCTGGTTTTGAGAATGCTGAAAATCCAGATCATGTTTACAAATTAAAACGAGCTTTGTATGGTCTTAAACAAGCCCCTCGGGTTTGGTATGAAAGGCTTAGCAAATTTCTAATTGATCATGGATATTCAAGAGGTAAAGTGGATAATACTCTCTTTATTAAACACAAGGGAAAGCACATCCTTTTAGTTCAAGTTTATGTAGACGATATAATTTTTGGTTTAACTAACATACACTTGGTCGAAGAATTTTCTAAGGTTATGCAGGGTGAATTTGAGATGAGTCTCATGGGGGAGCTGAATTACTTCCTAGGACTGCAGATAAAGCAACTTGATGAGGGTACAACAGTATGTCAAACAAAATACTGCAGAGAACTACTCAAGCGCTTTGGAATGAATGACTCAAAATCAATTGACACCCCTATGCCTACCAACGAAAATCTAGATAAGGATGAGCATGGTAAGTGTGTAGATGTCAAAAAGTTCAGAGGTATGATTGGATCTTTTTTGTATCTTTCTGCTTCTAGACCTGGCATCATGTTTAGTGTTTGTATGTGTGCACGATATCAATCAAATCCTAAGGAATCACACCTGAAAGCTGTTAAGCGCATATTTAGATATCTTCATGGAACACCTAAATATGGGCTTTGGTATTCCAAAGGAAGTGATTGTAGCTTAGTAGGTTACTCCGATTCTGATTTTTCTGGCTGCAAATCAGATAGGAAAAGCACGAGTGGTACATGTCACTTGTTTTCAAACTCCTTGGTAAGTTGGCATAGCAAAAAGCAGGTATTTGTGGCTTTGTCAACTGCAGAGGCTGAATACGTTGCAGCCGGTAGTTGTTGCGCTCAGATTTTGTGGCTGAAGCAACAACTACAAGACTTTAACATTCAACTCAAACGTATTCCAATAAAATGTGACAACACTAGTGCCATAAACCTTACTAAAAACCCTGTTTTACACTCACGCACTAAACACATAGAGATTAGACATCACTTTCTTCGCGACCATGTTGAAAAAGAAGACGTTGTATTTGAGCATGTTGAATCTAAAAATCAGTTTGCTGATATATTCACTAAACCTTTGGCAACGGAACCGTTCTTCAACATTCGTCGTGAATTAGGGATCTTAGATCTTTCTCAATTGATGTCTTAAGCATGTTTGTTCTTATTTATATTATGCCTCACCTTGGTTGATGAGATTTGTTTTAGATGTCATTAATTCCTCACAAGGTTACACCAACAGAGGTAATATCACTCCTTTCTATATCTCTCTTAGAACTATGTGATTGTGTATGTTAGAACAAAATTTCTTATTTTCGTTTATGTGAATTTCTTTGCATATATTGTTTGAACATTAATATCTTATTTGTGATTATACTTGGGCATCATTATCATGACATACTTCATAATGCATAACCATACTGCATAAAAATTAATTAAAATTTGGTTTGACATCAGTATGTATCGATTCAAAGATGTATGTATCGATTCATGTCTTCTTCATTTCACATTTGTCAAAATTGGTCCAGTATGTATCGATCCATCCGTCGTTTGTATCGATACATAGACCCTTTAAAAACAAAAATGCGTGACATGGATCGATCCGTGCCCATATGCATCGACACATACTGATTGTTATTTGGATTAAATGCATCGACACACACTGCATTTCATTGCATGTTGCTTGAGTTTTTTTTGGATTAGTTGCACAATATATGTCTTAGCTTATGTAATTGTCAAACACTTTCTACTAGTTAAATATTTATTTCCTGTTGCTTACTTCTGGTGTTATTGCCCTTATTTGTCATTCTTTGTGAGTGATTCTTTACTTTTTAAGCTTCCTTCTTTGTGATTGTTAGCTTCTTTATCATTTTGCTATGTCCTGCTACAACATATTACCTTGATAAAACTGTTTTTTTCTTTTTGATGTTGACAAAGGGGGAGAAAATGCAGATGTTGACAGATATGCACAAACTCAGGGGGAGAATCACACATCTTGCTAAAAATTTGCCATCATCAAAAAGGGGGAGTTTGTGAGCAAAGTCTTTACTTTGAATAAGTTTTGAATGATAGCAAATTGTGTGATCATTGTCTAATTGTTGGTTGTGCATTATTTTACATGATTCATTTGTGTTTCTAGCCTATACTATTGTTTCATGTCTATACATAAAGATCCACATTGATACATCTCTTAAAAGAACCCATAAAAACTATTTTGTGTCAGTATGTATCAATACATATTCATATGCATCGATCCATAAATTTGTTGTAAATCATAAAACAGTTTTGCTTCAGTATGTATCGATCCATACGAATCTTGTATCGATCCATACTTAGTTAAAATACTCTATGTATCAATACATATGAGTTTTGTATCGATCCATGCTAGTTAAAATGTTCTATGTATCAATACATACGAGCTTTGTATCGATACATGCTGGTATTAATCCTCAAAAATAAACCAAAGCTACAGTATGTATCGATGCATAAACTCTTGTATCAATACATAATTCTGTTTTGTCTACTAACAGCTTCTGTCTTTCATATATAAGAAGTATTTTGACAGCAGTAACAAGTGACGAATTCAGAAGTGAAAAACAGTTGAACACAAATCAAAGGAGTGTGTAGCAGCAATTGTTTTGAGCAGTTAGAAACCTGAAAGAGACTTCATCTTCTTCATCTTCTCAATCAATTTTCTTCAAGAACGTCAACACATAATCATTCTTGTTCTTTGGATTAAAGGATCAACGAGATAACGTTCAGTGGTACGATCAAGGATCTAGCTGAGGTGTTCAGTGGAACGATCGAGGATCTAGCTGAGTTGAAGGTTGAAGGGGGTTTCGAGGAAAAACCAGACGGTTTGTCCTTCAAGAACTGGAGTGTTCTTGCGGGTTTGTCAGTCACGTTTGCATAACAGATTCAGCCGCAGCGTAGGGTTTGGAAATCGGGTGATTTCGCAAACAGGTCGTGGAACCGGTGAATTGTTTGCAATTTCTTGCAGGAAATTCTTGATCGAGCTCGGATCAAGTGGAGGTTTCATACAAGAAGAAGTTCTTGGGATTTAGAATTCTGTCTGTGTATTGTAACCTTGTATCAACGAATTCGGCATTATTGATAATTATAGTTCTCAATTTCATTTGAAATTGAGAGGGAGACGTACCCACACGCGAGGACGACATGGGGAACTTCCTTACCAAATCTTTGCGTATCGTATTCTTTCCTTATCTCTCTTTTTGTTTTCAACAGTTTTTGTAATTCCAGTTAGTGTGTTGTGGCTGTATTTTTCATGATACAATAGTGGCAAGAAAACTTCTTTAACTAAAGTCCACCATTGTTCATCATTGATCACATACACACCAACTGTTTGACAAAACTGTTCGCTGAGTTTCATTCATTGGAATTAGGATTTAGTGATAAGTGCGTTCAATTAGATAAGATTCTGGTGTTAATAATCTCTGTTGTTCTAATTCAAATCCAGCAATAAACTTGCGTGTCCGGTTTTCTAGTAGCGGTTCAGAATAGACGGAAGTCGATTCGGGACTGAAATTTTCCGCTAAGTTTCAATAACTCTGATAAAATTTTAAATCAGTTTATTTTAAAAGAGGTGATCTATTCACCCCCCCTCTCGGTCACTAGCCACACCGTCTAACACATTGTGCTTCCAATTTAGGTATAACAACACGATCCACATTGGTCATTGTAATTTCAAATGGGCCATTTTGGATGACGTTCCATACATTCCTATCAATAGAATTGATATGGATACTGTAACACGGTGGGAGAACTGACTTTAGTTAAATGTTGCGGATAGCAAGAGTCGCCACCGACTTTTATTTTATCCAAAAGGAAAGGACATAAAAGAACAGGAAAGACCTTAAAAAGATTTTGAGTTTGGGGGGTAGGTTATACAAAGGGAAGGTATTAGCACCCTTTATATCCATGGTTATCCATGGGCTCTTAGTTACTTAGCTCACTTTGTTTGTTTGCAAGAGTGTAGTGTGTGATTAGAAAAATTTCTTTAAGTACTTTGTAATGACCCTCGTATGGGTGTATACAAAGCCTAGTTTAGAAATTGTGAGGTGTAAAAGTAATTTTGAAAAGTGTGAGCAAGTAACTATGAGATACCTACCCTAGATTAAGTCTTTCGTTTTCTCGTATATTCTTTCAATGGTAAGACTGTCCCTATTATTAAGGAATAGGTAGTCATTACCTTGGATGTGTTTAAGGGACGGGCGTAGGGTCATCGTATGGTCAATGAAGGCAACATAAGGGATGTCCTTAGCAACTCGTAGGGACTATCATCATATTTACCGAAGGGACAAGATCATTATATCGTAGGCAACCTCGTAGGGACTGGATCTTTTATGTTTATAGGGACTTGATGATTTTTCTGTTTGAAGGGACTTTGCTTAAGACACCTCTATTTTCGAGGGACTTGACCATTTAAAGATGGCAACCAAGAGGAATACCGTAGGAAGTACAGATGGCGATCAAAGATCGACCTACGTGTGTGAGTGTTATTTTTCAGATATTTGTCTTGAATTTAATTTTCTAAGTTCAATTATTTACAGTTAGTTTTTTGCACTCCCTAAATTACTAACCACGCAATAAATATTTACAAAAATAAAAGCAAGAAAAATAAATTCCTAAACTATTACATGGCTATGGGACAGATACATAATAATCAGGCGAGAAAGAATAAATTTACAACCTATACATTTGTTCCTAATATTATAAATAAAACAAAATTAAAATAAAGAAAATAATGAAGCAAAAATAGAATAGATAAAAGCAAATAATAATAAAATAATAAATAAACAATGGTAATAAAGCAATAATAAAATAACAATAATAATAAAGTGATAATGAAAAGGTTAGAATTTTAAAAGGAATTATTTTAGGTTAAACAAGTTAGATTTTTTTAGAAGTTATTAGAAAAATATGAGTTTAAAATAAATTAGTAATAATAAAAGAATTTAAAATACATTAATGTATAAATAATAAAATAAAAGAGTTATATGAAAAATATTAAGTTAGTTATTTACAAAATAAATAAAGATTATAGAAAATATCAAATTATTAGATTAATAGGTTTATTATTATTATTCAATTAGAAAAATGGTCAATTAGATTTTATTTACAAAATATATAAGGATTTATTATTATAAGTAAGTAATAAAAAAAAGAAGTTATTAAAATAGTTAGTATTTATTATTTATTTACAAAAAATATAAAGGTTATAGAAAAATATTAAATAATTAATTTAGTAGGTTTTCACGCCCTACATTACTAAACCAAGCAGTTAATATAGGATCAATGGCAGGAATTTAAATGGCAGAAAAATAAATGGCAGAAAATAAAGCCATAATTATTACAACGCTTTGGTGCAGTTACATAATAAAGATGGCGAAAAGTAAAACTGAAAATATTACAAGTTAAAACTTAAAATATTACAAGGACGAAGTAGTTACAGTGTATGAATAACATAAATATGAGCGAAAATAGGAAATAATAATAAGGTTTGTTAAGGTTTAAGAAAAGGTTTATGGTTTAGAGGAAATAACACGGTTAAAGTTTTAGGTTTGAAATTTAGAGTTTGTGGCGAAATTGTCAGGGTTTAGGAAAAATCAGGGTAGTTAGTTATGAAAAAAAAAGTGTGCAGATCTAAATATATGTATATAAAAAAAATATGAATTAAAAAAAAAACAACGGCGTTGCTAGCGCAAAATTGCGATCATCGCAACTGGATCGGATAACACAAATGCCACGCCTCATACACGTATATGTGAAAACGGCGTATTGACACGATCCGATCCGAAAACATAATCAAATTATAACATAAAATAGAAATATATATATATATATTTAACACACTAGTTACATATTATAAATTATATATTATATGATCCATATGCATTTTTATTAACAACAAAATTATTATTATATTATATTATATATTATGAGACATGTAAAACTTATATAAAATCAAACACATCAGATACATAATACAATGAACCAAATTATTATACATGTTATACTTATGTGCATAAAAAAAAGCAAAACGGCGATATCCTGATATATTTAACCAAACCGCATGTATCTGGAATACATAACACAGTCACACATATGAACATGTATTTGAAATACAGTAACAAATATATCAACAAAATAGATAAAGTATATATCATATATAAACTATTACCAAACTGTGTGTACGATAGTATAGATCAGCCACTCTCAGTTTCTCTTTTTTGTTCTGTCTTTTTGCCTCCCTCTATCAGTCATGCTAGTAAATATATATAGGAACAAATTAGGTTAATGATAATGGGCCTAAGTTTATTTTGAAACCCAATATTAAATTAAAAACTGAATAAAGTTAAATAATTAAAATAGTTAAAATTAAAATAAAAACTAATTAACCTATTTATTTATTCTAGACCCAATATAAAAATAAATAGACTCAAAAAAAAAAAGTCGGGCACCAAAATGCTCGAAAAAATAAAATGAACACGTCAAAATAATCAGCGCGAAATAAATGACTCGGAAAAATACAGCGTTTGGTCGGATTTTGAAATAAAAATTATGACCGTTTAAACTGCTCAGACTGATCAACATATGACCAAAAATAGTCGTAAAAATATTTTTAACATGTCAAATTAAACCACGTGAACCGTAGATTAATATTTACCGACATTTGCAAACTTAAACTTGACATTTTTTCGTTGACTAATTTTAGGCACAGTTAAAAAGTTAATTTGACCAGTCTGTTTGTAAATTCCGAGAAATTATTCCGGCTAATATTAAGACAGAAAAAAAATGTTATGCTATGAAGATGATGCAAATGAATGTGAAACAAAAAAATTGGTTAGAGTTAAAAATAGAGGGCAAATTTTGGGGTGCAACAGCTGCCCCTGTTCAATTTTCTGAAACCTGAGGAGTTAGATTGGCCTGTGTGCCATTCGTGACTTGGAAGGTTGAAGGGGATTGAACATAAAAGCCCAAAAATTTGCACTCGCCGGTGCGTAAAGTAACACTGATGACTGGTTGTATATGCTTAAGTGGGCTTGAAGATGCCACTTGGAAGAACTGGAGATGGGCTTATAGATGCCATCCATAATATCAGGAGGTGATAATATCTTGATGTTGATACTGGATATCAGTACTAGGTCTTCGTATAGGCCGTCTCTGAATCGTATCTAAGAACATACTTTTAATTTAAGTGTCAGAACCAAATCTTCGTGGCGATTTCTTTCTCAATTAAGTATCAGCACTAGACCTTCGTATAGATCGTCTCTGAACTGTTTTGAATTGTTGAATAGACCAGTAGAAATAAATCTTCGTGATGATTATCTCTTCTGGAAATATCCTGGATTAGGGAATAGATCTTCGTATAGACCGTTTGCCTAATATCCAAGAACAAAAGAGTGTTAGGATGAAATCTCCTAAAAATATCCTGGACTAGGGAATAGATCTTCGTATAGACCGTTTGCCTACTATCCAAGAACACCTTGAGTAATGATTAAGTATCAGCACTAGATCTTCGTATAGATCGTTTCTGACCTGTTGTGAATTGTTGATAGTATTTTATCTGTATATAACCATCCTGCAAGGAAAAGGTTAGTTTATGCAATATGTATGTATGCATGGCATGGTGCATCTAAGTAAATGTATTATGCCCTTATGGATATGCCATGGTATGATGTAAATGATGTATGTATGAATCATGCGGCCTGAAGCGTCCGGATATCTTTGTATAACAACTGCTGGCTAGGGAAAATAAATCCCGATTCGTTGCTGAAGAATATGAGGAACTCGTTCCCGTCTTGTTTGATAGTATAGTATTTGTCACTTCCCGTATTCGTTCGTCGTACTTCTTGTAACACCTCAAAATTTGCCCTCCTCTCTTGGGACTAGCCTTAACATATTACATATATTTTAGGTCATTAGGCATTTTCATATTGCATATCATGTGGTTACATTGTGCAAGCCATCTTCCCAAGTCTTGATCAGGAGATGAGGAAGTCAAGTGCAAGCCAGGGTTTTATTGATTGATCATGGGCCATCTGAGGATTGGGCTATGAATTAGGGTTTCATGATTCTCATGGATGTTGGTCTTCATCTTGATTGCAATGATACATCATCATCATCATGGTTGGATGTCATCAGAAGATTGAAGAAGATTCCTTGAGATTAGGGTTTTGACCACTGGTCAACCCTAATCAGTTGTATTGGGCCAAGCAGGGCTGGATCAGGAGATGGGGTTTGAGATGGAGATGAGGTTCATTTTGTGATTATATTGTGCTTATTGAGGCTAGGGTGTCACCCTTGAGCCATTTCAGTTGGAGATTGGGGCTTAAATTGATCAATGCATTGCCAAATTCATCTATCAGATGAAAAGTCAACTGTGGTCAACTGTGATTGATCTGATGGATGTGGAGGTGGAAATGAGTTGGATACACTTCATTCATGTTGGAACAAGTGATATTTGACATCTCAAAGCTTAAGAATGAAGAAAATCAAGTCAGGACAAAAACTGCCAAAAATAGCAACTGACTTGTAATAGAAGTTTCCAAAAGTGGAAAGTTTTTGACCTCAAAAACAGAAGTCCAAGGAAGCTTCAAATGAAAAATTGTTCAACATGACAGATGTAGATCTTGTTCTCACCTTTCCAAAAAGTCCAAGAACTTGAAAATCCAATGTACGGTTTGCAAAATATGGCTCAGTGAATTTCAGAAAAGATCCGTAATCAGGAGGCCATAACTACCACATACTTTGTCCAAATTGCAAGTTCTTTATATGCACAAACTCCATTTGACATGTACTTTGAGGGTGCATCATTGGATTTGTTCAAAAATGGCCAAGGCAAAAAGTCACTTTTCAACTGGACAGCTGAATTGGACCAGGGGCAAAATTGTCCAAAAGTCAAAATATTGGGAATTTTTGAATGGGACTTTTTCCAACACCTCAGGAATGGCATTTTAAGTGTGTTTGAATATTCATTTCATGGTTAATGCACATGGTTTGAGTTTTGGCATGAAAAATGAAATGGTTAAAAATGGATACTTTACATACACATAGTGAAAATGAGATTTAAGCAACCAATTGCAATGGGAATTGTTTCTACACTTCACATATGGTGTTTTGGACATGTTGGAGCCAATTTTGAGCTGGCATGTGCTGTCATTGTGAATTGGCTATTTTGCCCTCATTTGCAAAAATTACATTATCACTAATTATGCCAAATTGGTTAATTACATGATTAGTGATCAATTAAGCACACATATATATTCTAAATCCTTGCCTAATCATAACAGAACCTCACATTCTCCAAGATTGGATCTGAAATCTCAACATTCTCTCCATTTTGCTCAAGAACACCAAACCCTCAAAATTCATCAATCTTCATCAATTGTGGATGAAACTTGGAAATTCTTTTTGCATTCACTTCCAATCATCTTCTTCTACACCTGTTTTCGTGTTTCATCATCAAAAGATCGTCAAATCGTGGCTGTGCAAAACTCCTCAACAATGGCAAATTGGAATTGTGAGCTCTATGATCCACATCAATTGAAGCAAGCATCTCTAATCATCTTCTCCATAGCTCTTCTACATCTGTTTGAGGAAAAGAGACGCGAAGAACAACGTTTCGAGCACTGCCATTTCAGGTTTGAGCAAAATTCGAATCTCACCATTTGTGCAATAATGATATGCGTTAGAAAGAGTGATGAACATAGGTTACAATGATGCTTTTAGTTTTGCAAATGCTTGCCTGTGTAGTGAGAAATCGCGATTTGAAAGTATGATCCAAAACCCTAACATGCTCGATTCAAGAATTTTAGGAACAATTAGGGAAAATAGTTTGGATATTTGGAATGTGCTTGAGAAGACGGTTCGAACGAGCTATGGCTTGTTAATTTTCATTAGGTTTTGATGTTCATCATAATTTGAAATTTTCTGGAAAATTTCTTGCTGAAGACGATGAACAGTGCTGGCTAGATCTTGTTTCCCATTCAAATGTTCAAAAACTGCGTTTCCCGCCATTGCCTTTAATATCTATGAAATTGCCACTGTTATTTTAATTAAATTCTAATTAATTCTAAAAATATTTTTAACACCTTTAAAAATCCATAAAAAATAGCTAAAAAATCCAAAAAATATGGAAATTTTTTCTATAGCTTCCTTGTTGAGTGTAGGTTTTTTTTGACCTATTGGTCAAAGTTGTGCTTGGGGAATATTTTATTTGACCTAGCGTTTTCTAATGTATGTCACATTTTGATACATGTTTGTAATTTGATCATGAAATGCTCATAATGTAGAATAAATTCTTGAAAATTTTTGTGGTGGTTCTTGACTCATTGAGGATTATTTATATGTAAATTTCATGAATTTTGGATACCTGGTTAGAGAGCAGCAAATTCTGGAACTTAGGTGTGACAATTTGTGTCACACCTCATTATGTCAACTTGTTGAATTTAATTGGATGACCTATGCATGTTGGAATTGGCTGAACTTTTGCATAATGACTTGTTGACATGTTAGGATGTTGTATGAATTTTTGTAGAATTTTTCACTGTATTTTCAATTTAATCTTGATTTTTCATTTCTGGTTGTTGAAATTGCAAGCTCATGTGATACATGTTGGTAGATTGATTGGGAAATCCTCATATTGTATTGTATGGCCATGAAATTTGATATGCATGAAATAGACACATGATAGGACCTCCCTGTTTTGGTCTCATCCATTTCTTTTTAGTTTTCAATGAGATATTAATTTTTGAAGTAGATGTATGCATTGATGGTGTGAATTGAAGCATGTAATTGTGTCTGTTTTTGTTGATTTTCATTGACATGGTTCCATTTGCCCAATTGAGCTCAAATTTGACATGGTAGACCTTGATTAACCCCTGTTTAGGTGTAATTAATTTGAGAATTTTTGGATGTATTTTGGTATGGATTTGAATGCAATACTTCTGTTTGTATGCTTGGTGGTTCATTTGACCACATATGGATTGTTTTGTGCATGAATTGAACTTGATGGATGATATAAACATGAGACCAAGGATGTTTGCTCTTGTTTGATGTTAATTTGATGTTGGATGGTGGATACCTTGCTGTTTTAACTTTTTTCTTGCTTTGGGACCCTAGGCTTGGCCTAGTGGTCTAGTTGCTAATATTTGCTTGGTTTTTCAGGATCAAAAGCATAATGTACATGGAGAATGATACAAGTTGATTTTAATTGATGTTGTGGATGTTTGTACACTAACATAACATTGTTTTGTAGGTGTTGGAGCTTGGGCTTAAGCCTTGAGCTTGCTTTGTGTTGTATTGTTTAAACTGCTTCTTGTTGTACAGTTTGTCTGATTGATTATTGACTGAGTTTGATTGTTTCCAGGTACTTTAGTCGCTCAGTTCCTTGTGAACTATTGCTTTGCTTTGCTTAAGCAACTTGCATTTGAGGTATAACCTTCTTACTTCATGTAGTCTGGAGACCCGGCTGTTACCGGGCCGGGCAAATTGTCTGAAGTCCTCCTTAAGAGGCAATGATTGTGGTTGTTTATTTTTAAGCCCAAGCAGGTGAAAGTCCTTTAAATAAGGCAATTGGTGGAATGTAGGGGTATGCAGCCTACCCCCACTATTCAGTTGAGTCTTCTCCTTGCTCCCATTACATGGTTGTAGCATTGAGATCAAAAGCCCAAGATCTGTTGTGTCGGAGTCATCGAGTATAGAAGGGTTCCCCTATTCTGGACCCATGCTCATTTGTCAGCTCTCCCTGGTTAGGGATAAGAGCTGTGAGGTCTCATCCTCACTTCATCCTTTCATCTGCTTCACCTTAGCCTCGTAATGGCAAGGTTAAGAGCAAACCCAGCCTGTACAGACGATTGCTTAGGCAGTCAAACCTGATTGATTGAGCCCCTTGTTTGGCTATAGTGCGTGTTATGTGGATATCTGATTGACATGCTTGTTTGAGATACCTGTTCTCATTTGATGATATATGATTGTATGCTTGTGTGCTAGCTTCTTTCCTGGTTAGGTTAGTTTGCTTATGCAAGTAGGATAGAAAACCGAACTTAGGGTTAACGATGCATGACAACATTAGGCTCGAGTCTCAGCTCCCTAGTTGTATATCTTTCCCCGGTTTCTGGTTAGCAATTCAGTCCCTTTCAGGGGAACTACATCGCCCTGATCCTCGTGCCAGACGAGGTATGTAGGCAGGTGGTCGTGCGAGACCACTCCGGGCAACCTTTTTCTTTTTTGCGTGCGTTTACTTGTTATCTGACTGTATGTTTGGGTTCGGATGCCGACGTAAGCCCAGTGATTGGCTGTCGGGCTCCACGTTTGCCGTTTTGAGTGTGTTTTGGTTCGGATGCCGACGTAATTCCATCCAGTGGTTGTCGGGCTCCATGTTTGCCACCCTTGCTTGTTTGTATGTTGTTGTGTTTGGCGTGCGTAAGCCGAACTACAGTGGCTCTGATTCTTGTTCCAGACAAGATATGTAGGCATAAGGTGCGATACCTTATCGAGCCCGTTCCTCTTAACCCCACCTGCATTCCCTGTGTGTGTGTGTGATGTTTAGCAACCTATTCTGTATTCTAGGACGTGGATCCCTAGGAGTACCTAGGACGTGAGGGGTGCTAATACCTTCCCCTCGCGTAACCGACTCCCGAACCTTTTCTCTCTGGTCGCGAGACCATGTCTTTCCAGGTTTCTCTGAGCGTTTCCTTTCCCTATCTTGGGATAAATAACGCTTAGTGGCGGCTCTGTGTTTTATTTTATTTTTAGCTCGCCGGTTGATTTTTCGCAGGATGCGACAGCTGGCGACTCTGCTGGGGACTTGCGATGTAGACCTATGCTGGTCCATCGTCCCTAAGCGAGTCCTTCCTAGCGTTCTAGGATTAGTTTAGGTTGCTTGTTTGTGTTATTTATTGCATTTATTATTCTAACCAGTGTGTATATATTTGCATTAAATGTTTGCATGCATCATACTATCATGTTGTTGCTGTCCTCTGCAGGTGGTTCTGTTGTGTGGGGTGGGTGTTCTGAGTGGGGCTAAAACCCAGGCCCGAGTATACACCTAGGACTAGTGTGGTCTCACGTTGCCTCTTTCATGTTAAGTCAACATGTGCCTGGCGGCGTGATGTGCCACAAGCCGGACGAGGCTCACTTGATAGTGCTCATCTTTGTGGATATTCCGCTTTGTTTGAGTCACTCCATTTGAGTTGTTGACTCTGGTGACCGATCATTCCCGGATCTTTGGTTTAGACGATCTTAAGGGAGCTACAATGGCACACCCGAAAGGGCAAACCCATTGAGTATCTCCGCCCGATTGTCGAGACCATTATCCGCCTTAGGATGACTTGATTAGAACTTACCTGTGAGGGGAGGGTTGTTCTGTCAGATGTTTGTTCAGATAGCCTTCAGATGGTGACTTTTGATCTGTGGTTCAGAGACATAATTATAAGTCGGATTTATGGTCATTTATTGCCGTGACGCCAGAGTGCTGTCCGTGACTTATCAGTGGGGATCCGTTTATTTCGGATTCCCCGGGCCGAGATATTTCATCAGTGGGGATCCGTTTATTTCGGGTTCCCCGGGCCGATTCAGATAAGGGTGATGTGTCTACTCGGATATGGTTTGGTGATGATGGTGATGATGATGTATCTGTCTTCCGTTTATTTCGGAACCCGTGGGTCAGAATTGGGATTGTACATTCCTCAGATGGTTATGATCAGTTCAGAGCCCAGATTCAGTGCAAATGATCAGATGGCTTGGAGGATGGCAACGCATTGCATTCATTCATCAGCATCATTACATTTTGCATTAATTGCATCTAACCCATGTTTACCCATATGCAGGGACACTTTTGATCGAGATTCTGGTTGAGAGATTTCTGTTCCAATATGAGGACCGGTTTGAAGAACAACATTGCTTACAGTTTCTTTGATCCAGAGGTTGGTGTGCTCAAGGATATGATAGCATTGATTACTCCTGACCATGTGGGAATGTTTAGAGAGTCATACGGCGGTATTCTGAAGATGGTTTTCAGACTCACTGACTGCGACAGGAGCGCCATCCACACTCTTCTTCAGTTCTATGACCCTGGGTTGAGGTGTTTCGTTTTTCCAGACTATCTGTTGGGACCTCTGATGGAGGATTATGTCAGCATCCTGGGTATTCAGATCCGTGATCAGATTCCTTTTCATGTCACCAGAGCAGAGCCAGATGTCCTTGGAATTTCACGTGCTCTTTATTTGAGTCCGGAAATGGTCAAGGAAGGTTTGAAGGAAAAAGGAAAGCTACCCGAGTTTCATTTGAGTTTCTTGGAGGCCAATGCCAAGGAACATGCTGCTGTGGGTAACTGGAAGACGGTCTGTGCTCTGATTGCTGTGAGCATTTATGGGATTGTGTTGTTTCCTAACCAGAAGAATTTTGTGGACCATAATGCTATCAGATTGTTTATGCAGAGAAACCCTATTCCTACCCTGATTGGAGATGTCTACTACTCAGTGCATAACAGGAATGAGAAGAGGCGGGGTGGTCTGGTTAGATGCTGCTCTCAGTTGCTCTTTAGATGGTTCATGGGGTATTTGCCTTCCCGAGGTGTTTTTGTTCAGATTGACCCTAGTGTCAAGTGGTCCTTTCGATTGATGGGTCTGCGGGCTGATGACATTGCTTGGACTCATAATGGTTTAGCTGGTCGGGACTTCATCTGCAGTTGCGGGAGTTTACCTAATGTGCCTTTAGTGGGAGTTCAGGGTTGCATTAATTACAACCCGATGCTTCTCCGGAGACAGATGGGGTTTGCTATAGAGGGTCCTCCTCTCGGGCGAGAGATTCAGGAGTCCTTCTATTTCCCGATTGATGGTAACCAGACCAAGTTGAGGCAGGTATTGGACGAGTGGCGAGATATCCAGAGGAGGGGTAAGGTTCCTTACGGCAAAGTCAACTGCCGGTATTTTCCACTATTTGAGGATTGGTTGCGGAAGAGGATTGAGTCTACATTTCTACCGTTCCCTGGAGGTGACTCAGTGTGTCCTAGGATTGAGGGTCCAAGTTCTTCTGTCAGCATGGAGGAGTTCCTTGAGATGAAGAGGGCCAGAGATCAGTTACTTGCAGAGAAAGCGGAGTTGGAGAGAAGTGTTGCTCATTTTCAGGCAGCTAATCAGGAAATCAAAGTGAAGATGGAAGATCAAGACAAGCGACATGCTTTGGAGGCCAAACGCTTCGAGATGGATACAGCCTACTATGGGAAGATCAGCCAAGCTTTAGCATCGTCCAACAGGGAACATGACATCACAAAGGAGAAGCTGTTCAGAGCATCAAAAGTCATCGAAGATGAGAAGAGAAGGCAAATCATAGTGAAGGATCAGAGAGATGACAGAGTCAGGGGTCTCATTGCTGAGTGGGAGGCAAAGCTGCAAGTCAAGGAGTCAGAGAAGCTAAAGATCATTGCAGAGAGAGATCACTATATGGCTGAGAGAGACCACTACTTCAGGCAGATGAAGATTCATCAGAAGGAAGTTGGAAGACTACAGCAGGAGAATACCGAGCTCAGGTTCGCCGCAGAGTTCGCGAGGATGGAGGATGAGATAGGGCCATCTGTGGGACCCTCATCCAGTTAGATCTTTCATTTGTGTTGGATTACCGTCAGGCTTGTTGACGGAATTCACTTGTCTGTATTTCTTTCCTATTCTGGAGGATTGTATCTGACCTTATCTGGTTGATGTATGACTATGGCACTGATTGTGCACTTTTGCTATGTGATGGTGATTTTTCATTCAGTGATTGGTTTTCAAGCTTTATTTGCTTTACCGTATGCACTTACACAAGCACACACATGGTTGGGGGGAATCATGCTAAATCACATATCTCCGATCTGCACGATAAAATCAAACGCTGAATATCAGAATATTGATGCCGGATTATTATTTGTCTCGATGATGCCAGGGTCGAGAGACAAAGTGTCCTTCATATGGATAGACACTGCATACATGCATTAATCATGATAACTTGTGTTTTATTTTGCAGGTGACTATTACTAACGTGCTTGTTTGTAAACAGGAACCATTGCTCGCGCTCGAAGAGTAGTACCCCTGCACTCAACTCGCCCTCACAGATATTACACCCGAAGGAATACACCCAGACTCATGGAGCTTCCCAGTGCTGATATGCTTGAATTGAAGGATAAGATGAACGAGCTGATCAATATAATGCAAGGTTTTGCCATTGGTCAGAAGGCTCTCGCAGATAAGGTTGAGAAACTCGAGCGGGTTTCTGCTGTGAGCAGTGGGGTCAACCTGGATGGAGTCTCCAACCAGGGGCAGGGATCTCGTGATGGTGGAAAGAGGACAACAGTTGGTCTGGTGAATAATGCTGGTGCTGCTGGTCAACCAGGGCCTAGTCAGAATATGAAAGACAACTTTGTGCCTCCGTTTTATGGCTTTGATGATGATCAGGAAGAGGATAGAGAGGCGGATCAATTCTCGATACAGAATGAGCCGTTTGTGCCTTACAACGTTCCTCCACAGAACAAGGAAATCCAGCTGCTGGCTGAGAAGATAAAAGTGCTTGAAAGTTATGCCACGCCAGGGGTGGTTAACATGTCCAACATGGGATTGGTGGAGGGGATTGTCATTCCTCAGAAGTTCAAGGCGCCTGCGTTCGACAAATACAATGGCAGTTCTTGCCCGGAAACTCATCTCCAGGCATTTGTCCGCAAAATCTCGGCATACACCGCGGATCAAAAACTGTGGATGTACTTTTTCCAGGACAGCCTGTGAATGGTACACCAAGTTGAGATCGTCCGATATCAAAAGCTGGCAAGATTTGGGAGATGCTTTCTTTAAGCAATACCAATTTAATGCTGATATGGCTCCGAGTCGTACCCAGCTGCAGGGTATGTCTCAAAAGCATAACGAAGGATTCAAGGAGTATGCGCAGAGGTGGAGAGAACTGGCTGCAAGGGTGCAACCTCCTCTGGTGGACAGAGAGATGTCCGATTTGTTCATGGGGACCCTGCAGGGGCCGTTTGTAGAAAGAATGGTGGGTTGCCCTGTCACCAATTTCTCTGACATTGTGGTGGCAGGAGAAAGAATCGAAAGTTGGTTGAAGCTGGGTAAAATCCAGGGTGGTGCATCTGCGTCTTCTTCAGGAACGAAGAAACCGTTCGGTAATAACGGTCAGAGAAAGAAGGAAGGAGACACCAGTGCAGTTTATACACAGCGCGGACCCAGTAGGGACCGTTACTTCCAGCACAATGCTGCAGTAACAATTCCTGCTGAGTCTCAGTCAGCACAACCGCAACAACAACAACAGCAGCAACAAAGACAACCGTTCCAACAGAGGCCCCAGAGGGCTGGATACCAGGTCAGGGGCAGAGCAAATGATAGACAATTCGACAGGCCTCCGGTGACTTATTCGTTTCTGTTGAAGAAGCTTCTGGATCTCGGGCTGGTGCAACTGAGGACGCTGGCGCCTTTGAGACCTGATCAGAGGCCGCCCAGTTACAATGAAAATGCTAAGTGCGAATTCCACTCGGGTGCGCCCGGGCATAATGTTGAGGACTGCAAAGCTTTTAAGCACGTAGTCCAGGACCTAGTGGATTCCAAAGCAATCAACTTTGCGCCTTCTCCCAACGTAAATGCAAATCCCATGCCTGCGCATGGTCAGAGGGGAGTAAACGCTATTTCTGTGGAAGATAGAGTGGGGCTGTCTGAGGTCGATCAGTTGAAGACGCCTTTGGTTGAGTTGAAAAGACAACTGCTGATGAATGGGGTTTACCCGGGCTGTGGGTTTGAGTGTGCTGAGTGCACTATTTCTACGAACGGTTGTGAGCTTCTGAGGAAGCATGTCCAGGGTCTGATGGACGGTGGTGAGATTGTGGTCGAGAGGACTGAAGGAAAGAAGGAAGAGGTCTCCACCATAACTATATACTATGATCCGGTGGATTTGTCTAACCTGGTGGAGGAGGCTCCAGTTACCATCACAGTACCTGGGCCAATTCCATATGACAAAGATGATGCCGTGCCATGGCATTATGGGGGAGAGGTCTACTGTAACGGTGAGAAGGTTGAAGAACAGACTGCTAGTGAGACCACCGTGCTAAGGGTGGATAATGCCGGTCCCAGCGGTTTCACGCGCAGTGGAAGATTGTTTGCTCCAGATGCTTTGAGGAGGGGGGAGGAAGAAAAAGATAAAAAGGAAAAGGCCGAGGCTTTAGCCAGGGCAAAGGGGAAGGCTGTGGCAGATAGTGGTAATACTCCTGTGATGACACCGGCGCCTGCGGGGTCGGATAACAAATTTGATGATGAGGCTGAAGAGTTTCTGAGAATCATCAAAAAGTCGGAGTATAAATTGGTGGATCACTTGCAGCAAACACCTTCTAAGATCTCGATTCTTTCACTGCTGTTGAGTTCTGAGGGTCATAGGGAGGCTTTATTGAAAATTCTGAAGAAAGCCTATGTGCCTCAGGAAATCACAATCAACCAATTGGAGACGGTCGTATCCAACGTGCATGCTAGCCATGGGTTGGGCTTTACTGATATGGATTTGACCGTAGATGGAAGGAACCATAATCGGGCGCTACACATTGCGATGGAATGCAAGGGAGCCGTGCTTTCGCATGTGCTGGTTGATACCGGCTCCTCATTGAATGTGTTGCCAAAGAAGGCCTTGGCGAAGCTGAACTGTGATGGGCTGATTTTGACCCCGACTGATCTGATTGTGCGAGCTTTTGATGGGTCAAAGCGGGCCGTATTTGGGGAGGTGGAATTGCCAGTGAAGATTGGCCCAGAAGTGTTTAAGTCGACCTTCTATGTTATGGACATCCAGCCGCTTACAGTTGCTTGTTGGGTCGCCCATGGATCCATGCTGCGGGAGCAGTTACATCGACTTTGCACCAGAAGCTGAAATATGTCTGGGGAGGCCAAGTCGTTACTGTTTGCGGAGAGGAGGACATCTTTGTCAGCCACCTGTCTTCGTTTAAGTATGTGGAGATGGATGGAGAAATATGGGAGACGCCTAGCCAGGCATTTGAAACCGTTAAGGTGGAGAATGCTCTGTTCGCTAAGCAGGAGGAAGAGAAACCATCCATCGCTTCATACAAGCAGGCTGCTGAGGTGGTCAAAAGCGGTGAGGCTCCGGTTGGGGCAAAATGATGGAGGTCCCTGAGAAGAAGGACCGTTTGGGGTTGGATATCAACCAAGCCGAGGCTCCGGGCGAGAGAAGGAGGACGTCGTGCGCCAGTTACTTTCACTAGTGCCGGAATGCTGGATCCGGACCACATCTGCATGATGGGTGAAGATATTGACAGCGACTGTGACATGGACCGATGGATAACGTCGTGCGAACCAGGGATGGAAATCCACAACTGGAAGGCCGAAGAAATCATCCGGGTCACTCTCCTCGAAGAGTAATATTTTTCTTGTTTCTTTCTTATTTGCATGCAAACCTTACGTGTTGCCCGACACGTAATGGTCCATTGTAAGGGCCACCTCATGTCATAATTTGCAAAATTTTGCATCATTAATAAAAGGATGTTTTTCAGTCAAAAGCGGTGTTCCCTGTTTTTCATTTATTTTTGCAGTTTAAAAATAAAAACAAAAAAAATGGCAATGTTTTCATTTTTCCTTTTTTTTTAAATTTCTCACACCGGTTCTAAAGCAATGCATGAATCAACATTCATGCAGATGCGATTCCTCTCCGGATCTCATTGATAACAATCCTGTTACGCCCTCGATATGATTTCGACAATCCGATCTATCTTGCTGAAGAAAAAGACGAAGAAGATTGTGAATTGCCAGGGGAATTAGCCAGGTTGTTAAAACAAGAGGAGAAGGTGATTCAGCCGCATGAAGAGCCGATTGAGGTCGTGAACTTGGGTACCGACGAGGTCAAAGAGAGGGTGAAAATCGGGGCTGCTTTGGAGGAAAGTGTTAAGGCAGATTGGTGGTGCTATTGAAAGAGTATGTCGATATCTTTGCCTGGTCTTATCAAGATATGCCAGGGTTGGATACCGATATCGTTGTGCACAAGCTACCGTTGAGAACAGATTGTCCTCCAGTGAAGCAGAAGTTGCGCCGAACTCGACCTGATATGGCGATGAAGATTAAGGAAGAAGTGCAGAAGCAGTGGGATGCTGGTTTCCTTGCTGTCACTAATTATCCGCCATGGGTTGCGAACATTGTGCCAGTCCCGAAGAAAGATGGGAAAGTAAGAATGTGTGTGGACTACCGGGATTTGAATAGAGCTAGTCCGAAGGATGATTTTCCACTACCTCACATTGACGTGTTGGTAGATAATACAGCTCAATTCTCGGTGTTTTCCTTCATGGATGGCTTTTCCGGCTATAATCAAATAAAAATGTCGCCAGATGATATGGAGAAAACAACGTTCATTACACCGTGGGGTACCTTTTGTAACAAGGTGATGCCATTCGGTCTCAAGAACGCCGGTGCTACTTATCAGAGAGCTATGGTGACTTTGTTTCATGATATGATTCATCATGAAATTGAATGCTATGTTGATGACATGATAGCAAAGTCCCAAACAGAAGAGGGGCATTTGGTTGATTTGGCTAAGTTGTTTGACCGGCTGAGACAATTCAGACTGAGGTTGAATCCGAACAAGTGCACTTTCGGAGTGCGGTCCGGTAAATTGCTGGGGTTCATTGTAAGTGAGAAAGGAATTGAGGTTGATCCTGCAAAAGTAAAAGCAATAAAAGAAATGCCTGAACCGAGAACAGAGAAGGAGGTTCGTGGTTTCTTAGGTAGATTGAACTACATTTCACGGTTCATATCTCACTTAACAGCCACGTGTGAACCGATATTCAAATTGTTGAGAAAAGATCAAACGGTTAGGTGGAATGATGATTGCCAAGCGGCGTTTGAAAAAATAAAAGAGTATTTGCAGGAGCCTCCGATTCTGATGCCTCCTGTGGAGGGAAGACCGTTAATTCTGTACCTGACAGTCCTCGAGGGGTCTATGGGGTGTGTATTGGGGCAGCATGACGAGTCTGGTCGAAAAGAGCATGCCATATACTACCTTAGCAAAAAGTTTACCGACTGTGAAACAAGATATTCACTGCTCGAGAAAACTTGCTGTGCTTTGGTCTGGGCTGCTCGCCGACTAAGGCAGTACATGCTGGTTCATACCACTTTGTTGATTTCCAAGATGGATCCAATCAAGTACATTTTTGAGAAGCCAGCATTGACCGGACGGTTGCGAGGTGGCAAATGATTTTGACTGAATATGATATTCAGTACACCTCTCAGAAAGCAATTAAGGGGAGTGTATTGTCTGATTACCTCGCCCAGCAACCTATTGATGATTATCAACCGATGAAGTTTGAATTCCCTGATGAGGACATCATGTTTCTCAAATCGAAAGATTGTGAGGAACCGATCCCGGAGGAGGGGCCTGACCCTGAATCCGAATGGATTCTGATGTTTGATGGGGCCGTTAACGTGAATGGAAGCGGTGTTGGTGCTGTTTTGGTTACGCCGAAAGGATCCCACATTCCTTTTGCTGCCCGGCTAACATTTGAGTGTACCAATAACGTGGCTGAATATGAAGCTTGTATACTGGGTATTGAAGAGGCGATTGATTTGAGAATCAAGAACCTTGTGATATATGGAGATTCAGCTCTGGTGATAAATCAGGTTAACGGAAAATGGTATACGCATCAATCTCATTTGGTTCCGTATCGAGATTATACGAGGAGATTGTTGACGTTTTTCACCAAGGTGAAGATGCATCATGTGCCCAGAGAGGAGAATCCCTTGGCAGATGCTTTGGCTACTCTGGCAGCCTTGATTAAGGTGCAGAGGTGGAATCAGTGCCCCAGTATGGAAGTTGGACGTCTGGATAGACCGGCTTATGTGTTCGTTGTTGATACAGCACCTGATGATGAGAAGCCGTGGTATTACGATATCAAGCGCTATCTTGAGACGCAAGAATATCCTGAGGGAGCATCTAAGAAAGATAGAAAGACTCTGCGGAGGTTAGCCATGGTATTCTACCTGAATAAGGATGGGGTTTTGTACAAGAGGAATTTTGATTGGGTCTTGCTCAGATGTGTTGATGACGCAGAAGCAAGCCAATTGATGAAAGAGGTTCATGAGGGGTCGTTCGGTACCCATGCCAGTGGGAATGCAATGGTAAAGAAGCTGCTGAGAGCAGGTTATTACTGGATGACAATGGAGGCCCAATGTTTTAATTTCGTGCGGAAGTGTCATAAATGCCAGATTTATGCTGACAAGGTGCACGTACCTCCAAATCCGTTGAGCTTGATGTCGTCTCCTTGGCCGTTTGCCATGTGGGGCATTGATATGATCGGAAAGATTGAGCCTACAGCTTCGAATGGGCACCGATTCATATTAGTGGCTATTGATTACTTCACCAAGTGGGTTGAAGCAGCCTCTTATACGAACGTGACGAAGCAGGTTGTGGCCAGATTTCTCAAGAGAGACATCATTTGCCGATATGGAGTTCCCGAGAGAATCATTACTGATAATGGTTCTAACTTGAATAATAAGATGATGGCAGAGCTGTGTCGGGAATTCAAGATTGAGCATCACAATTCTTCTCCCTAACGTCCAAAGATGAATGGGGCGGTTGAGGCAGCCAACAAGAATATAAAGAAGATTGTGCAGAAAATGGTGGTAACCTACAAGGATTGGCATGAGATGTTGCCGTTCGCATTGCATGGGTATCGAACGTCGGTACGCACATCTACTGGGGCAACTCCTTTCTCATTGGTATATGGGATGGAAGCGGTATTACCTGTGGAGGTTCAGATTCCTTCTTTGAGAGTCCTGATGGACGTGAAATTGCAAGAGGCTGAATGGGTAAGGACCCGGTACGAAGAATTGAGCCTGATAGAGGAAAAGAGGCTAGCAGCCATCTGTCATGGGCAGTTGTATCAGCAAAGGATGAAGCGTGCTTTTGACAAGAAGGTGCGACCTCGGGTATATCACGTGGGTGATATGGTGCTGAAAAGGATCCTTCCTCCTCAAAACGATCGAAGGGGCAAATGGACACCGAATTATGAAGGTCCATTCGTGGTCAAGAAGGTTTTCTCTGGCGGAGCCTTGTTGTTAACGACCATGGATGGTGAGGATTTTCCATCCCCTGTGAATGCGGACGCAGTTAAAAAATACTTCGTATAAATTGACCCGCTGGACGAAAAGAACAAAATAGTCCAGGCAAAAATGGGCATCCCGGCGAACCAAAAACAGAAAAGAGGTTCGGGCAAAAATTAGGGATAAAAATGAAAATGTACACCCGGCAAGTCGAAAACCTGAGAAGGCGACTTGGGCAAAAATGGGTATCCCGGTGGACTGAAAACCCGAAAGGGCGGTCCAGGCAAAAGAGGGATTGAAACGAACAACTGCGTCTAGCATGATCGTTTGCGCTTTGGTTAAAGCATCATGGATAATACCCGGTGGGGATCAATCAGAATTGTCTTATTCAGAAGGCAGAAAGCAAGGAGAGTCTGAGGATATAGGGGGTGTAACCGAGTTGGAACTTGATGAGATCACGGGTTTCACATTGCCATTAGGATAGATTTTTCCTTTTGAGCGCAATTACCTCTTTTCAGGAATTGCTTCCTTTTGTATTGCTCATTTGAGCCACACTTTTCCAATCAATAAAATGCATATTCAGTCAAATAATTTTGTTTTTGTTTTTCATTACCGCTTTGATTGCGAAAACGTCCAGATATTTTTGATAAAGAATCTTGCATTTTTAAAACATACAGGTTTCCTTCCAATGCATGTTTATAAGATTGAAGCTTGAAATCTTATTTGGAAGGTTGAGTGACCCAAATGTTGAAATCTTGACGCGCCTGGGGCACGGTTTTATCTAACGATCTGTTTTGCAGGAACTGTAGATACTTTTCACTCACTTGCAGGTTGTGATGTGGAAGCTTTGACAAGAGAAATCCCCAGAGAGTCCGGTCAGGGACGAGTGTATGAAAAATGACGAAGGCGTTGAGGCGTACGACGATCCTTGATGATAATCAAGAAGACTCTTCAAAATCGGAAGACTTGAAAGTATGCAGTTCCCCGCAGAGTTCGATCAGGGAAGAAGGAGGAACGGTGGAGAGACGACGAGAGACGTCCGACGACCATTGAAATTAATCAAGAAGACTCTTCAAAGTCAGAAAATTGAAATTTCTGTATAATTCCCAGGAGTACGTTCTCGTCGAGCACGAAGCGGCTTGAAATACAAGATGATGGAGCAGAAAAGGTCCGGATGAGTCCGGGAATTCTTATTTCCCAGCTAAGTCCCCAAGCAGAATCGTAGGACTAGCTCCCCAGCCGAGTCAGTGTGGTTATACCTGGCAGGTTTATAATGGTGTTTCCTCAGCAGTCAGGTCTGAAGGTTGCTACCCCGAGTGGAGCGGGTCTTTTCCAAAGAAATATATCTCCAGCAGTGTTCATCTTACCGGAGGATTGAACAAATTCCCGCGGCGGACGGGTTTCTGCATCCCCAGCTGAGCCGATTCTACCTATGGATTGCATGGGTAATCCCCAGCGGAGTAGCAGTCGTTTCTCCTAGCATGGTCTGGATGGTCATCCCCGGTAGGTTGAAGATTGCCCATTTCCTCAGCGGGAGTATCGGTGAGGGTTCCCAAAGCAGAGTTGGGACGTGTATCCCCAGCAAGACAAAGAGATTGTGGTATCCCCACAGAGCGCGATGATGGTTCTTCTGCCCCAGCAGGTCCTCGAGAGGGTTGGGTGCAAAGGAGGTATTCCCCAGCAAGGGTGGCATTCTCCCAGCAGCAGTACTATTCCCCGGCAGGGTGGAAATCGGAGCAGTGACGAGAGCCTCAGCAGAGAGTCTCGTGTCCCCCAGAGGATTCCCCAGAGGGGGATATTTCTTTTTATACATTCATCATGAAAAAATAGCATGGCATATTGCATAAAAAATGAATAATCGCGTAGCATTTCCATGTTTATGGAGCATTACGCAGAAAAATCAATCATGCATCATTGCAAGCATAAGCTAGTCCCAAACCGTGGTTACCGTTTGAGGGGGGTTTTGCTGAAAGATAAAGGTGTTATTCTGAGGAGTCTAGCATCAGAACGTCAGGTCAGCAATGTTCCCCAGTAGTGCGATATTGGAGGAAATGTTTCCGTCGGGCGGAGAGGGAAATAAAATCAGAGGACGTTACGCGATTAGCAGTTTTCGGAGTTCAGACCGAGGCGGTATCCAGACCGAAGTGGCGTTCAGGCCCAGTTTCCGATTCTCAGATCGAAGAAGTTTCCGACGATCAGGTTGATGTACTTGTGGCGTTCAGGCCCAGTTTCCGATTCTCAGATCGAAGAAGTTTCCGACGATCAGGTTGATGTACTTGTGGTATTCAGGCCAGTTTTCCGGAGTTCAGACCGAGGCGGTATCCAGACCGAAGTGGCGTTCAGGCCCAGTTTCCGATTCTCAGATCGAAGAAGTTTCCGACGATCAGGTTGATGTACTTGTGGTATTCAGGCCAGTTTTCCGGAGTTCAGACCGAGGCGGTATCCAGACCGAAGTGGCGATCAGGCCAATTTCCCGGAGTTCAGACCGAGGCGGTATCCAGACCGAAGTGGCGATCAGGCCAATTTCCCGGAGTTCAGACCGAAGTGGTTTTCGGACCAGGTAGAAGAAGAGAAAATTTTCGGGGTTCAAGAAAAGCAAAAAAAAGAATGAGAATCCCGAGTGGATGTGGTGTTCAGACCGTGATTATCCCTGCGTTACCATTTATTTTGGCATCCAGGTCGTCGGTTTTTCGAGTTTTTCTTCGCCGATGCTGACAGGCGTTGTTAATTATTATCCCATCAGAGTGCAAATTGTTCGTCTGTTCTTGGTATTCAATCACTCTTCATCCTGATCATCCGAAAGCCGAGGCTATTTCGTATCGACAGGTTCACAGTGGATTGAATAGGGGCAGCTGTAACACCTCAAAATTTGCCCTCCTCTCTTGGGACTAGCCTTAACATATTACATATATTTTAGGTCATTAGGCATTTTCATATTGCATATCATGTGGTTACATTGTGCAAGCCATCTTCCCAAGTCTTGATCAGGAGATGAGGAAGTCAAGTGCAAGCCAGGGTTTTATTGATTGATCATGGGCCATCTGAGGATTGGGCTATGAATTAGGGTTTCATGATTCTCATGGATGTTGGTCTTCATCTTGATTGCAATGATACATCATCATCATCATGGTTGGATGTCATCAGAAGATTGAAGAAGATTCCTTGAGATTAGGGTTTTGACCACTGGTCAACCCTAATCAGTTGTATTGGGCCAAGCAGGGCTGGATCAGGAGATGGGGTTTGAGATGGAGATGAGGTTCATTTTGTGATTATATGGTGCTTATTGAGGCTAGGGTGTCACCCTTGAGCCATTTCAGTTGGAGATTGGGGCTTAAATTGATCAATGCATTGCCAAATTCATCTATCAGATGAAAAGTCAACTGTGGTCAACTGTGATTGATCTGATGGATGTGGAGGTGGAAATGAGTTGGATACACTTCATTCATGTTGGAACAAGTGATATTTGACATCTCAAAGCTTAAGAATGAAGAAAATCAAGTCAGGACAAAAACTGCCAAAAATAGCAACTGACTTGTAATAGAAGTTTCCAAAAGTGGAAAGTTTTTGACCTCAAAAACAGAAGTCCAAGGAAGCTTCAAATGAAAAATTGTTCAACATGACAGATGTAGATCTTGTTCTCACCTTTCCAAAAAGTCCAAGAACTTGAAAATCCAATGTACGGTTTGCAAAATATGGCTCAGTGAATTTCAGAAAAGATCCGTAATCAGGAGGCCATAACTACCACATACTTTGTCCAAATTGCAAGTTCTTTATATGCACAAACTCCATTTGACATGTACTTTGAGGGTGCATCATTGGATTTGTTCAAAAATGGCCAAGGCAAAAAGTCACTTTTCAACTGGACAGCTGAATTGGACCAGGGGCAAAATTGTCCAAAAGTCAAAATATTGGGATTTTTGAATGGGACTTTTTCCAACACCTCAGGAATGGCATTTTAAGTGTGTTTGAATATTCATTTCATGGTTAATGCACATGGTTTGAGTTTTGGCATGAAAAATGAAATGGTTAAAAATGGATACTTTACATACACATAGTGAAAATGAGATTTAAGCAACAATTGCAATGGGAATTGTTTCTACACTTCACATATGGTGTTTTGGACATGTTGGAGCCAATTTTGAGCTGGCATGTGCTGTCATTGTGAATTGGCTATTTTGCCCTCATTTGCAAAAATTACATTATCACTAATTATGCCAAATTGGTTAATTACATGATTAGTGATCAATTAAGCACACATATATATTCTAAATCCTTGCCTAATCATAACAGAACCTCACATTCTCCAAGATTGGATCTGAAATCTCAACATTCTCTCCATTTTGCTCAAGAACACCAAACCCTCAAAATTCATCAATCTTCATCAATTGTGGATGAAACTTGGAAATTCTTTTTGCATTCACTTCCAATCATCTTCTTCTACACCTGTTTTCGTGTTTCATCATCAAAAGATCGTCAAATCGTGGCTGTGCAAAAACTCCTCAACAATGGCAAATTGGAATTGTGAGCTCTATGATCCACATCAATTGAAGCAAGCATCTCTAATCATCTTCTCCATAGCTCTTCTACATCTGTTTGAGGAAAAGAGACGCGAAGAACAACGTTTCGAGCACTGCCATTTCAGGTTTGAGCAAAATTCGAATCTCACCATTTGTGCAATAATGATATGCGTTAGAAAGAGTGATGAACATAGGTTACAATGATGCTTTTAGTTTTGCAAATGCTTGCCTGTGTAGTGAGAAATCGCGATTTGAAAGTATGATCCAAAACCCTAACATGCTCGATTCAAGAATTTTAGGAACAATTAGGGAAAATAGTTTGGATATTTGGAATGTGCTTGAGAAGACGGTTCGAACGAGCTATGGCTTGTTAATTTTCATTAGGTTTTGATGTTCATCATAATTTGAAATTTTCTGGAAAATTTCTTGCTGAAGACGATGAACAGTGCTGGCTAGATCTTGTTTCCCATTCAAATGTTCAAAAACTGCGTTTCCCGCCATTGCCTTTAATATCTATGAAATTGCCACTGTTATTTTAATTAAATTCTAATTAATTCTAAAAATATTTTTAACACCTTTAAAAATCCATAAAAAATAGCTAAAAAATCCAAAAAATATGGAAAATTTTTCTATAGCTTCCTTGTTGAGTGTAGGTTTTTTTTGACCTATTGGTCAAAGTTGTGCTTGGGGAATATTTTATTTGACCTAGCGTTTTCTAATGTATGTCACATTTTGATACATGTTTGTAATTTGATCATGAAATGCTCATAATGTAGAATAAATTCTTGAAAATTTTTGTGGTGGTTCTTGACTCATTGAGGATTATTTATATGTAAATTTCATGAATTTTGGATACCTGGTTAGAGAGCAGCAAATTCTGGAACTTAGGTGTGACAATTTGTGTCACACCTCATTATGTCAACTTGTTGAATTTAATTGGATGACCTATGCATGTTGGAATTGGCTGAACTTTTGCATAATGACTTGTTGACATGTTAGGATGTTGTATGAATTTTTGTAGAATTTTTCACTGTATTTTCAATTTAATCTTGATTTTTCATTTCTGGTTGTTGAAATTGCAAGCTCATGTGATACATGTTGATAGATTGATTGGGAAATCCTCATATTGTATTGTATGGCCATGAAATTTGATATGCATGAAATAGACACATGATAGGACCTCCCTGTTTTGGTCTCATCCATTTCTTTTTAGTTTTCAATGAGATATTAATTTTTGAAGTAGATGTATGCATTGATGGTGTGAATTGAAGCATGTAATTGTGTCTGTTTTTGTTGATTTTCATTGACATGGTTCCATTTGCCCAATTGAGCTCAAATTTGACATGGTAGACCTTGATTATCCCCTGTTTAGGTGTAATTAATTTGAGAATTTTTGGAGTTATTTTGGTATGGATTTGAATGCAATACTTCTGTTTGTATGCTTGGTGGTTCATTTGACCTCATATGGATTGTTTTGTGCATGAATTGAACTTGATGGATGATATAAACATGAGACCAAGGATGTTTGCTCTTGTTTGATGTTAATTTGATGTTGGATGGTGGATACCTTGCTGTTTTAACTTTTTTCTTGCTTTGGGACCCTAGGCTTGGCCTAGTGGTCTAGTTGCTAATATTTGCTTGGTTTTTCAGGATCAAAAGCATAATGTACATGGAGAATGATACAAGTTGATTTTAATTGATGTTGTGGATGTTTGTACACTAACATAACATTGTTTTGTAGGTGTTGGAGCTTGGGCTTAAGCCTTGAGCTTGCTTTGTGTTGTATTGTTTAAACTGCTTCTTGTTGTACAGTTTGTCTGATTGATTATTGACTGAGTTTGATTGTTTCCAGGTACTTTAGTCGCTCAGTTCCTTGTGAACTATTGCTTTGCTTTGCTTAAGCAACTTGCATTTGAGGTATAACCTTCTTACTTCATGTAGTCTGGAGACCCGGCTGTTACCGGGCCGGGCAAATTGTCTGAAGTCCTCCTTAAGAGGCAATGATTGTGGTTGTTTATTTTTAAGCCCAAGCAGGTGAAAGTCCTTTAAATAAGGCAATTGGTGGAATGTAGGGGTATGCAGCCTACCCCCCACTATTCAGTTGAGTCTTCTCCTTGCTCCCATTACATGGTTGTAGCATTGAGATCAAAAGCCCAAGATCTGTTGTGTCGGAGTCATCGAGTATAGAAGGGTTCCCCTATTCTGGACCCATGCTCATTTGTCAGCTCTCCCTGGTTAGGGATAAGAGCTGTGAGGTCTCATCCTCACTTCATCCTTTCATCTGCTTCACCTTAGCCTCGTAATGGCAAGGTTAAGAGCAAACCCAGCCTGTACAGACGATTGCTTAGGCAGTCAAACCTGATTGATTGAGCCCCTTGTTTGGCTATAGTGCGTGTTATGTGGATATCTGATTGACATGCTTGTTTGAGATACCTGTTCTCATTTGATGATATATGATTGTATGCTTGTGTGCTAGCTTCTTTCCTGGTTAGGTTAGTTTGCTTATGCAAGTAGGATAGAAAACCGAACTTAGGGTTAACGATGCATGACAACATTAGGCTCGAGTCTCAGCTCCCTAGTTGTATATCTTCCCCCGGTTTCTGGTTAGCAATTCAGTCCCTTTCAGGGGAACTACATCGCCCTGATCCTCGTGCCAGACGAGGTATGTAGGCAGGTGGTCGTGCGAGACCACTCCGGGCAACCTTTTTCTTTTTTGCGTGCGTTTACTTGTTATCTGACTGTATGTTTGGGTTCGGATGCCGACGTAAGCCCAGTGATTGGCTGTCGGGCTCCACGTTTGCCGTTTTGAGTGTGTTTTGGTTCGGATGCCGACGTAATTCCATCCAGTGGTTGTCGGGCTCCATGTTTGCCACCCTTGCTTGTTTGTATGTTTCGTGTTGTTTGGCGTGCGTAAGCCGAACTACAGTGGCTCTGATTCTTGTTCCAGACAAGATATGTAGGCATAAGGTGCGATACCTTATCGAGCCCGTTCCTCTTAACCCCACCTGCATTCCCTGTGTGTGTGTGTGATGTTTAGCAACCTATTCTGTATTCTAGGACGTGGATCCCTAGGAGTACCTAGGATGTGAGGGGTGCTAATACCTTCCCCTCGCGTAACCGACTCCCGAACCTTTTCTCTCTGGTCGCGAGACCATGTCTTTCCAGGTTTCTCTGAGCGTTTCCTTTCCCTATCTTGGGATAAATAACGCTTAGTGGCGGCTCTGTGTTTTATTTTATTTTTAGCTCGCCGGTTGATTTTTCGCAGGATGCGACACTTCTATTGAAGGAATAAGTTCCTGAGTATCCTGACTGGGGATAAAAGAGATGGACATAAATTCAAGGGGAGACGTAATTCGAAGCATCTATAAAGATAGATTTGCTCTATTGGGGATTTGTAGTGGGGATGAACCGGCGAAGCTTCGTTGAACTACTACCCTCGTTCGTCCTTAGTAAATACTATTACTGCATTTTATGCATTTCTGGTAAACATCAATCGTATTCAAAAGCATACATACATTCAAACACAACCAATGGACGTTTTCGCTTATGTAAATAGAGTAAAAGTAAATCTGGATTCAAAGATGAAATTTTATTTATATCACAAAGTGACCTATACATAGGCAAGTTTGTACAAGGAGACAGAAATCCTAGTAAGAGGAATTCGTCATAAATTTTTTATAAAACAAAGAAAACAGCTATGTGAAAAATGATCCTATTGAGTTTCAATTCTACTATTGCCATTATCTTCAAATATCTCATCTTCTGCTGTTGAGACAGAAACGATTGGATTGATCTTTATCTGTTTGAACTTGATTTAGGTAGCACCATCAGTTGAAGTTACATGAGTGATCCAAACGAGACATAGTCATACGCTTTAATCCCTAACTTTTGCCTGGATTGCCCTTTCAGGTTTTCAATCCACCGGGATACCCTTTTTTGCCCAAGCCGCCTTGTCAGGTTTTCGACTTGCCGGGTGTACATTTTTTTATATATATCCCTAATTTTTGCCCGAACCCTTTTGGTTTGCCGGGATGCCCTTATTTTTGCCTAGGCCAGTCAACCTAGCGGGTCTCTTTTTATGCGTAGTATTTTTTAACTATGTCTGCGTTTATTACAGGATGTGGAAAGTCTTCACCATCCATAGTAGTAAGCATCATGGCTCCTCCTGAGAATACTCTTTTGACCATAAATGGTCCTTCATATGTAGGAGTCCACTTGCCCCTAGTATCACCCTGTGGTAGTATGATACGCTTGATTACCAAGTCACCAGCCTGATATACCTTTGGCTTAACCTTCTTATTGAAAGCTTTGATCATCCGTTTCTGGTACATCTGACCATGACAAACAGCTGCCAACCTCTTCTCATCAATCAAATTTATCTGGTCGAGTCGAGTCTGAATCCATTCATCCTCGTCTAAACCTGCCTCTTTCATGATTCTTAGAGAGGGAATCTGAACTTCCCCTGGTAACACGGCTTCCATTCCGTAGACCAAAGAGAAAGGAGTTGCCCCTGTCAAAGTGCGTACTGAAGTGCGATAACCATGAAGAGCAAAGGGTAACATCTCATGCCAGTCTTTGTATGTTACTGTCATCTTTTGTATGATCTTCTTAATATTCTTATTAGCAGCCTCCACGGCGCCATTCATCTTTGGCCGGTACGGAGAAGAGTTATGGTGTTTTATTTTGAACTGCGTGCAGAGTTCAGCAATCATCTTGTTGTTCTTCCGGAGAGAGCAGGTTTCTCAGATGTATATTTGATAAGATCCATCTTAGAAATCAATAAAGTGGTATGATTCAACATATACTGTCTTAGTCGGCGAGCAGCCTAAGCCAAAGCATAGCAAGCTTTCTCGAGCTGGGAGTATCTTGTTTCACAGTCGGTACCTTTTGCTAAGGTAGTAAATTGCATGCTCTTTTCGACCAGACTCGTCATGTTGCCCCAACACACACCCTATTGAATTTTCTAACACGGTCAAATACATGATTAGAGGTCTTCCTTCAACTGGTGGCATCAGATTTATAGGTTCTTGGAGATACTTCTTGATTTTGTCAAAAGCTTCTTGACATTCATCATTCCATATCATCTCTTGATTTTTCCAGCGAAAACCTCTACATAGTTACGTAACATCCGACTCAATCTTTCTTTGACACTGTTTTCCACGCCTGCTCCTATTTTGACTTCTTTCTCGTCTACTTCAGTACCCAGATTCACAACTTCGATTGGCTCTTCATGTGGCTGTATAGCTTTCTCTTCTTGTTGTAATAACCTAGCAAGCTCTACAGGTACTTCACAATCTTCATCCTTTCCATCTTCAGCTTGATAGATCGGATTCTCGAAATTATAATTGGCAATAGTAGAACTATTATCAACAGGATCCAGAGTGGATGAGGATCTGCATTTTAGTGATATGGGTGTGTGTAAGAACACATAGCTGATGAAAATAAAATAAAAGAAAAACAAAGAGCCCAATATTTACGAAAACAAAACGTCCATTGATTTTTATTGAATGAAGTATGCAAATGAAATGACATCCCGAAACAAGCATACCATTGTGCCCCGGGTAAGGCACAAGGCTTAAAAAGTTTAATTGTTCAAACTTAAAAATAACAACACAGTAATAGTATTTACTCCTGACTAAAGGAGATAGGAATAACGTCTTCAGTCTTCCAATTGTTGAGCCCATCACCCACGGTAGGAAAAATCCAGTTATCCAGATTGTAGTCTTCATTATAGTCACCCACAGCATTGATTTGATCTTTCATGTTCCCTGGATTGGTGATACGAACAGCACGAGCACGACGAACAGCCTTCTGGGACTCTGCAGTGAAACCAAACCAAACTTGTCAGACTTGTAAGGAATGTCGGGAAGCTGACCCCAAATAGTACAACCACCTTCTTCAACCACAGCTCTAGCATCTTTGAGGGAAGCCATTGTAGGAGGTACTCTAGTAACCACAGGAACTCTTTTAACCACAGGAGGAGCTTCAGTAGCGGGAACGACCCAAGGAACTACTTCAAATGTCTGGCAAGGAGTCTCAACATATTCACCTTCCACTTCAACATACTTAAATGTATTCACATGACTGACCATATATTCCTCCTCTCCATAAACAGTTACGATCTTTCCCTTCACTGGATATCTCAACTTCTGATGTAGAGTGGAGGTCACAGCACCTGCCCCGTGGATCCAGGGGCGCCCAAGCAAACAAGAGTACGCAGGACGAATATCCATTACATAGAAGGTAGAATCGAAGACTTAAGAGCCTACTTTTATCGGGAGATCTATTTCTCCATGCACCACTCTTCTTGAACCATCAAAGGCTCTCACCACTATATTACTTGATCTTAACACAGCATCTTCAGGACTGAGCTTGTTCAGAACCTCTTTGGGAAGTACATTCAATGAAGAGCCATTGTCTATCAACACATGAGACAAGGTAGTGCCCCTACATTCAATGGAGATATGTAAAGCTCTGTTATGGTTTCTTTTGGCAGGAGTCAAGTCAGCATCAGAAAAACCTAACCCATTATCATAAGTCAGATGTGCAACACAATTTTCAAATTGATCCACAGAAATTTCATTTGGTACATGAGCAGTCCTTAAGAATTTGATCAAGGCTTTAGCATGAGCCTCAGAACACAGCAACAAAGACAACATGGAAATTTTGGAGGGAGTATGCCCAACTGGTCAACAATATCATAATCACTCTTACGAATGATCTTCAGCACTTCTTCCATCTGTTTAGAGAGATTTTCAGCAGTCGGTGCTTCAGCTTGCACAGGTTCAACCACAGGACCTTTGCCTCGAGCATCAGTACTTGGCTCAGAAGTGGAGGTAGTAGTTGGAAGAACTGTATTTTTTGAGGTAGCTGGAGGAGAGAACATTCTTCCACTTCTGGTGATCTTACTAGATCCAACAATATTATCAACATCAAGGTTATCATCAGTAACAGGTGTATCAGTCAAAGGTTCCTGCTTAACACCATGGATATAAACATCAGAACCGTAATTCCAGGGTATAGCTTTATCAGAAGTATAAGGAATATGGCCAGGAGTGGTAATAATCATGGGAGGCACTCTAACTTCAGCAATAGTCTTCACCAGGCCTTCAGCAGTAATTTTGATAGGACCCTTGGAAGTGATCTTGACAGGGCCTTTGGAGGTAATCTTCACTGGCACTTTATCAACCATATCCACATCTTCAAACTTCTTACCTCGAGTTAGGTGTTCACACATACTTTCCACAGAAGGAGTTCTCTCAAACAATATAGTGTAATTGTCCATGAGGCGTTGAATACCATCTTTCAACTTCCAGCAGCTATCAGGTTTGTAGGCACAATAAAAACAGTCTTCGTTGCAACCTGGAAAGAATCCAGCCTGCACCAGCTTCTTCTTGATAATAGATAAGGGAGTAGTCACATCTGCTACTGAGGAAACATATGAAACTTCATCAACAGCATTAACAGTCTTCTCATGATTGGGCATGGGAGCAGTAATCACATTTGGAGTCCCAGGAGGGTCAAATTCAATCTCCCCAGCTTCAATCATATCTTGAATCTTATTTTTCAGCACCCAGCAATTGTTGGTGTCATGTCCCGGACAATTAGAATGATAGGCACATCGTGCATTAG
The DNA here is from genome assembly GCF_024323335.1 of Lathyrus oleraceus. NCBI lineage: Eukaryota > Viridiplantae > Streptophyta > Magnoliopsida > Fabales > Fabaceae > Lathyrus > Lathyrus oleraceus. The sequence goes on from NC_066581.1 coordinate 58,055,399, forward strand.
GATTGTACCGAGGAGAGGAAGTATTAGGATTCTGAGGAGGGTCCTTCAAAGTAATGAGTTCCCCTTTCAACATGTGTTGCAAGGCTTGGGCCAGTGACATGTTGATCTTGGTGAATTGTCTTCTAGGCTTCTGTTGATTGCTCTGTGGTAGCTCTGGTGTTGCAGGAGTAGGATTAGAAATGTGAACTGCTCTTACGGATTGGTGACTTCTGTTACGGCCAGGTTGACCATACACAACATTAGACTCCTTCTTTCCACTAGGGGGCTTCTTTGCAGTGCTTGATGAAGAGGCACCCACCTGTATCTTACCACTTCTTATACCATTTTCCACATGCTCTCCAGTCATTATCAGCTCAGTGAAACCAGATGATGAGCTTCCAATGAGGTGACTATAGAAAGGACTATTCAGCGTACTCATAAACATATCCACTAGCTCCCTGTCAGTCAGAGGAGGTTGAACTCTGCCAGCCAGGTCTCTCCATTTCTGGGCATACTCCTTGAAATTCTCCTTAGCACCCATTGACATGCTTTGTAGCTGCATGCGAGTAGGTGCTAAATCAGCATTGTATTGGTATTGCCTGTAGAAGGCCTCAGCAAGATCATTCCAATCACGGATATTGACACTCTCCAATTGATAGTACCATTCCAATTGAGCTCCAGACAAGCTCTCTTGGAAGAAATGAATCCATAACTTCTTATCAGCCGTATATGGTTGAATCCTCCAGACATAGGATCTTAAATGCAGCTTGGGACATGAGACACCATCATACACCACAAAAGCAGGAACCTTGAAACCAATAGGTATAACCACTCCAGATATTAAACTCAGATCTTCAAAATCCAGCCCAGAAGATTTTTGTGACTCCATAACATTCATTCTATCCACCAACATCTTGTACTTATCTTCATTAGGATCATGATAATAATTTGCTTCAGAATCAGAATCTCCCACAGTATCATGGAGACTACCTCCCTCTTTCTCAGAATTTTCAGACTCATAATCATCAACCTGTTCCTTTGTCTTGATAGGGCCTCTGAATCTTCTTCCCAGATTGATAAGGCCTCCTGATCTTCTAGTCTTCTTCTTCTTCTTAGCCAGCAATGTCTTCAACTCATCTTGCCCCTTGGACAAGTTCAGAATCAACTCTTGGAATTGTGCATTATGAGCCTGAAGATCTTTGACAGTCTGTTCAAGAGCCATTTCTGCTGAAATAAACAGCGAGAAGATAAAATACTTGTTCATAAGAAACCTGTGATGCAATAATATGGTATGTAGATGCTTATGCAATATTTTCAAGGACCGTAGGATTTAAATTTACTTAAACCACCAAAAAGTAAGCTTTTATTAGTAATAAACTTGTTTGCCCCTTGGGCTTACAATAAAAATGAAATGAATACAAAAAATGGGGTTTTAAGTCTCCCATGGACGTTTCCTCTTTGTGTTGAGGTATGAGTTGAGATTCCGCTCCTCGTGAAGTTGTTTTGTTAGCTCCAGGATTCTTTCCTGACTTGCCTTGTAATGAGTCTCAAAAGTATCTCTTTGCTCCTTCAACTGGATCCAGGACCTCTGTAACTCTTCCATGTCAGTGGGCATGTCTGGATGAAGAATGATGTAAGAAGTATCTCCTTCAGCAACAGGCTCCATGGTAACTGGCAGGATAGCAGGATATGGCATCATAAGAGTCTGAGCACGAGATCGTACCCATTTGAGATATGGTTCCATAGGAATAGTGTACTTGGGTTCCAGAGTCTTGCTGTCAACCTTGTTCACTTTACCCCATGCTCGTATGAACCTTTGACGGTAACCTTGTAGATCGTTGTCGTAGTCGAACACAATACCCTGAGTAAGCATGTCATGAGGACCATCAGTCCGAGCGTAACCAAACTGACGTAGAGCTAAAGAAGGGTTGTAGGTAATGCCCCCTCTTATGCCAAGGAGTGGCACATTAGGGAACTCCCCACAACGGTCAATGATGGTAACATTCTCCATAGATCTAGAGAACTAATGAATATCTGAATGAGAAAGTGACATAATCCTCTTGGACCACCTGAACCCTTGTTCATTCTTCATCACCGATCGAGGAAGGTGAGAAATAAACCACCTAGATAATAGAGGTATGCAACACATCAGAGTTCCTCGTGCCTTCGTAGTACGGGTATGAAGAGAGTGTAAGATGTCTCCAAGTAATGTAGGCACTGGATTGTGAGTCAGAAATATGTTGATGGCGTGTACGTCTATGAACTGGTCTGGATTGGGGAACAGTACTAAGCCATAAATCAATAGGGCTAAGATCTCCTCAAAAGCATCATAACTCATAGCCTTCAGGAATACTTGAGCTTTCTCCATCAATACCTTAGCAAGAATACCCTTAACTCCACTCCTTGTTTCTAGGACAATGTCTGATTTCTTTAAATGTAAGGCTGCAGCAATGACTTCAGGTTTAGGCTCTTTTTCCAAGCCTGTGAAGGGTTTCTGATCAAGAATAGGTATACCCAGAAGCTTGGAGAACTCTTCCATTGTAGGAACCAGCTGATAGTCGGGAAATGTGAAGCAATGATGTTTAGGGTCAATGAACTGAAACAGGAAACTCATCATGTCTTCATTGAACCCTGAAGTGACTAGATCCAGTAGGTGACCATGCCTCTTGATGAACTGGGAGTTTTCAGAAACTTGAGAGACCAATTCCTTAAGCTTAGGAGGTATTCCTACAACGTTGATCCGGATAGTATACCTACGAGCAGAAGCCATGACCTGCAACAAAGAACAAAGATAAATCCTTTGGTCCTTGAAATGGTTAGTGAAAATGCTATGCTTATGATGCATGATGATGCTATGATGTTATGCTCAATCACAAACATGTGGCACACACAAATAAGTCACACAATAGCCCTAGGTTTGAAGGCTTGCATGAGGTTTAAAGGTAAGTACCCTCCCCTGAAGTTTAGTTGATTCATCCTGTCCTACAAAAGTAACCAGGTTCTAAGGGATCTCAAAATCATTGATCCTTCACAAGGGGGTTGTTCAGTAGGCAACTTACTTGCCAACCAAAACCCTCCAAGTTTAGGATCTCAATGAGTGTAGTATCGAGTATCAACCAGCTTCAGTCTTCACCAAAGCCGGTTATCTCACTACTTTCTAAAGGCCAAGATGGGATGACTAGGGTTCTAAAAGTCAGTTAGTGTATTGACAACATATGGCAGCCTCATATTATCCTCAACTTGCTTAAGGAACATAAGCACCAACCAAGAAGTCACACTAACTATGGCCACCAGATCAACCATATCGATATACGCCGTACAGTTTCCTTGGTCTATTGCCATTTACCTAAGGTACACTAGATCCGGGTTAGGGTCTTTCACACATAAGAGCACCCAACAGATAAGTATAAAACAAACAAGGCAAACAATTTTAAAGTGATCTAATTCCTAAGGGTACCCCTCTTTTATTAAATCCCCAGCAGAGTCGCCAATTCTGTAACACGGTGGGAGAACTGACTTTAGTTAAATGTTGCGGATAGCAAGAGTCGCCACCGACTTTTATTTTATCCAAAAGGAAAGGACATAAAAGAACAGGAAAGACCTTAAAAAGATTTTGAGTTTGGGGGGTAGGTTATACAAAGGGAAGGTATTAGCACCCTTTATATCCATGGTTATCCATGGGCTCTTAGTTACTTAACTCACTTTGTTTGTTTGCAAGAGTGTAGTGTGTGATTAGAAAAATTTCTTTAAGTACTTTGTAATGACCCTCGTATGGGTGTATACAAAGCCTAGTTTAGAAATTGTGAGGTGTAAAAGTAATTTTGAAAAGTGTGAGCAAGTAACTATGAGATACCTACCCTAGATTAAGTCTTTCGTGTTCTCGTATATTCTTTCAATGGTAAGACTGTCCCTATTATTAAGGAATAGGTAGTCATTACCTTGGATGTGTTTAAGGGACGGGCGTAGGGTCATCGTATGGTCAATGAAGGCAACATAAGGGGTGTCCTTAGCAACTCGTAGGGACTATCATCATATTTACCGAAGGGACAAGATCATTATATCGTAGGCAACCTCGCAGGGACTGGATCTTTTAAGTTTATAGGGACTTGATGATTTTTCTGTTTGAAGGGACTTTGCTTAAGACACCCCTATTTTCGAGGGACTTGACCATTTAAAGAAGGCAACCAAGAGGAATACCCTAGGAAGTACAGATGGCGATCAAAGATCGACCTACGTGTGTGAGTGTTATTTTTCAGATATTTGTCTTGAATTTAATTTTCTAAGTTCAATTATTTACAGTTAGTTTTTTGCACTCCCTAAATTACTAACCACGCAATAAATATTTACAAAAATAAAAGCAAGAAAAATAAATTCCTAAACTATTACATGGCTATGGGACAGATACATAATAATCAGGCGAGAAAGAATAATTTACAACCTATACATTTGTTCCTAATATTATAAATAAAACAAAATTAAAATAAGGAAATAATGAAGCAAAAATAGAATAGATAAAAGCAAATAATAATAAAATAATAAATAAACAATGGTAATAAAGCAATAATAAAATAACAATAATAATAAAGTGATAATGAAAAGGTTAGAATTTTAAAAGGAATTATTTTAGGTTAAACAAGTTAGATTTTTTTAGAAGTTATTAGAAAAATATGAGTTTAAAATAAATTAGTAATAATAAAAGAATTTAAAATACATTAATGTACAAATTATAAAATAAAAGAGTTATATGAAAAATATTAAGTTAGTTATTTACAAAATAAATAAAGATTATAGAAAATATCAAATTATCAGATTAATAGGTTTATTATTATTATTCAATTAGAAAAATGGTCAATTAGATTTTATTTACAAAATATATAAGGATTTATTATTATAAGTAAGTAATAAAAAAAAGAAGTTATTAAAATAGTTAATATTTATTATTTATTTACAAAAAATATAAAGGTTATAGAAAAATATTAAATAATTAATTTAGTAGGTTTTCACGCCCTACATTACTAAACCACGCAGTTAATATAGGATCAATGACAGGAATTTAAATGGCAGAAAAATAAATGGTAGAAAATAAAACCCTAATTATTACAACGCTTTGGTGCAGTTACATAATAAAGATGGCGAAAAGTAAAACTGAAAATATTACAAGTTAAAACTTAAAACATTACAAGGGCGAAGCAGTTACAGTGTATGAATAACATAAATATGAGCGAAAATAGGAAATAATAATAAGGTTTGTTAAGGTTTAAGAAAAGGTTTATGGTTTAGAGGAAATAACACGGTTAAAGTTTTAGGTTTGAAATTTAGAGTTTGTGGCGAAATTGTCAGGGTTTAGGAAAAATCAGGGTAGTTAGTTATGAAAAAAAAAGTGTGCAGATCTAAATATATGTATATAAAAAAAATATGAATTAAAAAAAAAACAACGGCGTTGCTAGCGCAAAATTGCGATCATCGCAACTGGATCGGATAACACAAATGCCACGCCTCATACACGTATATGTGAAAACGGCGTATTGACACGATCCGATCCGAAAACATAATCAAATTATAACATAAAATAGAAATATATATATATTTAACACACTAGTTACATATTATAAATTATATATTATATGATCCATATGCATTTTTATTAACAACAAAATTATTATTATATTATATTATATATTATGAGACATGTAAAACTTATATAAAAACAAACACATCAGATACATAATACAATGAACCAAATTATTATACATGTTATACTTATGTGCATAAAAAAAAGCAAAACGGCGATATCCTGATATATTTAACCAAACCGCATGTATCTGGAATACATAACACAGTCACACATATGAACATGTATTTGAAACACAGTAACAAATATATCAACAAAATAGATAAAGTATATATCATATATAAACTATTACCAAACTGTGTGTACGATAGTATAGATCAGTCACTCTCAGTTTCTCTTTTTTGTTCTGTCTTTTTGCCTCCCTCTATCAGTCATGCTAGTAAATATATATAGGAACAAATTAGGTTAATGATAATGGGCCTAAGTTTATTTTGAAACCCAATATTAAATTAAAAACTGAATAAAGTTAAATAATTAAAATAGTTAAAATTAAAATAAAAACTAATTAACCTATTTATTTATTCTAGACCCAATATAAAAATAAATAGGCTCAAAAAAAAAAAGTCGGGCACCAAAATGCTCGAAAAAATAAAATGAACACGTCAAAATAATCAGCGCGAAATAAATGACTCGGAAAAATACAGCGTTTGGTCGGATTTTGAAATAAAAATTATGACCGTTTAAACTGCTCAGATTGATCAACATATGACCAAAAATAGTCGTAAAAATATTTTTAGCATGTCAAATTAAACCACGTTAACCGCAGATTAATGTTACCGACATTTGCAACTTAAACTTGACATTTTTTCGTTGACTAATTTTAGGCACAGTTAAAAAGTTAATTTGACCAGTCTGTTTGTAAATTCCGAGAAATTATTCTGGCTAATATTAAGACAGAAAAAAAATGTTATGCTATGAAGATGATGCAAATGAATGTGAAACAAAAAAATTGGTTAGAGTTAAAAATAGAGGGCAAATTTTGGGGTGCAACAGATACGTATACAATCCTTCCAATAACTATAGTTTTTGCCATTGAAAACAGGCGCTTTATTATACGCCCTTTTAAGTTCGGAATCCATAATCTAATAAGAGAATTTGAAGCACAAGATAAATTGGTATTCGTGATACCACTTGTTAGACGAAGGCAATAATCTAGAGGGGGTGAATAGATCACACTAAAGTTTTCCTTAATTAAAAATCATGTTTTGAAAATATTTACCATGGCAAGTGGAAGCGATTCCGGATCAACATTCGTCTATCCCGAATCGTTATAAGAAGAATCATATATGCGTTTAAATCGTAACGAAATGTATACTAATGGTGAGAAAGTAAATCAATATGTTTTACAAAGTAATCATTTGACCAACATCACACTTTGTAGTCAATTTCCAATGAATTTGGAAATAAAAAATTGACACAAATAATTTATCAAACACTTGGTATGCAATAAACACCAAGCTAATTTTCCTATATGTTGAAGATATGAAAAACCAATTCCAATTGTTTAGATTGCAATTTTCTTTACAAAACAGTTTGAATTACTTCAACACAACCAGAAAATTTAGTTTATCAAATTGCACACCAAGTGTGTTATCAAAATGTAAAGAGAGTAAGTGAGAGAGAGAGGGAGAGAACACAAGGATTTGGTTAGTCAGTTCCCCAATTACCCTCACTATGAGTGCGTTTGCCCCCAATTCCAAATAGAATTGAGATATGTAATTAACCTTTGCAAGAGTTGTATACAAGATAAAAAGTAGCAATCCAAACCCCCAAACACTATGTTTGATGTTGATCCTAACCTCTTCTCTCCCCTTGACCTTATCAAGTGACCTAAGACTTCCAAGTCGATCCTCCGGTAACCGATATTCCTTTGACAAAACCCTGTTCTACAAAGTTTTCACTCAGCTGAATCCTTATTGCAAAATCTTGTTCATAAGCCTTTCAAATGATCCTTAGGTTACTGCTACTCCTTTGACAAAACCCTCGTTCTTTAAAGCTTTCACTCTGCTGAATCCAAATGTAAAGACTTGTGCAAAACCCCCAAAGAATACTTAACCCAATTTGATTACAAACATTCCTAAATTGGACCTTATCAATCTAATCTAGATGACACTCAGACTGGTAGCTCAAGGCTACAGTCAACAAGAAGGTATAAATTTCTTTGAAACCTTTGCGCTAGTTACATGGTTATAGGCTATCAGACTTCTCCTCTCTTATATTATTAATCATGATATTGTTTTATATCAAATGAATGTCAAGAGTGATTTCTTAAATGGAATCATTTCTGAAGAATTGTATGACAAACAACCCCCTGGGTTTGAGGACTCAGTCCATCCAAATTTTGTTTTTAAACTTAAGAAATCACTTTATGGAATCAAACAAGCTCTAAGAGCTTGGTATAAGAGACTAAGTAATTTCTTATTAGAAAATGGCTTTCAAACAGGTCATGTTGATATTACACTATTCATAAAGACTCTGAATAAGGAAATCTAAATTGTTCAAGTTTATGTTGATGACATAATTTTTTATTCTACTACTGCATCTCTTTGCAAAGAATTTTTGGAGACTATACGGGTTGAATTTAAGATGAGCATGATGGGGGATTAAATTTCTTCCTTGGAATACAGATCAACCAAAACAAAGATGGAGTCTATGTTCATCAGTCAAAATATACTAAGGAACTTCTGAAGAAGTTCAAGCTTGAAGACTGCAAAGTTATGGACACTCTTATGCATCCAACATACAATCTGAACAAAGAAGAAGAAAGCTCCAAAGTATGTCAGAAACTATATAGATGTATGATTGGTTCCTTACTCCACTTAACAACTTCTAGGCCAGATATTTTGTTCAGTGTGTGTATGTGTGTAAGATTCCAATCAAATTCTAAGGAGACTCACTCAACTGTTATAAAGAGGACCTTTAGGTATCTGAAAGGGAACAACTAGTCTAGGGTTACTTTATAAAAAAAATCCCTAGATTACAAACTAGTTGGATTTTATGATGCTAACTATGTTAGGGATAGAATTGAAAGGAAATACACTAGTTGAAACTGTCAATTCATAGGTGAAAACCTAATATCCTGAGCTAGTAAAAGACAAGTAAATATTGTCTTGTCTACAGTAGAAGCAGAATACCTCTCAGCTACTAAATGTTGCTCACGGCTCCTCTGGATGAAATTTCAGTTGGAAGATTATCAGATTAGTGGAAACAATATTCTTATCTTCTGTGATAATATTGATGTCGTTTGTTTAACTAAAAATCCAGTTCAACATTCTAGAACCAAGCACATAGAAATAAAACATCACTTTATTAGAGATTTTGTTGAGAAAGGTGTAATAGATATACAGTTCATTGATATAGATCATCAATGGGTTGATATATTTACCAAACCTTTTACAATAGAAATATTTGACTTCATTAAAAATAATCTGAACATACATTTTGTGGAAGATTTGTGCTTGCTTCTAAATGGAGGATCAGAAACTGATATGATCTGAAGGTATTATGATCAGAAGCTCTGACAACTTCTGATCTGTAGTAACTTCTGAAGCATCTTAACCTCTGATACTCAGAACTTGATTAAATGTTTCTGATGGCATATAAGTGGTTTTTCTATTAAAATTATCTTTGTTTTACTCTACTCACTTATGTATCACAAATCTGAAAATTATTTTGAATTTGTCTTATGTCTGTTAAGTTTTCACTTTGTGCTTATTTCCTCATACTCTGAGCTATATTAATTGGGACTTCATATTTTAATTATGGTAAAACAAAATTTTGTCATGATTCTTCCTATTGAATTTTTTTTTTCAATTTCTGGCTGAAATGGTTGAAAAATACTATGAAATCTGAATATCAATGGTTAAATCAAAGGTTGCTAATGGCTAACAAGCATAATAATCTATAAGAAAAGGATCTGTTTTATTGATCAAAGTAAATGAGTATAATGTTTAGAATCAGTTTCTAAAGATAACAGATGCATGATAAAAGGTTACAACCTTTAGTTGGTAGTTATGAGGTAGTCAATCCATTCTTGATCATCATATGAGTTGTATTCAAATTCTTCAGTAGGCTCCTTCTTCTATTTCAGATTCTTAATTGTTGTCTATGAATTTTCCCCTATCTTGGAGGCCGTGACAGATGTGCTTGATCCTTCAGCTTCTACGAATTTCTGAGCTTTTGCGGCTTCAATAGATCTGATTTTCTCTTCCTTATCTTGCTTCTTCATGAGCTTGCTAATCTACATAGCAAAGTCTCTCCTCAAATTGTTATCTTACTTTGGCTTGCCCATACTCTTTGAAAAGAGGAGTTTGGAAGAATAAGAATGTGATCTTGTTGATAATGCAAATTTGCTAATTATAGACTATCTAGGATAACATAAAGTCAGATTTGATTTATGTTCACCAATGGACGCAATAAAGAGAAGTTGGTATTGGTCTTAATGCATGTCTTCCTAGTTGTGATCCCTGCTTATATGTGCTCAGTTGTTAGAATTGAGATTTGAACTTCTTGAAAATTGAAGATGCTTTTATCAACCATACTAGCCCAATCTTTTTCAAAAGTTTCTTTAACTAAAGGGAAGTAAAGACTGATTTCAACTCATTTTTATTCAAAAAAAATTTTTTACAAACATGGTTGTTTTTCTTCAGTATCTTTTATTTCCCTTATTATACCTTTTTGTTGATGACAAAAGAGGAGAGTTAAAAAAGTATTTAAGCACCTGAATCTGATGATTATTCTACTGTTGATTAATTTAATTTCTGAAGATTAATTTTATTGTGCTATTAAAGGAATTTAATTAATCTGGAAAGGACTTAGGGGAAGCTTACAAACCTCACTCTTTGGACTATCATACTTAGGGGGAGCTTACAAACCTCAGACCCTGAAGTCAACATGTTAATTAAATCAATAACCATTATTCTTAAATACTTATATTTGCCATCATCAAAAAGAGGGATATTGTTGGAACAAAATTGGTTGATACCATATCCCTTGGATTTTGATGATAACAAAGTATTTAAGGAATAATTAGGTATTCTAACAATTGTTTAAGTATGCATGATAATATGATTAAAGAACATATGAAGAGAAGCTTGAGGATTCTACATCTGAAGTTCACACTCTGGCTCTGAAGATCACTTCTGAAGACTCTAGCTCTGATGGAAAATCCAGACTCTGAAGAAGTTAACTCTAAAGAAAGTCAGCCTCTGGTGATCTAGACTCTAAAGGTTTAGAAGTCAAGAAGTGGACTCTTAAGCGATCGGCCTATGAAGAGTGAAGTTTGAAGAAAGTTAACCTCTGAAGCAAAGTCTCTTCAATCGAGGTAACTCTGACAGACTCAGAGACCTTTTGATCACATGAAGATAACATTGAAGATCAAATCCTGAGACAATGTTCCAAAATATATTAGTTAAAGATGGGAGATAGCAACACACCTTATTTTCATGCCTCTCTTAAGGGTAAGAGATCCCCAAACTCGTATTGTGACACTGTTGAACAATGAAGGCACCACCTTATCCAATCAAAAGGATTTTGAAGAAGAAGTCTTAAGATTTTATAGCAACTTTGTTGGCACAAAAATAACTACCTTGAAAGGTATGATATTGTAGCTTTGAGAAATAGCAAGAAACTTAATATTGAGCAAAGAGATTCTCTCAATATCCCAATCACCGATGAGGAAATCAATCATGCTCTGAAAGGTATAAAAGACCTAACTACTCTATGTATCGATGGATTTAGTGCTAAGTTTTTTAAGTTTACTTGGGAGAATACAGAGAAGGATGTTTGGAATGCAGTTAGAGAATTTTTTGAAAAAAATAGAGGATGTTTTATGCTTTTAATAGTTCTCTTGTTACTCTCATCCTGAAATCTAAGAATTCTAACATGATTAAGGACTATCGGCCTATTTCATATTGCACGGTTGTGTACAAAATTATCTCTAAAATCATGGATAATAGGCTTGGTAAAGTTCTAAACAATATTATTCATCAAAGCCAAGCTACTTTCGTGTTATCTCCAAGACCATATCCTTCTTGCATATGAGTTGATCAAGGGCTATAATATAAAAGGAAGGCCTCATAGGTGCATGATCCAAATGGATTTCCAAAAGGCTTATGATTCTGTTAAGTGGAGTGCTCTTGAAACCATTATGCAAGAGCTTAACTCCCCTCACCTTTCAAATTCATCAGATGGATTCTCCTTATTGCTAAAACCTTTTCCTACAAAGATTGTGTTAATGGTGAACACACGAAGCTTTTGAAGACAAAAAAAGGGTTAAGGCAATGGGAACCTCTCTTCCCCTTGTTGTTTGTTATAGTTATAGAATATCTTCATAGAAACTTCTACAAATTGTCTATCAATCCAAACTTCAATTTCCATTCCAAGTGTGACAAATTGGGTATCATACATACATTTATTCTTTGTTGATGATCTGTAGATCTTTACTATAGGTGACACTAGTTAGGTTGATCTTGCAACGAGGGCTTTTAGGGAGTTCTTTGAGGCTACTAGGCTTATAGATAACCCTCAGAAGTGTAAGTTGTTCTTTAGAAATATGGAGGAAAGTATAAAGCTTGATATTCTCAGCCTCACAACCTTCAGTGAGGGCATCATTCCCTTTAGATACCTTGGCATTCCTTTGACTAGTAAGAAGTTATTTGTGGCTCATTGTATGATGCTTGCTGAAAAGATTGTGGATAAGATCAATCATTGGAGTGCCCACCTTCTAAGGTTTTTCGGCAGGTTGCAATTGATTAAAAGTGTCATGTTTGCTATCACCAACTTCTGGATGCAATGCATCCCTCTCTCAAAGAAAGTCATCAAGAAGGTAGAGGTTGTGTGCCATTCGTTTCTCTGGTCTTGTATTGATGATAAATCAAGAAAATCCCCAATTGCTTGGAAGACAGTCTACACTGTTGGAATAAAATTGGTTTATACCATATCCTTTGGGATTTTATGATAATATAGTATTTAAAAAATAATTGGATATTCTAACATTTGTTCAAGTATGCAAGATTATATGATTAAAGAACAAATGAAGAGAAGCTTGGGGATTCTACATCTGAAGTTCAGACTCTGGCTCTAAAGATCACTTATGAAGACTCTAGCTTTGATGAAAGATCCAGACTCTGAAGAAGTCAACTCTAAAGAAAGTCAGACTCTTAAGCTTTAGAAGCTAAGAAGTGGACTCTGAAGTGATCATCCTCTGAAGAGTGAAGTCTGAAGAAAGTCAACATCTGAAGCAGATTCTCTTCAATCGAGGCAACTTTGAAAAACTCATAGACTTTTTGATCAGGTGAAGACTTAAGGAAAAATCTCTCTTTTGATGTCTGAGCTTCAACGGATGATTCCTCTTGTAGAAAGTTATTTTCTTGATGTATCTAATCAAGTACAAAGGTTATCCAACCTTTTGGGAAAATGTTCAACGTCTCTTTCTCTCCTATCTATTTAAGGAGTGGTAGATCTGAAGAACAATTACAACAATACAAAATACTACATTACGAATTCTGAATCTTGACCTTTCAAAGAGAAGTTACTCAGTCAAAAACAAGATAGACTATAACATCTTAACATTGTTTATATTTTAGAAGATCTTAAATCTTAGAATTTTTCTAAGTTATATTTTGTCTACACCTCTGATTATATACCGAGTAAAGTGTTTACCCAAATCCCTTAACAAATTGTTATAGATTCACAAGTCTTTTGCTTTATTGCTTGAGCATTTGAAGTCTCTTGGTTGTGCGATTGAGCATAAAAGTCTCTTACTTGTGGTTTTGAGCACTGGAAGTCTCTTGCTTGTGTGCATGAGCATATAAGTCTCTTACTTGTGGGCTTGAGCATTGGAAGTCTCTTGCTTGGAGCTGTAGCATTTGTATTCAGTTTGGTTATAGTGGAAATCCCTTAAAAATACAAGGGGATTACACTAATCTCAAGTTGTGAGAGGAACCAGGATAACTGCTTATGTCTATTTGATTTTATTTTTTATTTTGCTTAAATGCACTTTTGGTTCCCCAAATTTCGACGTTTTAAACAATTGATCCCCTTATTACAAAATCAGCTATGGATTTTGTAGTCCCCTCTATTTTTGAGTAGGTGACTGTGATAACTAGGATTTAAAAATTATTTTTAATTACGTGAAATCAGACTAGAATAATTTATTTTGTAATACTTTTTTAATGATGATTAGAATGATTTATTATTTAATATTTTTTTTACATAATTAATTAAAATTAACTAATTAACTTTTTTTTTTTAAATTAGATAGTTAAAATTTTGAAAAATACTTTGGGCCTTGAGCCAATCTCAATTTAGCACTAGCACAATATTCAAGTAATAGTATTAATGATATATATAAACAATAATTATATTTATTAAAAAATCAATGTGGGAGTTTAAGAACTGTAGATTCTTATGCAGCAAGTATAAATCTTATTTCATGTCTTGTTTTCCTCACAGGCATAAAGACTGTGTGTTTTTTCACTTAATCAGTGCGAGTTTTTATCTATTTCATTGTTCATATATGTAATCTTGTTTTTTGCATCATGCAGAACATGGAGATTGTTGTGGGAGAAACGGGTGAGTCCTATTGTCGTTACTTTTTACATCACATGCAAAATGACAAATAAACATTGGTTGTTGAAGGAATAGATGGTATCTTAAGATTTGTAAATCAAAATGTTGGTAATCTTGTTTCAAGTTGTATTATGGAGGATAAATTGTGGGCAACTGATTTCCTGAAAAAGTTATCCATGTATATTTATCAATTATTGATGTCATCTCTGAGTTTGAATGCAACTGATTTCCTGGAAAAGTTGCGAGGACAAAGATTGGTTTTCGTTGTGGATTCACTGAACAGGAACATGTGAGAGTCCATGGTGTGTATTCTACGTCAAAGTATCAATGACAAGAAACGTGTTCATAAAATTTAAGGAAAAAGGAGATTTAGAAGAAAGGTGTCTAGTCTTTTAGATTTGAGGCAAGTTTCTAGGACATATTTGATATTTTTCTTTTGAGTATTCAACTTGTAATGGCATCTCAATAATTTTTGTGTGGTTATTTATAGGATAATAATTGTTCAGTAACATTTATTGTATGAGAGTCGACTTTCGGTGGCATAAATGGGTCTTTTGAGACATTAAGATTGGATTTGATGGTTACAAACAAATGAGGATTTGATGGTTACAAGCCTAATCTCAATAGAGCTCCAAGGTTATAGAAGGTTTTTTTTTAGGATGCAGGTTTTAATGAGAGTCAAGTCCAAACTATACAATTGTTTCTAATTTAAATTTCATGTTAATTTTTTAATAAACATAGTTAGTGATTATATATCTCAATAATACAACTCCTTATAAACATATTTGACGAGTGTCCAAATGAGATAGACTTAAATCCAAACTACTTTTCAAAGTTTTAATTAACTAATTTCTAAAAAAACTTAATTAATTAATTTTTAAAAAAATTTAATTAAAATTATTTATTAATTATATAAAAATATTAAATAATAAATCATCCTAATCATCATTAAAAAAATATTAAAAAATAAATTCTCCTACTCAGTAACTCCACGTAATTAAAAATAAATTTTAAATCTTAATCATCACTGTCACCTGCACAGAAGTGGAGGGGGCCACAAAAATTCAAAGGTAATGAAAATTAAGAGGCCGAAATAAGTGATTTTGTAATAGACAAACAAGTTATTTAAAATGTATAAACTATGGGGACCAAAAGGAAATTTAAACATTTTTTAATACTTTTATAAATTGAAAAATATTATAATCAATAGTAAACTTGTTTCCGTACACAAATTTTAGTTTTATCTATTTTTTTTGGAAATCTAATCAAAACTATTTTAAAAAATAGTCAAACATATTAAAATCAGTTATACGTCTTTAAAATTACTTTTTATTTATTTAAAATAAAAATTAAAGATACATTTATCGAATTTGTATAGTATACATATTTTTTAAACAAACATATAATTTTATGATATTTGCACTATTAGTAACTTTTTTTTCCGTATATATATACATATATTGTCGTACCCTAAATTTTGACCACTATTTCATTCTTGTTATTGACTTAGAATCTATGTCATTGACATGTTCATGGTCCTTTATAAGACATCTGATCAACCCCAATGATCTAAGAAGTCAAAGGGGAATCATTTGACTTTTTAGTCCTTTTAGGAATTTGTTTTAATTCAGGGATGATGCTTGAACGTAATAATTTGAAGAGTTATCTTAGATGGATATTACCATTGATAACTAAGACATCTGTCTTATTAAAATACATTAGTAAAAAATAATAATTAGGGGATTACTTTTTTTAATAGCATGGATAAAATATATTATAATAATGTTATTAATTAAATAAGGATAGTTTAATTTTTTTATTTTTTTTATTTTTTTATATATTAATATTAAGTTATATTATTGTTATTTATGAATAAATTAATATTGTGATTAATTAGGATGAAATTAATTTTTTATTGATCAAATTATCATTTATTAATATATTATTTAATTATGGTCATAATGGGGTTATTAGTATTATTATTAAGACTATTATTATATACTCGGTAAAGTTATTTTATTTTGAATAAATGTTATTGTCTAGTTGGTAGTAAGAGTAGTGTAAGGAATTTGAGTATAAACATGTAAGTCCGTATTTCACTTTCCTAGATTTTGGAAAGAAAAAAAAAATTCAATTACAAAATTTGTATGTTTTAATTATTTTATTTCTAAAAATCAAATTTTTTATTTTTTATTTTTTGGAAATTTTTATTAATTTATTTATAATTATTATTATATTATTTATGTTTTATGTATTTTAATTTTAAAAAGATAAGAAAAATCAAAATTAAAAAAAATCAAGAACTTTTTATTCATGTTATTATTACTATTTTGCAATATTATAAGATCGAAAATTATAAATAAAAAAAAATCAATTTCATTTATATTTTGTTGTTACCGTGTACATAGGTTATGAATCCATCTAAATTCATTGACTTAGTCTCTAAGAAGCAAAATAAGATCAAAATAACATGAAAACTTTCCTAAATAATTTAATCAAAAATTGAATTTTTGACCTAATTTCATCCTATAAATAGACATTTAATTACCACACGAAAGACATCCATAATTCATAAATTCACTCCCTAAAAATTGTTACTCTTTATATTGAAGAACAACAACACTAAAATCCTAAAGCATTCATCATCATCATCGATCTTTTCAAAAAGGGCGAGCAAAGAAGAAGAATTACGAGAAGTGTGAAGAAGAAGATATCAAAAAAAAGAAGAACTTATGTCTCTTTGTCAATCAGGAAAAGTCTCCTCCTTGTAGGTTGGTCTTCACTCCCGTTTATCTCTTAGCATAAAATTGTATTATCTTAATATATGATATGTTGCTTATATTAAAATTGTGTTTGATGACGTGTTTAGTACTAACTAAATGTTTTAAATAACAAAAACAAAATAATATCAACCTTTTTTTACTAAGTTTATATAGCAAATTCTTTTTTAAATTTCTAAAGACTCTTTCAACTAATTTCAGGAAGTAAATTTTTAAAGAAAAAAAATATAAATCAATCGTTATGATAAATCAACAGTTTTAAACCTGATTTAATCTTATATAAACAAAACATCATAACATATTTCGTGTCAAATTCAGTAAAAACCATAACACCTAATTTGGGAGAATCAAATTATTAAAAAACAATTTATTACAGTATTATATTAATATATATCCCATTATATATATATATATATAATATATATATATATATATATATATATATATATATTATATATATATATATATATAATTTGATAAAAATTTAGGGATTAACTTTGTCTTTATGTGTTTAGTAAATTTTAATTCTAATGCTAAATAAATAAATATTATGAAATACAAAAACATATATGTAGTTAAGGATTAATTAAAATGGTTGAGATTATATTTAAGATAATTAAGAATGAAGATTTAAATGAAAGTAAAGTAATAAAAGATAAAAAATATAATTAATTATGGGATATTAATTAATTTGTGAAATTGGGGCTAATCTATGGGGCAACCATAGGATAATTTAGGGATAATTATGGGATAAAATTATGAGATAAATATTTAGGATTGTAGGGAAAAATCAGGGATAAGGGAAATATCATTTATTATTTAATATTTAATACTATCATTTATTTTCTTAAATAAGTTAATCATTATATTTTTGCAATCAAATGAGATAATAATAAAGGGATAAGAACATGGGATAAAATTCATGGGATAGAATTCGGGATAAAATTTGGGATAAGTGATATGTCATATAAATATAATTTTAGGGTTTCAAGGATAAAAAAAATATGGATAAGGGATATAATACTTGGATTTATATAATTAACCTTTTAATATTTTTATTAAATAAATGTATAATATCATTATTAATTTATTTTCTTTAATAAATTAATTATTATATTTTTGCAATCAATCAAATGGGATAAAATCAATCTAACCCACCTCAAATCATAACTTCTCTGCCCTACTGTATTAAGACATTTTTCCAAAATCAATTACTTCTCCGTCCCCAATGCGTGATAATTTTTCAAGGGATAAAAACAACCAACAAACCAACATTTTCGAGACGAACTACAAAGCTCTGATTCTTCAATGAACTTGAAGGTACGTAGGCATAGAATCGTAAGACTCTAGTGAATATAATAATTAAAAACATTTTTTAGGTCTTCGCTTATTAAAATAATAAAACACTTTTGTAAATAAATAAAGAATTAAATAATGAATAGATGATAAGCAAACATCTCAAGCACACACTAACCCTAGAATTAGAGGAGGATCTCATTGAATACAATGGAGGTAAGGGGTGTCTAACACCTTCTCTTACTTAACTGACTCTCAAACCTAACATCTCATCCTTAGTTTATAGGTTTTATCATTATTTCCCTGTTCCTAAGGAACAAATAAAAGATGGTGGCGACTCTGTGATTTTACTATAATTGGCGACTCTGCTAGGGATGTATCCTTTCCCTAAAGAGATTTCGTCCTAACCTTTGATTTTAGGATTGTGTGTTCCTTATTTGCTTGTTTATTTTATGTTTATTTATTCTTTTTATTTTTATATATTTCATTTTATATTTCAATACTATACTATTATTCACATATCATATGGATGGGATTGTTACATGTGTAAATCCCAAACTCATGCTTGAGGAAAAAATAATAAGTTTAAGTAAGGGGTTGTCCTGTCTTGACCACTGGGATTCTCATCCTATGGGATCTTTGATGATGATTCCGCCTAGAGTAGATCAATTCAAAGAGTTTGTCATAAGAAGGTTGACATTTCTTCATGATGAAACCTTGAATTTGATCCATGACTCTAGGGACCTCTTCTAGAACCCCTTAAAATCAAGGTGACCTTATGTTATTAACCTACAAGGGTTGTTACAAAGGTCCTGCTTAGATGAGACTTATCCCAAAGGATTATCGTAGGAATGCTTTCTCCTTCTCATGGTAAAATAAGGGTATAATCCATGACTCTAGGTCTATCATCCTATAAAAACTTTATATCCTACAAGTGAGGGGATTGGATAGTCTAATCTTATATTCGTCCTAATCATAAAAAGACCACCTTAGCTAGGTCATGCCTACACGTTTCCTTACATATCCCTAAACCTGTTTGGGTTTCCCATGTCGATCATTATCCCTATTTGTAAGGAGCCCTCTTGAACAAGGTGTCCTTATACTCGACATTATCCTTAAACTCATATGGTGGTTCTATATTTGTCACTATCCTAAACTCGTAGGGGTTTCCTTATGTCCGCCACAACCTTTAAACCCGTAAGAGTTTTCTTTTATATGTTACTATCATAATGTGACACTTGCATTGCATCTCAAAAACTATTAGCATACCTTAAAAAAAAATCTTTTTGCATACCACATGCATTTGCATACATACACATACATCTTCATATCCTTTTTGCTTTCGCCCTTATCCAACTGTCAAGGGCTAAGAGGTTTCCTAATACTCATAAACGAATTCAAAAGGGTATATCAAGAAGATATGGAGGAACTCAAGAGGGGAAAGTACCATTGAATAGATAAAGCAACCCTTCACCATTCTAGCTATAGGCCTACTCAATGCTTCAAATACAATAACCATAGATGATGCCTCCACAATAGAGTCTGTAATAGTATCTACTTCAGAAACAACCTCATGCACTTCACTAATCACAACAAGTGATGCTTGAAAGGAAACTGGATCTTACACCAATGGCTCATGACTTACTCATAAGTGCTATAATAAAGCCACAACCCTTTTGATCTTCCCCCTCGTTCATATCCTCTCAGTCATGAAGAGAATGCTCGGTGTGAATACAAAGTCCAAGACCCGATCGACAAGTTGTTGACTTTCGAAAAAAGAGTCACATTGGTGAACGGTCACCCCTTTATCTTTACAAGTGCAAGGATATTAAGAAGCATACCCTAAAGACAATGGATCAACAATGA
Organism: Lathyrus oleraceus; assembly: GCF_024323335.1. Taxonomy (NCBI): domain Eukaryota; kingdom Viridiplantae; phylum Streptophyta; class Magnoliopsida; order Fabales; family Fabaceae; genus Lathyrus; species Lathyrus oleraceus. The sequence goes on from NC_066581.1 coordinate 58,075,523, forward strand.
AGCTCATCCATGGGATCAATAGACTTTATCAGTTCCAGTTATAATTTATTTTTGCTAAGTGTTTAATAAAATGAGCATGCATTTTTTTGAAATCAATCCATTCATTTACACTCTCTTTCTTATGCCTTCATGAAAATAAAAATAAAAATCAATCAAACCTTTTATTTTCACTTCTCACCTATTAACAAACTTATGAGGAGAATGATGTAATAAATAATCGAATTTACTGATGTATGTTGTAATAGTAAGATCGGGCTGACGATGTAAGACATTGCTTCATTTTCCTAAACACTGGAGAAATAAGTAGATAATTCGTAGTCAAGGATAAATAAAAATCGGTCCACACGAAAGGATTCCTTCATTTCCCTAAATTTTAATTCCTTAATTTATATCCATTATTATTTATCACTATTATCCTAAATATTTTCATCATTTATATTTATAAATTAACTTGTATCATAATTATTTATTTTTATAAATATGTATTTAAATTGATTTAATTTTTTAATTGTATTCACAAATATAACTTAATTGTCATTTAAAATATAATTTTTTTTAGCATCAAATTATTACATATTTAATACTCTTAAGATAATTAAAAACATATTTATTAATTATTTAATTTTTTTTGTTTCCTATATGTGGATAACTTATAAATATGCAATAAAAATATGTTTTTTTATAATTTATATATAATTCATATATAGTAATAAAAATAAAGTTCATAATTATTATAAAATTTAATAAATGATTCATGATTAATTTCTTTTGAAATTAAAAAATATTTATCTACTAATAGATAAAATATATTTAATGTTTATTGAAATTTTCTTATTATTTCAATCTCGCCCTTCTGTGTACATGTGTCACTCGTAAGTTTGACGATCTTTTCATGTCCAGACTCTTCTGTCTGCATGTATCGTTCGTGAGTTTGACGGTCTTTTTGTGTCCAAAATTTTGTTTTGCCAACGAGATGTCTCTTCTGGTTATATTCCAACTTATGATTTATTTCATAATAAAATTCAATTATATTGTTCGACTTTCAAAATATCTTGGCATTTATTATTTATTGACCATATGCATGCTGTTATACTATTCACATTTTTTCATGATATCACATGGATTTTTTGAAATAAAATTTATTTACAGGAAATGAATCACTATTTAATACTCCCTCCCTCTCATAAAAAAATATCTTATTTAACCAATGTGCGGTTCTTAAGAAAATGATAAGATGAGTTGGTTTTAATAAGAATATCTATATATTTACTAGAATATCCTTATTTAATGTAGTTAATAGAATAGTTGAATATAATAAAAGTTAATGAATAAGGATTTTGCATTGATAATATAAAGAGATTAATTGGAATACACTGTTAAAATTATTTTACACTATCATTCAATTAAAACTATTCATTTTGACATGTAAGCATGTAATTAAAAATAATATAATAATTATTATTAAATTATGATAATAACAATTTCTCGTTTCTCTCTTTCTCTTTCTCTTTCTTTTTTCACGTTTCTCTCACTCTCTTTCTCTTTCTTCTTCCACTTTTCTCTCACTCCCTTTATTTCTCATTTCAGTTACATCTATTATTCTTCCCCCACTCCATCCATCTATTCAAAATTGATCTTTATACTTTCACAAATTTTATCTCACAAACTATATTTGCAAATCTCTATATACATGAGGTTAAACCCTAAACTAATAATATTTTCTACTTTTTTATAATTGTGTGACTTTCCAATTTTTTCTTCTTTTAAGATTAAATTTAAGTAGAATAATTTATGAGCTTATACTGATTGTTGAAACTTTATAAAATTTAAAGCAATGATAGCTTGAGTTTTAACAAATAATATGAGATTTGATTAAAAGAGAAAGATATAATAAATTGTCTCTATAGATTGAGCATGAAAGAGAAAATAAAAATTAACGATCTCTCTACATAAAAGCATTCAATATTAGACAAAATTTGAAAAAAATTCAAAAGTTAGGAATAAATGGATAAGCACATAACTTTATAAAGAATGAGAAATGTTTCTCTAATCCCTCATAGACTCCAACATTATAAAAAATCAACAAAAGACCATTTGATCTAAACACAAAAATCACAGTAGAGTAAAATAGTAAGTGCAAAATGCCAACAACTTAAATAAGGCTATGATGAAGTCTCCAAAGAGCATAGAAGCAACTTGTTGAATTTTCTTGTTCTAAAAGGCTTGATAAGGAATGACTTGAATAAAAACCTTCAATTATAATATGAAGACAATTAATTATTAAAATTAACACTAGTATAAATATAAGAAAAAGTAGTAACATTAGAAAAAACTATTACCTCTTAATCAACCAACAATATAGAAGTTTCAAAATAGAGTTTGAAAATTGAATTTATCACCTAAAAATCATAAGTATGTTGTTAGTGAATAAAATTAACATGATAAAAAAATGAGAAGACATGTACATGTAATTTTAAGATACCTTGTTTGATTTAAATTTGGACATTTAGGCTTAGTATGACCCTTTTTCATGCAATAACTACAAGTAGAGGAGGAACCTTTTCTAACCATCTCCAAACTACTTTTCATTCGCAAAGTCCGTGGACGTCCTTTAGTTGCTATAAGTGGAGGGTCATGCAAAGCTATGTTAACATCAAATACTTTTGGCATATCTTCAGATGCTGAATCAACAAACTTCTTATTTGACTCTTCAATATCCAATAAATCAAGTTTTGCAATCCCATTTTGCTTTGAATTGCAATATCGTGATGTTTTTCGGATTGTGAATCTCTTTCTGATAGTTCGAGGGAGTGAACCATAATACTATTAAACAATGAAGTGTCAGAAGCGTTGTTGCTTCCTTCTTGAAATCCTTCAATTGTCACTTCTTTTACCTTTTCTTTTTTAGCATTAATAGACCATCTATGTAAAACATACTGTGAAGGGAGACAATAAACATTTTTCTTTATGAATACACATAATACATGTCTACAAAGAATACCTGAACATTCAAACATGTGACAACTACAATTTGCTTCTTTTGAAGTGACATGAAAATTCACATAGTAGATAGGCTTCTCTTTGTAAATTTCACGAACTTTATACGTTGAGACTTCAATAGAAAACTTAACCTTTTCTGTGATAAATAATTGAGAACCAACCAACTCATCTTGAAATATTCTAAACATTTTTCTTGTATAAATTTTTGAAGTTTCTTCTTCCATGGGATATAAAGTTCGTAAAAGTGGCTTTGAATTTCTTGTTTTGAAAGTCTTCTCTCTTTCCTTGTTGTAACGTGCATCAAGAGCTTTTTCATATCGTGTCACAAATTGGCTTAATGAAGTACTTGAATTCAAAAAATCCTTAAAATATTTATTCATACTTTCACTCCTTTGAGTGGTAGACATTCCTGCACAAAAATTGTGACGTACATAAGCAGGAATCCATTTTTCTCGAATGGAGAATATCTTGTTTAGCCATTGATTATCTTGTAATCCATATTTATCAATTATTGCTTCGCAATCAGAATCAAATTCTTCAACAGTGGTAGATTGGTGGATGCACTTGTAAAATTGATTTTTAAATTCACCATGTTCATGATAAACATGATTCAAGTATTCAAGAACTTTTTTTCTCAATATGCCACATGCAATAATGATGATTAACCTTTGGAAATACCTTTGCAACTGCATTACTAATAGCAGCATCTTGATCTGTGATGATAGTTTTAGGAGAAATTCCACTCATTGCTTCTAACCAAGTACTTAGCAACCAAAAAAAACTCTCTATAGTTTCATCCCATAATAGAGCACAACCAAAAAGAATGGATTGTTGATGATGATTAACTCCTGTGAATGGAACAAAAGGCATTTTATATTTATTTGTCAAATACGTCGGATCAAAAGTAACAACATCACCAAAGTATTTATATGCCATTTTGGACCTTGAGTCAACCCAAAAACAATTTGCTAATATTCCTTCAGCTTCCATTTGAAAAGCATAGAAAAACCCAGGATTCTTCAATTGACAACTTTTAAAATATGATAACATCATTTGAGCATCTCCATTTTCTAACTTTTTTTGTCTCTTTTCAGTTAAGTAATTGATAACATCTTGTGGACTAAATCTAACATTATCAACACCACCACTTTCAGTACATAAGACAGATCTTATTTTACTAGGGCCTAAACCAGAATCATGAAACACATCAATAATTTTTTTTTGCACATTAGTCTTCTTTCTATGTACTCGAAGAAACTGTGAACTTTTAGGAGAAAATAGTTCATGATTATGATCCCTTACAAATCTTGAAACAATCCATATTTCTCCATTTTTCTTTAAATACAACATTTCTTTGCATCCTACCATAGTTTCATTGTGTACGATAATACTATTACTTTCTTCTTTCACATATTTTTTTGCCCGAAATCCCTCCTTTGAACAGAGAAATTCTCGACCTATTATCATACCATTTGTTCTTGATTTAGTAACACGACCCATACGAAAACTAAAACCTGTATTCTTAGCATACCTTGTGTAGTAAATTCTCGTCTCTTCAATTGATGCAAACTCCATTCCTTCGTATGGCTCTAAGGGAGGCTCTGTTGGTAGTCTGCTATTGAGAGGATCAATACCAACAACACTTTCAAGCATGTCATCAGAGCTAACTATGGTTGAATCTTCGTGTATGTTTTGCATCTCTTAATCTATTATAATAATACAAACAATATTTACACAACTGTTAAACATGATAACAAAAATAATATTGCACTAGTAAAGCTAGTAAAATTGAATACAATACTTATATCTTTCTTTTTTAATCAAATCCCATATTATTTGTTAAAACTCAAGCTACCATTGTTTTAAATTTTATAAAGTTTCAACAATCAGTAGAAGTTCATAAATTATTCTACTTAAATTTAATATTAAAAGAAAAAAAACAAGAAAAAATTGAAAAGTCAGACAATCATAAAAAAGAAGAAAATATTATTAGTGTAGGGTTTAACCTCGTGTATGTAGAGATTTGCAAATATAGTTTGTGAGATAAAATTTGTGAAATTATAAAGATCAATTTTGAATAGAGGGATGGAGTGGGGGAAGAATAATAGATGTAACTGAAATGAGAAATAAAGGGAGTGGGAGAAAAGTGGAAGAAGAAAGAGAAAGAGAGTGAGAGAAACGTGAAAGAAGAAAGAGAAAGAGAGAAACATGGAGAAATTGTTATTATTATGATTTAATAATTATTATTATATTTATTTTTAATTACATGCTTACGTGTTAAAATGAATAGTTTTAATTGGATGATAGTGTAAAATGGTTTTACACTGACAGTGTATTCCAATTAATCTCTAATAGAGATTAAATGGATAATTATTTTAAAACAAAAAAATATATAAATAAGACACTTTTTATAAGACGAAAGAAGTACACATCTAATGAGTCTTTTCAGATATGGTATCAGAAAAATATTTTCTGATATTGCTTAGCATTCAGGTGAATGCATCAATAAAATCCCAATGTGTCATAAATTGGTTGTTGTAACACATTCAAAAGGATTCAACACATGTGCCTCACTCTTATTTACACTCTGCAGATTACACTTTATTTCAATCTCAAGAAATATAATCAAACTAATAAGATCAATCCTCGTAAAACTTATTTTTTCTCTCACATCACAATTATATTTCTCTCGATTGTCTCTTAAACATTCATCAATTTCTTGATTGTACCAAAAAATCTTTGAAGATTTATTCATATCTTCAAAGACAGAAACCTAAAAAAACAACCTTTTATCCACACAAAAAAATGAATACATTTCTTCTTTGCCACCTTCTACTCAATTATAAATTTTTGAAGATTCTTTGTTTCCTTCAAAGATCTTACAAACAGAAAATCGTTCAACCAATTTTTATCCATAAACCAACTTTATATCTTCATCGTCCTCTTCAACTAACCCAGAAATCTTTGAACATCTTCAAAGATCGGATCGGAAACCCAAAAACTCATTAAATAATTTTTTTTACCTTGCAACACAAATTCATAACCCTCTTACATTCAAAGATCCCAATTCATATATCATTTGCGCTCTCAAATATAAAATCGTCCTTCATACCTTCAAAATCTTCATAATCAGAAAATCTGTATTTTCAACCTTCTTCCCTTCGCCATATTTCGATACAGAACCGTTATTTGATTCTCTCTTCTTTTTCTATTTTGTATATGATATAAAAATAACATATATAAAACTAACATATTTGATATAAAATTATTAATCATAATTTACATTTTCACAAATATGGTAGATGTTATTTTAGTATCCGTGTTCATCTTTGTTTCGGTAGATCTACAACCTAAAAAAAATAGAAGAAGTGAAAAAGATGTTAAAAAGATGAAAATGAGAAAAAATTTATGTTAAAATTTACACTATTAATATTGTTTTAAAGTTAGTTTACGTCTTCGTATAGATCTACAACCTAAAAAGACTAAAAACGTTAAAACTTACACTTAAAACCTATGAAGCTCTGACACACCATTCACACAGCGCATACAACACACGTACGACACGTATCAGACACGTTTTTGAAGTGTCCAACGAAAAAAAATCATTGATTTACACACCATTGTTTCGGTTTTCACAAGGTATCTATGAATATTAACTATTATATTTGAAATTTGTTTAAAAGTGTTAAAGAATTTTTGATTATTTTATTTTAAATAAACATATATAGTCGGGTCTGTGTCCTATGATTTTTACATTAACTGAGTCTTCGTGTCTGTGTCGTGTCCCGTGTCCGTGTCCGAGTTCGGGTTTCATAGCTTAAAATCAATTTTCGTCTTTGTATAGATCGATAACTTAAAGAAAAAAAGAAAAAAAAATCACAAAGATGTAAAATATTGATGAAGACAAAGACATGAGATATAAATGAATGAGAAAGAGAGAAAATAAAGAAGAAAGAAACAAAGAGGAATGTGAAAGATGAATCAAGCAAAGAGAGAGTAGATAGAAAGAAAAGTGGTAGGAAAAAAGAGAATGAGAAAAAAAGAAAGAGAGAAAAGAAAAGATAATAACCATAATTTAATAATAAAAAAAATCTAACAGAAAATGAGAAAAGATAATAAATAAGCAAAATTGAATAGGTGTTTGCTAAAGAGAGAAAGGGCAAAATTGAATAGGTGTTCAATAAAGAGAGAAAGGGCAAAATTGACTTTTTCAAAATCATTATTTTTCTTGAGTTCTTTAAATTATGAGATTTTTAATATTATAAATAAAAACAAATTCTCAAAACTCTTCTCATCAAAATCATTCAATCCTTTCCATTCGATCTTTCTCTTTTCTCCTTAGTTCCCCTTCAAACTCCCAATTCTAAGGGGGTGTTTGTTTCATGGATACAAATGTTATTCTCGGGAATATGATATTGGAATTCACATTTCTGGTTTGTTTCAAGTTTTGATAATTTATGTTTGGGTACTTTTTATTCCCAGGAATATGTTTTGTTCGTAAATTTCTCCATTTTTATTCTCATGTCAAAGGATGGGAATCTTATATTCCCATGAAAATATAAAATAATCAATCATAACTTCCCACTCTCATGTTATTTTAACACATTTATTTTTTATTTTTAAAAATTTAATTAAATAAAACTTAAAAATATTCCTGGAAACTTTATTGATTTGCCAAACACATTGATAGAAATAAAGTTCCTAGCAATAATATTCTTAGGAATAACGAACTCTTAATCAAAAAGTCCACCTTTATTAACTTATCTATATTAATATATACAGGAAAAACATGAATTTGGTGTAGTTTTTTTTCTTTTAAATATACCTATTTTCAATTTTATTTTAAATCTTAACTTCTATTTCTCACAAACAGCGATTATACAACGGTATATTATTTTTCAGATTATTATATTTAAATATTTTATAATTATAATTATAATTAAAATTAAAATTAAAATTAAAATTAAATAAAAATATAATACAATTTATATTTTCTACGCATCAATATTTGAGAAAACGGATAGACGGACACGTGATGTCTGGACGCTAATTAATAATAAAGATAAAAAGAAATGGAAGAAGTATTTTGAGAGAAATAATATTGAACTAACATTAACAATAACAATATCCATGTTACAACTAAGTGCTCACATCGTAAAATGAAAAATGATAAAAATAAATAAATCTCTCACAAATCTCTCAAGAGTGATGAGAGATGATGAGTAATACACCTACCCTAACAGTAACACATACACTTTCAATTGAGTAAGTATCCGGTGTAGCTGATAACTATGAACACATTCTATCGACATATAGACCCCTAACATAAACACGAGGAGTACTTGTTTTTGCTATTCTTGTTCCTATGTCTTCGGTGATAGAAACCACATTTGATACTTTTGAGTTTCCTACCAGATCGTAATACAACTCTCTTCACACGAATCAAACACCTTTTCATTCTATCGGAAAAGCTCTTTTTTCTAGTGAATTGATAGCTTCTAAGAAACAGTTGTCTCTTCTCCATCAATGTGTAGTTTTGCTGCTCGTGAGGGTTGCAGCAGTAATGCGAATAATAGCCAAACGAATCACTCCTAAACAACGGATTAATACTCATGTTCATGTTAATGTTGATGCTGTTGCTGTTGCTACGGTTCTTGTTCTGAGTTAGAGTAATGTTCATGGCGTGAGACACTCCTATAAAGTTATAACAGAAAGAAAAATTTATGAGTGTAATTATGATATTGAATGGTATTAAATAGTGCTAGATAGAAAAAAACGGTTTGGTGAAAGATGAAGTGTTAGATGACATGTTAATGAATGGAAGAGGAGAAAGGGGAATGAACATTAGTAGTACAAGCTATGAATACACGAACCTTAATTGCTTATGGCTGTTTTGATTTGTTTCATACGCGACCGGAGCTGTGTTGTGTTGTGCGCCGCCGCAATGACGGAGACATTGTCCTATTCTCTTTCTTTCTTTTTTTTATGGTTTCTTTTGACTCTTGTGCACGGTACCTATCTCTTAAATATGTTGTTGTAAAATAAATGGAGGTTATCAACCTGATCAAGATATCATGTCACACAGGTTTGATGGCATCAATGTTGAACTTTTATATATATATATATATATATATGGTCGAAGATCTAATACAAAGAGTCTCCTTAGGAAAATTTAACTTGTCACACTAAGATTAAATTTGACATCCTCAATTATTTTAATAATTTCCAATTTGTCTATCAACAAATTTGAATCAAAATGTGTGGACGGAATTTTTTATAATTAATAATAAATTTTCAGTAATAAAATCAAATTTCTGATAGTATTTAAAATTGTATGTATTAACTTATACGGTTTTTTTTAAAATAATCAGTATCTTGGAACTAATATCGGTATTTTGGAAAAAAGTCCTTGTTCCTAAAAATTTCAACTTCTAATGAAATTTTTGATAGTTCGAAAATGAAAAAAAAATTGTAGTACCATAGAATGGAATTCATAGTACTTATCATAAGAAACAAAATATTTGATCTCAAAATTAAATTTATGCGCATTAAACACAAATGTGCGTGCGAGATCCCGAGTATATTCATATTTTGAATTACCATAAGAAACAAAATATGTGATCCTAAAATTAAACAAAATCTTTGAAGTGAATGTGTTAATCAAAGGAGGTTCAACAACCCATTTAGTTCAGAGATAAACACACATATGTGTGTGAGGTCCCAGGTATATTTATATTTTGTCACACTTTCACTATACCCCTTTTTCTTAATCATTATCAAATTCGGTCTAATCTAAGCCCAAATCACTATTGTGAAACCTTCCACTAGAGATGGTAAAATGTTATCTCGACCCCTCTCATTCTTTCGAAAAATCTAATCTGACATGGTCGCCAGTCACTATGATCAATGTGGTTAGAGAGGCATTATTGAAGCAAGTAGATCTTCTCGCGTTAGGATTTACTCAGCACACGATGCAAACCCAAGAACAAGAAGATGGCAGCCCAATATTAGGTTTCCATCACCATAAAAAGGTGGATGGAATCCCTAACGTTGAGTTCTCGTTGGTTATAATTGTCACCATCGTGAACCACACTATTTTAGGCCTCATAGTAGATGACAAAAGTGCTTACAACTTTGTATATTGGAAGAGCTTCAAGGAATTGGGCTTACGTGAGAAGGATCTATAACCATGTGAATATGGAAACCTTATAGCATTCAATGAATTCGCTGCCTGACCATACAGGGGCATTAACATGACGGTCTCACTCAGTGAAGGAAACGATGGAAGAGGCGCGAAAGTGTACTTCTTGGTAGTCCTTTGTGGAAGCGTTTTCACCAGTATCCTTGGGATATCCTTATGTAATGCCCCAAAATTTACCCTCAATTTCTTACATTTTCTTTGCATCATTTGCATACATGAAATCATATCATGCATCATTGCATTTGGTCATTGGATCACAAGCATGGCCACATTCTTAGTTTAATCTTAACATTAGAGTTTCCACTTTTGTCTACTTGTTAACTAACCAAGCATCATTGGAGAGTGGTACTTGTTTGTTCCCTTGTTCATGTAGGTGATCATGCCTCAAATCAAGACAAAACAATGGTCATTTTGGTCAAGGAAGATGAAAGTTGTGTTTCATTGATTCAACAGTTGTTATGTATTTATTTCCATTCATTTCATCCAATCATCAAGCCATCCTCAAGATCATTCAAGCCCTAATCAATTTTTCATCAAGTGATGCTCATTTCATCATCATTTTGGCTTGGGAGGCAATAAAACTTCAAGTTTGCACTAGTGGACACAAGTTTGGTTGACCTAATTTTCCATAATGGTTCACTTTTGGTCCAAAGCTCATAACTCCTTCAATTTTCAACCAATTGACAAGCTTTTTTGATCCAAATGTTCCTAAGGGGTTACTCTACAACTTTTCTTCAAGGCTCAAGCATCAATTCAACCTCTAAGAATCTCAATTTTGGAAAGATCTAAGTTTCCAAACTAGGTCAAAACCTTGTCATGACCCCCACTTGTTAGCCATGCCATTTTCATCCCAAGAACTCTTTTGATCCCATTCCTTTTTAATCTTGTTAAGCTTATGTCAAAGATCATTTGGACCAGGTTTGCCTCAATATGCACGAGGGAATCAAAAGTTATTGTGTCATGAAGTTGAGACTACAAGATGCCCAAAGTGTACCAAGATTGCTTGACCAAATGTCTGACCTAGAATGCATGTCACAACCTTAACTTTCAACACTTGCCATTTTATCCTCAAACCTCCTTTTGATTTGGTTCTTTTTGCATTAAATTTATTGCAATGAAGTGAACATTTGACACGAAGAAAATTGCAAAACGCACGAGGGTATCTCATTTGGCCTAAGCTCAAAAATGGTGCCATGGACTCTGCATTTCACGCATGACCTGAAACTTGTAATCACTCATGCTTCAATATGGGACCACCGCACATGTGAAAACTTGTTTTTCTTGACAAAATGCGTAGGATGGAGTGTAAAACAACCAAACTCAAGTCACACTTTTCACCCTTGTTCTCACACGGATTACAAATCATGATTTTTCCACTTAATTCACATGAATTCATATCCATTTCACATGTGTGAGCTCATGAACACTTTCCCTATAAATAGAGGAAGCTTTTGCCTTCATTTGCAAGCTTTAAAAGCAAAAGAAACTCTGAAATCATTTGAGCCCGATTCCTCAAAAAAACAGTTAACCATTTCTTCGATTCAAGCTCTTTTAACTTCGAATCTCCACCAGAATCACTCATCGACGTCTTCTGAAGCTAACTGAAGCATTGTTTTGGCTTGGAACCAGATCCCCAAATCCACCATTGTTGACCTTCAAAGCTCCAACTAGAAAGGTAGTTACGAGTTAAATTCTTGAGCAAACAAGTTACCACACTCTTCATCTTACTCCACTGATCAAAATCCCTCACTTACCTTTAATTTATCTTTAGTATTCATCATTAGTTTTTACTTTGAAGAACTAGGGTTCTTCGTGTTCTTGAGCAAATTCTCCCTGCTCAGAGTCAGTCAATGGCTCTGATGTAGGGAGACATTAACGATGAAGTGTTGCAAAGCTAAATCCATGCTTGGGTGTTGCTAAAAACACTAGTTCATGAATTGCAAAAATTGAATCTGAAGGTTGAAGATGATGTGAATCAGCGCGCACTTTGGTGCCAAGATTCAAATGTTATCCAATCACATTGTGCCAACGCATTTTTTGAATCCCCTAGTCGTTGGCGCCTTATTCAATTTATTTTATTTTATTTTATTTATTTTTCAATTTAATTTCTCATTCATTTTAATTCATTTATATCCCTTTTTTTAACACAAAGCATTTTTTGCATTTATTTTTATTTTTATTTCATTTATTTTTAATTTCTCTCTTACAATTTATTTTTCAATTATTACAAAACCTTTTTGTATCCAACCTTTGAGATCTATTTATGCATAATATTTAAGACTTTGTGTAATTTTTGCAATCATTTTTGAATCATTTTGGTCATAGTTTGATGTTTTCTCTTTAATTTCTATTTTTAGTCATTGTAAATCCTTTTTAATTTGACTTTTGATAATAAGATGTTATGTAATAAATGATGACAAAAAGGTTTTATAGGTTCTTGAGATTAAGCACTGAAAATGATTTAAAAAATCAGTTAGATTCAAATCAAGAGCAATTCATAATTTGAATCAAATGAACAAGTGAAGTGGAATAAAAGAAAAAACATAGTTTTGAACATTTTCCATTTGATTCGAATCAGGAGGAAAGTGTGATTCAAATCATGGACCTCGCGATTCAAATCATGTACAAAAAATTGATTTAGATCAAATGCAATAGACACAACTGGAAAATGCTGAAAAATTGTGTGATTCGAATCATGTACAATATTTGATTCGAATCAAATCAAGCAGAGGTGACCAGAAGAAAATGATTTGAATCATGTGTAAAAAATGATTTGGATCAAATGGTCAGAAAATTCTAGTTTTTCCTTTGTCCAATTTGATTTGAATCATAAAATATATATGATTTCCATGATTCGAATCAAACACATAAAATCTCAAATTCTCATAGTTTTAAAAGCACTTTGAGATTTTACTTTGAATCAAACTCAAATCAAAAACATAAAAGGTTTTCATTCCACTTTCTTATGCAATTAACCAAAAACATCATGATCAAGATCAAACCTATGGTCTATGCATGCTAAAAATAAATCTTTTCAGACATGATTCTGAGAAGTTCAATCATGAATGAGACTCAATAATCGAAATTAAATCAAAGATGAAAGCATTAAGACAAACAACAAAATAATTGGATTGGGGTGTTTCCCCTGAATGAATTAGGGACATGCAACTATACCTTAAATGCTTTCGGCTATCAATATAGACATTGAAAATCTTATTGGCTTGGCACAAAGAAACCAAACCCCGACCGCAACCTCTTTTTTAGGTGGTGCGGGAAACCACGAAGATGTAAAATAATAGATTAACTAAGGTGGAATTGTCTTGCCCCTTAAACTCATGTCACTGCTGGAACTTCTTAACAAAGGCTCAATCGACTAGGGTGAAGTTGAGAGGGGCAATTTGTAAGTGCTCAACTTCAATCATTGGAACAAACACTCGTAGATGGGGATGGAACACCCCTTAACATGTTGCAAATCCTTCTATCAACATCAACAAGAGAAACATACCAATTGAAGGACGTGCCCACCTCCACGAAGGCATTTTTTATACTGGCAGTAGTGTGGAAGTTATAAGTCATTTCTGAGAATTCCAAGACCCACGGATACTAAGCATCATCTGATGCCTCCACCCAATCCTCTTGACACACCACGGTTGTTAGACTGCCACAAGAAAACAAATTGTTATCAAGACTCGCAGAATAATTGCAAAGTTCAAAAGGAACCCCCCTGGTTATCGCCCCAATGAACTTGATGGAGCAACTAGTCCAGCACTCTGCTTCGGTAGCCAAAGCAGCACCCAAATTTAAATAAGCTCGAGCGAGAAAAATAGAACGAGCAGTAGCCTCCCTAGCTCCAGGATCACTATCACCATATGCAAAATCCAAGTCAGATACAGGACTGTCATTGGGCGCGTTCGGACCGTAAACGGGGAGGGGGGGATTACTTCCAAAGGGTCAACGTAGAAAATCTCTATAATATAGGGGTGGTTAACCTCAAACGACGACGAAGAACCTCCATCGTCATAATAACCTAACTCTCCCATAGGAGCATTTCTCGGGTTAGCCAATGTGAAGAGAAGAAATGTATAATATTTTGCGTAAGGAGACTGAAGGATGCCCGAAGAAAAGAGAAGGATTTGAAAGTATCAAAACAGTGTGACAGTCCAAAACTCCAAAGCCCTAAATCGGCTAGGCCACGAAGAGAGTGAAGGTTGTTGGTGATCGATGAAGGAACAAGGTTGTGAAACGAAAGCGAATTCCAATAGGGACAATGGAAACGAAAATTGTCTTTGAAAATATAGGGGTCAGGCGAAACATATCAACAAACTAGAATGTGGGACAACAGGTAGATAAAAGGCAACAGTTAGATTTATGCATTGGGAACATAAATGTCTCTTAAGTGCACTCGAATTTGCTAGTCTGAGAAATAGGGGGCATGCACGTCGAATAGTACGAAGCAACACGGATACATACTCGCTTTCAATGCGCCTGTTGATCAATCTCATCGACCGGATTTGCCAAGTCTCACCCACAGGAAATTTGGTAAGGTCGCGTTGAAGAAACTTTTGAGAGACTTCTCGTTCAACACTTCACGGCAAGCTTTGGGGAAAAGTCTTCTTGGTAGGTCGAAGACTAAATATGAAGAGGCACATTACCGCTCCAAAGGAGATCCAACAACTCATTCAATCCAGAGATAAATACTTCCACACACGAGAGACCCAAGATATATTCATACTTTTCACAGTCTTCATCTATCCCTTTTCTTGATTACTATCAATAGCTTGAGCATTTGAGTATTAATCTTACACGTCGAACCCCCTATAATCCTAAGCAGAGACTTAGAACATCACACTAAAAATCCAACATCCTAGCTCAAGGATTTCATATTAAAAAAAGATATAACTAAATAATACACGTCAATGCATATAGCATTTTTTCACTTTCTATAATAAAAAAACAATTATTAATAGGATTTAATTGAAATACACTGACAGTGTAAAGGAATTTTACACCGTGAGTTAATCTTAGACATTGGATATTGAAATAAGTTTGACTTTTATTTTAAAAATATATAAAGTAATACAAACGGGTGATGATGATGAATCGACAGTGTAAATCTTTTTACACTGACAGTGCATAATACTTAATCCCTTATTAATATATGTACATTTAATAATGACCTCTGAGTTGGCGGGTTTTCATCATTTTATTATTTTTTATTAAACTAATTAATTTAATATTAATTTAATTACTTAAATGGTCTAATAGAAGCATGAACGAACCGATGATAAATGATTTTAAAACTTAAAAGAAAAAAAACATTGAGCATTTTTGTACACATTAGATAAATTCTTCTTTTTTTTGAAATATAGTGCTTGTTTGTTTTAGTTTTAAAAATTATATTTTTAAATGATTTTTATAAAAATAATTTTTAAATGATTTTTGTAAGAATATTTTTAAAATATTATAAATTTTTTCATTTTCATTTTTTTAATTATAAGACTAATTTTGAGACATGAAATATATTATTGAAGATCAAAACAAAATAGAATCATATTTTTTCAAAAAAAAATAATTAAAAATTTTTTTTTAAAATATTTGAAATAGCTTTAAAATAATTAAATTTTTAAATTTTTGATATTAATTTTTTTAATAAATTGATAAATCAAATTTTTATAAAAAAAATTGTAAAACTTTTTATATAAAAATATATAATATTATAAAAATTATTTTTAAAAAAATAAATAAATAAACGGACCCCTTTTAGATAGAAGACCATTGCTTTTTTTTCTTTCCACTAAACTTAATCAGTTATTTTTTTTAATGTTGATATATTGAATGTTTTAAGAAGTATAACAAAATAAATAATATTACTTTGGTTAATAAATATGTTTTTTCTGTCTCTTTTAAAATAAATTTAGAAAAAAATTCCTAAATATATGAAATATATTCAATATATATTATTAGTTACAAAATATTCACCTCATTTATATTTTGACTAAATATCTTACCACGAGCCAGCGCAACACAAAAAAGTAATTTATTGTGGGAAAGAACCTGATGACTTAAGTATTATATTGAATAGGATTATTAATATTTAATCATTTAGATTTGAAACAGTGTTATTTTCTCTTAATTCATCCATAGGAGTGTGTTATTTTTTTCTGTGCATAAGTATAACCATTGTTTGATGCGTGAGTCGTCATTAAGACAGTCACATGGTTGGTTGTATCATATTTTCGTTGCCTTCGTGACACTTCCAAATGGTTTGGTTTGGTAATATTATTGTCCATCTCCCATCCTGTGGGGTCAAATGCTTTTGTAATATTATAAACGGTCTAACCTTAACTCATCTCGTGTTACAATAAATACAATCATGACAAATATATATATATTCATCATCTTTCCACAAGTATACTTCATGTAACGAAATAGCATTAAAAATAATGCCTTTCATTGATGATGAGTGCATTATTTTATAGAAATAACAATAGTAATTGGCTTTGTAAGCATGGTACGCAACGAGGGTGGCGTATATCAATATAAATGGTGTGCTTGTGCTTGTGCTTGTTCAAAAAGTTGTCTTTAGATTGGATAGGTACAACTAACTTCAACCATTCCTATGTGCCTCTACATTATGCTCTTTCTTCCAGATTTATAAAACATCAATTTGTTGGTTTCTAGGTTTATGAGGTGTACAATTTGATCAGTCTTATTTATACAACTCAAGTCCTTTTTTCTAAAGATAAACTTAAGTCAAAAAACATGTATTTAGGGTTTCAACTATTAATAGCACATAGAAGAAAAGAATCAATAAATTAATACTAAGTCAAATTTCTTGAGTATCAGTCGATTTTGAAATTCTCATATGTCAACAAACAAGTTCTGTATCTACAATTGCACATAGGTGATAGGACACAACCAACACAGACAATTACAGAATGAAGACCAAGACCAATAACAAGGACTGTTTTGTTTGCTTGGGAATGGAGCTGACAACGGATTTTTTAATATAGATTGACACGCTGTATGGTGGCAAACGGTCTGCTTAAATCCTTTCCTGGAATGTAAGAAACAACACTTGGATCATAGTTCACTCCGAGTCAAAAAATGTTGGATGCCCATACCCTCTCTATAGCAATAACATTTACCCAACCAACTTAGTTCTTAATGTTCCTTATGATCATCGCCTAGCATCAGCATTATCAGCTGCAGGAACTTTTTCAGGGTAACCGGATACATCCAAGTCAATAAGCGTCAGATCATATGGTATGGACCCAGAATTGGAGACGTCCAGAAGCAAGGATGATTTGAGTGCATCAGAGTTTGAAGTATCAGGCAATGAGACAGAATTTGAGGGAGTGCTACTAGTAGAAGATAAGCTTACCAGCTGTATGTCATCTACCTTATTGCCAATTATATGCTTATTTTTTCTCACATTATCCATCTCTGGGCCAATTGGAACAAATGTTCTTGACCTGTACTTCCTTGTTCCTTCTTCCCCTTCACTGTGGTTATAGAGAACATAATCATGATATGTTGGTGCGAACTGCCACAAAGTTGAGTAATATCAGATTATTAATTGGAAGAGAAAAACAAGGCCAAAATTTTCAACTCAAGGAACTATAAATGTGTTTCTAACAATTCTACAAAATATGGACAGAAGTCACAGAACATAGGAAGTGAGACTCACCTGGTGGACTGTATCGTGGTAAAAGTCATTCAACTTCACAGCATGCCCAAGGCTAGCAGAAAAACCACGTGATCCCCCTATATTAGCCCCAGCATATTCTTTGTACGGAAATGCATAAAAGTGGCCCACAGCAGCAATAAGCATCTCAACACAAATGATAAAATTTTGAAGTAGAGCAGCTTCATCAGCATCCTTGATGAATCCCGACTTTGCAGCAAGAAAGAATAGCACCCCCTAAGAAATGAACAACAAAAAGTCAGGTTACTTCAAACATCTAGTGTAAAAAGTAAATACAATAAAATAAGCAACAAGCTAACAATAAGCTAAAGGCTTCTTCAAACTTTTAAATTAGATCCCATCACATATGAAGGTTAACTTTCCTTTTATTATTTATTACTATGACTCTAAATAAGCTTAGAATTTTAAATAAAATTAGGAAAGTAAAAAATCTTGAAAATGTTGATGGCAATAGTTGAGATGATAAAATTCACATGATTCAAAGTGTGTCTATCATCTGTCTCGTACTTTGGCTAGTGTATTATGTATACGAAGAAACGATAAAAAAAAAAGGGACATTGAAAGATTCAGAGTGAGATGGCCAACTAATTGATACTAAATAGAAAGAACTACAATACAACAAATGGGAATGATAGAATCCAAATTTGAGGGAGCGAAGAGATTTGAAGACTTTATTATTGGTATATCGATCAGTCCATCACGGATTGAAATAGGAGCCCTTAATTTAGTCAAAAACCCTTCATGCTAGATTTTCCATATTGCTAATCTTGAGGAAAGGAAAGAGTTTTCTTCAATCACTAGCCTCAAAATCCATTCCCATTTTGAATCAACCCGTTAGATTAGAGACGGCTTTTCTGCTTAGCAGAACCCGATTCTCCGCTCATAACATCTGATTTGACTAATGTCAGTGGTTTTAACATTTGAACTATTCATAAGTGTAACAAAATGAGAAGCTTTAATGGCAGATAAGTTTGATAAAGAGGAAGGACGCCAACAATATGATTCAGGAAACAAGAGTCCAAAATCCAAAATCTAGATATAAAAACCTGAGAAAAACAAAATGAGGAATTACTATATTAGGACACTGAGTAAGAGACGCTACTTCAGCAAGCAGCCTTTAACTTAAGATACTTATACCGTTAATGTAAAACTTATTTTCTCAATGAATATCATCTTTCTCTTTGCCATCCAACACTTGAGCAAACTGATAGAAACTGGTATCAAGAATATATTTACTGAATAAGAATAGAGATTTATTGAATATTCTGAGAAAATATCTCAAACAGAGACAGAATACAAATGCACACAGGATTGCAAAATTGAAATGTCACACAGAACACATGTGATTCCTACCAAGGATTTCGAGAGCCTTGGGTCTCTCCCTTTCCAATTAACCACTCAAATATTTTCTGGATACCCTCTAACATGTGGTTTCTTTATTTTATGTTCACATCATCCCTAACTGCCTCATAACTGCTACTAACTATTGATTATTAAAAAACAGAAATTGTTTATAAAAATAAATAACTGCCCAAATTATGTTCTCCCTCTCCTCTTCTACATATTCTTTATAAGAGGTCTAACACAAACATGTTTGTATGTTTTCCTATAAAACAATGCAAAGATAGCATCAATAGTGAATGTGGACACCCCATTTCCATGTCCACGGCGTCCTCATCCTTCATGTATGTAAAACTACTTAAGAGGCAGACTTGACAGATTTTTTAGTCAATGGAACTCGAAATAAACAGTCAAGCAGCTCCTCCACTGGATTAAAATTCAGTTTGCCAAGAACTTGATTTCTAACAATTTTTAAATCCTTAGGCATGCCATGAAAAAGAAAAACATGTGCATTTGATCTAACTTATCCAACACCTTTCAAGGGTCATTGTCAGTCATAATCATCTTCACTTGCTAGATGGCAGACAAAGCTTTGTTCAACTAGGAGATTTGAATCGTAACAGTGCATTTGAAGAGTTTCCTAATTATGGACAGCATCAGAGCTTGGACATCATTAGCATAAATATTCTTATCCTTTCTCCATTTTTCATAAGATTAATAAGAACAGTGGTGAACCAAAAGAAATGGATCAATACATTGCCAAAACAATGATACAAAGTGACGATCAACTTATTGCCACACATCCTTAGCCTGGGTGGTCAAATGATAAAAACTCACTGATCCAGAAATCAGGCTTTTATATCAGAGCACGGGTCCATAATAATTCATTTCCATTTAGCTTTTTAGAGGCAACAGAAAGAGATAGGGCCCTCTTTACTCTTATCTGACCATCCTATGAAAAAAGGGTCTGAGACATAAAGTTGCACATAATAGGGGAGTAGCATAATACTAAGAGACCCACCGCTCAAACCAGAGAGAAACATGAGACCCAAAACAGACTCAAGAGGCAGATAAGTGATGGGATGGCAGTAGATGGTGTTCACACTGACTTGACTTCTGAAAACTTCTACAAATGGAGAGGCATTCCTAAGTAACGATGGTATATTAACGGATGAAAAATCACTGGATGGAAGTTAACGGCAGAAAGAAAATAGACTGACAAATAACAATAGATGGGGTATGTGCTGGAATGAGGACAAAAGAACACAACTGAGACTTAGCCTTATCAGAGATAGGTAGAGATTCAGAACAGAGCCCAGCCTTGATGAGGCTGAACTATACAACAGAAGTGAAAATAAGAAGCAGGATCAAACCCACTTTGAGTGTTGAAATGAAAACACAGTCAGCTGAAAGATATTTTACATACAAAAATTAAAAATTAAAAAAAATTTAAAAAATCACAAGAAAAGTAAATAAGCTAAGTTCCTTACATACAATGATTTCTAGCACTACTTGGATAGTGGAATAATAATTCATATATTGCATTTATAACAGTTCCAAACAAGATACTGATCATCTTAAGATCAAATAAAACACAAGTAAAAATAAATAAAATCACAAGAAAAGTAAATAAGCTAACTCCAATTCCTAACATACAATGATTTCTAACACTACTTAGATAGTGGAAAAATAATTCATATATTTTATCTCCAACAACTCCAAACAAGTTATTGATCATCTTAAGATCAAATAAGGCATCCTTATAGAAGAGTAGTATTCATTTTACATGACATTAACATTAAGATTCTTTTCGATGTAAACATTAAGATCCTTTTCCTGTTCATCTAGCATCACATTACAACCAGTAACAAGATAGTGCCGTAAATATGAGAAAAGAATAGACCATAAAAATGAAAGATGTATAAAAATTACCTGCCAATAAGTCAAGAATACAACAGACTTTATGATAACAAACTTTGGGACAGGATTGAATGGCTGAAGCAGATCCTTGCATGCCACGTAAAACAGTGCAAGAGCATAGAGGGCCATTGTATACGAGAACGTATAGATGATTGTAAGATACAAGTATGACTGCTTTGGATTGAAAATTCCATCCTTGTATTTCCCCTTAGCATAGAGAATAAGTGTAACAACGACCAAAATGGGCTTCAAGATCACAAACTGCAAACACCCTTGCTTGCATTTACGTATGAAACGCCTACAATAGAAGTTGAAGAAATGAAAAATTAGAATTAGTTATGATATGACGATCATGTCAATATGCTACAAATCTGTATCACAATATGTTGCTTCTCTGGGATGTGTAGGTGATTTTCCAATAATCTATAAAAACAAATTTCCATATTGTGGGCCACATATGTCATTCTAACCTCTTATAGTTTTTTTAAACTAAAAAAAAAAAGTAATCCGAAAAACCTGTGGAAAAACACCAAAGGATCAAATGCAAACTCACCCATCCAACGGTATGGGAGGAAAGCAACAAGTCATCAGACAAACTGATGGTTTCATAACCCGGCCACTCAAACTTATAACAACTGATCCAGGACCACCAACCCATGCTAGACAAAGTGACAGGAAATTGTAAATGACCCAAGCTTCGTAGCTGAAACAGTAAACAAGAGAAAATGATTAACAAACTGAACTTGGCTAATCAATATATATCTCAGAATTCATAATTTTCAAATCTAGGACAAACAGTTAGCATGGTGAACTTAGATTTCAGAACTAAAAGTTGATTAGCAAAAAAAGATACAGAAGAGTAGAATCATATTAAATGGTAAATGAAAGGAGAAAACGCCTTTCCGTTCTTGTGATAGCGTCTTGCAACTCTAGCATAGCTTAACATCTATTCGCTAACAAGGTAAACATAAACATACCCATATTATAAATTTTCAGATATACTCCATGAAAAAACAATGAACTTGAAGGACTAAATGCACTCTATCTAGAGCATGGTACCAGACTTCAGTGTTCAACATATACACTTCAAGGGATTTCTCAACAGAAAGAGACGCCTAGAACCTTAAATCTTGGTGAAGTCATGTGTTTTATAAAATGACAACTATCGTTATATAATATATCACTGGTAATCATTTAATCACCTAAATCACAACCAACGTGTCAACCATGAAACAGGAACAAACAAAATATACTACTCTGAAAGAATTATTCAGTCTAAATATCCGCAACAAAAGTAAACTGATAAATACGGAAACACAGATAACTTACACTTCCCGGATTGAATTAAAATAGATTGAACTCCCCGGTAAAACAAGGGACATAAATGACATCAGAGCATAAACCTGCCAAAGAAAATTAAATTAATGCTTAGTATACCTATTTGAAATGAATTATACAAAGAAACGTCACAGAACAAAAACTAGGAGTATTCCCATTAATATTTCAAGAGCACTATGATATGAAAATGAAGAAGAATACAAAATACCTAATAAAAGAAATCAAAGAACTATGGAGAAACACACAAACCATACATGTGTGGACATTTACATTCCATGAAGCACGAACACGGACACAAACACCAGAAACATGACACCGGTAATAATTTGAAAAAATGAATAAATTAAACGTAATCACAAGGGCCGGTTTCGGTTTCGGACACCGATACTAACACGGACACACCTTTTTCTCATAGGTGTCGGTACTACAACTTACAATTACTAAGCAATAAGAAAACACTGTCTTTAAGCCTATCAAATACAGCAAGTAGTCACTGCCGGTACAGAACCAAATAGGTCAAACATGGGTAGGCCACTCAATAAGCTCACAAAAAGTTCCACAATTTACACCATTCTATTTTAACACAATGGACCCTGATCCGAATTCCGTCACTTCCTATTGAGCTCTCAAGTTTACATATAAGAAGAAGTTGAAAAACCCCTCAACTAAGTTAACATTTCAACTGTAACACATTTAGGGTTAGGTTAACATTTGATTATCTTAGCTAATAAAAACTAACCACTCCAACTAATAAAATGCACCAATACAATTAGTGTTGAACAATTCATAAACAACGAAAAACGTGAAGAATTAAAACGAAATCCCTTAACTCACCGGAACCATGAAAACGATCCGAACAATGTAACGCTGGTAAGTAGGTTCAGTGTAATTGAGAAGATGTTTGTATATATGAAGAATCGCCAAAGCGACGGCTCCAACGGTGCATAAGAAAGCGATAACATAGAAGAAAACCGGAGCCAGTACCCCCATTCTGGCCAAGCTCTCTTCTGTAATTGAGATCAGCAAAAGGCGTAAACCCTAGCCAGAAAAAGGGATGGCGAAAAATGGAGTAGATCCGGGAAAATTGAATGAGAGAAGAGAGATGATTGGAGAAGAAAGGTTGGGTGGTTGAGTAGCAACAATAATGGCGAGTGATGGCTTCGGTGACAAGGAAGGGGAAAGGGGGTACAGTGCCAACGATGCCCCGAAATTGAAAATTAGTGCCTTCGTGTAACAGCTGTTGCCTTCTACTTTTCGGAAACCACCACACGCTTTGCCCAAACGTGTGTGTTTTTGCAACTCCCACCAATGTTCTAATTCTTCTTTACACACTTATACCACTACCTTGGAATCCAAATAGGTTCTCCACTCTTCTTCTTTTTTTTCTTTTTTTTTTTCTTTTTTTTTTTAATTTTAAGTTGTGCACAATTGGGCTTTTTTTTTTAAGGATTACTAGGAAAACACTCATGCCTACACATATACCGGCAGCGTAGAGGTGGTAGAATGGATGGTGGCCCACTGAATTGATTACATATTTGATAAAAAAAGACGAGTTAAGTTGTGATTTTGTGTCTGCCTACCTGTTTAGTCGGTCTCGTCTTAAGCCGGTCAAAAATAGGGTGGATTGGCGGTCTAATTCGCCACCTAGTCAAGCACTCAAAATATTTATTTTTGTTGATTAAAGATTAATACTTGAATTATATTTTTTGAAATTTTGTTAATAGTTCTATTTTAGGTAAAAAAAATTGATGATTTTAGATTTTTAGTTGTCATTTTATGATTTTTAATTGTTAGTTTGATGCTTTTTAATTGAAATATAAAAAATGTATATAATCTATTAATAAAAAAAAAATCTAAAATAATAAAAGAGCAAATCCGTTGTCCGCTAACTTGTCATCTTGATGGAACGAGATATACTTTTAAGTTTAATTTTACTTAGCGGTCTTACTTGTTCCACTCTTTTTTTGGTGGACTTAAGACGGACCGAATTGCGCGTTTTACCATCCCTAATATATGGTACGCGCATTTATTTTTAAAAGATAATAAAAGTGAAATAAAAAAAAGTTTATTATTTTTAAAATAGATAATAAATAAGTGTTTATAATTTTTTCATATATAAATATATTTGAATTAACAATTTACTTTTTTCCGTATATAAATATAATTTTTGTTTTGACATTATTTATAAAAATAATATTTGTATCAATAGTAAACTTATTCTTATTATTATTTAATATTTTGGTCATTAGCTTCATTTTCCCATTTCATATAATTTTTATATTAGAAAAAATAAATTTTATTAAAATTTTAAATAAATATTAATAAGCTATCAAAACTTCAAGCAAACATCGAATTTTGAAATTTAGTTTGAAATTTCAAATATTTATAGTGAATCATTTATAGGAAAAATGTGAATAAGAATAATTATTTTAATTTGATGTTTTAAAAAATGATAAGTTATAATTTAGTCATAATTTATTTTCTATAGTTGATCAACATCATCAAAAAATATTGATAACAATACAAATCTTAAATTGATAAATAAAAATCATATATTAAATAATCAAAATCCTCGTAAGTAAACATATAAACATCTTGATAATAACAATTTAAAGCAAAATAAATCCTCATTACATTTGTTAAATTTGTTATATTTTAATAATACTACAAAAATATAATTGGGGTCTCAGATAATAGCTATTTTAATAGCCATCAAAATCTAATTCCATATTACATTAAATTATTGAACAGTTTTAATTAAAAAAGTTAAAATTAAAAAAAATTATTTGGATAAAATTTATTTTATCTTATGTGTAAGACCCCAATTTTGACCATAAGATCCCTCATGCCACCTTATAATTTGCATTGGCATTGAGATCACACTTTGGTGTCCTCCTCACTTTATCTTTCTTTGTTTTAATAACCAATACCAAAAAATATGTCTATGTGTAATTTTATTTCTTTTGTAGGTATTATGTGCATCCACATGTGCCTCATTAAGCTCACATCTAGGGTTTGAGACCCTTAATGCAAGGGATCAAGTTAGCAAAGGTATATAATGGTTCAAAGCATCATATATGGATCCCATTGTTCTTTAATTGTTACTTCGATCAAGAAATCATCAAGAGTTTGAAGCTTGTTTGTCATGGAAACCCTAATTCATCTAGGTATCTTGTGTGCCTTCCTTATCAAGTTTCTTCAACAATTGGTCAAAGATATTAATGGGTACTCCATTTTACTTAATCATAAGCATATATGATCCTCCATGAGCCCGAAAGAGCAAGAGAATTTCAAGTTTGCAAGTTGGTTCAAGGAGGTTGACCAGAAAAGTCAACTAGCCAAATCTAGGGTTCCCTAGACCCTATCTCCTATAATTTTCATCATAAGAAAATTATTCCAAGAGTAAATTTACTCTTTACGACATTCCAAACAACTTTCATGTTGGCATCAAGAGCTAATTTTGCTTGGAAAGTCATTTTTTATGGTGAAAGATTATATGTCATTTTGTTTGTGCCCTAGATAGAAGGTCAACTTTCAAGAGTCATAAATTACTCAATTTTTGTGATATTAAGGTCATCCAAGTTTCATGATAAATTTAAATATGTCTTATCCAACTTTTATTCTTTAAGAAATGTCAAATTTCACTTGAAAAGGCATGTACTAAGAGAAAATATTATAGGTTCATTTGGGTCATCATCATTGAACAAGCAATTTTTCTCAACTTATAAAATCTATAACTCCACCACCAAAGCTCCAATTGGTGTAAAATTTGTGACCAATTTGAATATGATTGAAATAGATACAACTTTGAAGGAGGAACCAAAGTCATTGAAATTTCATAGCAAAAGTTATCCAAGGTGGAAGAAGAGGTCATTTGGCTTTTAACTTAGAAAATTTTCAAGTATGTTTGATTCCTCCAACTTCAACACCAAAATTCATCATGATCCAAGCTTCAAATGGAAAGCGTCCTAACATAAAAGCAGATCCCCTTAATGGTAGCTTTCCAAATAATCCAAGATCTTTGCATTTGGATCAATATTGAGGGACTTGTGCATGGTTACTTTGCATGGGCATATTTGGAAATATTTAAACTCATTTGCTACACACCTTTGCATGCTTCCATGTTATAACTTCAGCATCAATTGTACACAAATTGGAAGTGAATTGCATCATTATTTGGGCCTAATTCCATGTCCATGCACCCATGGACAACATTGCTATTTTGGGCCAATTTTTGAATGGTGTGAAAATCACTTTGCAATGCCTATATAATGAGCTCATTGGCCTCCAAAATGAGGAGGACCCTTGCCCAAGCTTTGATCAACAATCCCTAACCTCCATTGAAATAATACCTTGAAGGTTTCATTTGAAATCGAGCTTCTAGCTCACTTTCTGTTTTTGAACTAGAACTCTAAGGATTCACATCCATTCTTGTTCTAATTATCTCCTGCAAGCAAAAGGAAGCAAAGCCAAGAAGAATTACATCGAGATCAAACCAAATCACTGCAACCCGAAGGTGATTTTTCCAGATTTTCAAGTCTTTGATTCTCTCTCATTTCTCTATAATTTTGCTTGATTTATGGTTGGCTAAAGTCCTACCAATGTAGGCAACAAGATTGAGTTGCTTTGAGGTTAAATCGAAGCAACTCAGTTTGCATGCCTCATTTTTCAATTCCATATATCTTTCTATATAGTGAGAATTAGAGAAAATGGAGGTCAGATTCGAGACTCTGGCATTTTTCTCTTCAAAATAATGCATGGATCTTTCATTTTTACGAACATTTTGGTTGGACCAGTCCGGTGAGGGTGATCGGAGAAGATGACCGGAGCTAAGGCTCCGGTGGTGCACTGGCAATGTCCAGGCCATCTGATCTGGTTCCCACGTTTTAATCTCAGTCTTTGATCCTAATTATCATTCGTGTAAGCGTGTTGACTAATGACCACAGTGGATTATACACGCTTGGCCATCAGATATGCCACCTCAATTAATGAGGGAGATCTGATGGCTCTCGTTTTTTCTATTTTCTTTCATTTTCTGATTAATATTTTAAATACCATTATCTCATTTAATTCACTATAAATTCAATTTTAATCCAAAAAAATATGGGATTTTTACCAACAAAAAAATCATTTTTTGGATTGGATTTGATATTTTTTGTGAATTTAATGATTTTTACTTGTTTTTAAATGATTTTAAATACTTTTGACTTTTCAAAAATTCCCACAAAATTCGCCTAAGATCCTTTGGTCTTGTTTGACCTATGATAAATACCTTGACCATTTCTTTGATGATTTGAAGGAACTTGAGGTTTTTCATCTTTTAAAATGCATTTTTATTCATTTAAAAATTGAAATTAAATTGTTTAATTGCTTGAATATTATGTTGAGTTATTTGATTGACCTTGTGTTGTTTCATCTTCTGTTTGGCCTTGACCTTGGTTGATTTGAGCTCCAATTTGATCAATACTATTGGATTTAGGGGGTTGATGAAGTGTAAACTTCATCCCTCAAGATGAATGGATAGTATTGATTAAATGAAGTTCCTCCCTTGATCAATTTGGGATCTATTTCACTTCATATTCTCATATTCATCTTCTTCTTCCTCATTTCCTCCATGGCCAATGATTTCTCAACAAATCAAAATGCTAGTTGATTCATCAATGATCTTATGTTAGATGAATCAACATGAGCTTGATTGAGATAGGTTCATCCCATTTTATTTTTGTGTGTGGTATGCTTTAGGAGCTTGGTTCTTTATACATTGTCTTTAGCATGCATTAACACCAATATTTTTATTGTTCGGCCTCAGATAGTTGTGACTTCTACATAAGTTTGATTATGATTGCTTAATATAGAGCTAAATTTGTCCCAAAGGCATAATATGTTTGTAAGTGAGATTGTAACTCTCTCATTCCTCATGGTATTGTGTGAATATTTAACCTTTTTCCATTTATGAGAGTTAGTGGCATACTTGTTGATTTATCCAAGTTGGAGCGATTCTCATGGATGATGTATTGGTTCATGTCTTCATGCTTGTGAATGGATGGTTGGGTGTTCTCTAAAAATTGACTTAAACAATTGTATTCTTCACTAACATTTCACTAACATCTCTTTATTATTGCTTTACTTTCAATGTCATCTACCTTTGATGCAATTTAAATTCTAGTACCTTATCATTCATTGTCATTTACATTTCATGCAAGATGTTTATGTTTCAGTCATTTTCAATTTGCTCACTTAAGCCATTTTATTTGTGCTTGTAATATATTGTGTGCTTGTGACTTTGTTTTAATTGTGGTCTTAGGACCTTAAAACACCTAATAAAAACAAAAACCCTAAAAATATATTGGTGGAATGTTAGACCTCTGTCTGAGACTTGGTTTGAAATTTTGGGCCTATAGTAGGCAACATCCCTATGCTTTGAAGGAAGCTTGGCCAATGTCATTATTTGAGACTGAGTTATCTTGGCCAATGTCATTCATCTGATACAAGCCTTGAGAACTCCATGGGTTTATCTTTTACTTTGGCTATGTGATTAAGTTGTTATTTTGATCTTATTGTTTCTATCCGATGATTGTCACTGTGAGTTTGCTAAAAGGAATATTTTATCTGATACATTTCAAGACATTGAAGACTGCTTGCTTTTGGAGTGCTTGCTTGGATGTTTGGCTATCTTTATTTGATGTCATCTGGTCTTCTTATTGCTTGCTTGGATGATTATGCTTTTTGCTTGCTTAATAGTCCAAAGGAAATGAGTTTCTATCTGACACTCTTGTCTTGTGGATGCATCTCATTGGTTAGATCTTTTCAACTCTAAACTTGTAAATCTTGTCTAGGATAGTCCCTTCATCTCCTATCACTTCTTTAATTTCAAAATATCTCCCTCATTTCAAAACCTTCTTTGTTGGTGTTTTCAACTTAGACTTGTTTCAATGAGTAGAAACTTTGGTTGTATGCCATTGATTTTAAAACATTTCCTTAAATCAAATTTGTAAATAAACTTAATCATATTGACTTTGATTTCAAAAGACAAAAAGAACAAAGAACCCAATCTAATCCTTTTGGCCATTTTGTACCTTTTCCTTTTAAAACTTTTCAAAATAAAGCATTTAGGTTTAAGTTATATTTGGTTGAGATATAATTCTCTCATTCCATCATATATTGATTATAAGTCTTTCCATTTATTAGGGGTTAGTGGCATACTTGTTGATTGAATCCAAGTTGGAGCCTTCCCTCTTAAATGTTGTAAAGCCCTCATTATCGATGGATGTTTGGTTGAGTATTCTCCCATTGATAACAAAAGATCTTTAAGCTTTTGTTAAAATCAAGCCACTAATCTTTGAAATTTTTACCACGAACTACGAAGTTTTGATCCCTCAATTTCATGTTAGTACGTAGGCATAAGACCGAAGATCTTGTCAAACACAAAAATATAATAAATGAATTATTTTCTCATCCCCCCATTCTATTTTTAGCAAACCTCTTTTCAACTAAAAACGCTTACACACAAAAAAGGGCTTCCTAGGACACTTTGGGTTCTAATACCTTCCCTCTATGTAACCAACCCCCTTACATGTAATCTCTAATGTTGTATTAGTTTTGATTTGAAAACTTCTTATCCTAGGGTTTTGTTCGTACTTTTTCCTTTTTCCTTTGGAAACAATAAAAGCGCGGTGGCAACTCTGGTTTTATTGATGTTGAGTTAACCAATAGCTTAATGGTCATGAATTTACCGCTACATAAATAAAGTGGCGAATCTGTTGGGGAGTAGTCCTCGGTGGGTTTAGCCTACTTATTTGTGTGTGTGTATATATTTGATGTTTGTTTGATTGTATATATTATTTATGTGATACTATTTGTCTCTTGTGCTTGGTGATCTGTGAGTGGTGAGATAAGAGGATGGTATAGTCATGTTCGACTCGTGTGGAGTAGTCCTTAACAAGTTGACTTGAGATCCATCTACTCATTGGAGACCCCTTTGGAATTACTGATGTCACACGAGTAAGTCATGGATAGGCATTACTTTTTCCGACCTAGGAGTCCAAGAAGCTGAGGACCGTAGAATATTTAACCCAACTTGGCCTATTTAGGATGGAGTGCGGAGATTGTTCAAGTGTAGACTTAATAACAGTTGTTACACGATACTACACTCAAACGAGTTTCTCTTTACACTCAAACGAGTTTCTCTTGAGAATACTATGGGTTGATGAGTCAGTCATCCTAACCTATAGTATCCGATAGATGGGATCACGACTCTAGGAACTTTTTAGAACATGATCTACAGGTTTTTTATCCTTAGTACACTCCTCCGGAATGGTTCTTAACCTGACTTCATGCTCGTGACTCACACCAAACCCTTTGATTCTCGGTTGATCCAATCAGTTATTGTCAAAAACAATGGAAGTTGGGTGTTGATAAGGTGAAAACCATAATCCACCAAAATGGATGATTGATCTTAATTGTGACTTGATCCATCCCTTGACCTTTGTTTGTGTTTGGCTTGTGTGTGATCCCTTGTGTGTGATTGTTGCATTCATGCATACATGCGCATCATAACATTCATTACAACAATAAATTTTCAAGGAACTAAGGTCATATTTGCAAATATTTTCAGACCATGGATTATGGACGAGGGAACACTAAGAAGTACAGTTTCATATGTCCCAACTTGAAAGATTAAGGAAGCTAACATCTTTTGTAGTAGATCCCTTGGATTTCAAGCAACGTCCTGGGAAGCTTTTATCTGTGTTGTCTACTAAAGTTGTGGAAGGACTCTTGAGCGTCTTGGTCCAGTTCTATGATCCTCTTTATCGGTGCTTCAATTTCCCTGATTATCAACTCATGCCCATGTTAGAGGAATATTCTTATAGCTTGGGTATACCCGTATCTAACAAGATGCCCTTCAGTGGATTAGAGGAGATTCTGAGATCCCAAGTCATAGTTGATGCTCTTCATCTGAAGAAATCTGAGATCGGCGCTAATATGATGAAGAAAGGAGGGATTCGAGGGTTAACTTATGAGTTTCTTATTGGTAGAGCTACTTCTTTTGCTCAAGCTGGTAGCATGAATGCTTTTGAAGCCATATTTGTTCCCTAATATTGACAACTTTGTTGATGCTAACTCCATTAGATTATTCTTGATTGGGAATCATGTTCCAACTTTGTTGGGAGACACATATTTCTCTTTGCATTTAAGGAATTCTAAAGGTGGTGGAACCGTTGTGTGTTGTGTTCCTCTTTTGTACAAGTGGTTTATTTCGCACTTGTCGCAAACACCAGTCTTCTTGGAGAACAAAAAATGTCTACGTTTGTCTCAGAGACTTATGTTTCTCACTAATGATGATATTACTTTGTATGATTTTGCATTTAATGGCTTGGAGATTATTGACATTTGTGGTGAGTTCTCTAATGTGCTTCTTATTGGTACACAAGGAGGAATCAACTACAATCCTACTTTGGCTCGTTGTCATCTTGGGTTCCCCTTGAAAGGTAAACCTAATAACATTCAGTTAGAAGGTCTATTCTATCAAGAGGGTAAATATCCCCAAAATTTGAAAAGTAGAATGATACATGCTTGGCATAATGTTCATAGAAAGGGAAGAGTCGAGCTTGGTCCATACAATTGTGTAGCTTTTGAAGTCTACACTAGTTGGGTAAAGAATAGAGCTTTGGAGCTTAAGATGTCGTATGCCTACGAAAGACCTATGCCTATGGTTGTGGTTGAGCCATCAACTCTCCCTAACCAAGATGTAGATGAGTTGGAAGACGCACTTTCTAAGATAAAGCAAGAGAGGGACCTTTTGGGAAGAACAATTAGATGCTTTGAACCGCAAACATGTGGAGTTGCAACTTGAGTTGAAAGACAAAGATGCACTCATTGAGATTCTTGAGGAACGTGCAATGAAGAGATAGAGAAAGCTAGAGGATTTATTTTCCTCTAGTATTCCTCGACCTTCTGGTGCTTGGAAGAAGATCGTTGATCGGCTCGTCATTGAGAAATCTCTGATGAAAACTGCTTATGAGTCAGAGATCAGACGCATCTGAAGGAAGTACACCCTTTTAGGCAGTTCAGCTGATTTAGTTGCTAGGGATCCTTATGATGATACTTTCCTTTTCTCTTGTATTTGTATTTTTTTGGTTTCTGAAATTGTACTCAGTGTAATCCTTCCAAATTTATATGAATAAAAAGAGATTTTTATGGTAAGTTCAAATGTTATTCTTGATTATTATAATTGAAATATTTGCAAGTAAGGCTTTACATGTTCCTTGAAAATAAAATAAAAACATTGCATTTCATGCATCATCTGCATAACAGGTTTCTTCAGCCAAATGTGTTATTGATCTTTGTCTTTGTATCAAACAAGCTGACTCATCACTATGATACTCGAGCTAATAGTCAAAGAATAATGGATCATATAGAAAAGGAGAATTGAGATCTCAAGGAAGAAGTTGAAAGGCTCACTGCTCTGATGGAGTCTGTCATTGCTGCTCAAAATCAACCATCTCCAACTTCTGCAACACCTCCTCGAAGGATTGTCATCTCTGAGATTGTTTCAGCGTCAATGCTTATGGTTCCTACCAGTCAGTCTACTCCAACTATACCTGCCGAATTCCCGTGGAGAATTCCTTCAAACTTCGTTCCTGAAGTTTATGCTCCAACTTTTTCTCCTATGACGACATCTAGCCCGGTCATGTCTGTACCTCCTTTTGTCGTGCATACTCTGCCTTGTGTAAAGAAAACCATTTATCATTCTGAGTCGTTTGAGGTCCCTGATGTTTATGAGAAGATGGAAAAGATGAAAGACCAATTTCTAGAGCTGAGAAAGGAACTGAAGACCCTGAGGGGTAAAGACCTGTTTGGAAAGAGTGTTGTCGAGTTGTGCTTAGTGTCCAACGTCAAAATCCCTGTCAAATTCAAAGTCCCGGACTTTGAGAAGTATAAGGAAAATACTTGTCCTTTGAGCCATCTTGTAATGTACTCCCTCAAGATGTCTACTCATATAGATAATGATCAACTGCTCATCCACTACTTCCAAGATAGTCTGACCGGTGCAGCGCTTCGGTGGTATATGGGTTTGGACAGTGCTAGTTTTCGTACTTTCAACAACTTGGGTGAGGCCTTCGTCAAGCAATATAAGTACAATGTTGATATGGCTCCCGATCATGATCAGTTACGATCAATGTCTCGAAAGGATAAAGAGACGTTCAAGGAATAGACGCAGAGGTGGAGGGAGTTTGCCGCTCAAGTTATCCCACCCTTGAAGGAAAAGGAGATGACCAAGATATTACTCAAAACTCTGAGTTCATTCTATTATGAATGTATGACTTCTAGTGCTCTCAATGACTTCACTGAAATGGTGAACATGGGGATGCATTTAGAAGAGGGTGTTTGAGAGGGTCATTTGTCTAAGGAAGAGGCGTCTACAAGCAAGAAGTATGGTGGAAGTTTCTCCAAGAAGAATGAGGGGGGAAACCAATGTAGTATATATAGGGAGGTAGATAAGGCCTCATGTGAGAAATAATTCCTGATCTCGCCAGCATCATCATCAAGTATCATCAGTTATTCTAGTATTCATCAATAATTCAGTAATTCAAACAGTACCAATTCAACAACAACATCATACCCACAACAATCACAACTACAACAACAATCAGTAAAATTTTGAGAGGAAGAAGGTCACTTATGATCCCATTCCGATGACTTATGCAGAATTATATCTTTATCTGGTTGTCGAGAATTTTATTCAACCAAGGAATCCTCCATATACACCCGAGCCCCTACCATGGTGGTACAAGCCCGGTCCTCACTATGAAGGAGAATGGCGATCCAAAATGCAACGGAAATTAAAATTTTCTCCTTTAGTGATCCTTACAAATGGGCATGATCAGTGATAGAAATCTTTACCTCTTGTGGCGATTGAAACCTTTGATCCAAATCTAAGGAGTGATCACGAACGTTTAATGGTGACAACGCCTCTACTCAGTCCACACGAACAAACTCCTTTAGTCTCAGTGCTAGCGACTACGAATGAAGGCTTTGAGAGAGAGAGAGAGAAACAAAATTTCATCTAATGAAATGCTTCTGTATAATGGTTCTATTTTTAGAACCACTTGTGTGGGCTGCAAGCTAAAAAGCCCACTTAAGTGTATGTGGCTCATATTTCGTATTCTACTTAAGTGCACTGTAGCTTACGATGTTCCACATTTCACTTAAGTGAAATGTACCTTACAGTGTTCCTTATTTACTCTATCTCTCATCAATCCGTTCTTTTGTGTGTGACCCTGTAGGTTTTCGCGACATTGGCAATTATATTAAATCACATATTTAAAATAATAAACAATGAGCGGTATATAGCAACACATCACTGCTACCCAAGGCATAAAAATGCCATATGATCTTACAAATCCCTTTTCGTGATAATACTTGTATGTACAATTACCCTTTTTCCCTTATGTCTATATTGAACACAAGGTATAGAGTGTGTCATCCTTCTCTAGTTTAATATTTGGCCCTTAGACATTTATCCTGTTATGCAGGATGTGCAAATTCCATCTAGGTCACTCATGTCCCTCAACATGCTTCGTGGAGTACCCATCAACTGTCTTTATGATCATCCAGTGACAAATAATGTTTGATCAAAAATAAAGCACTCGACTCTACATCTAGGGTCCATAGTGGTTTCAGGTCGAAGGATGGTATACACCATTATCACCATTAGAATAACTTATGACACTTTGCATAACATTCTATATAGTATTCTCATAGCAGGTCAACCTAGTATAAATATTACTCCTAATATTCATACCTATGTTTAAGACTTGATAACTCCTTATCCATGATCCATGATCCATGAGATATGATCATCAGTCTATATACATAATAGTCTCAATGCTTTAATGTTATCCCACTTCACAACAAAGCTCGACTATAGATACTTTAAGAATAGTTTCCTTATGTTTAATGGGATCTCATGATTAAGTCACACTTAATACCCATAGATCTAGCATGACCATCATGCTTCTGCTACGCAAGAGACCTTGTCAGTGGGTCAACAATATTGTCAAGTGTAGGTACTTTGCATATTTTCATATCTCCTATATCTATTATCTCTCGAATGAGGTGATAACGCCTAAGTTGGATCGTTGGTGAGATCTAGGCTCCTTAGCTTGTGCGATAGCACCATTGTTATCACAATAGAGATCAATGTGATCTACAATGCTATAAACTATGCCAAGTTCACTAATGAACTTTTTGATCCAAACAACTTCCTTTGCTGCACTTGAGGCAACAATATACTCGGCCTTGGTTGTAGAATCAACAACTGTATCTTACTTTGAACTTTTCAAGGTCACAGCGCCACCATTTAAGCAGAACACATAACCAGATTGCGATCTAAATTCATCCTTATTTGTCTAGAAGCTAGCATTGGTGTATCCAATTACAGCAAGCTATTCTTGACCTCCATATATCAAGAATGGGTCCTTAGTCCTTCTCAAATACTTAAGGATATTCTTGACAACTACCCAATGAGTATCACTGGGATTAGATTGGTACCTACTCATTGCACTTAAAGCATACGAGACATCTAGTTGAGTACATAACATGGCATACAATATAGATCCTACTGCAGATGCATATGGAATCTTATTCACGCGATCCCTTTTTTCCTTAGTCGAAGGGGATTGTGTTTTTGATAGACACTGGCCATGTTGCATATGTATGAATCCTTTCTTGGAATCATGCATATTAAAGCGTCTCATCACTTTGTCTATGTATGTACTATGACTTAGGCCAAGCAATTTTTATGATATATCTCTATAGATCCTGATTCCTGATATATAGGTTGATTCACCTAGGTCCTTCATAGAAAAGTATTTCCCCAACCAAGTATTTACTTGTTGTAGGGTAGGGATATCGTTTCCAATGAGTAATATGTCATCTACATATAATACCAGGAAGACAATCATGCTCTCACTAACCTTCTTGTAGATACAAGGCTCATCTTCATTCTTGATGAATCCATATTGTTTTACTGTTTCATCAAAACGAAGATTCTAGCTTCTGGAAGCTTGCTTCAATCCATAAATTGATCTCTATAACTTGTATATCTTTTGGGCTTCTTCTGGTATATAAAATCCTTCAGGTTGTGTCATGTACACATCCTCAAAGATTCCCATTAAGGAAAGTAGTTTTGACATCCATCTGCCATATTTCATAATCATGATATGCAGCAATAGCAAGTAAAATCTGAACAGATTTAAGCATTGCAACTGGTGAAAAGGTTTCATCATAGTCAACCCCATGAATTTGTTTATATCCTTTTGCAACCAGTCTTGTCTTATAGGTATGTACCTTACCATCCATGTCAGTCTTCTTTTTGATGACCCACTTTCATCCTATAGGGTTAACTCTTACACGAGGCTCTACCAAGGTCCAAACCTGATTTACGTACATGGAATCCATTTCAGATTTCATGGCTTCTAGCCACTTCTCAGACTCAGGACCAGTTATGGCCTCTTGGTAGGTCACAGACTCATCTTGATCCATGAGTAATACATCACTTTAATAAGTTATGAGATATCCATATCTCTCAGGTAGGTGACGTATCCTGCTTGACCTATGGTGGTCTTGTTCTACTTGAGCAGGTTGCTCTTCCACAACTACTTATGTTTCCTGCTCTAATTCCTCCATAGGTGTACCAATGCTTTGTGGTTCTTGAATTTCTTCAAGCTGTACTTTCCTTCCACTGATTCCTTTGGAAATAAAATCCATTTCTAGGAAGACTCCAGTTCGAGCAGAAAACACTTTGCCCTCAGAAGGGTTGTAGAAGTAATACCCTCTTTTTTATTTAGGATGCCCATACATAAGCCTTTGTCAAATTTGGGCTCAAGCTTAGTTAAAAAAAATTCGTTTCACATAAACTTCGCAACCCCAAATCTTCATATAAGACATATGTGGTTTCTTACCATTCCATAACTCATATGGTGTCTTCTCAACCTTTTTGGATGGAACACGGTTAAGTGTGTAAGCTGTTGCCAATAGTGCATGTCCCCAAAAGGAGTTTGGAAGATCGACGTGACTCATCATGGATCGGACCATGTCTAACAAGGTTCAATTTCTTCTCTCAGATACACCGGTCCATTGGGGTGTTCCAGGAGGAGTAAGTTGGGATAAAATCCCACACTCTTTCAGATGGTCATCAAACTATAGGCTTAAATATTCACCACCTCGATTTGATCGAAGAGTTTTAATATTCTTACCTAGTTGGTTTTGTACTTCATTCTTGAATTCCTTGAACTTTTCAAAGGACTCTGATTTTTATTTCATTAAATACACATAACCATATCTACTGAAATCATCAGTAAATGTGATGAAGTACGGAAAACCTCCTCTGGCATGTATGTTCAGTGGTCCATATACATCAGTATGTATGAGGGTCAAAAGATCATTAGCTCTTTCACCTTTTCCTGTGAATGGAGACTTTTTCATCTTTCTAATTAAACAAGATTTGTATGTCTCATATGATTCATAATCAAAAGAGTCCAAGAGTCCATCTTTATGGAGTTTGGAAATTTGTTTCTCATTTATATGGCCTAATCTACAATGCTAAAGGTAAGTTGGATTTAACTCATTAGGTTTCATCCTTTTATTATTAATGTTATAAATAGGCATTTCAAGATCAATGACATATAGTCTATTATTCATTTGTGCAGTAGCATAGAATATATCATTCAAATAAATGGGGCAACAATTATTCTTTATTATGAATGAAAAACCAAACTTATCCAAACAAGAAACGAAAAAATAATATTCATGCTAATTGCACGTACATAATAACAGTTCTCTAACTGAATTATTAAACCACTAGGTAAAGTCAATACATAAGTTCCTACGGCTAAAGCATCAACCTTTACTCTTTTGCCAACTCGTAGGTCAACTTAACCTTTTGCCAAATCTCTACTCCTTTTTAGCCCCTGCGCATTAGTACAAATGTGAGAACCGCATCCAGTATCTAATACCTATGATTCAGAAGTAGATAGATTAATTTCAATAAGAAAAACACCTGAAGTTGAAGTCTCTATTTCATTTTTCTTATTTTCCAGGTACTTTGAGCAGTTTCTCTTCCAGTGTCCGGTCTTACCGCAATGGAAGTAAGTGCCTTTCTTTGCTATGCCTCTACTAGGCTTAAAAGCAGGAGCAGTGGGTTTGGGTTTAGCAATTTCCTTGCCTTTCCCTTTACCACCCTACTTGGTGGGTCTTTTATTCTGTCTCTTTCCATTTCCGATCATCAAAATAGACTTCCCTTTTAACTTCAGATTATGCTCAGCAGTTCTTAATATGCCTAGCAGTTCGGGAAGAGTTTTGTCCATATCATTCATGTTGAAATTAAGGACAAATTGACTGAAGCTATCTAGAAACGATTACAATATCAAATCAGTTGCAAGTTCCTTTCCGAGGGGAAAACCCAACCTCTTAGGGTACTCCACATACCCAATCATATTTAGCACATGGGGACCTACAAGGGCTCCCTCAGCTAACTTGTCTTAAAAAAGGGCTTTTGAAACTTCAAACCTTTCATGCCTTGCTTGCTCTTGATAGAACATCTTCAGGTGTTCGATCATATCGAACATTGCCATGTTCTCATGTTGCTTTTGCAACTCTGAGTTCATGGTAGCTAGCATGAGGCAAGCAGTTTCATTGACATCATCGACATGCTTCTTATAAGCATCTCTTTCTGCATTAGGTGCAGAACTAGGAGGTTCCTCTTCAGGAACATGTTTCTCCAAGACATACAACTTTCTATCATGCTTGAGGACAATCCTCATATTTCGGTGTCAATCCAGAAAATTTGTCCCATACAATTTTTCCTTATCAAGGATTGATCGCAATATGTTTTTAGAGGTGTTTGTTGTCATGGTAATCTACATGATAAATATGAAAATATAAGTATCACTAAAATAACATATTTAATTAGGCATTTAATTAAATATGCTCCCACTATTTTACTCAAAACAAATGACCCTCACCATTTGATTCAAAAAATCTTGTTGAAAGATTTTCTAGTGGGTCGAGATCCACATTTCACTTTGTTTTAAGTCTGCGTAGGCGGATTACACAAAACTAGGTTATTTAGGTAGGAACTCCTTCCAATTGTATCTAATAGAACTCTCGGATATTTTAGTTGGGTGAATAACTCCTTATTCTAATCCATCACATGGACCATTTCCAACTCTTGCTTCTAAGTGTATTGTAGCGGTAAATTCATGACCATCAAGCTATGGATAAGCTAGACGTCAATTAAACCAGAGTCACCACCGCACTTTTATTGTTTCCAAGGGAAAAAGGGAAAAGTACGAATAAACCCAAAAGATAAGAAGTTTTCAAATCAAAACTAATAAAATGCCATAGATTATAGGTAAGGGGGTTGGTTAGACAGAGGGAAGGTGTTAGCATCCAAAGTGTCCTAGGTACTCCTAGGAAGCCCTTTCTTGTGTGCATATGTATTTTTGTACAAAATGATGTTTGCAATAAATAGCATGGAGGGATGAAAAAAGAATTTATTAATTATATTTTTGTGTTTGACAAGACCTTCGGACTTGTACCTACATACCAACATAAAATGAGGGATTAAAACCTCGTAGTTCGTGGTATCAATTTCAAAGTGAGTGCATTACTTTTAACAAAAAATTAAGTTTTAACAAAGGCACAAAAGGCCTAAAATGGTTTGAATGTGTGTTAATTCTTTTTGGCTTTTGAAATTTTAAGTCAGGTATAGTTTAGTTTATTTATAAGTTTGATTAAGAAAAGGAGTTTGAAAATGCAATGGCATAAGGCCAAAGTTTCTAATTTGCAATATGGTCTAAGTTTAGAAAGCACAGACAAAAAAGATTTTTTTTTAAAAAGGATGGAGAGATTTTGAAATTAAAGAAATGGGGAGGAGATGAAGTGACTAATCCTAAGCACAAATTTAAAAGTTAAGAGTTGAAAAGATCTGACCAATGGGTTGCAGTCCAATAGACAAGAATGTCATATAGAAACCCAAATTTCCCTTGGACTTTAGAATCAAGCAATATCAATACACAAATAGAAAGATGGAGAGCAAGGCATCAAATAAAGATAGTCACATCCAAGCTTAGCAACTCCATGATCTTCTTCCAAATTCCTTGTATCAGATGACTTCGAAGATGGCATTAGACACAAGTTCAAAATAACAACATCCATGTGATCATGTTGCAGATGAATTCAAATGGATCTTCCATATTATATCAGATGAATGTTCACTTCACAAGCACTTGGTTTCATGAAAGTTGGCATTGGCCAAGTCCTTTGCATAGGGAGTGTTGTCTAAATTCTAAGTCCAATAGTCTTAGATCAAACCAACAATCCACACAAGATATTTTTTAGGGTTTTTATTCTTATTATGTACATTAAGGTTAAAAGACCATACAAACACAATATATCACAAATTATGGCCCAAATGGGCAAAGTGAAAATGGCATTAAAGTAAGCAAATTGAATGACATGAATAATGGCAAATGATAAAAGCTTGAAATTAAAGTGCATAAAAGTAAATGACTTGAAATTAAATGTTATTTGTTAGTTGATTAGAAGTTAGTATTGCTTTTGCTTTTGTTTTGTTTAAGTCATTCTTTGGATAACACTCAACCCACTTATCACAAGCATGGATCCTTGAGCCAAGACATCTTCCAAAGGAAGGAAAAAATGCCATGTTTCCACACAATACCGTGAAAGATGGGAGACTTGCAATCTCACTTACTTGAATGCTATTCCTTTTATGTCACAAATTTAGCGTTATGTTAAGCAATCGTAATTGGACTTATGTAGAAGTCACAACTATTTGAGGTCGGGCAATAGAATTTTGGTGTTAATGCATGTTAGAGACATAATATAATGGACTATGCTCATGAAACATACCACACACAAAAAGAATATGCAAAGTGGTGGACCTAATCTCATTCATACTCATGTTGATTTTGCAATCAACTAGCCTTATGATATAGAGATATCATAGGTCCATGACATGAATTAATAAAGAATGTGAATGAGATGAAGAGGGAGGGGGGAATGGAATCAACACAAACTGGTCAAAGGAGGACTTTTACCAAATTAAGATTATTCATTCATTTTGGGAGATGAAATGTACATTTCAGCAATCCCCTAAATCCAATGATCTTAACCTAACAAAGTCAAATCAACCTTGACCAAGGCCCAACAACACAAGTCAAACTCAACAAGTCAATTAAAATGACTCAACACAAATTATTTGACATTTAATCAATTAAAAACAATTAAAATATGCATTAAATTAAATTATGGTTGGTCAGTTTCCTAAAACCTCATCAAAACACCAAAGAAATGGCCATGAGATTTATCATAGGTCAAACAAGGTCAAAAGACCTTGGAGAAAAAATTTCATAATTTTTGGAAACTTAAAACTATTTTTAAACAATTAAAAATATTCACAAACTCAATTAAATCATGAAAAATATTAATAATGATCCAAAAAATAATTTTAATTCAGAAAACGAAAGAGGAATTTATTTAAATTTTTTTGGTGAAACTCTCATATTTTTTGGATCAATATTAAAATTAATATGAATTAATTAAAATAAAATAAATAAAATGAAAATCAAATAATAATAAAAAACGTGGACCACTTGATCTCCCTCACTAATTAATGTGGCAGATCAAGTGGCCACAAACCCGCGTTCCATGGTGGACTTGAGTCAGCGCGCCACAGAACAAGTAATCAAAACCAACGCTCGTGATTAAAACAATTTGAATAGATCATGTGGCTCTGGACCCTGCCAACTCACCACCAGAGCAAATCTCTGGTCACCTTCTCAGGCGAGTCTCGCCGGACTGGTCCAATCATAACCATCACTAAAATAAAAAAGGAGGACATGATTTTAAAGTAAAAATGGCACTGAGCATGAATCTGGCATCAATTCGTTCTAACTCCAAGTATATTGAGAGATACATGGAGTTGAAATTTGAGGTGCATGATCTGAGTTGCTTCGATTTGACCTCAAAGCAACTCAATCATGTTGCCTACAATGGTAGGACTCCAGATAACCAAGGGACCAAGAGAATTATGTAGAATTGAGTGAGAATCGAAGAGATGAAATTTTTTGGAAAATACCTTCAATGCAGGTCTGGATTCAATTGCTTTTGCCTTGGCTCGTGCTTGATCTCACTCAGGAAGCTTGCAGAAGTATATTAGAATTAACCAAAGGTCTTGGATCCCTGGAGTTTTGAATCTCAAAACAATGAGATTCAAACTCAATTTTCAAAGAAAGTTCTCAGGATTATCCTCTCAAATGGAAGGGTTTGGGGTTTTGGATCAAAGTTGGCGCGAAGGGGTCCTCAATTCTGAGCATATGAACCTCTATTTATAGCTGAATCACATGTTATTTGCACCTTACAATTGAACTTCCAATTTTGGCAATGGGTGATGCATGTGTGCATGGGCGTGTACAGGCCCATGAAGTCATTCCTTTTGGTCCATAATTGAGTGTGAACATGTCTGAAATCAATTTGAAATGCAAGGCAAATGTGTATGGTTGTTTGAAGTTTGGTCTTTGCCAAATGATGATGCCATGTTCAAACCATGCGCAGACCATTCAAATCTTGTCCAAAATGGATGAAATTGGACTTTCTGGAAAAGTTAGATCAATAGGAACAACTTTTATGCTGAAAATGTTTCCATTTGAAGTCTTTATCATGATGAATTTTGAGGTGGAAGTTTGGAAATTTTAACATATCAAATTTTTTTCTAAGTGTCAAGCCATATGCTCACTTATTCCATCTTGGTTAACCTTTTGTGTGAGCTTCAAATGAGAAAAGTCCCTTCATCAAAGTTGTATCTCTTTAAAATTCCTTCAAAGTGGTCACAAGTCTGACCTCATTTGGATTTGATATGAAAGAGGTTTTCATTTTTGAAGTTGAGGAAAATCACTTGTTCAATGGTATTGGTCCAAAATGACCTATAATGTATCCTCATATCAAATGCTCATAAAAGTTGAAATAGCTCTTACTCCAAAATAAAAGTTGAATTAGACCCCTTGAAGTTTATTTTACAACTTAGAAATCTTTCATCTGATAAATATTGAGCAAGTTATAGCCTTGGGAAGTTGACCTTCAAATTAGGGTTTAGACAAAATGACCTATAATCTTTCACCATAAAAAATGACTTTACAAGCAAAACTAGTTCTAGACCTTAACTTGAAAGTTGTTTAGGATATAAT
This sequence comes from Lathyrus oleraceus, assembly GCF_024323335.1. NCBI lineage: Eukaryota > Viridiplantae > Streptophyta > Magnoliopsida > Fabales > Fabaceae > Lathyrus > Lathyrus oleraceus. The sequence goes on from NC_066581.1 coordinate 58,119,300, forward strand.
TTAGAGTAACTTTGATATTGGAATAATTTTCATATGATACAAATTGTAGGAGATAGGGTCTAGGGGACCCCAGATTTGATAAGATGAATTCCTCTGGTCAACCACCATCAACCAACTTGCTAGCTTGCAATTCTCTTGACTCTTGGGACTCATGGGAGATCATATATGCATAAGATGATGAAATTTGAAGTATCCCTTGAAGTATTTGATCAATTGATGAAGAAGCTTATTGAAGAAGTTACACAAGATACCCAGATGAACTAGGGTTTCCACTACAAACCAATTCCAAACTCTTGATGAATTCTTGATCAAAATAACATGTGAATCTCATGGGGATTCATATATGATGTCTAAAGACATTATGTACCAATCTAGATTGAGCTCTTGGCAATGAGGGTCTTAAACCCTATATGTGAGCTTGATAGATCAAACGTGATCATGTGCCTTACCTACAAAATAGTTAGACAAATGCAAAGACATATTTTTGGTATTTTGGTTAGTAAAGATGATAAAATACAAGGTATGATACAATCACATGGTGCTTGGTGATCTCTCCGTATACAACCCAATGAATGAGGGGTAAGGAGGATGCCAATGTATGATCCTAATGCTAATGCATATGATGAGATAGCATGAGGGATCTTAGGGTCAAAATTGGGGTCTTACAGCTGCCCCTATTTAAGGACGTTCTAACTGAGGAGACGAAGGTTTAAATCTTCGCATCTACTCGGTAGAATGGGCTTAAATAACAACATATAGAAACAAATTTTGGTCCCTAAGAGACCTCATGATGCATATGATATGAATGTTAAAAATATTATTTGGGGGGAAATGTGACCATAAAGGAAAAGAATCCGGAGAGACTAAAAGTCCACAGGAGACTGAAAACTCACTGGGGAGACAAAGACTCTGGGGGGATGAAAGGGTAAACATATCAAGGATGACTCGCTGAGGACCGTCAGGAGGTGTATTCATTATCGGTTATTGGGTAAGAATGGACTTGCTGGGGAAAAAGTAGGATTTACAACTACCAGTTACTGGGTAGAAGACCACAAAGAAGAGAATATCTGTCACCGATTAGAGTGAACATATCAAGGATAGACTCAACGGAAAGAAAATTCGTTATCGGTTAAGATGAACATATCAAGGATAAACTTGTCTAGGGAAAAAGTAGGATTTACAACTACAAGTTACTGGGCAGAAGACCACAAAGAAGAGAATCTCCATTATCGGTTAGAGTGAACATATCAAAGATAGACTCAAAGGCAAAAAAATCCGTCATCGGTTAAGATGAACATATTAAGGATAGACTTGCCTGGGAATGCTAAGGAGGATATCCGTCACCGATTAGGATGAACATATCAAGGATAAACTCTACAAAGGGAATAAGAGCAGGATTTACAACTACCGGTTACCGGGCAGAAGACCGCCAAGAGGAGGAAATCCGTCATCGATTAGGATGAACATATCAAGGATTAACTCTCTGGGGAACAAATATGGATTACAACTACCTTTTTACTAGGTAGAATACCAAAGTGAGAATATCTATCACCGGTTAGGATGAACATATCAAGGATATACTTCATGGGGAAACATGAAAACGAATCCGCTGGGGAGAAAAAGGGGTTACTTTTGCCGGGTATTGGGCAAGAAGTAACAAACTGCAAACTAAGAAGAATATTACCAGTTACTGGGTAATAGACTCTTAGAGGACCAAGGACATCTATTGAGGTAAGATCTAGAAAGAAACGATCAATCAAAGACTCAACCCAATGAGAATATAACTCAAGGGGAGAAGTTTCATCCAGATAATCAACTAGGGAGGAAACCGAAATAATAATCATCCATGAGGAAATAACTCAGTGGGGAAGGGAGAAAGGTTGAAGTTTTTCTACTTAGGTGGATGACACTTTATAATTGAAGGATGGCATACATACCGAACATGCATGGGGATAAGGTACCACCATAGTAGAGGATACAAAAATGTAGTAATGCAATAATGCAAGTTATAGGAGTGTATATGTATATGTATATGTGTAGCACCTCAAATTTTCACCCCCCATTTGTACATTCATTTTATTTTTAGGTCATTAACATTGCATTAGCATTGCATATCATGTTGCATTTCATCAGGCAAGACTGATCAGGAGAATCCATCTGTGCAAGAAAGCAAGGGTTTTTCCATGAGATAAAGGCCCTATGGTTATTCTAGAGAGCTTACATGAATCAAGGATCATTTTGAAGCAATTTGGCCAAGTGTTGAAGGCTCAGAAGTCCACAGTGCATGATCAAGTCATCTGAGGCCCATAAAAGTCAACTGCAAGTCAACTGAGGGCTAGGAGATGGAGAAATGGTTTGAGACACTTCATTCATGTCCCAAAGAAGGTTATTCAACATGTCCAACATCTACCTTGAACATTTTGAAGCCAGATCAAAAGTTTCCCAAAATGGAAAGTGACCTGTAATTTGAAGTTTCCAAAAATGGCAAGTTTTGGACCAACTTCAACTCAACTTTCCAACATCAAAGAAGATTCAAATTAAAATTGGTCCAACATTAAAGTTGAATATCTTTCTCTCCCATTTCCAAAAAGTCCAAGATCATGAATTTCTAATGAATGGTTAAGGAGTTATGATCAAATCATTGCAAAGTGTGCTTGAAACTTCAAATGGCCATATCTTTTGAACCAAAACTCCAAATTTGGTGGTTCTTTTTGCATGGTTCTTCTCATGTCATGAAGTTTCTAAATCAACCATCATATTGCATGAATTTCCAACACATGAGCATTTGCACATCCAAGAAAATTTTGGAGGGAAAATTGGAAATTTAAAAATGGTGCATTGTATGGACTTTCTACCATTACCATTGGGTTTGAAATGTGATTTTGAGTGAAAATAGTGAGCTACATGTTACTGTTCACGCATGCATTTCATGCATGAGGTGAAAGTGCAAATTTGTGCATGCACCTTATACTCTCTTAATCTCATTTAGCTTTGGCCTAATCATGTTTTCAGGTTGATTAAGAGGACATATATAAGGTTAATCATAACTGTTTTCATTCATAACACAAGTTTCAGATCTAGATCCAAGTTTCATTCTCAAATTTCTCTCAAAAAGATTTTCCAAATTCTTCACACAAACTTCATTTCTCTTGTTGAATTGTTGATCATGGAATGGTTTTGAGTGAGATTGGACGTGCCATTGGTGTTTCTCTGCTCAATTTTGTGCATGCTTGAAGCTTGAAGCATTAATGGAGTTTTCAAATTCAGTTGGATTCACACGTATTTAAGCTTCCAGTTCTTCATCAATCATCTCCATAAGTCTTCTGGAGCAGCTTTGGATCATCTGGAGCTTTGAATCGCGCAAAACAAGGAACTGTTCTTCAAGAGGTGAGTTTTTCGAGCTTCATAATTTCACAATCCATGTAGATATTCTTGTAGATCTTGCTTTGCTGATCGTTTTGATATAAATTTCGTGCGATTTGGATAAAAATTGAGAGAGATATGCTTGATTGAAGTTTCACATGTCAAACTTTATTTGATTCGTTTTGTATGATTAATGATGAATTAACATGAAATGATAATGGATCCACAACATACATTGCATGAGGATTTGATTGATATAATTTTTTTGGATTCTGAGCATTTCTGGAAATTTCTGGAAATTTGGATGAAGTTCATATGAACATTCATCTTCTTCCTCATGAAGAAGATGAAGATGCATGCATTTCTGGAATTCTGGAAAAATTATGGCGGTTTTGTGCAAATAACGACGGTTTGAACCGTCCTAATCTGAGCGCTAGGGTTCTTGCTGTAGCGCGCGCTCAGAATTCATTTAATCCATGATCCTCACTTCGATTCCTGCTTCAGGCGTTTTTTGGAATTTATTTTTCACTTTTGCCATGCTACGCCATTTTTATTTCACATTTTTTCATCAACTTGTAAAAACCATAGTAAATTGAAAAATGATCCAATTCACTCCCAATCTTTTGAAAAATGTTCCTTGTTTTGTCTAGTTTTTTATGATGATGATTTTAGAAGTTGTGCATGGCTGGAATTTTATTTGCTCTAGGTTGATTGACCACATGTGCATTTATGACATTGCCTTACTCTTTCCTTTGTGAAATGCTTGTTTTTAATCCAATGGACTTGAAATTTTACATGCTGATTCTAGACACATTGATGGATGTTTTGGTTTTAGTTTGGTATTTTTCTCATGCACCATTTCTGTTTTATGCTTGTGTTTGCATGGTGTGACAATTTGTGTCACACATTTGATTGTCCAACTTGTGCAATTTAATTCCCATGCCAAATAATCTTTGGTGCTTCTGAGTTTTTGTATGTTGATTATGTTGGATGTCTTAAATGCTCGTTAATTTTTCCAGAATTATTTGAATCATTTTTGTTTTGATTTGGAATTTTCATTCATGTTGACCAAATATGAGCTTTAAAATTGTCTTTGACTTCTTTTGATCATGAAATGCTTTTGCTCTGTGATCTTGATGTGATCCTTTTTAGGATATGTTAATATGTGATTGAAGTTACATTGTGTTGAATTTCAGCTCCTGTGTTGAATTTTTTCTTCACCTTTGACCCTAGGCTTTGACCTAGTGGTTTGTTACTTACATGTGAGCTTTGCTTTCAGGTTTAAGCATCCAAATGACATGGTTGATGATGCTTCATTATTTTGATATCGATATTTGCTTTTGATTACTAACATTGTGTGTTTTGTAGGTTGATGATAACTCATTTGAGTTTGGTTTATGGCTTTTGCCTTGTACATTGGGATTGTCTGTTGGTTATTAACTGTTGTTTGTTTGTCTATATAGTTGAACTGATTGGTTTAGTTGTTTTCACAAGTACCTAAGTTGCTTTAAGTTCATTTGAACTTTGTTTTGCTTGCTTGTGGTTGGCATACCACTGAGGTATAATTCCTTGATCTTCATGTAGTCTGGAAGACCTGTCATGTTACTTTGGCAGGCACCTGTCTGAAGCCCTCCTTAAGAGGCAATGTTTGTGGATGTTTAATTTTGTGCCAAGCAGGTAAAGACCTCTTAAGAGGCAATTGGCAGATAAAAGGGATGTGCCATCCATCCCCTTCTATTCAGTTGTGTCATTCACATTGCTCACACCATGTGTTGATGCATTGTGAATAAGAACCCAAGATCTTATCGTGTCAGTCATGTGGAGAAGAGTTCCTACATTCTGAACTCCCACACTTTCTATTTGATTCATGCTCTCCCAGGCCAGGGATAAGAGCTATGAGGCACAACCCTCATCTCCATTTCATCTGCTTCACCCTAACTCTCAATGTTAGGGTTAATAGCTAAAAACACCCCATTTTAGTTGGCTTGTTTTTACAGCCTAGCCTTGTATGAGCCAATTGTTTGCATATAGTGTGTGTGCTTGCTTTATTGTGCTTGTATTTGCTTGATTGTGCTGTTTAGGCTAGCTTGCTTCATGTGCAAGTTAGGATAGAGACCTCAACATAGGGATCGTATGCATGACAACTTCTAGGCTCGAGTCGTAGTCTCCCTAGTAGTCTGTTGTCTCCCTTTATCTCTGGTTAGGTTAGAAGTTCTTTCCCTGTTTAGGGGAACTACGTCGCCCTGATCCTCATATCAGATGAGATACGTAGGCAGGAGATGAGCTGATCTCTCCGGGCGCCCTTTTTCTTTTTCAACCCCTTTGTGTGTGTTTGGAGTCCGACGTAAGTCCAGCGATTGGCAGTTGGTTTCATGTGTCTTGTTTGCTTGTTGGAGTCTGACGTAAGTCCAGCGATTGGCGGTTGGTTTCCCGTGTCTTGTTTGCTTGCTGGAGTCTGACGTAAGTCCAGCCATTGGCGGTTGGTTTCCTGTGTCTTGTTTGCTTGTTGGAGTCTGACGTAAGTCCAGCGATTGGCAGTTGGTTTCCTGTGTTTGTTTCTTTGTTTGGAGTCTGACATAAGCCCAACGATTGGCAGTTGGTTTCCTGTGTGTCTGTGTTTGCTTGTTTGGAGTCTGACGTAAGTCCAGCGATTGGCAGTCGGTTTCCTGTTTGTTGTTTGTTTGTGCGGAGTCTGACGTAAGTCCAGCGATTAGCAGTCGGTTTCCTGTTTGTGTTCTGTTTGGCGTGCGTTAGCCGAGCTACGAGTGCTCTGATTCTTCTCCGGTCAGAGAAGATACGTATGCATTGGATGCGACATCCTAGCGAGCACGTTTCCCCTGTCCCGAATTACATCGACTCTGATGTCTGTGTCTGACAGACTACGTAGGCCCAGGATGCGATATCCTGTCGAGTCTGTTTCTTCCGTCTTTTCTGTGTTTCCTTCCAGCCTTGTGCAGTGTTTGAGCAGTCTTTAGCAACCTTCTTTCTATTCTTTCTGAGTGTGGATCCCGTCGAGTACGACAAATGCGTAGGGGTGCTAATACCTTCCCTTCGCATAACCGACTCCCGATCCCATCAATCTCTGGTCGCGAGACCATGTCTTTTCCAGGTTTACTTCGAGCGTTTCCTTTCCCTCCTTTGGGATAAATAACGCATGGTGGCGGCTCTGTTGTTTCGTTTTCCCGCCGGTTTTTCGCGTAATGCGACGGCTGGCGACTCCACTGGGGATTAAAAGAAGTTGACCTCTTGCTGGTCCATCTTCCCTAAGCGAGTCAGTCCTAGCGCTCTCTAGGATAGTTTTGGTTGCTTTTACTGCTTTATTTATTGCATCCCTGTTTATTATGCTGTGATTGTATATACTTGCGTAGATATTTGCATGCATCATACTGTCATGTTGGATTCTGTACAGATTGGTTCCTCTGATTTGGGGTGGGTGTTCTGAGTGAGGCCCAATACCCAGGCCTGAGTATACACCTAGGATTAGCGTGGTCTCATGTTTCTTCACATGTTGTACGACATGATGCGGAGACGTGATGCCACAGCCGAACGAGGTTCATCTGAGAGAGTCCTTCCGGGTGGAGTTATTCCACTTAGGTTGGGTTATCCCATTTGATTTGTTGACTTCGGTGACCGTTCTTTCTCGGATCTTTGATTTAGATGATCTCAAGAGAGCTCCAACGGCACACCCGAAAGGGCAAACCCGTTGAGTATCTTTGCCCGATTGTCGAAACCATTATCCGCCTTAGGACGACCTTGTTAGAATTCACCTGTGAGGGGAGGGTTTGATCCTTGCAAGTACAGTTTCTATTAGTGATGTTGTGTTGGTGACCTTAAGTTGGATTTATGGATCTTTATTTTTGAGACGCCGGAGGTTTGACCGTGGTATTGATCAGAGGGTTCCGTTTATTTCGGATCCCTGGGCTGAATTTGAGGGTACTTGCTCAGATGGTGACTATGGTGCAGATGGAATTATGGATATCTATCTCTGACACGCCGGAATTCTTCCGTGATATCTATCAGCGGGTTCCGTTTATTTCGGATCCCCGGGTTGAACTTGAGGATATTTGTTCAGAGGATCTGGTTGTCATCCATTCAGTGGATTTCTTGTGTTGATAGTGATATATTCCCTGGTTCCGTTTATTTCGGAACTTCCCAAGTTGGATTTATGGTTATTCGAGCCCTCAGATGATTGTAATTAGTTCAGGGACTGGTCTAGTACAGTTGATCCTCAGATGACTTGGAAGATGGCACAAGTGACCTGCCTGCATGCATTTGCATCATTTCCATTTCGCATTCATCTGCATCCAACCCATGTCTATCCGTACTCAGGGTCCATTTTTTGATTGAGATTCTCGTTGAGAGACATCCGGATGTCAGAAGGTTATTGATCAAAAATTATCGGTCTCGATGAAGCCAGAGTCAAAGGACAAAATATTCCTAGTACGGATAGACATTGCATGCGTGAGTCATATTAACCTGTTTTCTGTTTTGTAGGTGTCAGTATCTAACCAGTGCGCATAACTCTTCCGTTCAGATATCCAGCCAGACTCAATAAATCTAAGCTGATGGATCCACCCAACGCCGACATTCTCGAATTGAAAGAGATGATGGGGGAGTTGTTCAAAGTCGTGCAAGGGCTCGCCTTGGGGCAGAAAGCAATGGCTGAGAGGTTGGAAAGGATTGAAGGTTGGATGATAAAGGAGAAAGTTCAGGGAAAGGCTCCGTCATCCGTGGTAAAGAAGCCCTCTGGCAATGGTCAGCCCGAGAAGGAGGTTGAGTCAAGTGGTGTGCAGGCCAAAAAAGAACGTGGTAAGGATCGTTACCACCCTTATGCTGCCACTGTAACCACCCCTGTTGGTAATCCACCTGCACCACAGCAACAATCGCCACCTCAACAGAAAGCGCCGAAAGCTAAAGGCCAAGTGAAGAAGGGGACGGATCGTCAGTTTGATAAGCCACCCGTGACTTATACCCTTCTGTTCAAGAGGCTGAGGGACCTTGGGTTAGTTCGGCCGAGGATATTGGTTCCTGTAGAACAACATCGGAGTCCTACAAACTACGACGAGAATGCCAGGTGCGAGTTCCATTCTGGGGCACCCGGACATAGCATTGAGGGTTGTAGAGCTTTTAAGCATGCCGTCCAGGACATGGTGGATTCTAAGGCCATCAGTTTGGCGCTAACACTGAATGTTAACGCTAACCCCGTGCCAGGTCCCGTGGGGGTGAAGAGGATGTCAAAGGACAAGAGAGGAATAGAGGTGACTGAGGGGGGTCAGTTAAAAACTCCCATGTCTATGGTCCCAAAACATCTGATGAAGAGTGGAGCATTCCCTAGTGTTGATAACTGTTGTGCGGCTGTCGCCACAAACGGGTGTGTAGTGATGGGGGAAACGATCCAGAGAATGATGGAAGTAGAAATGGACGGTGAAAAATTTGAAACACCAAGTCAGGCAGTTGAAACCGTCAAGGTGGAGAATGCCATTCTTGCTGAGAAAGGGAAGAAGTTGTCCATTTCTTCTTACAAACAGGCCATGGAAGTGGTGAAGAACGGAGAAGCCCTAGGTTAGGGAAAGATCATAGACATTATGGTGAAAGCGGATATGTTCGGGGTTGGCTATCAGCCAGATCAAGATTCGTCTAGACAGAACAGAGGATGTCGTCCACCGTTCACATTCATCAGTGCTGGAATGCTGGATCCAGGTCACACCTGTACAGTGGGTGAAGAGATTGACAGTGAATGCGAGCTTGATTCGTGGATAAGATCGTGCGTACCAGGGAACTGGAAGGCCTCAAAGATCATCACCGTCACTCATCCTGAAGAGTAGTATTTCTGTTTTTCAATTCTGTTTGCATGAAAGTCATACGTTTTGCCCGAAACGTAATGGTCCATTGTAAGGGCCACCTCATGTGTTTCATTTTGCAACATTTTGCATCATTAATAAATGGATGTTTTTGTAGTAAAAGCGGTGCTCCCTGTCTTTCATTTATTTGTGCAGTTTAAAAATAAAATAAAAATGGCAATGTTAATTTTTATTTTTTTCTTTCCTTTTGATTCATTTAGTTCCAACTTCAAAAGTGACTATCCTCCTGATCTCATCGATAACAATTCGGTTACACCTCTGTACGACTTCGACAATCCGACCTATCCTGCCGAAGAAGAAGGCGAAGAAGATTGTGATCTGCCGGAATTAGCCAAGTTGTTGAAAAGAGAGGAGAAGGTGATTCAACCGCACGAGGAGCGATTCAAGATTGTTATTCCAGACACCGCCGAGGTCAGAAAGGAAGTGAAAGTTGGGGCCGCTTCAGAGGCGAGTCGAGAGCAGAATGGTAGCCCTGTTGAAAGAACAGGTTGATAGCTTCGTCTGGTTGTATCAGGATATGCCAGGGTCGGATACCGATATCGCGGTACACAAGCTACCATTAAGAGAAGACTGTCTTCCAGTGAAGCAGAAGCCGGTGCCGAAAAAGGATGAGAAGGAGAGAATGTGTGTGGATTACCAAGATGTGAACAAATCTAGTTCGAAAGAGGAATTCCCAGTACTTCACATCGATGCGCTGGTAGATAATACAACTCAGTTCTCGGTGTTTTTCTTCATGGATGGCTTTGTTGGATAAAATCAAATTGATTTGTTGCCAGATGATATGGAATAAACAATGTTCATCACACCAGAGGGCACCTTCTTGTTACAAGGTGATACCATTCAGTCTCAAAAAGGCCGGTGCCACGTATCAGAGGTCTATGGTGACTTTGTTTCATGATACGATTCATCATGAAAGAGAACGCTATGTGGATGACATGACAGCAAAGTCCCAAACGGAAAAATGGGCATACGGTAGACCGGGGCAAGTTGTTTGACCGGTTGAGACAACTCAGACTAAGGTTGAGTCCGAATCAGTGCACTCGTGAAGTGTTGTCCGGTAAAGTGCTGAGGCTTGTTGTGAGCGAATAAGAGGAATCGAGGTTGATCCTGCTAAGAAAGAAAGAAAAAAAGAAAGAAAAAAAGAAAGAAAAAAAGAAAGAAAAAAAGAAAGAAAAAAAGAAAAGAAAAAAGCAATGCAAGAAATGCCTGAACCGAGAACGGAAAGAGAGGTTCGTGGTTTGTTAGGTAGATTGAACTGCATTTCACGGTTCACGTCTCATCTAACAACCATGTGTGAACATATATCCAAGTTGAAAAAAAGAGATCAAACGGTCAGATGGATAATGATTGCCAAGGGGCATTGAAAGATAAAAGAATAAGTTGCAGGAACCTCCGATTTTGATGCCTCCTGTGGAAGGAACAACTGTTAATCTGGTACTTGACGGCCTTCGAGGGGTCTATGAGGTGTACTGGGGCAGCATGACGAGTCTTGTCGAAAAGAGCATGCAATTTACCTTAGCAAAAAGTTTATCGACTGTGAAACAATACATTCACTGCTCGAGAAAATTTGATGTACTTTGGCATAGGCTGCTCGCCGACTGAGACAGTATATGCTGGTTTGTGCCACTTTATGGATTTCCAAGATGGATCCGATCGAGTATGTGTTTGAGAAGCCAACATTGACCGGACGGGTTGTGAGAGGGCAAAAGAATGTTGACTGATTTGTGATACTCTCAGAAGGCAATCAAAGGAGTGTATTGTCCGGTTACCTCGCCAAGCAACCCATTGAGGATTATCAATCGAAGAAGTCTGAGTTCCCTGATGAGGACATCGAGATTTTCAAAATCGAAAGATTGTGAGAAACCAATCCCGGAGGAGGGGCCTGACCCTGAATCCGAACGGATTCTGATGTCTGATGGGGGGTTAATGTGAATAAGTTAGTGCTGCTTTGGTTACGCCAAAGGGAATGTTGCCTGGATAACATTTGAATGCACCAAAGACATGGTGGCTGAGCACGAAGCTTGTATCCTGGGTATCGAACCTCGGGGCGTGCATCTACTGGGGCAACGTCTTCCTCGCGGGTGTATGAGAAGGAATTGGTGCCACCATTTGAGGTCCAGATTTCATCATGGAGAGTCCTGGTGGGCGTAAAATTGGAGAAGGCTGAGTGGCGCGTTGAGCCTGATTGAGGAAAAGAGGCTGGCGGTTATTTGTCATGGGGCAGTTGTACCCAGTGAGTGAAGAGTGTTGTTGACCGAAAAGTGCGACCTCGTGCATACCACGTGGAAGAGCTGGTATTGAAAAGGATCCTTCCTCCTCGAGACGATCGTGGGGCAAACGGATATACAGTTATGAGTGTCCATTCGTGGTCAAGAAGGTTCGCTGGCAGAGCTTTGTTGTCAACAACCACGGGCGACGAGGATTTTCCATCCCTTGTGAATGCAGACGCAGTTAAAAGATACTTCGTAAAAAAGAGACCCGCTAGACGAAAAGAATAAAAAAGTCCAGGCAAAAAAGGGTATCCCGGCGAACAAAAAAAAAAGGTTCGAGCAAAAGTTAGGGATAAAGAATAAAAGAATATGTACACCTGGCAAGTCGAAAACCCCACAAGGGCGACTTGGGCAAAAAAGGGTATCCCGGTGGACTGAAAACCCGAGAGGGCGGTCCAGGCAAAAGAGGGAATGAAACGAACAACTGCGTCTAGCATGATCGTTTGTGCTTTGGATATGACTTGGATAATCCCCGACAGAGATCGATTGGAAGCGTCTTGTTCAGAAAACAGAAAGTGCGGAAAGTCTTGAGGACATATGGGGTGTAACCGAGTTGGAACCCGATGAGATCACGATTTCACATTGCCATTAGGATAGATTTTTCCTTTTGTGCACAATCACCTCTTTCCAGGGTTTGCTTCCTGTGTGTTGCTCGGTTCTGAGCCACCTTTTTTTCAGTCAATAAAATGCATGTTCAGTCAAATAATTTTGTTTTTTGTTTTCATTACCGCTTTGATTGCAAAAACATCCGTTTAGTGTGATAAAGAATATTTGCATTTTGAAACATGGAGATCCCTTCCGATGCATGCTTATAAGATTGAAATCTGGAAATCTTATTCGGAAGTTTGAGTGACCTAAGGGTTGGAATTTTGGCACGCCTGGGGCACGTTCTTATCTAACGATCTCTTTGCAGGTGATGTTGGTTTGTTTTCACTCACTTGCAGGCTGTGATATGAATCCTTTTGACAAAAGATCCCCGCAGAGTCCAATCAGGGGCAAGGGATAGACGAACGGTGAAAAGACGGTGAAAGAGTTGCGACGATGATCCTAGAAGGTAATCAAGAAGACTCTTCAAAGTCTGAAGATTAGAGAGTTAGCCTGGATTTGAGGAGCATTCGTCTCAAAGCAAAGAAAAGACGAGAATACTGGGTGATGAATCAGAAGAGACCGGATGAGTCTGGGAGCTTTCAAAAGTGGAAAGTTGACACTGTGGTTGAGTTGCTGTCTCCCCAGTGGATTTTGGGCTTGTCTCCCCAGCGTAGTCAAGATCAGGGGTTCCTCAGCGGAGTTGAGCCTGTTTCTCCAGCAAGTTGGAAAGTGGCTATTTCCCCAAGCAAGTCTGAAAGCTATTAGAACTGTTCTTCCCAGGCAGAGGCGTCTGTGGATAGTGTGTCCCTCAGTAGCAGGTTCAAAGGCTATTCTATCCCCAACAGGGTTGAAGATGTTTCCCCAGCACGTTTGAGAAGTTGGCCTGTCCCCGGCTAGTCTGAAGGTTGTTGAATCCCCACTGAGCCGGAAGGTGGTGGTATCCCCAGCGGAGGTATCAATGAGTAGTCCGTTCCTTAGCGGTCAGGTTTGAAGTACTGTAATCCTCAGCATGATCGTGAATTCCTTTCCCCAGCAGGGTGTGAACATTCTCCCCAGCAGTTTTGAAGTGGGTAGTTTTCCCAGCAGAGGTTGGTATTGATGGTTTTCCCCAGCGAAGTCCCCATGTGGATCAGGTTCGGTGAAAATTATCCCCAGTAGAGTTTATCCTGCTCAGGGGTTGACAGTTATCCCCAGTGGAGGTTTGCATTGGTTGTTTCCCCTAGCGGAGTCCCCAAGTGGATTGGATCAGTGGAAGTTGTCCCCGGTGGAATGTATCCTTTCTCCAACAGCCATTGCTAGTCCCTAGCATGATTGAGAGGTTGGTGTGTTCCCCAGCCAGAGACTCCCCGATTGACTTAGTTTCTCTGCCGTCCCCAGAGTGTCAGATCAGCAAAGCACCCCCAGCAGTGCGTCTCCCCACAGAGTTGGAGAATCTAATCAGATTTGTGTGCTCAGAGAAGCGACCATTTGCTCCCCGGCAGGAGTTTTCTTCATTTGCATCTTGCATGTAGTAATCATTGCATCCTCAAATAGCGTAGCATTTCCATTCAATATGGAGCATTACGCCATAGAAAAATTCAAACATATGCATTCATGTGTTAGACCTAATTGGACCCTATCCCCAGCAGAGGCGGATCATTGTTCAACATCTATACGACACATTTGCTACAGTTGCTCCTGACAGCATTCAGGATTGATAATCCCCCCAGAGAGGTTTATTTCCTCACCCGCAGGTGAAAGGAAAGCTTGACTCTCCCCAGTGAGATCCCCAACGAGTGTTGGCCTTGTCTTGACATACGTAGATGTCATCCTTGTGATACCCGTTGGTGTCGTGGTTTCCCCGTGTGGGTCTTGTTTTGGTGTCCATAGACATCATCTTTCGATGTTCGTAACCTCCTCTATCTTTCTTTCCATTCATCCGATGATGTCTGGTCACCTCTCCGTTGGTGTCGATAAACGTCGAGCTTCTCCCGTTCGTCCGTTGACGTCTGGTCGAGTTTTCCCATTCATTCGTTGATGTCTGGTCACCTCTCCGTTGGTATTGGTAAACGTCGAGCTTCTCCCGTTCGTCCGTTGACGTCTGGTCGAGTCTTCCCATTCATCCGTTGATGTCTGGTCACCTCTCCGTTGGTATTGGTAAACGTCGAGCTTCTCCTGTTCGTCCATTGACGTCTGGTCGAGTCTTCCCATTCATCCGTTGATGTTTGGTCACCTCTCCGTTGGTATTGGTAAACGTTGAGTTTTTCCCATTCGTCCGTTGACGTCTGGTTATATTTCTTTCTTTCCATTCATCCGTTGATGTCTGGTCACCTCTCCGTTGGTTTCGATAAACATTGAGTTTTTCCTAGTCGTCCGTTGACGTCGAGTTGCATCCCTTCCCATTCATCCGTTGATGTCTGGTCACCTCTCCGTTGGTGTCGATAAACGCCGAGCTTCTCCCGTTCGTCCTTTGACGTCTGGTCGAGTCTTCCCATGCATCCGTTGATGTCCGGTCACCTCTCCGTTGGTGTCGATAAACGTCGAGCTTCTCCCGTTCGTCCGTTGACGTCTGGTCGAGTTTTCCCATTCATCCATTGATGTCTGGTCACCTCTCCGTTGGTATTGGTAAACGTCGAGCTTCTCCCGTTCGTCCGTTGACGTCTGGTCGAGTCTTCCCATTCATCCGTTGATGTCTGGTCACCTCTCCGTTGGTATTGGTAAACGTCGAGCTTCTCCCGTTCGTCCGTTGACGTCTGGTCGAGTCTTCCCATTCATCCGTTGATGTCTGGTCACCTCTCCGTTGGTATTGGTAAACGTCGAGCTTCTCCCGTTCGTCCGTTGACGTCTGGTCGAGTCTTCCCATTCATCTGTTGATGTCTGGTCACCTCTCCGTTGGTATTGGTAAACGTTGAGTTTTTCCCATTCGTCCGTTGACGTCTGGTTGTATTTCTTTCTTTCCATTCATCCGTTGATGTCTGGTCACCTCTCCGTTGGTTTCGATAAACGTTGAGTTTTTCCTAGTCGTCCGTTGACGTCTAGTTGCATCCCTTCCCATTCATCCGTTGATGTCTGGTCACCTCTCCGTTGGTGTCGATAAACGTCGAGCTTCTCCCGTTCGTCCGTTGACGTTTGGTCGAGTCTTCCCATTCATCCTTTGATGTCTGGTCACCTCTCCGTTGGTGTCGATAAACGTCGAGCTTCTCCCGTTCGTCCGTTGACGTCTGGTCGAGCCTTTCCAGTCATCCGTTGATGTCTGGTCACCTCTCCGTTGGTGTCGGTAAACGTTGAGTTTTTCCTATTCGTCCGTTGACGTCTAGTTGTATCCTTTTTCCATTCATCCGTTGATGTCTGGTCACCTCTCCGTTGGTATAGATAAACGTCGAGTTTTTCCCGTTCGTCCGTTGACGTTTGGCTGTATCTTTTCATTGATAAGAATCAAAATCCCCAGTGGAGTCGTTGGTAAACGTCTTGTCTGATCCAGTGATAAATATCAGATCCCAGTGGAAGTTGCCATTGGTGAACCTTCTTTTCTTGGATCCTTGCAGAGTGCAAATTTCTACGGTTCTTTGGTATTCAATCCCTGTGTACCTTGAAGGTCTGACAGCCGTTGCTCTCATCCGTTCAGGTTCCCAATTGATTGAATAGGGGCAGCTGTAGCACCTCAAATTTGCACCCCCCATTTGTACATTCATTTCATTTTTAGGTCGTTAACATTGCATTAGCATTGCATATCATGTTGCATTTCATCAGGCAAGACTGATCAGGAGAATCCATCTGTGCAAGAAAACAAGGGTTTTTCCATGAGATAAAGGCCCTATGGTTATTCTAGAGAGCTTACATGAATCAAGGATCATTTTGAAGCAATTTGGCCAAGTGTTGAAGGCTCAGAAGTCCACAGTGCATGATCAAGTCATCTGAGGCCCATAAAAGTCAACTGCAAGTCAACTGAGGGCTAGGAGATGGAGAAATGGTTTGAGACACTTCATTCATGTCCCAAAGAAGGTTATTCAACATGTCCAACATCTACCTTGAAGATTTTGAAGCCAGATCAAAAGTTTCCCAAAATGGAAAGTGACCTGTAATTTGAAAGTTTCCAAAAATGGCAAGTTTTGGACCAACTTCAGCTCAACTTTCCAACATCAAAGAAGCTTCAAATGAAATTTTGTCCAACATGAAAGTTGAAGATCTTTCTCTCCCATTTCCAAAAAGTCCAAGATCATGAATTTCTAATGAATGGTTAAGGAGTTATGATCAAATCATTGCAAAGTGTGCTTGAAACTTCAAATGGCCATATCTTTTGAACCAAAACTCCAAATTTGGTGGTTCTTTTTGCATGGTTCTTCTCATGTCATGAAGTTTCTAAATCAACCATCATATTGCATGAATTTCCAACACATGAGCATTTGCACATCCAAGAAAATTTTGGAGGGAAAATTGGAAATTTAAAAATGGTGCATTGTATGGACTTTCTACCATTACCATTGGGTTTGAAATGTGATTTTGAGTGAAAATAGTGAGCTACATGTTACTGTTCACGCATGCATTTCATGCATGAGGTGAAAGTGCAAATTTGTGCATGCACCTTATACTCTCTTAATCTCATTTAGCTTTGGCCTAATCATGTTTTCAGGTTGATTAAGAGGACATATATAAGGTTAATCATAACTGTTTTCATTCATAACACAAGTTTCAGATCTAGATCCAAGTTCCATTCTCAAATTTCTCTCAAAAAGATTTTCCAAATTCTTCACACAAACTTCATTTCTCTTGTTGAATTGTTGATCATGGAGTGGTTTTGAGTGAGATTGGACGTGCCATTGGTGTTTCTCTGCTCAATTTCGTGCATGCTTGAAGCTTGAAGCATTAATGGAGTTTTCAAATTCAGTTGGATTCACACGTATTTAATCTTCCAGTTCTTCATCAATCATCTCCATAAGTTTTCTGGAGCAGCTTTGGATCATCTGGAGCTTTGAATCGCGCAAAACAAGGAACTGTTCTTCAAGAGGTGAGTTTTTCGAGCTTCATAATTTCACAATCCATGTAGATATTCTTGTAGATCTTGCTTTGCTGATCGTTTTGATATAAATTTCGTGCGATTTGGATAAAAATTGAGAGAGATATGCTTGATTGAAGTTTCACATGTCAAACTTTATTTGATTCGTTTTGTATGATTAATGATGAATTAGCATGAAATGATAATGGATCCACAACATACATTGCATGAGGATTTGATTGATATAATTTTTTTTTGGATTCTGAGCATTTCTGGAAATTTCTGGAAATTTGGATGAAGTTCATATGAACATTCATCTTCTTCCTCATGAAGAAGATGAAGATGCATGCATTTCTGGAATTCTGGAAAAATTATGGCAGTTTTGTGCAAATAACGACGGTTTGAACCGTCCTAATCTGAGCACTAGGGTTCTTGCTGTAGCGCGCGCTCATAATTCATTTAATCCATGATCCTCACTTCGATTCCTGCTTCAGGCGTTTTTTGGAATTTATTTTTCACTTTTGCCATGCTATGCCATTTTTATTTCAGATTTTTTTTATCAACTTGTAAAAATCATAGTAAATTGAAAAATGATTCAATTCACTCCCAATTTTTTGCAAAATGTTCCTTGTTTTGTCTAGTTTTTTATGATGATGATTTCAGAAGTTGTACATGGCTGGAATTTTATTTTCTCTAGGTTGATTGACCACATGTGCATTTATGACATTGCCTTACTCTTTCCTTTGTGAAATGCTTGTTTTTAATCCAATGGACTTGAAATTTTACATGATGATTCTAGACACATTTATGGATGTTTTGGTTTTGGTTTGGTATTTTTCTCATGCACCATTTCTGTTTTATGCTTGTGTTTGCATGGTGTGACAATTTGTGTCACACATTTGATTGTCCAACTTGTGCAATTTAATTCCCATGCCAAATAATCTTTGGTGCTTCTGAGTTTTTGTATGTTGATTATGTTAGATGCCTTGAATGCTAGTTAATTTTTCCAGAATTATTTGAATTATTTTTGTTTTGATTTGGAATTTTCATTCATGTTGACCAAATATGAGCTTTAAAATTGTCTTTGACTTCTTTTGATCATGAAATGCTTTTGCTCTGTGATCTTGATGTGATCCTTTTTAGGATATGTTAATATGTGATTGAAGTTACATTGTGTTGAATTTCAGCTCCTGTTTTGAATTTTTTCTTCACCTTTGACCCTAGGCTTTGACCTAGTGGTTTGTTACTTACATGTGAGCTTTGCTTTCAGGTTTAAGCATCCAAATGACATGGTTGATGATGCTTCATTATTTTGATATTGATATTTGCTTTTGATTACTAACATTGTGTGTTTTGTAGGTTGATGATAACACATTTGAGTTTGGTTTATGGCTTTTCCCTTGTACATTGGGATTGTCTGTTGGTTATTAACTGTTGTCTGTTTGTCTGTACAGTTGAACTGATTGGTTTAGTTGTTTTCATAGGTAGCTAAGTTGCTTTAAGTTCATTTGAACTTTGTTTTGCTTGCTTGTGGTTGGCATACCACTGAGGTATAATTCCTTGATCTTCATGTAGTCTGGAAGACCTGTCATGTTACTTTGGCAGGCACCTGTCTGAAGCCCTCCTTAAGAGGCAATGTTTGTGGATGTTTAATTTTATGCCAAGCAGGTAAAGACCTCTTAAGAGGAAATTGGCAGATAAAAGGGATGTGCCATCCATCCCCTTCTATTCAGTTGTGTCATTCACTTTGCTCACACCATGTGTTGATGCATTGTGAATAAGAACCCAAGATCTTGTTGTGTTAGTCATGTGGAGAAGAGTTCCTACATTCTGAACTCCCACACTTTCTATTTGATTCATGCTCTCCTAGGCCAGGGATAAGAGCTATGAGGCACAACCCTCATCTCCATTTCATCTGCTTCACCCTAACTCTCAATGTTAGGGTTAAGAGCTAAAAACACCCCATTCCAGTTGGCTTGTTTTTACAACCTAGCTTTGTATGAGCCAATTGTTTGCATATAGTGTGTGTGCTTGCTTTGTTGTGCTGTTTAGGCTAGCTTGCTTCCTGTGCAAGTTAGGATAGAGACCTCAACATAGGGATCGTATGAATGACAACTTCTAGGCTCGAGTCGTAGTCTCCCTAGTAGTCTGTTGTCTCCCTTTGTCTCTGGTTAGGTTAGAAGTTCTTTCCCTGTTTAGGGGAACTACGTCGCTCTGATCCTCATACCAGATGAGGTACGTAGGTAGGAGATGAGCTGATCTCTCCGGGCGCCCTTTTTCTTTTTCAACCCCTTTGTGTGTGTTTGGAGTCCGACGTAAGTCCAACGATTGGCAGTTGGTTTCCTGTGTCTTGTTTGCTTGTTGGAGTCTGACGTAAGTCCAGCGATTGGCGGTTGATTTCCTGTGTCTTGTTTGCTTGTTGGAGTCTGACGTAAGTCCAGCGATTGGCGGTTGGTTTCCTGTGTCTTGTTTGCTTGTTGGAGTCTGACGTAAGTCCAGCGATTGGCAGTTGGTTTCCTGTGTTTGTTTCTTTGTTTGGAGTCTGACATAAGCCCAACGATTGGCAGTTGGTTTCCTGTGTGTCTGTGTTTGCTTGTTTGGAGTCTGACGTAAGTCCAGCGATTGGCAGTCGGTTTCCTGTTTGTTCTTTGTTTGTGCGGAGTCTGACGTAAGTCCAGCGATTGGAAGTCGGTTTCCTGTTTGTGTTCTTTTTGGCATGCGTTAGCCGAGCTACGAGTGCTCTGATTTTTCTCCGGTCAGAGAAGATACGTATGCATTGGATGCGACATCCTAGCGAACACGTTTCCCCTGTCCCGAACTACGTCGACTCTGATGTCTGTGTCTGACAGACTACGTAGGCCCAGGATGCGATATCCTGCCGAGTCTGTTTCTTCCGTCTTTTCTGTGTTTCCTTCCAGCCTTGTGTAGTGTTTGAGCAGTCTTTAGCAACCTTCTTTCTATTCTTTCTGAGCGTGGATCCCGTCGAGTACGACGGATGCGTAGGGGTGCTAATACCTTCCCTTCGCATAACCGACTCCCGATCCCATCAATCTCTGGTCGCGAGACCATGTCTTTTCCAGGTTTACTTCGAGCGTTTCCTTTCCCTCCTTTGGGATAAATAACGCACGGTGGCGGCTCTGTTGTTTCGTTTTCCCACCGGTTTTTCGCGTAATGCGACAATATGTATATATGATGATTATGCTGACAAAACAATCACAAAGGATACAACATGTTACTGATCTGAATCATCGATACAATTCTCGGCCAATCCACACAAGAGGGAAACAACTGCTAGAGAAAAGATCAAACATCTCAAAGGCTCAACCCTAGTTGGGGAAGAGAGGAGAAGATTTGCTGAGGAAACTGATATCAACTCTGCGGGGAATCTTAGGTCACCACCATATTACATGGGAGATAACCTTGCAGGGGATAAATAGAAATAGCTACTCAGAAACCAGGATGAAACTCTGACTGGGAGCGAATCTGATGGCGACTTGTGGGGAACCAAAGTTCTGCCGAAACCTGTTGCAATGAAGTGCCTACAACCCGAGGGAGGACAACCACAAGCTCGGCTTAGGATAACGGCGAACTAACCGACTGGGGAAATCAACAAACACCGGATGCTAACATACTGCCAGGGATGAAAGAGGAAACATGCCAACTGTTTGGGGAGAACCAACAATGCTCCACTTTTAGGGCTTACTGCTTTCAAACCACTATTGATATTCCTTTTAATGAAATCGATTGCTTAATGCTTTTAGATGTTTAAGAAAAATATGATTTTGATTAAAATTTAATTTCAAAAATGATCATAATAAAATTTAAATCTCTTTGGCTGAATTAAACAAGAGTAGAAACAATTGGATAAAAAGCTCAACTTTATTTAATAGAATGGTAGTTTACAAATGACAAGACTCCATAGATCTTTACAAAAGTTGAAAATGGTAATTACATGGAAAAGGGCTACATTGAATACAATGATCACTAATCATTCTACCAACTCTTGATATCCACTGTGCTCATGGTTGCTCTACTGGGGATCAGAATCTGACAATGTGCTCAAGAACATCTTCAGAACTGAAGATCAGCAGGATGCAGTTACTTGCCATAATCCCTAATTTTTGCATAAATTGCCCTAAGGTGGGGTACTCAATTTATCGGGATAATTCTTTCTGTTTTATGTCTCTAATTTTTACCTGGATCGCTCTTTCAGGTTTTCAATCCACCGAGACGCTCATTTTTGCCTAAGCCGCCCTTTCGGGTTTTCAACTTAGCGAGTCGTTCTTTTCTTTTTTTAGGCGAATTATTTCTTGATTGCATCTGCATTCACAGGACGAGTGAACTCTTCGCCATCCATAGTTGTAAGAATCAAAGCACCGCCTGAAAAGGCTCTCTTAACAACATATGGGCCTTCATAATTAGGAGTCCATTTGCCCATAGAATCTGGTTTAAAAGATAAAATCTTCTTGAGCACAAGACCACCTTCTCTAAACACACGAGGCTTGACCTTCTTATCAAAATATTTCTTCATTCTCTGCTGGTATAACTGACCATGACACATGGCAGTCAACCTCTTCTCTTCAGTTAAATTCAACTGATCGTACCTGGTCTAACACCATTCAACTTCAGTCAACTTGGCTTTCATCAAGATACGCAATGAGGGTATCTCAACCTCTACGGGGAGCACAACCTCCATACCATATACAAGAGATAAAAGGGTTGCCCCTGTTGAAGTGCGGATGGATGTACGATACCCGTGCAAAGCAAATGGGAGCATCTCATGCCAATCCTTATACGTTACAACCATCTTCTGAATGATCTTATTGATATTTTTGTTTGCAGCTTCAACAACCCAATTTATCTTAGGTCTGTAGGGAGAAGAATTATGATGTGCAATCTTGAAGTCTTTGCAAAGAGCTTCCACTATATTATTATTCAAGTTTGATCCATTATCAGTAATGATCTTACTTGGCACACCATAGCGGCATCTAATCTTATTCTTGATAAACCTTATAACAACTTGCTTAGTTACATTCGCATACGATACCGCTTCAACCCACTTTGTGAAGTAGTTAATAGCCACCTAAATGAAACGATGTCCATTCGAAGCTGTGGGCTCAATTATGCCAATCATATCAATTCCCCACATGGAGAAGGGCCATGGGGAGGAAATGACATTCAACAGTGTCAGAGGAACATGAATCTTATCTGCATAAATTTGACACTTGTGGCATTTCTTCATAAACTTGCAACAATCAGATTCCATCGTCAGCCAATAGTAACCTACTCGCAACATCTTCTTTGCCATATGTAACACGGTGGGAGAACTGACTTTAGTTAAATGTTGCGGATAGCAAGAGTCGCCACCGACTTTTATTTTATCCAAAAGGAAAGGACATAAAAGAACAGGAAAGACCTTAAAAAGATTTTGAGTTCGGGGGGTAGGTTATACAAAGGGAAGGTATTAGCACCCTTTATATCCATGGTTATCCATGGGCTCTTAGTTACTTAGCTCACTTTGTTTGTTTGCAAGAGTGTAGTGTGTGATTAGAAAAATTTCTTTAAGTACTTTGTAATGACCCTCGTATGGGTGTATACAAAGCCTAGTTTAGAAATTGTGAGGTGTAAAAGTAATTTTGAAAAGTGTGAGCAAGTAACTATGAGATACCTACCCTAGATTAAGTCTTTCGTGTTCTCGTATATTCTTTCAATGGTAAGATTGTCCCTATTATTAAGGAATAGGTAGTCATTACCTTGGATGTGTTTAAGGGACGGGCGTAGGGTCATCGTATGGTCAATGAAGGCAACATAAGGGGTGTCTTTAGCAACTCGTAGGGACTATCATCATATTTACCGAAGGGACAAGATCATTATATCGTAGGCAACCTCGTAGGGACTTGATCTTTTAAGTTTATAGGGACTTGATGATTTTTCTGTTTGAAGGGACTTGGCTTAAGACACCCCTATTTTCGAGGGACTTGACCATTTAAAGAAGGCAACCAAGAGGAATACCCTAGGAAGTACAGATGGCGATCAAAGATCGACTTACGTGTGTGAGTGTTATTTTTCAGATATTTGTCTTGAATTTAATTTTCTAAGTTCAATTATTTACAGTTAGTTTTTTGCACTCCCTAAATTACTAACCACACAATAAATATTTACAAAAATAAAAGCAAGAAAAATAAATTCCTAAACTATTACATGGCTATGGGACGGATACATAATAATCAGGCGAGAAAGAATAAATTTACAACCTATACATTTGTTCCTAATATTATAAATAAAACAAAATTAAAATAAGGAAAATAATGAAGCAAAAATAGAATAGATAAAAGCAAATAATAATAAAATAATAAATAAACAATGGTAATAAAGCAATAATAAAATAACAATAATAATAAAGTGATAATAAAAAGGTTAGAATTTTAAAAGAAATTATTTTAGGTTAAACAAGTTAGATTTTTTTAGAAGTTATTAGAAAAATATGAGTTTAAAATAAATTAGTAATAATAAAAGAATTTAAATTACATTAATGTACAAATTATAAAATAAAAGAGTTATATGAAAAATATTAAGTTTGTTATTTACAAAATAAATAAAGATTATAGAAAATATCAAATTATTAGATTAATAGGTTTATTATTATTATTCAATTAGAAAAATGGTCAATTAGATTTTATTTACAAAATATATAAGGATTTATTATTATAAGTAAGTAATAAAAAAAAAGTTATTAAAATAGTTAGTATTTATTATTTATTTACAAAAAATATAAAGGTTATAGAAAAATATTAAATAATTAATTTAGTAGGTTTTCACGCCCTACATTACTAAACCACGCAGTTAATATAGGATCAATGGCAGGAATTTAAATGGCAGAAAAATAAATGGCAGAAAAATAAAATGGCAGAAAATAAATGGCAGAAAATAAAACCCTAATTATTACAACGCTTTGGTGCAGTTACATAATAAAGATGGCGAAAAGTAAAACTGAAAATATTACAAGTTAAAACTTAAAATATTACAAGGGCGAAGCAGTTACAGTGTATGAATAACATAAATATGAGCGAAAATAGGAAATAATAATAAGGTTTGTTAAGGTTTAAGAAAAGGTTTATGGTTTAGAGGAAATAACACGGTTAAAGTTTTAGGTTTGAAATTTAGAGTTTGTGGCGAAATTGTCAGGGTTTAGGAAAAATCAGGATAGTTAGTTATGAAAAAAAAAGTGTGCAGATCTAAATATATGTATATAAAAAAAATATGAATTAAAAAAAAAACAACGGCGTTGCTAGCGCAAAATTGCGATCATCGCAACTGGATCGGATAACACAAATGCCACGCCTCATACACGTATATGTGAAAACGGCGTATTGACACGATCCGATCCGAAAACATAATCAAATTATAACATAAAATAGAAATATATATATATAACACACTAGTTACATATTATAAATTATATATTATATGATCCATATGCATTTTTATTAACAACAAAATTATTATTATATTATATTATATATTATGAGACATGTAAAACTTATATAAAAACAAACACATCAGATACATAATACAATGAACCAAATTATTATACATGTTATACTTATGTGCATAAAAAAAAGCAAAACGGCGATATCCTGATATATTTAACCAAACCGCATGTATCTGGAATACATAACACAGTCACACATATGAACATGTATTTGAAACACAGTAACAAATATATCAACAAAATAGATAAAGTATATATCATATATAAACTATTACCAAACTGTGTGTACGATAGTATAGATCAGTCACTCTCAGTTTCTCTTTTTTGTTCTGTCTTTTTGCCTCCCTCTATCAGTCATGCTAGTAAATATATATAGGAACAAATTAGGTTAATGATAATGGGCCTAAGTTTATTTTGAAACCCAATATTAAATTAAAAACTGAAGAAAGTTAAATAATTAAAATAGTTAAAATGAAAATAAAAACTAATTAACCTATTTATTTATTCTAGACCCAATATAAAAATAAATAGGCTCAAAAAAAAAAAGCCGGGCACCAAAATGCTCGAAAAAATAAAATGAACACGTCAAAATAATCAGCGCGAAATAAATGACTCGGAAAAATACAGCGTTTGGTCGGATTTTGAAATAAAAATTATGACCGTTTAAACTGCTCAGACTGATCAACATATGACCAAAAATAGTCGTAAAAATATTTTTAGCATGTCAAATTAAACCACGTTAACCGCAGATTAATGTTACCGACATTTGCAAACTTAAACTTGACATTTTTTCGTTGACTAATTTTAGGCACAGTTAAAAAGTTAATTTGACCAGTCTGTTTGTAAATTCCGAGAAATTATTCCGGCTAATATTAAGACAGAAAAAAAATGTTATGCTATGAAGATGATGCAAATGAATGTGAAACAAAAAATTGGTTAGAGTTAAAAATAGAGGGCAAATTTTGGGGTGCAACAGCTACCCCTGTTCAATTTTTTGAGACCTGAGGAGTTAGATTGACCTGTGTGCCATTCGTGACTTGGAAGGTTGAAAGGGATTGAACACAAAAGCCCAAAAATTTGCACTCGCCGGTGCGTAAAGTAACACTGATGACTGGTTGTATATGCTTAAGTGGGCTTGAAGATGCCACTTGGAAGAACTGAAGATGGGCTTATAGATGCCATCCATAATATCAGGAGGTGATAATATCTTGATGTTGATACTGGATATCAGTACTAGGTCTTCGTATAGGCCGTCTCTGAATCGTATCTAAGAACATACTTTTAATTTAAGTGTCAGAACCAAATCTTCGTGGCGATTTCTTTCTGGATTAAGTATCAGCACTAGACCTTCGTATAGATCGTCTCTGAACTGTTTTGAATTGTTGAATAGACCAGTAGAAATAAATCTTCGTGATGATTATCTCTTCTGGAAATATCCTGGATTAGGGAATAGATCTTCGTATAGACCGTTTGCCTAATATCCAAGAACAAAAGAGTGTCAGGATGAAATCTCCTGAAAATATCATGGACTAGGGAATAGATCTTCGTATAGACCGTTTGCCTACTATCCGAGGACAAAAGAGTATCAGGATTAACTCTCCTGAAAACATCCTGGACTAGGGAATAGATCTTCGTATAGACCGTTTGCCTACTATCCAAGGACACCTTGAGTAATGATTAAGTATCAACACCAGATCTTCGTATAGATCGTTTCTGACCTGTTGTGAATTGTTGATAGTATTTTATCTGTATATAACCATCCTGCAAGGAAAAGGTTAGTTTATGCAATATGTATGCATGCATGGCATGGTGCATCTAAGTAAATGTATTATGCACTTATGGATATGCCATGGTATGATGTAAATGATGTATGTATGAATCATGCGGCCTGAAGCGTCCGGATATCTTTGTATAACAACTGCTGGCTAGGGAAAATAAATCCCGATTCGTTGCTGAAGAATATGAGGAACTCGTTCCCGTCTTGTTTGATAGTATAGTATTTGTCACTTCCCGTATTCGTTCGTCGTACTTCTATTGAAGGAATAAGTTCCTGAGTATCCCAACTGAGGATAAAAGAGATGGACATAAATTCAAGGGGAGACGTAATTCGAAGCATCTATAAAGATAGATTTGCTCTACTGGGGATTTGTAGTGGGGATGAACCGGCGAAGCTTCATTGAACTACTACCCTCGTTCGTCCTTAGTAAATACTATTACTGCATTTTATGCATTTCTGGTAAACATCAATCGTATTCAAAAGCATACATACATTCAAACACAACCAATGGACGTTTTCGCTTATGTAAATAGAGTAAAAGTAAATCTGGATTCAAAGATGAAATTTTATTTATATCACAAAGTGACCTATACATAGGCAAGTTTGTACAAGGAGACAGAAATCCTAGTAAGAGGAATTCGTCGTAAATTTTTTATAAAACAAAGAAAACAGCTATGTGAAAAATGATCCTATTGAGTTTCAATTCTACTATTGCCATTATCTTCAAATATCTCATCTTCTGCTGTTGAGACAGAAACGATTGGATTGATCTTTATCTGTTTGAACTTGATTTAGGTAGCACCATCAGTTGAAGTTACATGAGTGATCCAAACGAGACATAGTCATACGCTTTAATCCCTAACTTTTGCCTGGATTGCCCTTTCAGGTTTTCAATCCACCGGGATACCCTTTTTTGCCCAAGCCGCCTTTTCAGGTTTTCGACTTGCCGGGTGTACTTTTTTTATATATCCCTAATTTTTGCCCGAACCCTTTTGGTTTGCCGGGATGCCCTTATTTTTTCCTAGGCCAGTCAACCTAGCGGGTCTCTTTTTATGCGTAGTATTTTTTAACTATGTCTGCGTTTACAGGCTGTGGAAAGTCTTCACCATCCATAGTAGTAAGCATCATGGCACCTCCTGAGAATACTCTTTTGACCACAAATGGTCCTTCATATGTAGGAGTCCACTTGCCCCTAGGATCACCCTGTGGTAGTATGATACGCTTGATTACCAAGTCACCAGCCTGATATACCTTTGGCTTAACCTTCTTATTGAAAGCTTTGATCACCGTTTCTGGTACATCTGACCATGACAAACAGCTGCCAACCTCTTCTCATCAATCAAATTTATCTGGTCGAGTCGAGTCTGAATCCACTCATCTTCATCCAAGCCTGCATCCTTCATGATTCTTAAGGAAGGGATCTGAACTTCAATGGGCAGAACTGCTTCCATAGCATAGACCAAAGAGAAAGGAGTTGCCCCTGTCAAAGTGCGCACTGAAGTGCGATAACCATGAAGAGCAAAGGGTAACATCTCATGCCAGTCTTTGTATGTTACTGTCATCTTTTGTATGATCTTCTTAATATTCTTATTAGCAGCCTCCATGGCGCCATTCATCTTTGGCCGGTACGGAGAAGAGTTATGGTGTTTTATTTTGAACTGCGTGCAGAGTTCAGCAATCATCTTGTTGTTCTTCCGGAGAGAGCAGGTTTCTCAGATGTATATTTGATAAGATCCATCTTAGAAATCAATAAAGTGGTATGATTCAACATATACTGTCTTAGTCGGCGAGCAGCCTAAGCCAAAGCATAGCAAGCTTTCTCGAGCTGGGAGTATCTTATTTCACAGTCGGTACCTTTTGCTAAGGTAGTATATTGCATGCTCTTTTCGACCAGACTCGTCATGTTGCCCCAACACACACCCTATTGAATTTTCTAACACGTTCAAATACATGATTAGAGGTCTTCCTTCAACTGGTGGCATCAGATTTATAGGTTCTTGGAGATACTTCTTGATTTTGTCAAAAGCTTCTTGACATTCATCATTCCATATCATCTCTTGACTTTTCCAGCGAAAACCTCTACATAGTCACGTAACATCCGACTCAATCTTTCTTTGACACTGTTTTCCAAGCCTGCTCCTATTTTGACTTCTTTCTTGTCTACTTCAGTACCCAGATTTACAACCTCAATTGATTCCTCATGCGGCTGTGTAACTTTCTCTTCTTGTTGTAATAACCTAGCAAGCTCTACAGGTACTTCACAATCTTCATCCTTTCCATCTTCAGCTTGATATATATATATATATATATATATTTATCGCAACTGGATCGGATAACACAAATGTCACGCCTCATACACGTATATGTGAAAACGGCGTATTGACACGATCCGATCCGAAAACATAATCAAATTATAACATAAAATAGAAATATATATATATTTAACACACTAGTTACATATTATAAATTATATATTATATGATCCAGATGCATTTTTATTAACAACAAAATTATTATTATATTATATTATATATTATGAGACATGTAAAACTTATATAAAAACAAACACATCAAATACATAATACAATGAATCAAATTATTATACATGTTATATTTATGTGCACAAAAAAGCAAAACGGCGATATCCTGATATATTTAACCAAACCGCATGTATCTGGAATACATAACACAGTCACACATATGAACATGTATTTGAAACACAGTAACAAATATATCAACAAAATAGATAAAGTATATATCATATATAAACTATTACCAAACTGTGTGTACGATAGTATAAATCAGCCACTCTCAGTTTCTCTTTTTTTGTTCTGTCTTTTGGCCTCCCTCTATCAGTTATGCTAGTAAATATATATAGGAACAAATTAGGTTAATGATAATGGGCCTAAGTTTATTTTGAAACCCAATATTAAATTAAAAACTGAATAAAGTTAAATAATTAAAATAGTTAAAATGAAAATAAAAACTAATTAACCTATTTATTTATTCTAGACCCAATATAAAAATAAATAGACTCAAAAAAAAAAAGTCGGGCACCAAAATGCTCGAAAAAATAAAATGAACACGTCAAAATAATCAGCGCGAAATAAATGACTCGGAAAAATACAGCGTTTGGTCGGATTTTGAAATAAAAATTATGACCGTTTAAACTGCTCAGACTGATCAACATATGACCAAAAATAGTCGTAAAAATATTTTTAGCATGTCAAATTAAACCACATGAACCGCAGATTAATGTTACCGACATTTGCAAACTTAAACTTGACATTTTTTCGTTGACTAATTTTAGGCACAGTTAAAAAGTTAATTTGACCAGTCTGTTTGTAAATTCCGAGAAATTATTCCGGCTAATATTAAGACAGAAAAAAAATGTTATGCTATGAAGATGATGCAAATGAATGTGAAACAAAAAATTGGTTAGAGTTAAAAATAGAGGGCAAATTTTGGGGTGCAACACCACAACATGTCCATTGGAATGAATACTAAAGGAACCTTCATGGACTTCAGTCATCAATAGGTTTACTTCGTGTCTATCCACGCATCTGAGCAGAACCATATCAAAATTTCTCTTGTAAATAACATCACCATTCAAGTAGAAGTTGCCAACTAATCTTCTCAAAGTCTTCTTATCTTTCAACAATGCCCTATACGAGTAAATATGACACTTGTGGAAACACTTGATATCAAAATACCACGGCTTTTCATCTTTGATCTCTTCAACAACAAATACATGAGTTGGCCTATCAAGACGCATCACAGTCGGATTAGGAACTTCATTCCAAAACGTCACCATAATTATTGAAGTCAACATTGCAAGAGCATCTGCCATCCGGTTTTCATCTCAAGGGATATGATGAAACTCAACATTTGTAAAGAAAGTTTAAATCCTCCTCGCATAATCTCTATATGGTATCAAACCGGGTTGATTCGTCTCCCATTCACCTTTGATTTGATTCACTATCAAAGTTGAATCTTCATAGACGTCCAAATACTTGATTCTAAGATCAATGGCCTCTTCAAGCCCCATAATGCAAGCTTCATACTCAGCCATATTATTTGTACATTTGAAAGTCAATCTAGCTGTAAACGGAAAATGCGTGCCTTGAGGAGTAATAATCACTGCCCCAATGCCATTACCATATTGATTAACAGCTCCATCAAATACCATTCCCCAACGGGAACCAGGTTTCTGCCCTTCTTCAAGCAATGGTTCATCATAATCTTTCATTTTCAAGTACAAAATCTCTTCATCAGGGAAGTCATACTACACTGACTGGTAATCTTCAATTGGTTGGTGAGCCAAATGGTCAGCCAAGACACTACCTTTGATTTCTTTCTGAGATCGGTATTCGATATCATACTCTGATAACAACATCAACCAACGGGCAATCCTCCCAGTTAAAGAAGACTTCTCAAAAATATACTTGATTGGATCCATTTTGGATATCAACCAAGTGATATGATTCAACATATATTGACGCAGACGCTTAGCAGCCCAAGCCAATGCGCAACAAGTTTTCTCAAGCATAGAATACTGAGTCTCACAATCAGTGAACTTCTTACTGAGGTAGTAAATAGCATATTCTTTCTTTCCAGTTTCATCTTGTTGACCAAGAACACATCCCGTACTCTCATCAAGCACAGTCAAATACATGATCAACGATCTTCCTTCCACAAGCGGGGACAGAATCAGAGGCTCAAGCAGATATTCTTTGATACTGTCAAAAGCTTTCTGGCAATCCTCGGTCCAATCACAAGACTGATCTTTCCGAAGGAGCTTGGATATAGGCGCACATGTGGCAGTCATGTGTGAAATGAATCTTGAGATATAATTCAAGCGGCCGAGAAAACCTCTGACTTGCTTCTCAGTTTTGGGCGCAGGCATCTTTTGTATTGCTTTGACCTTGGCCAGATCAACTTCAATACCTTTCTCGCTGATAATAAAGCCCAACAACTTACCAGAACAAACACCAAATGTACACTTATTGGAATTCAAGCGGAGTTTATACTTCCTCAAATGCTGGAATAACTTCAACAAATGCTCAACATGTTCCTCTTCATCAATAGATTTAGCAATCATATCATCGACATAGACTTCAATCTCTTTATGCATCATATCATGAAAAAGAGTAGTCATTGCTCTTTGGTAAGTTGCACCAGCATTCTTTAAACCGAAAGGCATCACTCTATAACAGAATGTTCCCCAGGGTGTAATGAATATGGTCTTCTCCATATCTCCGGGTGCCATTTTGATCTGATTATATCCGGAAAATCCGTCAATAAATGAAAAGACTTTGAATTTAGTTGTATTGTCTACCGACATATCAATGTGTGGCAGAGGGAAATCATCTTTCAGACTAGCTTTATTCAAATCTCTATAATCAACACACATGCGGACTTTTCCATCCTTCTTAGGAGCAGACACAATATTGGCCACCCATTGCGGATTCTCAATGGTCACAAGGAAACCGACATCGATCTGCCTTTGTACTTCTTCTTTGATCTTCACTGCCATATCAGGGTGAGTTCTCCTCAATTTCTGCTTGACTGGCGGGCATTGTGGCTTCAATGGCAATCTTTGCTCCACAATCTCAGAATCCAAACCAGGCATGTCTTGATAAGACCAAGCAAACACATCTGAATATTCTCGGAGAAGATCAATCAACCCCTTCTTAACTTCAGGACACAGTCGAGACGCAATCTTGACTTCCTTCACATCATCCTCAGAACCCAAGTTGACTAACTCCATCTGCTCTTTGAATGGCTGAATGGCTTTTTTCTCGTGCTCAAGAAGACGAGACAATTCATCAGACACTTCTTCCTAAATTTCCTCCTCAGCCTCAAACACAGAGAATTCAAAATTTGGAGAAGGAGTAGGATCATTGTATACAATGGGTTTAGAAATCAACCTGCATAATGATTTGATATTTTGATTTTAGAGAAGTAAATTATGACCAAATACAGATGGACAAATTATTATTTATTTATTTATGTTTTTTATGATTACCATTTTTAGAATAAAGCAAAAAGTAAAAACAAAACATCATAGATGTGGATGAATAGAATTATATTTTATTGATGATCAAATTTGAAATGCCCAAACAATGTTCACTTCTCCCTTAAGCATAGGAGAAGGATTTTCAAAAACAAATAAAATCAATTACTTAGATCAATGCATAATAATACAAACATCAACAGCATTCCAATTGCTGCAAGCTCTTCCATGTGTCACAAAATTGGTGCAGTCTTCCTCTTCATCACCCTTGATCACAATAGCTAAGTATTGTTCATTACCATGAATGAACCCTCTGCTACGGAAACTAGGTCGTGCATCTTCATCTCTAGCCACTGATGAACCTTGTTGGAAACCCAAATCGACTCTACTCTTGTTGTCGGAGACCTCTACCATCTGTCCCCATTGATCAAACTTACCATCTTCAACAATCTTCTACGCATCTTTAAATAAGGACATGGGTGCCCCAACTCTCTTTTCCTCAGCAATAGACAAGGCTTAGAATAGAGTTCCAATCTCATCCTCAGCTTATACATAAGAGAAAGATGACAAGTGGATTACCCACAAAGCCTTCTCCCCACCAACAATAACCAATTTTCCATTATTGACAAACTTCAGCTTCTGATGCAACGTTGAAGTAACGACTCTTGCCTTATGTATCCATGACCTTCCCAACAAGCAGCTATAGGCCGGGTGGATATCCATTACTTAGAAAGTAATTTGGAAATTATTCGGACCTATCTTTACTGGGAGGTCCACTTCGCCGACCACAGTTTTGTGAGAACTGTCAAAAGCCTTGACGATTACGCCGTTATATCTCATAGGAGCACCTTGGTATGACAACCTTGAAAGAGTTGACTTCGGAAGTACATTCAATGAAGAACCGGTGTCAACCAACATATTTGACAGAGCGTCATCTTTGCAATTCATCGAAATATGTAGAGCCAAGTTATGATTTCTACCCTCCTCGGGGAGTTCTTCATCACAAAAGCTAAGATTGTTGCAGGAAGTGATGTTAGCCACAATATGATCAAACTGATCCACCGTAACATCATGTTCCACATACGCTTGCTCTAGAACCTTCTGTAGTGCTTCTCTATGCGCTTCTGAGTTCATTAGGAGAGACAACACTGAAATCTTAGAGGGAGTTTGGAGCAACTACTCCACCATATTAAACTCGCTTTTCTTAATCAATCTGAGCACCTCATCATCGTCGCTAGGCTTCAAACCGTTGGATTCACCAGACTGACACTTTGGAGCATTAACAGGATCTACCACAGGCACATCTATCTTCTTACTAATAGACATATCTTCCACATTCTTTGGGAACACCGGCCCAAAGACACGACCACTGCGGGTCACCTTAGTAACATCAGTTATGCTCACAACAGAACTGGTCGTAGGTAAAGGAACCTCTTGACCATTCTCTAACATGATAGCATTGTACTGATATGGGACAACCTTATCGGATGCATATGGGATGGGGCCTGCTAACCGTATAACCAATGGCAATATCGATCTATTGCTGACACTGTTACTGCGGTTGCTGTCGTACTGGATCACTATTCTTTCAAGAGTTTTGAATATCGGACCAATAACATTCACATCGTCACCTAAGTGACGGGACTGGAAGATCTGAATCATGCCTTCATCCATCAACCTCTGGATGTCTCTCTTCACAATAACACAACCTCTAGAATTGACACGGCAAATGACACAACCATCATGGTCATGCTCACAATCGCTAACCAAACAGATATCCTTGTGTATCCTCACCAAGGACCTTTTAATGAAGTGTACATCATATACTTTGAATTCCCCGGAACAACCGTCCACCATATTAACAGATGAATTTCCATGGGCAGGCAGTGGGTTAGCTTTGACGTTCGGCGCACGATCCTCAAAGGACACCATTCCACTCTTAACCAGCTTTTGGACTTCATACTTTAGGGGGTAGCAATTCTCAATATCATGACCGAGAGCTCCTTGGTGAAAGGCACAACGGAGTTCCGGTTTGTACCACCAGGGAAATCGTTCAGGGATTTGAGGTGGGTTTCTTGGTTGCAGGAGGTTCTTGAGAACCAATGATGGATACAATTCAACGAATGTCATAGGAATATGGTCAAAAAATACCTTTTTCCTCTCGAAGTTTTTTTGTTGTTGATGATTGTTGGTATTATTGTTGTTGTAGGTGTTTGTTCATTTTTGTGGCTGTTGTTGACGTTGTTGTTGAATTGGTGTTGATTGACTGTTTGAAAATATTGGAATTATAAATGATACTTGATGATGGTGTTGACGAGGTGATTGACTTCTTCTTACATGAGGCCTCCTCTGCCTCCCAACAGATACTACATTAGCCCCGTTCTCTTTCTTCTTGGCAAAACTATTGACATACCTCTTGTTGGACGACGCTTCTTCCTTAAATAATAGTCCCTCATGGACACCTTCTTCTAGCCTCATCCCCATGTTTACCATTTCGGTAAAATCACTGGGGGCACTGGAAATCATCTGCTCATAATAAAATGAGCTCAGAGTCTTGAGAAAAATCTTGGTCATCTCCTTTTCTTCCAAAGGAGGGGTAATCTGAGTGACAAGCTCTCTCCATCTTTGAGCATACTCCCTGAACGTCTCCTTTTCTTTCTAAGACAACGACCTCAACTGGTCCCTATCTGGCGCCATATATATGTTATACTTGTACTACTTCACGAATGCTTCATCCAAATCATTGAATGTGTGGATGCTTGCACTATCCAAACCCATGTACCACCTCAAAGTGGCACCAGTTAGAATATCTTGAAAGTAGTGGATCAATAACTGATCATTATCAGTTTGTGTCGACATCTTTCTTGCGTACATCACAAGATGATTGAGTGGACAAATATTCCCCTTGTACTTTTCAAAGTCAGGGACTTTGAACTTCATCGGGACTTTTACATTCGGAACCAAACAAAGTTCCGCATCACTCTTACCAAACATATCTTTACTCCTCAAAGTCTTCAAATCCTTTCGCAGCTCAAGGAATTAATTTTTCATTTCGTTCATCTTCTCATACACATTAGGGCCCTCAGACGGCTCAAAATGGTAGATGGTGTCGCACCTCAAAAAAAAATGATAATGCGATCCCTCGCGATGGAACGCGGAAAAAATGTTGTTCGAAACAGATTCGCCACCGAACTTTATTCATTCCAATGAAGGAATAGGAAAATATCGAGAAAACCTTTAGGAAAACAGAATAATGGTCATCGCAACCATATTCGGGTTGGGGAGTCGATTACGCAAGGGGAAGGTACTAGCACCCCTCACGACCGTTGTACTCAACGGGAACCTCTTAGTCTGATTTGCTATTTGACTGTTAATTGGCTGTTTAT
The DNA here is from genome assembly GCF_024323335.1 of Lathyrus oleraceus. Taxonomy (NCBI): domain Eukaryota; kingdom Viridiplantae; phylum Streptophyta; class Magnoliopsida; order Fabales; family Fabaceae; genus Lathyrus; species Lathyrus oleraceus. Next base: position 58,155,025 of record NC_066581.1, read on the forward strand.
CTGCTTGCTTCGAGTGATTAGAATTGTTGATAGATATGGATGAAGACCTCAGGCGAGGGAAATGGGAGGTTTTTTATTAGTGTGCTCGCGAAGATACAGCAATCTCCTGCCTACGTATCCTTATGGTGCGATAAGGAAATCAGAGCATTCGTAGTTCGGGCTACTACGAATATTTGGTGTTTTGTTTTGACGAACGACTGTGTAGGTCGGCGTTCTAACGGCTAAACGCTGGCTTGTCTACTCTCGGTGGAGGCTCTAGCACTGGTTTGTTGTGCGCATTAGAAAGGATTGACAGTGTTCTTTTTGAAAGGGTTTTGGTCACGCAGGGGTGACAGGTCGAATCGATGTGTTTGGGTGTGATTGGTTTCGATCGCTCGGGGGCGAGAAATTAGGTTTGCTTTGTTTGAGATGTTTTTGGAGAACGACGAAAGGTTGAGCAATATGGTGTACACCAATCGTCCAATTCTTTCGAGGAATAATAAGGCGACCGCCTTCTATTCCTTTTTCGTTCAGATTATTTTGAAAGTTGGTTTGCGGATGTTGAATATGCATGGTAGTGAGGCGTACGCCCCCTACTTGCTTATTCAAGGAATAACGAGGCGTACACCACCTATTCCCTTGTCCAAGTTTATTTAACGTGTTTTAGTCGGAAGTCGATAATTTGTGCAATATGGCGTACGCCAATTATTCAAATAATCGAGAGATGGCGAGGCGAACGCCTCTCATCTTTTATCATCCGAGGTTTAAATTGTAAAATATATGTTTAGATGTTTGTATTTGATTTGCGAAATTAGTTTGAATTTTGAATGGTTTGGATCGATAGATGATTTGAGCAATGTGGCATACGCCAATTATTCAAATAATCAAAGAATGGTGAGGCGTACGCCTCCCATTCTCTATTGAAGTTTAGGTTGTTTATTTTGCGAAATTGGATTTGATATAAGAGGTGATTTGAATTTGTGTGATTTAAGGTTTAAAATTGATGACAAAGATTCGAGCAATGTGGCGTACACCAATTATTCGAATAATCGAAAGATAATGAGGCGTGCGCCCCCTATCCTTTTTTCCATCTGAAATATAGAATTGAATGATTGTAGAATTTGTAGTTGATTTATAAAAATGATTTAAAATGTTATGATTAAGGTTTTAATTTGATGACAAAAATTCGAGCAATGTGGCGTACGCCAATTGTTCGAATAATCGAAAGATAATGAAGCGTACGCCTCCTATCCTTATATTATCGGAAATTTAGAAAGGTTTGGGATTTGTAGTTGATTTAGAAAATGATTTGAATATGATGGTTGAAGTTATGGTTTGAATAATTTGAATTTAGAAATTATATTTGATTTTGAAAAGTAATTTGAGTTTGCGTGATTTAAGATTTCATCGGGTGACAAGAACTCGCGCAATATGGCGTACGCCAATTATTCGAGTAATTGAGAAATAGTGAAGCGTACGCTTCCTATCTCCTTTTCATCCCAAGTTTATGTTTAAGAGAAAATTCTTTTGGAATTGAGTTGGTTTGGAAAATGGTTTGAGTTCACGGTTATGAATGAAATGAATTTTGTTTTGTGTATTATTTCATCTACTCGATTAATCAATAACCAAGTAGGTTTCATTGTAAGAAAGCCCAAGAGTAAGCTATGTGAGGTTGATGGCGATGCGAAGAGCAATCGACTTACAAGGGTGTTTTAAAAATGGGCTCGATATTTAAATCGAGAATTGTTGTTTGTGCTTTTTGAAATTGATTTGTGTTGGATGATGAATTAAAATTGAATTTGTTTTGTTATGAAAATATGGTGGAAAAGAAACCTAATTAAAATTTGCTTAACAAAATCATTTAAACTTTTGATTTAATCACTTCAATCGAACTTAATAATTATCATAATTATCTAATTAAAGTTAATATAATCAAATGTTTAAGTTGATTAAAAAAAAATTAAAACTATATTATTAATCCATTAATTTGATTTGGAATGTAAAATTGGGATATACGACCCAAAATGAATACAAAATGATTAAACCCAAAAATACAAATGTGTTTGAAACCGGTTTATATATATCGACCATAGAATCATAGCGTCGTACATAAAGACCGAAACGCGGTGAAAACCGAATTAATGTGTAGAACTCATAACGACATAGCGACATACAAAATATCGAATCCGTTGATGAAAACTGGACTCACACAATAAAATATCGAATTCATTGATGAAAACTGGATTCACACAATATCACAATAAAATAAGATGATGCCCAGTTCTGACATAAACTAATTTCCATTAGTATTACAACCCTAATATCATCACATTCAGGCCAAAACACGAACAAACCTAACAAATAGAAATCCGGACGGCAGCAATGACAAAAATGTGAACTTCTCACAACAGTACCCAAAACAGTCCCTATGCAAAAACAAAATCCCAGACAATATTCTTCCAAACATACAAAATTACTACATTAACATATAGGATGCGGCTCTTATGCTTCAAATATACCAGACAAATTTCACTGATAATGAGAAGATTCCTAAGTGATTATCCACCAGCCTTATCATATCCCAGTTCAATAATATTGAAGCAATATCGAATCGAATCTTTACCTTAAGCTTTTTGAAGATAAGCCGCGACGCCGTCTTTTTCAAGATACTGTTAAGCCGACAATATCCGGCGTGTTGTTGGATCGGGTTCGTCGACGGAAGATAGACGGAGTGCGCGATTAGGGTTTTCAATTTGTGGGTTGAGACGGTGAAGATGATGGCGGGATGTAATCGATTGACGGCGATTTTGCGGATCTCGTGAGTTTGTGAAGGGTTTGACGGTGGCGAATCCGTCGGTGAGGTTGATGGAGGGCTTTGAAGGTGAAGCGATGGTTGTGCTGGGGATTCGATGGAGAGGCGATTGGGGTTATTGTTATGATGCGCTGGCGGAGGGTGTGTGAAGAAAAGGAGCGACGGTTTGAAGGTGATGACCGAAGGAGAAAAGGGTTGAGGGTTTTGGAAACGCGGTGGTTTGATGTTTCGTGTGGTGTTTGAGGGACGATGGTGGATGATGAAGCGGCTCTTTAGTGAGAGCGTGAAGAGCGAGGGTGAAGATTGATGGAAGAAGAGATGAAGAAAGGGTGGATCGGTCTGTTTGAGTGAGGATTTTGAGAGTTTTGAGAGAGAGAGCGTGAGGGAGATGAGGGATTTTTGTGAGGGAGCGTGGTCTGTTGTGTGTGTGTTCTGAGACGTTGGAGAGTTTGTGAGGAAAAAAAAGAAAAAATTTACTGAGTGTGTGGTGGAGGAATTCTGAATGGAAGGTGAGGTGTATTATCATGAGAGTGAGGGACGTGAGAGGAGGAGAGAGAGGGAAGAGTCATGTGTGTGACCGTTGGGAGAGGATTGTGAGTGGAATTAGAATCCAATGTAAGAAAAAAAATATATTTTTCATAATTATTATTCATAACAAATCATAAAAACTAACTAATATTTAATTTAAACTAACTAATATTTAATTTAAACACATTCTAATTTCTTTAATTAAATATCTAACCAAAAAAAAATTGACCCATTAAAAACAGAAATCGAGTACAAATTTGTTCGAAAAAATTAAATCAATCATACTAAAATTATCAACACAAAACACATTATTTGAAAAATACACTGTTTCCTCAAATTTTGACAATTCAACCGATTTGTCTGTATTCTCAAATAAATTCATTCCGACTGACATTTTAGGTGTTTATTCATGATGTAAATGTATGTCATGTTATGCATATGATGCTAAATTAAAAATGAAATTAATTCTACGAGAATTAAAAATGCCCGGACAAAATTGGGGTATGACAGCTGCCCCTATTTAATTAATTTGAACTAGAAGGCAAGAATGACAATAGTCTTCATACATTCATGGTGGAAGGTAATTAAATACGAAAAGACCCAAATTTTGTCCTTTGAAATGCAATGAAATGGATGCAGAAAGAAAATGCAATGGATTCTAACAGCACCAAGGTAATAGGGGTAGAATGCCAAATCAAAGCCAACCCTCGAGTCAACATTCAAATCTTGTAAAGGTCATTTCTGATGTAAAGACAAAACTGTACATGTTTTCTGACACCAAAAGGATGACAGTAAAACCTGCTATCACCAAAAGGATGATAGTAATTCATCATGATTGTCAGGATTTTCATCACAAAAAGGTTGATGGATAAATCGAGCTTCAAAAGTAGTTATCACCAAAAGGATGATGGCTAGAGTGGCTACAACAAAGATCGCTATCACCAAAAGGATGAAAGCTGGACATAATCCCAAGATTTCCATCACCAAAAGGATGATGTCCTTCTGATAAAGTTTCCCATTACTGAGAGTATAATATCAAGGCTACCACCAAAAGGATGATAGTTGACTCATCAACTTCAAAGATCACCGTCACCAAAAGGATGAGGGTAAGATCCAACAAAACTTGTTATCACCAAAAGGATGATAATAAGTCGAAACTCAATGATCACCATCACCAAAAGGATGAAGGTAAGATACAAGACAAAACTTGTTACCACCAAAAGGATGATAATAAGTCAAAACAATCACCATCACCAAAAGGATGAAGGTAAGATACAAGATAAAACTTGTTACCACCAAAAGGATGATAATAAGTCACACAACTCAAAGGATCCCTATCACCAAAAGGATGATAGTAAGATCGAAACAAAACCTCGTTATCACCAAAAGGATGATAATAAGTCAACAATCACCATCACCAAAAGGATGAAGGTATAATTAAAAGACAAAACTTGTTAAACGACAAACTCATTATCACCAAAAGGATGATAATAAGCACACACGCAATTGATCACCATCACCAAAAGGATGAAGGTAGGATCAAGACACAAACTTGTTATCACCAAAAGGATGATAATAAGTCAACAATCACCATCACCAAAAGGATGAAGGTATTGTCAAACGACAAAACTTGTTACCACCAAAAGGATGATAATAAGCAAAACAATCACCATCACCAAAAGGATGAAGGTATTGTCAAACGACAACACTTGTTACCACCAAAAGGATGATAATAAGCACACACACAATTGATCACCATCACCAAAAGGATGAAGCTAGGATCAAGACACAAACTTGTTATCACCAAAAGGATGATAATAAGTCAACAATCACCATCACCAAAAGGATGAAGGTATTGTCAAACGACAAAACTTGTTACCACCAAAAGGATGATAATAAGCACACACGCAATTGATCGCCATCACCAAAAGGATGAAGGTAGGATCAAGACAAAACTTGTTATCACCAAAAGGATGATAATAAGTACACAACACAATTGGTGACCATCACCAAAAGGATGAAGGTAAGACCAAGACAAACTCGTTATCACCAAAAGGATGATAATAAGTCAACAATCACCATCACCAAAAGGATGAAGGTATTGTCAAACGACAAAACTTGTTACCACCAAAAGGATGATAATAAGTACACAACGCAATTGATCACCATCACCAAAAGGATGAAGGTGAGATCATAACTTCAAAACTCGTTATCACCAAAAGGATGATAATGAATCAACAATCAATTGATCACCATCACCAAAAGGATGAAGGTAGGATCACGACACAAATTTGTTATCACCAAAAGGATGATAATAAGTTATAATGACTTCAAATACTGCTGACACCAAAAGGATGACAGTGGGGTTGGATTTTTCAAATGTCACCATCACCAAAAGGATGATAGCTTAAACCAAGCTTTATAATCTCTATCACCAAAAGGATGATATTTAGATTGAACTGGACGTCATCACCAAAAGGATGATGATTGAACCAAAATGACAAGGATTTCTTATCACCACAAGGATCGCCGACACCAAAAGGATGACGGTGAGGCTGTAATAATTGCAGAGGTCACCATTCACCAAAAGGATGAAGGTTGGACCAAAACTTCAAGGATCGCCGACACCAAAAGGATGACGGTAAGATCATAAATGACAAAACATGTTACCACCAAAAGGATGATAATAAGCTTTAATAATGAGAGGTCGCCATTCACCAAAAGGATGAAGGTTAGACCAAAAATTCAAGGATCTTCGACACCAAAAGGATGACGGTAAGATCACAAATGTCAAGGATTTACCATTACCAAAAGGATAACGGTTATCGTAATCAGGCTGATGATTAATATTATTCCTCAATGGACTTTCACCAAAAGGATGATAGTGAGAAAAATATTAGAAAATAAAGGCTACTGACAAAGTTCAGTAAACCTGACTTGTTGGGTAGTGTAGGAACATTGCTGGGTAAGACTTGCTTGGGGGTGTCAACAACAAAAGGTTGTAGAACAAATATTCTCTGGGGAGATGTAGTTTCTGTCAACAAAAGGTCACAGGAAACAACTCATTGAGGGACGCTCAATGTGAAACAAGGTAAGTGTTTGGAGAAACATTGTTTGACTAAGCTGAGGATAACATCTTGTCAACAAAAGGTTGAAGGATGTAACTCAATGGGGAACGCCCGATAATAGGGTAGGAACTCACTCAGAGAAAGTGACAATGACTCAATTGAGGGTTGGCCTGGATGCCTACGACTAAACCTTGGATTTTGATTTGTGTTATGTACATGAATGATATGTATGTATTATGTATGGGGTGATGCATGTGATGAATGTTTAAATGCAAAGGATGCTTGGTTTGTTTTGGGATTGGCCCCCCTTTCATAGGCGATGTGTTTTCTGGAAACCAGTGTTGGTTGTATACGTTTTTGTGAGAATGCCAGCAAGGTGGGCTTTGGTTTTTCTGGTGATTGTCAATGTGGATTGAGCTATTGATTGGTGAAAGGATCAGACTTCCCGACACTCGATAGTTGATGATGTGATGAACACGCAATAGATGCAGATACTCTTGGTGCCCCAAGTTTGATTTCTTGCTGATATGATGTGTATTTGTCTTTGAGAAGATCTCGATTCTTCTTCTGAAGTGTTTGGCCAGCCTGTGACTGAGCATAGCGACGTGATCAACGCATGATGATTGTGCTTTTGACGTGCCCCTAAGGATTCTTGTCAAGATATGATGTTGTACTGGTATGAACTTTCGATGTATTGGTTGTGATTTTAAGCAGTTACCAGTGTCTGATGCAATCCGCTTGGCTGACTTTGAAGATATGAAGGGAATTTTGCCCCTTGCAATTTGTCTTGCCCCTGATTGTAGGGTGTTCAAAGAATTCTTCTTGAAAGGGAACCTTGGGAGTGCTTATCCGATGGTGTGGTCTGAGTCTGTTTTTCCCAGCTCCTGAATCTTGCAATGGTCTGCCCCTGATTAGCCTTTGGGGATTTGCCCCAGCTTACCTGAGTATTGAAGTGTTTTTCCTCCCTGATCAACCGATGCTTGGAGATTTGTCTTATACTGACTACTTCTTATGTCAACATGATCAAAAGATGCCCTGCCCCTGATTCACAGGATGGTCTTGATTCGTGTCAGCACCAACGATCAAGTGCCCCTTGGATTGCCCCTTGTTGGAATTTCTTTGATGTCAAGTACTGATTGACAATTAAGAATTGCTATCCAAGAAATGGTGATTTTAATGCAACAGTTATGCAAGTTTTGAAAAAATAATCATTCACTTGGGAGTGTCGTGGTAGTGTGTGGCGAGTGGATCATAAGTCCAAACGCGGTGCTGATTTTAGCTAGTGTGTGAGTGATATGGTGAGAAAAGAATATTAGCAAATCTTTCGGAGTCAGTTTACTCAACCTTGCTATAGTATGCTTTCAGAACAAACCTTACTTCAATTAGGTCTTTTGAAGGTTGTAACGAGGCTTGGTTCATGGTTATTGAAACAAAAGGATATAAGGCTCAAAGTTTATTTTAACCCACCCCTTCTTCATGATGATCTCCAATCCTACGTTCAGTTAATTTACACACATTCGTCTTTTGCATGTGTAAGGATAAAATAGGGTGATCCAAGGTCTCTTGGCATGGCAGCCACCTTATTTCGTTTTTTGGATGTCGGTGACCCTTTGATTTTGGTATGGTGGTCACTGAATCTTGTTTTGTTTTGTTGTAGACTTTCATTGTCTCTTTCGATTTTGTTTTGATCCCTAACTTTTGCATGGACCGCTTGTTGAAGCTTTAATCCATCGGGATTGCCCCAGTTTTTTTTTAAGTCTCCTTTTTAGAATGTTGAACTTAGCGGGCTCTTTCTTTAACTTTTTTGGAAATTGTGACCGCCAAGTCATTGGTCATTGAAGAACAACCGACATAAAATTTGAATTTGTACGGTTCCTCCGACACTTCAGGATGTGTGTGAAGAATGTCATATGGTTGATCCTTGTATGGGATATTTCATCTTTGTAATTTGAATGCGTAGTCAGATTAACTGAACACTATCCTGCCCCAGGTTAAGCATAAGGGTTTGTAGATCTGAAAGAAACTCCTACTTCTAGGCTCAAAGTGGTTGACTAGGGATTAACTCCTTATCTCTCCAGTGTTTGGGGATTTAAAATAATGCCTGTATATCATTAGCAAGGATGTATCCGAAAGCATACAGTCAGCAATTATGAGTATTTTGTTTTTCGTCATCCTCCTTCCAACGTTTACTAACAATAGTGTGATGAAAGAAAGTGAGGTGGAAAAGTATGTGTTTGTGCTTTGCAAATGTGATAGATGAGCGAATATGAAAGATTGATTCAAAGTATGCATAATCATCCCATTAATAAGACCAAATAAAAATAACAATGTTTAAAGCATACAGTACTTAAACAATCAAGAACAAATTACAAGAATGCAACAATGGTAAAAATGGCATAATGATTGCCTTCATTCAAAGCAACAGACTTCATCTCTTGATTCTTCGGCTGAATTGCTCTGGTGATCAGGCTGGTGAGAGGCTTTATCTTCGAGCTTCACTTGTCTCTGCATGCGCTGGCATGGGGTTTATTGCAACGTTTGGCCTCACTGGCGTGAATGTAAGTGCTTTACTGTCAATCAAATCTTGAACCTTGTGCTTGAAAGCCTTACAGTTCTCTATTGTGTGCCCTGGAGCACCGATGTGATACTCACAGTGAGCATTGGCGTCGTAGCCTGGAGGGTAAGGCGGAGTTGCAGGTGTTATCTCTTTTAGAACAATCGATCCATCCTTTAGCAGGTAGGGAAGGATCTTGCTATATGATACTGGCAAAGGATCGAAATGTCTTTCTGGCCTCCTTGCCCTCTGCTGATTGGGTTGACGTTGTGGAGCATGTTGCTGTTGATTTTGTTGTGGCTGCTGGTACGCCGGCTGTTGATAAGGCTGTTGATACCGTTGTTGATATGGTTGCTGATATGGTGGCTGATACGGTGTCGGGACGACAGCGGCAACCTGATCGTAAGGCATATGAGCATACGGGCGTGTCCTATATCCTCCCCCTCCCATTATGGCATTGGCCTGCCCTTCTGGCTTCTTTGGGAGATTAGGATAAGATTTCTTCATCCCACTTGAAGCATTAGCAGCACAAGGTAGTTTTCCTTTCTTGATCTGGCTCTCGATTCGTTCTCCCACGGAGACAACCTCAACAAAAGTTGGGAAATTGGATCCTACCATTTTCTCCATGTATTGAGTATGAAGAGTTCCCATAAACATGTCAATTAGCTCTTTGTCAAGGAGAGGAGGTTGGACACGAGCTGCTAGCTCTCTCCACCGCTGTGCGTATTCCTTGAATGACTCATTGTTGCGTTGAGTCATGTCCTGCAGTTGGGTGCGGTTGGGCGCTAGATCAGTGTTGTACTGATAATGCCTGAGGAAAGCTTCAGCAAGGTCTCTCCATGACTGGACCTGGCCTCTCTCTAGTTGCATGTACCACTCCAAGGATGCCCCACTGAGGCTATCTTGGAAGTAATGAATCAAGAGTTGATCATTACTGATATGGGCAACCATCTTACGACAGTAGGCTCTGAGGTGTGTTCTTGGGCAGCTGATTCCTTTGTACTTGTCAAAGTCTGGGACTTTGAATTTCTGCGGAATCACCAATCCTGGCATCAGGCACATATCAACGGCGTCCAAACCGGGAGTAGTGTGAACCTCCAAGGACTTAAACTTTTCTTCCAGAGCATGAAGTCTATCAACAGCTGGGTCTGGGAGACCTCCAACAGCAGGTTTGGCAGGTTGTGGCATGAAGAAGGCGTCATATGGATCTTCATCACCCATCATGGATCCATGTCGAGCAGATGTAGCAGAATGCTCATGGGGGTTCAGGTTGACCATGGGAACAGGAATAGGGATGGGTCCTCCTCTAGGATGATTGGGGTTACCATCAAGGTCAGTTACTCCAGGGATGCTAAGTGATGGCGATCCAAACTCGGCAGCAACTTTCCTGGCTTCAGCGTTGGTCTCAACATCCTTCTCCTTCTGGGCCAAGAGTAACATGGTCTCAAGCAGACGGTTCATCTTCGCCTGCATGGAGTCAATGTCGGTTCTCATCGAAACCTGGTTTGCTTCCAGCTGTTCGAGTGTCATCTTGTAATTGCGGCGTGTCTCGTACCGGTGTCGAGTAGTCAGCGTTACTGGACAAAGGGTAGAGTATGGTGTAAGTTTTTTTGTTTTTGGACAATGATATGCAATGCATGATGATGATATGCAAATGCATGAAATTTCCATGTTTTCATAAAAGGAATACAGACTCAAGATTATCCACACGTCGGGTACATCAAGATAACAGGAAGAAGTATGGCTTTCTCTGATCACAGATTCCCAAAGGTTGGTTCTAAAGTTATGTTTTCAAGGAAGGAACTTAGACTCACGGATCAAGTTCAAAACTTCCTCGCAATGGTGGGCTAGCCACATCGTGATGGGAATTCTGAAATGATCTAATCTAAGTGGGATTCTCGTATTGTTCGAACAGGGTGTAGACCCTTCGGTTCAATACTACATAATCACCACTCATGAAAACAAAACTTGGGTTTAAGGCGAGGTCCCTAGAGTCACGGATCGTGTTTAGAACCTCCCCCACAATGATGGGCTAGCCATATTGTGATGGAAACTCCAAACAGATCTACTCTAGGTGGAGTTTTCGTATTGTTCCAATGAGGTGTACACCCCCCGGTTCAATACTACACAACTTCGGGTTCTAAGTTTTTTTCTCGAAGCTCGGGTGTGGAGCTTATCTCACAGCATACACCAAGTCCCATATTATAGCAAAAATCACATACAACATAAACAATCATAATAAGATACAGAGAAATAAACATGGAAGAAAAGAATATTTTCGAACAGTCGTAGAAAAATCAGATTAAGTTAGGCTAGACTCTCTCTTGCTTGGAGCCGAATCCCCAGCAGAGTCGCCAGTCTGTCGCACCTCAAAAAAAATGATAATGTGATCCCTCGCGATGGAACGCGGAAAAAATGTTGTTCGAAATAGAGTCGCCACCGAACTTTATTCATTCCAATGAAGGAATAGGAAAATATCGAGAAAACCTTTAGGAAAACAGAATAATGGTCATCGCAACCATATTCGGGTTCGGGAGTCGATTACGCAAGGGGAAGGTACTAGCACCCCTCACGTCCGTTGTACTCAACGGGAACCTCTTAGTCTGATTTTGCTATTTGACTGTTAATTGGCTGTTTATCTGCTTGCTTCGAGTGATTAGAATTGTTGATAGATATGGATGAAGACCTCAGGCGAGGGAAATGGGAGGTTTTTTATTAGTGTGCTCGCGAAGATACAACAATCTCCTGCCTACGTATCCTTATGGTGCGATAAGGAAATCAGAGCATTCATAGTTCGGGCTACTACGAATATTTGGTGTTTTGTTTTGACGAACGACTGCGTAGGTCGGCGTTCTAACGGCTAAACGTTGGCTTGTCTACTCTCGATGGAGGCTCTAGCACTGGTTTGTTGTGCGCATTAGAAAGGATTGACAGTGTTCTTTTTGAAAGGGTTTTGGTCACGCAGGGGTGACAGGTCGAATCGATGTGTTTGGGTGTGATTGGTTTCGATCGCTCGGGGGCGAGAAATTAGGTTTGATTTGTTTGAGATGTTTTTGGAGAACGACGAAAGGTTGAGCAATATGGTATACACCAATCGTCCAATTCTTTCGAGGAATAATAAGGCGACCGCCTTCTATTCCTTTTTCGTTCGGATTATTTTGAAAGTTGGTTTGCGGATGTTGAATATGCATGGTAGTGAGGCGTACGCCCCCTACTTGCTTATTCAAGGAATAACGAGGCGTACGCTACCTATTCCCTTATCCAAGTTTATTTAACGTGTTTTAGTCAGAAGTCGATAATTTGTGCAATATGGCGTACGCCAATTATTCAAATAATCGAGAGATGGCGAGGCGAACGCCTCTCATGTTTTATCATCCGAGGTTTAAATTGTAAAAGATATGTTTAGATGTTTGTATTTGATTTGCGAAATTAGTTTGAATTTTGAATGGTTTGGATCGATAGATGATTTGAGCAATATGGCGTACGCCAATTATTCAAATAATCAAAGAATGGTGAGGCGTACGCCTCCCATTCTCTATTGAAGTTTAGGTTGTTTATTTTGCGAAATTGGATTTGATATAAGAGGTGATTTGAATTTGTGTGATTTAAGGTTTAAAATTGATGACAAAGATTCGAGCAATGTGGCGTACACCAATTATTCGAATAATCGAAAGATAATGAGGCGTGCGCCCCCTATCCTTTTTTCCATATGAAATATAGAATTGAATGATTGTAGAATTTGTAGTTGATTTATAAAAATGATTTGAAATGTTATGATTAAGGTTTTAATTTGATGACAAAAATTCGAGCAATGTGGCGTACGCCAATTGTTCGAATAATCGAAAGATAATGAAGCGTACGCCTCCTATCCTTATATTATCGGAAATTTAGAAAGGTTTGGGATTTGTAGTTGATTTAGAAAATGATTTGAATATGATGGTTGAAGTTATGGTTTGAATAATTTGAATTTAGAAATTATATTTGATTTTGAAAAGTAATTTGAGTTTGCGTGATTTAAGATTTCATCGGGTGACAAGAACTCGCGCAATATGGCGTACGCCAATTATTCGAGTAATTGAGAAATAGTGAAGCGTACGCTTCCTATCTCCTTTTCATCCCAAGTTTATGTTTAAGAGAGAATTCTTTTGGAATTGAGTTGGTTTGGAAAATGGTTTGAGTTCATGGTTATGAATGAAATGAATTTTGTTTTGTGTATTATTTCATCTACTCGATTAATCAATAACCAAGTAGGTTTCATTGTAAGAAAGCCCAAGAGTAAGCTATGTGAGGTTGATGGCGATGCGAAGAGCAATCGACTTACAAGGGTGTTTTAAAAATGGGCTCGATATTTAAATCGAGAATTGTTGTTTGTACTTTTTGAAATTGGTTTGTGTTGGATGATGAATTAAAATTGAATTTGTTTTTTTATGAAAATATGGTGGAAAAGAAACCTAATTAAAATTTGCTTAACAAAATCATTTAAACTTTTGATTTAATCACTTCAATCGAACTTAATAATTATCATAATTATCTAATTAAAGTTAATATAATCAAATGTTTAAGTTGATTAAAAAAAATTAAAACTATATTATTAATCCATTAATTTGATTTGGAATGTAAAATTGGGATATACGACCCAAAATGAATACAAAATGATTAAACCCAAAAATACAAATGTGTTCGAAACCGGTTTATATATATCGACCATAGATTCATAGCGTCGTACATAAAGACCGAAACGCGGTGAAAACCGAATTAATGTGTAGAACTCATAACGACATAGCGACATACAAAATATCGAATCCGTTGATGAAAACTGGACTCACACAATAAAATATCGAATTCATTGATGAAAACTGGATTCACACAATATCACAGTAAAATAAGATGATGCCCAGTTCTGACATAAACTAATTTCCATTAGTATTACAACCATAATATCATCACATTCAGGCCAAAACACGAACAAACCTAACAAATAGAAATCCGGACGGCAACAATGACAAAAATGTGAACTTCTCACAACAGTACCCAAAACAGTCCCTATGCAAAAACAAAATCCCATACAATGTTCTTCCAAACATACAAAATTGCTACATTAACATATAGGATGCAGCTCTTATGCTTCAAATATACCAGACAAATTTCACTGATAATGAGAATATTCCTAAGTGATTATCCACCAGCCTTATCATATCCCAGTTTAATAATATTGAAGCAATATCGAATCAAATCTTTACCTTAATCTTTTTGAAGATAAGCCGCGACGCCGTCTTTTTCAAGATACTGTTAAGCCGATAATATCCGGCGTGTTGTTGGATCGGGTTCGTCGACGGAAGATAGACGGAGTGCGCGGTTGGGGTTTTCGATTTGTGGGTTGAGATGGTGAAGATGATGGCGGGATGTAATCGATTGACGGTGATTTTGCGGATCTCGTGAGTTTGTGAAGGGTTTGACGGTGGTGAATCCGTCGGTGAGGTTGATGGAGGGCTTTGAAGGTGAAGCGATGGTTGTGCTGGGGATTTGATGGAGAGGCGATTGGGGTTATTGTTGTGATGCGCTGGCGGAGGGTGTGTGAAGAAAAGGAGCGACGGTTTGAAGGTGATGACCGAAGGAGAAAAGGGTTGAGGGTTTTGGAAACGCGGTGGTTTGATGTTTCGTGTGGTGTTTGAGGGACGATGGTGGATGATGAAGCGGCGCTTTAGTGAGAGCGTGAAGAGCGAGGGCGAAGATTGATGGAAGAAGAGATGAAGAAAGGGTGGATCGGTCTGTTTGAGAGAGGATTTTGAGAGTTTTGAGAGAGAGAGCGTGAGGGAGATGAGGGATTTTTGTGAGGGAGCGTGGTCTGTTGTGTGTGTGTTCTGAGACGTTGGAGAGTTTGTGAGGAAAAAAAAGAAAAAATTTACTAAGTGTGTGGTGGAGGAATTCTGAGTGGAAGGTGATGTGTATTATCATGAGAGTGAGGGACGTGTGAGGAGGAGAGAGAGGGAAGAGTCACGTGTGTGACCGTTGGGAGAGGATTGTGAGTGGAATTAGAATCCAATGTAAGAAAAAAAAATATTTTTCATAATTATTATTCATAACAAATCATAAAAACTAACTAATATTTAATTTAAACTAACTAATATTTAATTTAAACACATTCTAATTTCTTTAATTAAATATCTAACCAAAAAAAAATTGACCCATTAAAAACAGAAATCGAGTACAAATTTGTTCGAAAAAATTAAATCAATCATACTAAAATTATCAACACAAAACACATTATTTGAAAAATACACTGTTTCCTCAAATTTTGACAATTCAACCGATTTGTCTGTATTCTCAAATAAATTCATTCCGACTGACATTTTAGGTGTTTATTCATGATGCAAATGTATGTCATGTTATGCATATGATGCTAAATTAAAAATGAAATTAATTCTACGAGAATTAAAAATGCCCGGACAAAATTGGGGTATGACAAATGGTATCTTCAACATGGGGTAGAGTATGCACAACTGGTGGTGGCACAGACATGACCGGGCTAGATACCGACATGGAGGCAAAAGTAGGCACAAAACCTTCAGGCATGAAGTTAGGCGGTATTCCCCACGGGAATCCGCCAGGCATAGTAGGCGCAAAGTGAGCAGCGGTTGTAGGAATGATAGAGATAGCAACCTTTGAAATAACAGTCCTCTGAGGAGGAAGCGTTGCAAGTGTTGGAGAGGATTGGCTTTGAGCGGCTAATACTGACTCCATCATGGCAGTCAAGCGGGCGATCTCGTCCTTCAAGTCTCTGCTCTCTTGCTCTAGATGCTCCATAATCTTTGAGTGATTGATGCAGGTATTGTATCGATGAGTCAGCTTGGCTGAAGCACAGAAGAAATACCAATAAGACATCTGGCGGAAGAGAAACCTGCTATCAAAATGATGCATGAAATGCAATGCTTGATTATTTTTATTTTTCCAAGGAACTTACTATGTTATTTGCATATATATATATATATATATATATATGATAATAACAGTTGCAACAATTTGATTGACTATAAAAATCTCTTTTATTTATATAATTGGAAGGATCACATTGAGTACAATTCAGAAACCAAATGAAAATACAAGAGAAAAGGAGACTAGTCATCCTAAGGATCCCTAACAACAACGTTAGAAGGCTTAGCTGCAGGCATTACGTCCTTCGGGTGCGTCGGATCTCGGACTCAAAAGAAGTCTTCATCTGAGTCTTCTCAAGGACAAGCTAATCAACAATCTTCTTCCAAGAACCGGAAGGTGGAGGCATACTAGAGGACAATGAAACCTCTGGTTCTCTCTGCCTTTTCATTACTCGGTCTTCAAGAAGCTCAATAAGTGCATTTTTGTCCTTAGACTCAAGCTGCAACTCCTCATGCTTTCGGCTCAAAGCATGGAACCATTCTTCCTACATATCCTTCTCTTGCTTCATCTTGGCGAGTGCGTCTTCCAACTCCTCTACATCTTGGTTAGGGAGAGTTAATGGCTCAATCACAACCATAGGCATGGGTCTCTCACAAGTATAAGGCATCTTCAATTCCAAAGCTCTCTTCTTCACTCAAAGAGTGTAAGATTCCAAAGCTACACAATTGTGCGAACCGAGCTCGGATCTTCCTTTCCTATGAACATTATGCAAGCATGCATAATCTTATGCTTCAAATGTTAGGGATATTTACCCTTTTGATAGAAAAGACCTTCTAACAAAGTGTTATTAGGTTTGTCTCTCAAGGGGAACCCAAGTTGACGACGAGTCAAAGAAGGGTTGTAGTTGATTCCTCCTTGTGTACCAATGAGAGACACATTAGATAATTCACCATAATAATCAATAATCTTCAAGCTACTCAATGAAGAGTCATACCAAACTATATCATCATTAGTTAGAGACATAAGTCTCTGAAACCACCGTAGATATTGTTTGTTCTCCACAAAAGTGGGCGTCTGAGGCAAGTGCGAAATAAACCACTTGTATAGAAGAGGAACACAACACACAATCGTTCCACTGCCTTTAGAATTCCTCAAATGCAAAGATAAGTACATATCTTCTAACAGAGTAGGCACATGATTTCCAATCAAGAAAATTCTAATGGCGTTAACATTAACAAAGTCGTCAATGTTAGGGAACAAAGCCAAACCATATATGAGCAACACAAAGATAGCTCCAAAAGAATCCACACTACCAGCTTGAGCAAAGGAAGTAGATTCCTTAATGAGGAACTCAGAAGTCAACCCAAACAATCCTCCTTTCTTCATCCAATGAGCCTCTATCTCAGTCTTCTTCAAATGAAGAGCTTCAGCTATAAGATGAGATATGGGAATCTCTTCCAATTCACTAAAGGGAACTTTGTTAGACACGGGTATTCCCAAGAGATGGGCATACTCCTCTAACGTAGGCATTAACTGATAATCGGGAAAAGTGAAGCAACGATAGAGAGGGTCATAAAACTGAACCAACACACTCAAGAGTCCTTCAACCACATCAGTAGACAAGATATACAAAAGCTTCCCATGATGTTGTTTGAAGTCTAAGGGATCTAATACAAAAGATGATAGCTTCCTTAACTCTTTCAAGTCGGGACATCTGAAACTGTACTTCTTAGTGTTCCTTCGTCCATAATCCATGGTCTGAAAATATTTGCAAATAAGACCTCAGTCCCTTGAAATTTTCGTGTGATGAATGTTATGATGTGCATGAATGCATGAATGTAACAATCACAAATAAGGGTTCACACTCAAGGCAAACAAACAAAGGTCAAGGGATGAATCGAGTCATTGTCAAGATCAATCATCCATTTTGGTGGATTACGGTTTTCACCTTATCAACACCCAAGTTCCATTGATATTGACAAGACTTGATTGGATCAACCAAGAATCAAGGGTTTGTTGTGGGTCACGAGCATGGAGTCTGGGTAAGAACCATCCCAAAGGAGTGAACTAATGATAAAACTAGTAGATCATGTTCTAGAAAGTTCCCAGAGTCTTAATTCCATCTGTCGGATATTACAGGTTAGGATGACTGACTCATCAACCCATAATATTCTCAAGAGAAACTCGTCGGAGTGTAGTATCGCGTAACAATTGTTATCAAGTCTACACTTGAACAGTCTCCGCACCACGTCCTAAATAGGCCAAAAGGGGTTAAATGTTCTATGGTCCTTAGCTTCTTGGACCCCAAATCAAAGATAGTAATGCCTAACCACAAATAACTTGTTTGACATTCATAACTCCAAAAGGGTCTCCATTTAGTAGATGGTTCTCAAGCCAATTTGTTAAGGACTACTCCACACAAGTCGAACATGACTATACCATCCTCCTATCTTAATTGCACTCAAGTTCGGGTTAGAACTTATCTCACTACTCAGAGATCACCAAGCACAACAAGCAGATTATATCATACAAACAAATATACATACATCAAATATACAATTATATACACACAAAAAAGTAGGCTAAACCCACTGAGGACTACTCCCCAGCAGAGTCGCCACTTAATTTCTGTAGCGGTAAATTCATGACCATCATGCTATGGATAAGCTAGACGTCAGTTAAACCATAGTCGCCACCGCACTTTTATTGTTTCTAAGGGAAAAGAGAAAAGTATGAAGAAACCCAAAAGATAAGAAGTTTTCAAATGAAAACTAATAAAATGCCAGAGATTACAGGTAAGAGGGTTAGTTACACAGAGGGAAGGTGTTAGCACCCAAAGTGTCATATGTACTCCTAAGGAGCCCTTTCTTGCGTGCATATGTATTTTTGTAAAAAATGATGTTTGCAATAAATAGAATGGAGGGATGAGAAAATAATTCATTAATTATATTTTTGTGTTTGACAAGACCTTCGGACTTGTGCCTACGTACCAACATAAAATGAGGGATCAAAACCTCGTAGTTCATGGTATCAATTTCAAAGTGAGTGCATTGCTTTTAACAAAAATTTAAGTTTTAACAAAGTCATAAAAGGCCTAAAATGGTTTGAATGCGTGTTAATTCTTTTTGGCTTTTGAAATTTTAAGTCAGGTATAGTTAAGCTTATTTACAAGTTTGATTAAGAAAAGGAGTTTGAAAATGCAATGGCATAAGGCCGAAGTTTCTAATTTGCAATATGGTCTATGTTTAGAAAGCACAAGCAAAGAAGATTTTTTTTTTAAAAAGGAGGGAGAGATTTTGAAAATAAAGAAATGGGGAGAGATGAAGAGACTAATCCTAAGCACAAATTTAAAAGTTAAGAGTTGAAAAGATCTAACCAATGGGCTGCAATCCAATAGACAAGAATGTCATATAGAAACCCAAATTTCCATTGGACTTTAGAATCACTCAATATGAATACACAAATAGAAATATGGAGAGAAAGATATCAAATAAAGATAGCCACATCCAAGCTTAGCAACTCTATGGTCTTCTTTCAGATTCCTTGTATCAGATGACTTCAAAGATGGCATTAGACACAGGTTCAAAATAACAACATCCATATGATCATGTTGCAGATGAATTCAAATGGATCTTCAATATTGTATCAGATGAATGTTCACTTCACAAGCACTTGGTTTCATGAAAGTTGGCATTGGCCAAGTCCTTTGCATAGGGAGTGCTGCCTAAATTCTAAGTCTAGTCTCAGATCAAACCAACAATCCACACAAGATATTTTTTAGGGTTTTTATTCTTATTATGTACATTAAGGTCAAAAGACCATACAAACTAGCAAATACATAGAAACACAATATATCACAAATTATGGCTCAAGTGGACAAAGTGAAAATGACATTAAAGTAAGCAAATTGAATGACATGAATAAGGACAAATGAATAAAGCTTGAAATTAAAGTGCATAAAAGTAAATGGCTTGAAATTAAATGTTATTTGTTAGTTTATTAGAAGTCAGTATTGCTTTTGCTTTTGTTTTGTTTAAGTCATTCTTTGGAGAACACTCAACCCACTTATCACAAACATGGATCCTTGAGCCAAGACATCTTCCAAAGGAAGGAAAAAAGGCCAAGTTTCCACACAATACCATGAAAAAGGGGAGACTTGCAATCCCACTTACTAGAATGCTATGCCTTTTATGTCACAAATTTAGCGCTATGTTAAGCAATTGTAATTGGAATTATGTAGAAGTCACAACTATTTGAGGTCGGACAATAGAATTTTGGTGTTAATGCATGTTAGATACATAGTATAATGGACTATACTCATGAAACATACCACACACAAAAAGAATATGCAAAGTGGTGGACCTAATCTCATCCATACTCATGTTGATTTTGCAATCAACTAGACTTAGGATATAGAGATATCATAGGTCCATGGCATGAATGAATAAAGAATAAGAATGAGATGAAAAGGGAAGGGGGAATGGGATCAACACAAATTGGTCAAAGGAGTACTTTTACCAAATTAAGATCATTCTTTCATTTTGAGAGATGAAATGTACATTTCATCAAGCCCCTAAATCCAATGATCTTAACCTAACAAAGTCAAATCAACCTTGACCAAGGCCCAACAACACAAGTCAAACTCAACAAGTCAATTAAAATGGCTCAACACAAATTATTTGACATTTAATCAATTAAAAACAATTAAAATATGCATTAAATTAAATTATGGTTGGTCAATTTCCTAAAACCTCATCAAAACACCAAAGAAATGGCCATGAGATTTATCATAGGTCAAACAAGGTCAAAGGACCTTGGAGAAAAAATTTCATAAGTTTTGGAAACTTAAAACTATTTTTAAACAATTAAAAATATTCACAAACTCAATTAAATCATGAAAAATATTAATAATGATCCAAAAAATAATTTTAATTCAGAAAATGAAAGAGGAATGTATTTAATTTTTTTTGGTGAAACTCTCTTATTTTTTGGATCAATATTAAAATTAATATGAATTAATGAAAATAAAACAAATAAAATGAAAATCAAATAATCAGAAAAAACGTGGACCACTTGATCTCCCTCATTAATTGAGGTGGAAGATCAAGTGGCCACAAACGCGCGTTCCATGGTGGACTTGAGTCACTGCGCCACAAAACAAGTAATCAAAACCAAGTTCGTGATTAAAACAATTTGAATAGATCATGTGGCTCTAGGCCTTGCCAACTCACCACCGGAGCAAATCTCCGATCACCTTCTCAAGCGAGCTTCGCTAGACTGGTCCAATCATAACCATCACTAAAATAAAAAAGAAGGACATGATTTTTAAGTAAAAATGACACGGAGCACGAATCTGGCCTCAATTCATCCTAACTCCAAGTATATTAAGAGATACATGGAGTTGAAATTTGAGGTGCATGATCTGAGTTACTTCGATTTGACCTCAAAGCAACTCAATCTTGTTGCCTACATTGGTATGACTTCAGACAACCAAGGAACCAAGAGAATTATGGAGAATTGAGTGAGAATCGAAAAGATGAAAATTTCTGGAAAATACCTTCAATGCAGGTCTGGATTCAATTGCTTTTGCCTTGGCTCGTGCTTGATCTCACTCAGGAAGCTTGCAAAGTAGATTAGAATCAACCAAATGCCTTGGATCTCTGCAGTTTTGAATCTCAAAACAATGAGATTCAAACTCAATTTTCAAATAAAATTCTCAGGATTATCCTCTCAAATGGAAGGGTTTGGGGTTTTGGATCAAAGCTGGCGCGAAGGGGTCCTCAATTTTGAGCATATGGACCTCTATTTATAGCTGAATCACATGTTATTTGCACCTTACAATTGAACTTCCAATTTTGGCAATGGGTGATTCATGTGTGCATGGGCGTGTACAGGCCCATGAAGTCATTCCTTTTGGTCCATAATTGAGTGTGAGCATGTTTGAAATCAATTTTAAATGCAAGGCAAATATGTATGGCTGTTTGAAGTTTGATCTTTGCCAAATGATGATGCCATGTTCAAACCATGCACATACCATTTAAATCTTGTCCAAAATGGATGAAATTGGACTTTTTTTTGGAAATTTTAGATCAAGAGGAACAACTTTCATGTTGTACACTTTTCCATTTGAAGCTTGTATCATGATGAATTTTGAGGTGGAAGTTTGGAAATTTTAACATATCAAATTTTTTTCTAAGTGTCAAGCCATATGTTTACTTATTCCACCTTGGCTAACGTTTTTGGGTGAGCTTCAAATGAGAAAACTCCCTTCATAAAAGTTGTAGATCTTTCAAATTCCTTCATAATGGTCACAAATTTGACCTCATTTAAATTTGATATGAAGGAGTTATGCATTTTTGAAGTTTAGGAAAATCACTAGTTCAATGGTATTGGTCCAAAATGACCTATAATGTATCCTCATATCACATGCTCATAAAAGTTTAATTAGATCTTCCTACAAACATAAAAGTTTAAGTAGACACCTTCAATTTTATTGTGAAACTTGGAAATCTTTCATCTCATAAAAATTGAGCAAGTTATGGCCTTGGGAAGTTGACCTTGAAATTAGGGTTTAGACAAAATGACCTATAATCTTTCACCATAAAAAATGACTTTCCAAGAAAAAACTAGCTCTAGACCTAAACATAAAAGTTGTTTGGGATGTCATTTAGAGTAACTTTTCTCTTAGAATAATTTGCATATGATAAAAAGTGTAGGAGATAGGGTCTATTGGACCCCAGATTTGATCAGATGAATTCCTCTGGTCAACCACCATCAACCAACTTGCTAGCTTGCAATTCTCTTGACTCTTGGGTCTCATGGGAGATAATATATGCATAAGATGATGAAATTTGAAGTATCCCTTGAAATATTTGATCAATTGGTGAAGAAGCTTGTTGAAGAAATTACACAAGATACCCAGATGAACTAGGGTTTCCACTGCAAACCAATTCCAAACTCTTGATGAAATCTTGATCAAAATAACATGTGAAGCTCATGGGGATTCATATATGATGTATAAATCCATTGTGTACCAATATTTATTGAGCTCTTGGCAATGAGGGTCTTAAACCCTAGATGAGAGCTTGATACATCAAAGGTGATCACGTGCCTTACCTATAAAATAGTTAGACAAATGCAAAGACATATTTTTGGTATTTTGGTTAGTAAACCCAATGAATGAGGGGTAATGAGGATGCCAAGGTATGATCCCAATGCTAATGCATATGATGAGATAGCATGAGGGATCTTAGGGTCAAAATTGGGGTCTTACACATATATAATCTTATTATAATTTGTGTAGTTAAGTTTGACCCATTATTTTATCAATTGGATATTACAATTATCCCATCGCAACTTACTAATATAGAACATGCACCTCGTGTAGGAGAAACCTACATTATTCGATACTAGTCTTGGTGAGTGATAAAGCTTGGAAAGCATAAACTTAATATTTAATTTGAGGGAATTTGCAATTATTTTGATCTCATCGACTTATTTATCATATAAATCATCTCTCGCATGTATCAACATACATTTACATGCATCAACATACATACAAAATGAAACAGTTATGGCCCCTAGTGCAATTATTCTCCCAAGCGAATGAGAGAACTTAAGCTAACCTAATAACGATCTAAGCTTTTCCAAGCAAGATGTTCAAGGTTGTCCTCCTTTGATATTGTATTCTTCTCTTTATTCATAATATTACATTACATAAAAGAAACTCATTTTACATACGAGGGAGTGGGATGAGAAAATAAGTTATATTAAGATATAAAAAGAGAGACACGACACGCAGGTCGTATTTTAAACTCCCAAAAACAAAATAAAGGAAAACTAAGGCCATAACCGATCACCACAAGACAATAATAATAAAAACATTGTTATTATTAATTTAAATTATGTTAATTAAATAAACCAAATTAAATTTCTGCGATTGGTCACACTATGTAGAGTTAGCGGGGGGTTCCGCTGACCGTTCAGCAAACGGGGGTTAAGGGGGCAGCACCCCCGTGCAAAATTTTAATGAACATTTGAAACCGATGCCGTTTTTTGCATCAACAATTGATACTTTAAAGCACAACTCTTGTGTAGTCACAACCCTAATCGCATAACTCTTTGACAACACAACCTTTGAACCGTCATGAACCCTAATGCATCAATTTCATACTGTCAAACATACCTCGATTGATAATTCAGTATGATTGATCAACACGTCATTGCTTCACCATACTAATGTCAGATTCCGAAGCAAATGAACATTGATCGCTCAAAGGAATATCAATCATTAAGTGTTTGAATGAATGAAATAGAAACAGTATATCATATATACCGTATTTTGCATCAGAATTACTTATATCATATATATAACTTGATCGATCTCAATCCTGTAACCTGTGGCCGATCGATGTATCGTTGCTTCACCATACTAACATCGGATTCTGAAGCATAGTCAACATCAATCATCCAAATCATACACCCATGATGCCAAATTTAATTACTCGTTTATTATTTAATTCATTCTATCTTTTAATCGTATTAATACATAAAATAAACAACTATTAGATGCATGGTTTCGTAAGTGGCTTTGATACCACTAAAGGAGAATGACGATCCAAAATGCAACGGAATTTAAAATTTTCTCCTTTAGTGATCCTTACGAATGGGCATGATTAGTGATAGAAATTGTTACCTCTTGTGGCGATTGAAACCTTTGATGCAGATCTAAGGAGTGATCACAAACGTTGAATGGTGACAACGCCTCTACTCAGTCCACACGAACGGATTCCTCCAGTCTCAGTGCTAGCTACTACAAGTGAAGACTTTGAGTGTGTGTGTGTGTGTGTGTGTGTGTGTGTGTGTGTGTGTGTGTGTGCGCGTGTGTGTGTATGAGAGAGCGAAACAAAATTTCATCTAATGAAATGCTTCTGCACAAGGGGTTTATTTATAGAACCACTTGTGTAGGATGCAAGCTAAAAAGCCACTTAAGTGTATGTGGCCCATATCTTATGGTATAAAAAAAACACTTAAGCGCGTGGTACCTTACCACATTTCATATTCTACTTAAGTGCGTTGTACCTTACGATGTTCCATATTTTACTTAAGTGCACCGTACCTTACGGTGTTCCTTATTTACTCTATCTCTCATTAATCCATCCTTTTATGTGTGACCCTGTATGTTTTCGCGACATTGACAATTATATTAAACCACGTATTTAACATGATAAACAGTGAGTGGTATCTAGCAACACATCACTACTACCTAAGACACGAAAATGTCACGTGATCTGACAAATCCTTTTGTGATAATACTAATGTCTACAATTACCCTTTTTCCCTTATGTCTATATTGAACACAAGGCATAGACCATGTCATCCTTGTCCAGTTTAATATTGGGCCCATAGACATTTATCTTGTTACGCACGATGGGCAAATTCCATCTAGGTCACTCATGTCCCTTAGCATGCTTCATGGAGTACCCATTGTAGCGGGGTATTCGTTACCATTAGACATATTGACTAAATCCAAGATAAACCATACAAGTCGAGTCACCACCGCACTTCTATTTATCCAAAGGAATGGTTAGAAAGCGAACAAAAACCTAAAAAAGTTTTATCGAATCAAAAACTAGTAAAAATGTCAGAGATCTGGGTAAGGGGGTTGGTTATGCAATGGGAAGGTTTTAAGCACCCAAAACATCCTAGGTACTCCTAAGGAGCCCTTTTCATACTTGTTGTAAGGTTGGTATTTTGTGAAAATTTATTTGTGCAAACATGATTGAAGAGATGAGAGGAGAATATACAAGTTATTTACATTTTGTGTTTGGATGGATAAACCCATTGCCTAAGTACCATCTTAAAAAAGATTAGGATCAAAACCTCGTAGTTCGGGGTAAAAATTTCAAAATGAGTTGGTGAATTGATTGGTCCAAAAGCCTAAGGTCTTTTGTTATCCAAGGGAGAAAACTCAACCTAAAACCACAAATCCACCATGTGAGGATATCTTCAACATGCTAGTGAGAGGTTAACCCTATAATAAGCATGGAAGACTCATTGTCCATCACTAAGGATATAGGTGAGTATTATATCTACCTCGAGGATGAATCAAACATAATATCTACTGGTTATGAAAAAAACTTGATTAAGAGAGTGGCCATTGAAACCACAAAAAGAGTATTTAAATGAGTGGTATTTACCAATGAAAAGTATTTGCAAAATATGGTCAAAGTTGATTTAAAAGCTCAATTCAAAATAAGTGTTATGAAAAGAAAGTTTGAAAATCAAAAGCATAAGGCTTAGGTTTCTAATGTTTGAAAAGAAGTGTTAAAATGTTTGCACAAAAGTTTTGGCTTGGGTTAGAGTGGAGGGAAGAAGAGAATGGCTAAACTCCTAAGTATACAAGAGATAAGGGATAAGAAACAAGACCAAAAATGGAGTTCCTCTCTTGAGATCATATTGACGATCCAAGTAGCTCCCATCCTTTGGAATATGCAAGCAAAAATAAGTGTAAGCTCAAGCAATCAACACAATCAAATAAGCTTCTTAGGAGATCCCCAATGTATCTTGTATCTTTCACTTTGGATGAACATGGCAATGATTCTTCAAGTTGAGTTCTCATAGGATCCCCTAACACAAAAGCACACACACATCAAAGAGTCTTATGAAGCAAATCAAGAATGGACAAGAGTGAGTTTAGAGGTACGGTCCTTCTAATCCATCTTCCACATTAAGGTCCTTTTAATCCATTTTTTGCATAGGGAATGTCCTAGAAACTAAGTCCATTTGTCCATTTTTGCATTTGGTCCACAACAAACAAAACAAAACACAAGCACAATGATATATACACAATTATGTGCTCAAGTGACCAAAAGGCAAATTGCATTAACATAAACATGTGCTCAAGCGAGCAAAGGGGAAAAAGCAAATGAATAATATGTACAAGAATAATAAATTGCATAAATGTAAAGAGCAAGAATTAAATGTTAATAGTTAGTGGTTAGTGTTAATAGTTAGTGTGCCATAAGGAAAATTTAGCATTATATTAAGCAATCGCAATTGGACTTATGTAGAAGTCACAACTATCTGAGGTCGGTCAATAATAATGTAGGCAACAACACAAGTTAGAGGTCTTGATTAGTGAATCAAACTTCAACAACTTGCCATGCCAAAAAGAAGATGAGAAATGATCTTGTATTGATTTAGGTCCTTTGCATGATTTAGAAAGCAATCTATCCTTAATGAAAAACCATTCACTTGATCCATGATCAAGATGAATTAGATTTGAATCAAAGAAGATTAAACCTCCCTAATCAATGCTAACCACCAATCTTTAACTCATTGATCAAAAAAGAAAAGAAGAAGAAGAAGAAGATGAAGAATATTAAAGTGCATTAAATGGAAATGGTATGTACTTATCAACAAATGTTGACTAAAGATAGGGAAGATCAAGGTCAAACAATAGAAGACAGAAGCAAAATGAATATTAGAAGTCAAGAAACAAATAAAACATTTTTGGCATTTTTAATATTTAAAATAAAACTTGAATTAAAATAATAAAGAAAGGTCAAACTTCAAACTCACTTCAAATCAACTTTGAAAAGTCCAAGTGAATTATCCCAAATTCAACAAGATCAAACAAAGTTTGACAAAAAATTTCAGCATTTTTAAAAGTCAGAAACTATTTTAAATCAATTAAAAATGCATAAAAATAACCTAATTGAACTAAAATCTCAAATAAATCTCAAATCAATTAATAAATTGATGAGAATATTTTTCATAGATCTATCATCCTTCAAAGAGGTTGGAAAAATATTTTTGAATTTTTTGAATATCAAAAACTATTTAAAATGAATTAAAAACAACCAGAGAAGAGAAAATTATTAAAAAATATCAAATGATAAAATAAAAAATATTAAAAATCATTTTTTAGAAAGTAGAAAATAAAAGAGAAATAATGCAATTGGTCCCATAATTTTTGGACCAATAATGAGAGAGATATGAATTTTAGAAATAAAATGGAATTAAAAGAAATAAAAGAAAATAAAATCTGAAATTAAAAATAAGGAAAATCCACACGCGTTGGATCCAAGCTCATTAATTGAGCTGGCGCATCAGACGACTGTGGCATGCGCGTGTATCATGGACCTAAGTCAACTGAGCAACACAAACATTTTAAAAAAGTCATAAGATCCACGAGCCCTGATTCAATCTGGGAATCATCATCAACGACCTGGATTGAAACTGGAAAAAGGACGGTGGTCAGCGCCACCGTCTTCTCCGGCTAGCTCCGATGAAGGTTCAAATTTGCAGAGGATAAAAAGTTAACCAAAATGCACGATCCAGGTACCAAACGAAAGGTGGAGTGATGTACATCACTCCTGTGCCACTCAATTCCACTATAGATCTCTAGATTGAGAGAAATCAGAGGTGGAAGTTTTGTGGTGTTCAAGTGAACTCAATGATTTTCAATAATTGAAAGCACAATAGTGTTGCCTCTATGCAGAGGACTTCAGATCACATAAAAACAAGGCAAATGGAACAATGTACAAGCTGTTTCGAAGCAAAACTCAATTGAGGAAAACCTTTGAATTGTGAGGAATTGAGTCAAGATCCTTGGGTTCTTTTGCAAACAGAAAGCTCTATGGATCAAAGTGAAGAGGTCTAGGAACTTTAGATCTAAGAAAAACAGTCGAGGAAACTGAATTCTAGATCTGAAATTTGAGAGAAAAAAGAGAGAGTTCCTTTGGTGTGGGTGTGAGGATTCAATTGCACAGCATTTAGGGCGCCTTCAGGTTGAAGAAATGAAGCTCCAATGCAATGTATTTATAGATGAAGGGAGCTGCAAGCATTATCAAAATCGTGTGCATGGGAGAAAAGGGCCTCCATGCATGGGCCTGTACAGGCGCATGGAGGGCCCAATTCTGAATGGAATTGCAAGCTATTACCAAATTAAGATGAAATGGACGTGCAGAAATGAGGTCATAAGCTCATGCAATGTATTTTCAATGAGTTTCCAAAAATGCACTAAAACCTTCTCCTCTTCGAAAATGGCACTTCCAAAATTGAAGCATAGCCTTATGGGTAATGGTTGGAAAGCTTGTTGCATAAGGAACAAATGTAATGTTGATAAAAAATCCATTTGGGCCTTGGAAATTAATGAAAATTGAGCTTGAAGTGTAGGGTGCAAAACATGCATATGTGAAATTTCCAAAATTGGCCAATGTTCAAGCCCTTATGTCTCAATGATGCAAGCTACAAATGATAAAATATTCAACATTAAAGTTGTAGATATTTTCAAAGCAACCAAATTGGACTTGAGTTTTGCATCATTTGGATTTTTGATGAAGACGTTATGGGCACTTGAAGTTGGACTTTTTCACATTTCAATGCATTTGGTCCAAAGTGACCTATAATGTTTTGCATTATCACATGTATTTATTTTGGGATTTTGCAATTTTTCTCAACATAACATTTGAAGTAGACACATAAATCTTTCCAATTAATTTCATACCACCTCAAAATCATGAAAAATGAAGGAGTTATGTCCTTGGGAAGTTGACATAAAATTAGGGTTTCAGTCAAAATGACCTATAATGTCTTAGAATGGATGATGACCTTCCAAGATTCAAATCAATTTGTGATGAACATGAAATTTGTTCATATTGTCTTTAAGATTTTTTTTTCGCTTGGAGTCATCTCCATTTGAGCAACACATAAAAAGTTAGGTCTCAGTGCATTTCAAAATAGTCAGATGAATTGACTGATCAACTTCTCAAGTCCAAACCTCATATCTTGATGAATTGATGATTGAGGATACTCAAATAAGTTCAAATATGCATGAAATGATGAATTAAAGAACTCACCTTGATTGTATTTGACCATGGGTTGAGGTTGCTTCATGAGCAAGGCACAGTTGATGATGAGATGAATTAGGGTTTCCTTGGGAAACAAACCTCAAGCCCTTTGCTTTGCTTTGATCAAAATGATGAATTGAGATACTTGGGAGACATATTTGATGGATGAGAGCTTTGGGAACCATTACCATGCTTGCTTTCATCTTCTCTTGACCATATTAATGCACATAGGATCTCCTAGAAGCTTTAGATCTTGTGACTGCTCAAGCTACAAACAAGAGATGTTAGTGACATATTTTTGTGCTTTTGGTTAGTAAATAAAATGAGAAAAGCAATAATATACAATTCAAGCATGCTTGGTGATCTCAAACCACTCACAAGAGATCCCACCCAAAGGCAAAGGGAACCAAGATGCTTATGATCCTTGAGGCAATGCAAATGCCATGTTATGATGTCATGAGGGATCTTAGGGTCAAAATCGGGGTCTTACAGATGCCCCTATTTAAGGTCATTCTAGCAGGAGAAGTGAAGGTTAAAATATTCGTCTCAACGAGGTAGAATGGGCTTAAATAATAACAAAGAGACGAATTTTGGTCCCTAAGAGGCCTCATGATGCAAATGTATGAATGCAAAAGGTAATACTCTGTGGAGATATGTGTCCACAAAGAAGAAAAGAAATCCGGAGAAACTAAGAATCCATATGAGTAATTTACTCCATGGGACAGAGACTCTAGGAATCTCATGGGGATACGAAAGGAGATAAATTGCGTGAGCAGGTCACGACTTGAGATTTGCTGAGAGACACGAGAGGGGTTCCATGGAAATAAATCAATGGAAGGACTCGAGCTGACTCAAAGATGCATGTATTGGGGAATATGCCAATACAACGGAACTATCCACAAAGGATACTTCGGATGAAAATCCGGACTCAGATGGGGAAAATCCACTAAGGGACTTCACTGAGGAATGTCCAAACAGGACTCCTCTGGGGAAACACCAGGGCGAGGTATTACCGGTTATTGGGTAATAAGCTCAAGGAGATATGTGATCAAAACACCGGTATAAGGGTGAAGGAACAACATGCTCGGGGAGGACGAATATCTAAGACCGGTATAAGGGTGAGAGATATCAAACATCCAAAATCATCTGAGGAAGACGTAAAAAGGTATATTTCAACTCAGGAAATCTGACTCCGCAAGGGACAAAAAAATCATAATAGGGAGCAGAGAGGAAGGAACACCAGGGATACCAGTTACTGGGCATATAATAGGTGACCGACCAAGGCGTGAATTGGGGAATATTCCCAAGACACTCATCATCCAAAAGAGGGCTAAAAAGCAGACTCGATTACAGGATGGACATTCGACCCTGCAAAAGGGGATACGAATCTTACTCGACTGGGGAAGAGCAAAAGACTTCGACCAAAGAGTGCATGAGATATATTATCTATTACTGTCAGAACGTAGATAACATACTCGCATGGAAGATTATCCACAACCGGTTACTGGGTTAATGAAGGATAAATCAACCGAAGGAAAAGGGCATCGGGATACCAAATACTAGGTATACAATGATGATCGATCACAAAGGGAGAAATGATCATTATCGACAAAAGGCAGATGAAAGATGGCTCGCTGGGGATACATTGACAAAGGCAGTGATCCGGGAGATATATCACCGGTTATTGGGAGATATACTCGAAAGATGAAGGAATATCAATACCGAATATTGGATAAAGATAACCGTCAAGGAGGGGATTACATCTACCAGATACTGGGTAGAAAACCACGGGAGAGTAACCGTCATCGGTTAGGATGAACAAAAACAAGGTTACCTCTGCAAGGGAATAGAAATAGGGTTTATAACTACCGGTATAAGGGTAGAAAACCACTGATTCTGCCAGGGAAGAGATGGACAATTGCTGGTTACTGAGCAGTCATTCATCTGAACTACGGGGAAGCGCAGGAAAAACACGAGAAGCCAATCTAGGAACAAACTAGAGAGACACGATGAAACAAGACTCATCCCTATGAGGATATAACTCAGGGGAAACTCTATCCCAATATATATTCTGGGAGGAAACTGAATTAACAATCATCCACGAGGACATAACTCAGTGGGGAATATGGAAGAAAGGATAAACACTTTCTGCTTATGGGGCTGACTCTTCTTGGAGAGATCAAACACAAACATCTGCTTGGGAAATATATTACCAACTAGCAAGAGATATCAAATAAAGATATATGGCAAAGAATGCAACATAAATATCTGAATGTTTAAAATCATATGCATATATGTGTGGTTTATGTATGATGAATGCTGACAAAACATACATTTTTAACACAAACAGGTCCAACAAATGATGAACGAACATTCGGTACTACATCTCGAGTGAGAAGGCCATGCCCACTGGAGAACATCCAATCTGATGGAGATCAGAGATACCAGGAAACAAAGATCTCTACAGGGGAATGAACATCAGTCATTCTAGATGGGGACATGATCATTGCATAGATAAAAATCCGTCGTAGAAGTAACTCTACTGGGGAAATCATCAAAGGGGATAATGGAACTCTGTGGGGAACAACCACCAATCAGAAGCTTCCAAGGTCACCACTAAATACTGTACTACCAAATAGATCACATCTGCCGAGGAGGAAGGATCACTACTCTGCTGAAGGAAAGAGGGATGAATATCTTTACCAAGCAACTCTGCTCGGGAGAAAAACCACAAAAGGCTCCGGAGGAAGAGGATACAAGCATGCCAGGAATGTGAACAAATGTCTTACCCTGTTGGGAATCATACCATCTTTGGGAGAGCACTGAAGACATCCCAAGTATCCTTTCATCATAGTGAATGTTCACTTTGTTTAAAAACAAGTTATAAAAAAAATTATTTATTTAAACAATGATATTTCTCAATTAAAACATGCAAAACATTTGTTGAATAAAAACAAATAAGAGTGCAAATAATTGGATAAAGGCTCAAATTTATTTGATGGAATGGTAGTCTGCAAATGGCAAGACTCCATAGATCTTTACAAATTTGAAATTGGTGATATATATTGGAAAAGGGCTACATTGAACATAATGGCCATTTCTCCACCAACTCTGAATCTCATGTATTTGCAGCTTCAGTTGACGATGACTGAGCGAAAATCTCTGACAGATGACAACTTGTAGAACAAAGTCTAGTCAGGATGCAGTTACTTGCCAAATCCCTAATTTTTTCCTAGATTATCCTAGGGTGAGGTACTTAGTCTAGCGGGATACATATTCATTTTTTATGTCTCTAACTTTTGCCTGGATTGCCCTTTCGGGTTTTCAATCCACCGAGACGCTCATTTTTGCCTAAGCCGCCCTTTCGGGTTTTCAACTTAGCGAGCTATTCTGTTTTTATTTTTTAGGCGAAGTATTTCTTCACTGCATCTGCATTCACAGGACGAGTGAAATCCTCCCCATCCATAGTTGTAAGTATCAAAGCACCGCCTGAAAAGGCTCTCTTGACAACATATGAACCTTCATAGTTTGGAGTCCACTTACCCCTGGAATCGGGCACGAAAGACAAGACTTTCTTGAGCACAAGGTCACCTTCTCGGAACACACGAGGCTTGACCTTCTTATCAAAGGCTTTCTTCATCCTTTGTTGATATAACTGACCGTGGCACATGGTAGTCAATCTCTTTTCTTCTATCAAATTCAGTTGGTCATAACGACTCTGAACCCATTCAGCATCAGTCAACTTGGCTTCCATCAAGACTCTCATTGATGGAATCTCCACCTCTACTAGGAGCACGACCTCCATGCCATATACAAGAGAGAAAGGGGTTGCCCCTGTTGAAGTGCGGACAGATGTACGATACCCAATGCAAAGCAAATGGCAGCATCTCATGCCAATCCTTGTACCTAACAACCATCTTCTGGATAATCTTCTTGATATTCTTATTAGCAGCTTCAACAACCCCATTCATCTTGGGTCTGTAAGAAGAAGAATTATGATGTGCTATCTTGAACTCACTACACAACTCTTTCATCATCTTGTTGTTCAATTTGGATCCATTATTAGTAATGATCTTATCCGGCACACCATAACGGCATATGAGTTGATTCTTGATAAACTTCACAACCACCTGTCTGGTCACGTTTGCATATGACGCCGCTTTGACCCACTTAGTGAAGTAATCAATTGCTACGAGAATAAATCTGTGACCGTTGGACGCTTTCGGCTCTATCATGCCAATCATGTCAATTCCCCACATAGAGAAAGGCCATGGTGATGAAATCACATTCAGAAGTGTCGGGGGAATATGAATCTTATCCGCATAAATTTGACACTTATGGCATTTCTTCACATATTTGCAACAGTCAGACTCCATTGTCAACCAATAGTAGTCTGCTCTCAACATCTTTCTAGCCATGGCATGTCCATTAGAATGAGTGCCAAATGAACCCTCATGGACCTCAGTCATTAACAGATCTGCTTCGTGTCTATCCACACATCTGAGTAGAACTATGTCAAAGTTTATCTTATAAAGCACATCGCCATTGAGGTAGAAACTGCCTGACAATCTCCTCAAAGTCTTTCTATCTTTCACAGATGCCCCGGGCGGGTAAATCTGGCTCTGGAGAAAACACTTGATATCATAATACCACGACTTATCATCTTGCACCTCCTCTACTGCAAATACATGAGCTGGTCTGTCTAAGCGCATCACAGTGATATTGAGCACTTTATTCCAAAGTGTAACCACGATCATTGAAGCAAGTGTAGCAAGAGCATCTGTCATTCGATTCTCATCTCGAGGAATATGATAGAAGTCAACCTCAGTAAAGAAAGTTGAAATCCTCCTCACATAATCTTTATATGGGATGAGGCCAGGCTAATCCGTCTCCCATTCACCCTTAATCTGATTAACAACAATGGCCGAATCACCATAAACATCAAGATGTTTGATCCTAAGATCAATACATTCTTCCAATCCCATAATACAGGCCTCATACTCAGCCATATTATTCGTGCATTTGAAAGTTAGCCTGGATGTAAAAGGAAAATGTGTGCCCTGAGGAGTAATAATCACTGCCCCAATACCATTTCCATATTGATTTACAGCGCCATCTGTAACACCCTTCTAAAATACCCCAATAATTTAATTAAATATTAAAATATAACATCAGAGTAATTATGCCCATTAAGGGTGTCACACAATTTTCCACACTTTTCAACAATATAGAGGTCATGCTCTTTTATTAATTTCAAACTTAAACGATTGCATAAAACACAGCGGAATATAATTTCATCAATCATGTAAAACATTACATGGAAAATGGTTCTCAACCAACAATAAAGCATTCAAAACAAGTTAAGACAACCCATCCCGATGTTACATCTATCAGAGCACGACCCACTACGGAGACTACACTAGACTCCAATAATTAGCTTCTACTCAACTCATTTCTCGTTACCTGAAAAAGAATTGTAAGGGTGAGTTCCTCAATCAATATAATGAGTATTATAAAATATCATGTTATGTTAAGTGACTCAACACACTTCATCACCCTACTCAAAACACACATTCAGGAATAGCATATTAATTCAACATCATAATCAACACAACAATACCTACAGAGATACACGTGTAATATTGGAATACATCCATTCATATTACACGCCATACATATATTATGCAATGAGACTCCATGCATGCGGTACCGACTATTTGTGAACATATAGTTCAACCTCACCGTCCAAATCCAGGCACGGCTACCAAGCTCACTAGTCCCACTCATTTGAGACATAGTGACTCACTCACTAATTCCTCACCATGGGAATTAGCTACCACCCCAAATGGGCCATACTATGCACGCTAATCACCTAGCATGCAAACATCAACAACAAAAATCACAATGATCTACTCACTAATTCCTCACTATGGGAATTAGCTACCACCATAAGGCCACAATATGCATGCTAATCACCTAGCAATGCAACAACAACAACAACACAGAATAGACGTATGCTCACACTCTAAGCCATAAAACGGTCTATTCACAAATGCATACATTCACATCATCATGTATACCATCACACATCATCAACACATTTTATCACAAAAGCATATCATATCATGCCGCATACTCAAACATAGTATTAGCACACTCTACTAATACCTATACTATCCAAAACAACGGGAAATGATCCCTACAACATCATACCTCAGATAAGTACATCACTCAGCCTAAACAACCAAAAACTGCACAACCGTTGTTCGGGAAAATCACAAGTCTGCCCATACGCGTATCACCTATGCCCATACGCGTATGGCGCATTTTCTCGCCCACCCCATACGCGTATCGCCCACGCCCATACGCGTATGCTACGCGTACCACATCCTCATACGCGTACCAACAGAGACGCTTTCACGTTCAAAACATCATCTCTTTCACTCATACGCGTATAGCATACACCATACGCGTACCACTCCAGGGATTACGCGTATCACACGCGTATGGCGCGTACTAGCGCCAGAACCCCCATTTCAAGCCATCCCATACGCGTATCGCCTAGTGCCATACGCGTATGACCAGAATCCAGTTTTCCAGGTCTGCTATGGGTTTTCTCTGCTACGAGATCCTTCAGATCCAACCTCTCTCAGTCCAATTTTCATACACGTTCGTTCGTTTTATCAATTACAACTCAGATACATTCAACTTCTCAAATCGCTAACCTTACTACATCTAGTTCCTACAATTTCATCAATTATCATCCAATTTCGTTTCATCAATATTTCACAATTTCATCACATATCATTTCAATCAGAGTCAAATTCAGAGGTTCATCACTACCCATTACATGCTATCCCATAAGACCCATCAAACGATGATAAACCCCCCTTACCTGAGTAAATCCGACAGTCTCTGCGCTCCAAGCTTTCCCTTCCTTCAACCTTCGTTCTTTTGCTTTTTTGCCCTTTCTGCCTCTTTTCCCCTTTTCACGTGAAAAATAACTTTTTACCAAAAAAATGGGATTTTTCTAACTTCCAACTTATATACTTTCCGAATAATAATAATAATCCAAAAATAATAATAATAAAATTTCCAATTATTTAATTAAATTAATAAATAAATTATTAACTCAATTTAAACAATTATTTTATTATTATCGGGGTGTTACAACTCTCCCCTACCAAAAGAGTTTTCGTCCTCGAAAACATACCTCAAGCGAACAACTCTGGGTAAGACTCCTTCATCTTACTCTCCAGTTCCCAAGTCACGTTGCCACCTGCTGGTCCTCCCCAAGCTACCTTCACCAAGGCAATCTCTTTACCCCGCAACTGCTTCAACTCTCGATCCTCGATCCTCATAGGTGATGTTTCAACAGTCAGGTTATCTCTCACCTGTACATCATCTATTTGGACTACGTGCGACGGATCATGAATGTACCTCCTCAACTGAGACACATGAAAAACCTCATGCAAATTCGCAAGCGACGGCGGTAAAGCGATACGATAGGCTACCTCTCCTATCCTCTCCAAAATCTGATAAGGACCAATAAAACGAGGTGTCAACTTCTTCGACTTCAAAGCTCGACCAACACCAGTTATCGGAGTAACACGAAGAAACACATGATCTCCCTCTTGGAACTCAAGTGACTTCCTCCTCTTATCATGATAACTCTTCTGACGACTCTGAGCAATTCTCATCTTCTCCTGAATCATCTTAATCTTTTCCGTAGTTTGTTGAACAATCTCAGGTCCAACCACAACACTCTCACCGGACTCATACCAACATAAAGGTGTCCGACATCTCCTACCATACAAAGCTTCAAACGGTGCCATACCAATGCTCGAATGAAAACTATTGTTGTAGGTAAACTCAATCAAAGGCAAATAACAATCCCAAGCACCTCCCTTTTCCAAAACACAAGCTCTCAAAAGATCCTCTAATGACTGAATCGTCCTCTCAGTCTGACCATCAGTCTGCGGATGATATGCAGAACTCAATCTCAGCTTAGTTCCCAAAGCCTTCTGCAAACCTTCCCAGAACTTCGATGTAAATCTAGGATCTCTGTCCGAAACAATACTCGACGGAATACCATGCAAACTCACGATCTTCTCAATGTACAACTCGGCTAATCTTTCTAACGGATAATCCATTCTGATCGGAATGAAATGAGCCGACTTCGTCAATCTATCCACAATCACCCAAATAGCTTCAAAATTCTTACTTGTCCTCGGTAAACCCGAAACAAAATCCATACTGATACTATCCCACTTCCACTCTGGAATAGCCAACGGTTGCATTAGCCCAGACGGCTTCTGATGCTCAATCTTCGACTTCTGACAAGTCAAACAGGAATAAACAAAACTCGCAATTTCTCTTTTCATTCCCGGCCACCAAAATAGCTTTTTCAAATCATGATACATTTTCGTAGCTCCAGGATGAATACTCAAGCCACTACGATGTCCTTCCTCCAGGATACTCTTCTTAAGTTCGGTAACATCCGGAATACACACCCGATTACCAAATTTCAAAACACCATTCTCATCAACTCTGAATTCACCACCTTGACCTTGATTCACTAGAGTCAACTTATCAACCAAAAGCATATCGGATTTCTGACCCTCTCTGATCTCATCCAAAATATTACTCGTCAACTTCAGCATTCCCAATTTAACACTATTGTGAGTACTCTCACACACCAAACTCAAATCTCTAAACTGCTCAATTAAATCCAACTCTTTAACCATTAACATAGACATATGCAATGATTTCCGACTCAATGCATCAGCTACTACGTTTGCTTTACCCGGATGGTAATTCAACCCAAAATCATAATCCTTCAGAAATTCTAACCATCTCCTCTGTCTCATATTTAGCTCTTTCTGGTCAAACAAATACTTCAAACTTTTATGATCACTGAAAACCTCAAATCTTGATTCGTACAAATAATGCCTCCACAACTTCAGAACAAAACCACAGCTGCCAACTCTAAATCATGTGTCGGATAGTTCCTTTCATGAACTCTCAGTTGCCTCGAAGCATAAGCTATAACCTGCTTGTTCTGCATCAACACACCACCCAAACCCAACAATGAAGCATCACAGTAAACCTCAAATGATTCCGACGAACTCGGTAATATCAGAATAGGAGCACTAGTTAACCTCCTCTTTAACTCTTGGAAACCTTCTTCACATTTTGAGTCCCAAACAAACGCTTGCCCCTTTCTAGTCAACATCGTCAACGGTAGCGCCAACTTAGAAAATCCCTCAATGAACTTCCTATAATAACCAGCCAATCCAAGGAAACTTCGAATCTCAGCAACAGACTTAGGAGCTTCCCACTTAGACACCGCTTCTATCTTAGAAGGATCAACAGCAACACCACCTCTTGAAATCACATGACCAAGAAAACTAACCTCTTCTAACCAAAATTCACATTTGGACAGTTTAGCAAATAACTTCTTTTCTCGGAGAACTTCTAAAACCACTCTCAAATGCTCAACATGCTCTTCTTCAGATTTCGAATACACCAAAATATCGTCAATAAACACCACAACAAACTGGTCTAGATACGGATGGAAAATCCTATTCATATACTCCATAAATACACCAGGCGCATTAGTCACACCAAAAGGCATCACAGAATACTCGTAATGTCCATACCTTGTTCTGAAAGCAGTCTTTTGAATATCCTCAGTTTTCACACGTATCTGATGGTACCCAGATCTCAAATCTATCTTGCTGAACACCCTCGCACCAACCAACTGATCCATCAAATCATCAATCCTCGGCAAAGGATACCGATTCTTGATCGTCACTTTATTCAGTTGCCTATAGTCCACACACAACCTCATAGTACCTTCTTTCTTCTTAACCAACAACACTGGTGCACCCCACGGTGACACACTCGGACGAATAAATTTCTTATCCAACAGATCTTCCAGCTGACTCTTCAATTCAGCTAACTCAACAGCAGACATACGGTACGGAGCCATCGATATCGGTCTAGTACCAGGTACCAAATCAATCGAGAACTCAACTTCACGCTCTGGCGGCAATTCATTCACCTCTTCCGGAAACACATCAGGAAAATCACACACCACGGCTAGATCACCAATCGCCAGTTTATCTTTAGCCTCCAAAGTCGCTAATAGCATAAACAACTCTGCCCCATCTGCCACTTCCTCATTCACCTGCCTCGCTGATAGAAACAAATCCTTTCCTTCTTCAATCTCAGGAAAAATCACAGTCTTATCAAAACAGTTGATATAGACTCGGTTAAACACCAACCAGTTCATACCCAGAATAACATCAACCTGTACTAGTGGAAGACACACAAGGTCCATCCCAAAGTCTCTACCAAAAATACTCAAAGGACAATTCAAACAAACTGAAGTAGTAGTCACTGAACCCTTCGCAGGAGTATCAATCACCATACTACCAAGCATCTCAGATATCTCTAACTTAAGTTTCACAGCACAATCCAAAGATATAAAGGAATGAGTAGCACCTGTGTCAATAATAGCTATAAGGGGAAAGCCATTAATATAACACGTACCTCGGATCAAACGATCATCTGCAGAAGTCTCGGAACCTGATAAAGCAAAGACCTTGCCTCCGGACTGATTCTCTTTCTTCAGCTTAGGACACTGTGGACTGATATGACCCAACTCTCCACAGTTGAAACAAGTCACAGTCTTCAACCGGCAGTCTGCAGCCAAGTGACCACCTTTTCCACACTTGAAACACTTCTTCTCAGCACTGGTACACTCATGGATACGATGTCCAGCCTGACCACATCTGTAACACTTAGCAGGAGCACTAGAGTCTCCCCCACTAGGCCTCTTCATCCCACTCTGTCTCTGAAAACCTTTGCCAGCTGCATACGGTTTCCCACGATCAATCTGATTCTTACCTTTTCTATCAACCCTTTGCTGATAGCTCTCTGCTCTAGCCTTGGAATCCTGTTCAAAAATCCTGCAACAGTCAACCAAGTCAGAAAACACCCTGATCCGCTGATATCCAATAGCCTGTTTGATCTCGGGACGCAACCCGTTCTCAAACTTCACACATTTCGAAAATTCTCCAGCAGCCTCATTATAGGGAGTATAATACTTTGACAGCTCTGTGAACTTAGCAGCATACTCAGTAACAGACCGATTGCCCTGCTTCAATTCCAAGAACTCTATCTCCTTCTTCCCTCTAACATCCTCTGGGAAATACTTCCTCAGGAATCTCTCTCTGAACACAGTCCAAGTGATCTCAGCATTCCCAGCAGATTCCAACTCAGTGCGGGTAGCAACCCACCAATCATCTGCTTCCTCTGACAGCATATGCGTACCGAACCTGACCTTCTGGTTATCGACACACTCAGTCACTCGGAAGATCCTCTCAATCTCCTTCAACCACTTCTGAGCACCATCTGGATCGTATGCTCCCTTGAACATTGGAGGATTGTTCTTCTGGAACTCACTCAGTTGACGAGCAGCTCCCATTCCTACAACATTCGGATTTCCTCCAAGTACTCCAGCTAGCATACCCAGAGCCTCAGCAATTGCAGCATCATCTCTACCTCTTCCAGCCATCTCTATTCTGAAAACCCAAACAAACTAAAACAATGAGTACTGATAGGTTACACAACACCTATACCGTACAGGGGAAACAGAATAATTACGACTCGACTCGACCGACTATGCTCTGATACCACTAATGTAACACCCTTCTAAAATACCCCAATAATTTAATTAAATATTAAAATATAACATCAGAGTAATTATGCCCATTAAGGGTGTCACACAATTTTCCACACTTTTCAACAATATAGAGGTCATGCTCTTTTATTAATTTCAAACTTAAACGATTGCATAAAACACAGCGGAATATAATTTCATCAATCATGTAAAACATTACATGGAAAATGGTTCTCAACCAACAATAAAGCATTCAAAACAAGTTAAGACAACCCATCCCGATGTTACATCTATCAGAGCACGACCCACTACGGAGACTACACTAGACTCCAATAATTAGCTTCTACTCAACTCATTTCTCGTTACCTGAAAAAGAATTGTAAGGGTGAGTTCCTCAATCAATATAATGAGTATTATAAAATATCATGTTATGTTAAGTGACTCAACACACTTCATCACCCTACTCAAAACACACATTCAGGAATAGCATATTAATTCAACATCATAATCAACACAACATTACCTACAGAGATACACGTGTAATATTGGAATACATCCATTCATATTACACGCCATACATATATTATGCAATGAGACTCCATGCATGCGGTACCGACTATTTGTGAACATATAGTTCAACCTCACCGTCCAAATCCAGGCACGGCTACCAAGCTCACTAGTCCCACTCATTTGAGACATAGTGACTCACTCACTAATTCCTCACCATGGGAATTAGCTACCACCCCAAATGGGCCATACTATGCACGCTAATCACCTAGCATGCAAACATCAACAACAAAAATCACAATGATCTACTCACTAATTCCTCACTATGGGAATTAGCTACCACCATAAGGCCACAATATGCATGCTAATCACCTAGCAATGCAACAACAACAACAACACAAGAATAGACGTATGCTCACACTCTAAGCCATAAAACGGTCTATTCACAAATGCATACATTCACATCATCATGTATACCATCACACATCATCAACACATTTTATCACAAAAGCATATCATATCATGCCGCATACTCAA
Source organism: Lathyrus oleraceus (assembly GCF_024323335.1). Lineage (NCBI taxonomy): Eukaryota > Viridiplantae > Streptophyta > Magnoliopsida > Fabales > Fabaceae > Lathyrus > Lathyrus oleraceus. The sequence continues at coordinate 58,197,428 of NC_066581.1, forward strand.
ACATAGTATTAGCACACTCTACTAATACCTATACTATCCAAAACAACGGGAAATGATCCCTACAACATCATACCTCAGATAAGTACATCACTCAGCCTAAACAACCAAAAACTGCACAACCGTTGTTCGGGAAAATCACAAGTCTGCCCATACGCGTATCACCTATGCCCATACGCGTATGGCGCATTTTCTCGCCCACCCCATACGCGTATCGCCCACGCCCATACGCGTATGCTACGCGTACCACATCCTCATACGCGTACCAACAGAGACGCTTTCACGTTCAAAACATCATCTCTTTCACTCATACGCGTATAGCATACACCATACGCGTACCACTCCAGGGATTACGCGTATCACACGCGTATGGCGCGTACTAGCGCCAGAACCCCCATTTCAAGCCATCCCATACGCGTATCGCCTAGTGCCATACGCGTATGACCAGAATCCAGTTTTCCAGGTCTGCTATGGGTTTTCTCTGCTACGAGATCCTTCAGATCCAACCTCTCTCAGTCCAATTTTCATACACGTTCGTTCGTTTTATCAATTACAACTCAGATACATTCAACTTCTCAAATCGCTAACCTTACTACATCTAGTTCCTACAATTTCATCAATTATCATCCAATTTCGTTTCATCAATATTTCACAATTTCATCACATATCATTTCAATCAGAGTCAAATTCAGAGGTTCATCACTACCCATTACATGCTATCCCATAAGACCCATCAAACGATGATAAACCCCCCTTACCTGAGTAAATCCGACAGTCTCTGCGCTCCAAGCTTTCCCTTCCTTCAACCTTCGTTCTTTTGCTTTTTTGCCCTTTCTGCCTCTTTTCCCCTTTTCACGTGAAAAATAACTTTTTACCAAAAAAATGGGATTTTTCTAACTTCCAACTTATATACTTTCCGAATAATAATAATAATCCAAAAATAATAATAATAAAATTTCCAATTATTTAATTAAATTAATAAATAAATTATTAACTCAATTTAAACAATTATTTTTTATTATCGGGGTGTTACAACTCTCCCCTACCAAAAGAGTTTTCGTCCTCGAAAACATACCTCAAGCGAACAACTCTGGGTAAGACTCCTTCATCTTACTCTCCAGTTCCCAAGTCACGTTGCCACCTGCTGGTCCTCCCCAAGCTACCTTCACCAAGGCAATCTCTTTACCCCGCAACTGCTTCAACTCTCGATCCTCGATCCTCATAGGTGATGTTTCAACAGTCAGGTTATCTCTCACCTGTACATCATCTATTTGGACTACGTGCGACGGATCATGAATGTACCTCCTCAACTGAGACACATGAAAAACCTCATGCAAATTCGCAAGCGACGGCGGTAAAGCGATACGATAGGCTACCTCTCCTATCCTCTCCAAAATCTGATAAGGACCAATAAAACGAGGTGTCAACTTCTTCGACTTCAAAGCTCGACCAACACCAGTTATCGGAGTAACACGAAGAAACACATGATCTCCCTCTTGGAACTCAAGTGACTTCCTCCTCTTATCATGATAACTCTTCTGACGACTCTGAGCAATTCTCATCTTCTCCTGAATCATCTTAATCTTTTCCGTAGTTTGTTGAACAATCTCAGGTCCAACCACAACACTCTCACCGGACTCATACCAACATAAAGGTGTCCGACATCTCCTACCATACAAAGCTTCAAACGGTGCCATACCAATGCTCGAATGAAAACTATTGTTGTAGGTAAACTCAATCAAAGGCAAATAACAATCCCAAGCACCTCCCTTTTCCAAAACACAAGCTCTCAAAAGATCCTCTAATGACTGAATCGTCCTCTCAGTCTGACCATCAGTCTGCGGATGATATGCAGAACTCAATCTCAGCTTAGTTCCCAAAGCCTTCTGCAAACCTTCCCAGAACTTCGATGTAAATCTAGGATCTCTGTCCGAAACAATACTCGACGGAATACCATGCAAACTCACGATCTTCTCAATGTACAACTCGGCTAATCTTTCTAACGGATAATCCATTCTGATCGGAATGAAATGAGCCGACTTCGTCAATCTATCCACAATCACCCAAATAGCTTCAAAATTCTTACTTGTCCTCGGTAAACCCGAAACAAAATCCATACTGATACTATCCCACTTCCACTCTGGAATAGCCAACGGTTGCATTAGCCCAGACGGCTTCTGATGCTCAATCTTCGACTTCTGACAAGTCAAACAGGAATAAACAAAACTCGCAATTTCTCTTTTCATTCCCGGCCACCAAAATAGCTTTTTCAAATCATGATACATTTTCGTAGCTCCAGGATGAATACTCAAGCCACTACGATGTCCTTCCTCCAGGATACTCTTCTTAAGTTCGGTAACATCCGGAATACACACCCGATTACCAAATTTCAAAACACCATTCTCATCAACTCTGAATTCACCACCTTGACCTTGATTCACTAGAGTCAACTTATCAACCAAAAGCATATCGGATTTCTGACCCTCTCTGATCTCATCCAAAATATTACTCGTCAACTTCAGCATTCCCAATTTAACACTATTGTGAGTACTCTCACACACCAAACTCAAATCTCTAAACTGCTCAATTAAATCCAACTCTTTAACCATTAACATAGACATATGCAATGATTTCCGACTCAATGCATCAGCTACTACGTTTGCTTTACCCGGATGGTAATTCAACCCAAAATCATAATCCTTCAGAAATTCTAACCATCTCCTCTGTCTCATATTTAGCTCTTTCTGGTCAAACAAATACTTCAAACTTTTATGATCACTGAAAACCTCAAATCTTGATTCGTACAAATAATGCCTCCACAACTTCAGAACAAAACCACAGCTGCCAACTCTAAATCATGTGTCGGATAGTTCCTTTCATGAACTCTCAGTTGCCTCGAAGCATAAGCTATAACCTGCTTGTTCTGCATCAACACACCACCCAAACCCAACAATGAAGCATCACAGTAAACCTCAAATGATTCCGACGAACTCGGTAATATCAGAATAGGAGCACTAGTTAACCTCCTCTTTAACTCTTGGAAACCTTCTTCACATTTTGAGTCCCAAACAAACGCTTGCCCCTTTCTAGTCAACATCGTCAACGGTAGCGCCAACTTAGAAAATCCCTCAATGAACTTCCTATAATAACCAGCCAATCCAAGGAAACTTCGAATCTCAGCAACAGACTTAGGAGCTTCCCACTTAGACACCGCTTCTATCTTAGAAGGATCAACAGCAACACCACCTCTTGAAATCACATGACCAAGAAAACTAACCTCTTCTAACCAAAATTCACATTTGGACAGTTTAGCAAATAACTTCTTTTCTCGGAGAACTTCTAAAACCACTCTCAAATGCTCAACATGCTCTTCTTCAGATTTCGAATACACCAAAATATCGTCAATAAACACCACAACAAACTGGTCTAGATACGGATGGAAAATCCTATTCATATACTCCATAAATATGAAGGTGAGAAAAACAAGAAAGGGGGGGTTTGAATTGTTTGAAAAATAAGCGCTTTTGCAAAATGAAATCACACAAAGATTTTATACTGGTTCGCTTATAACACAAAGCTACTCCAGTCCACCCGGCCAAGGTGATTTCGCCTTCAACAAGGACTTAATCCACTAATCTTGAAAGATTACAAACAACCCCTAAGAGAGAAGAAAATCTCTTAGTCCTCTCAAGTCTACAGACTACAAAGAGTCACTTGAGGAAATCAAATAAAAATAAGATACAAGATGTGTAATCTAGTGTGCTTCTAAGAAAGCAAATATTACAAACTTAAGAACAATTTTTCACTTGATAAGCAAAAGCTTAGTGAAAATCTTTGAAGAACAAAGATGTTTTTCTTGAGCGTGATATGATTTCAGTATAGTTTTGGCTAGTGATTTCTTCTTATGTACTGAATGAGATTTCTTCTCTATTTATAGGAGTTGAAGTAGAGTTGAAGTAGCGTTGAGTCTGTTGGATATTGAGATGTAATTACGCCATTCCATTAATAGCTTCTGCAGTAGACTTTTTCACTTAGAAGTGACTACTTACCACAATTAGTATCTTTTCTCTTGGAAGTGGAGATTAACGTCTCTTTCTAATTGAGGAAATCCATTTGCAGAACTTTAACTTGGCTTAAACGTTACTTCATCATGATTAACAATTCTGATTAGAGTCTTTGTGTATCTGAAGAAACTTGCTTCTGATGTTATTTCTTGAATGTTCAGATGGCGCTGATAACTTCAGAATTTGCAGAAGGCATATGTTCAGAGTCAGAGCTTCTAGACTTTACTTCATATTCAGATGCTTCTGATACTTTGTAGTTTTGTCCAGAGTCAGAGCTTCTTGAAACGAGATTCCTCTTTAGATGCTTCTGATACTTGAGATTTTGCATCTGATCTTGTTTTGCATCTGATGACATCATCAGATTTGTTTCTTCTTTCTTTAGAACCCTGCACACTTAGAAACTTTTCGTTAGGGTGCCATTTTTGGTTTCATCCTTTGTTATCATCAAAATCATGGAATCTATTGTAGAACTATTTTTGTTCTTACAATCTCCCCCTTTTTGATGATGACAAAACAATTAAAATTATCAGATGAAACATGAAAAATATTAGATCAGATAAACAAAAGCTCCCCCTGAGTTAGTACTTAGGGAGTTCAGAAGTTCTTACCAGAGCTTTTCAAGCAATAAGATTTCTGAAAACTTTCTGCAATTTCTTAATTTAATGTTAGAATTATTTAATCAGAGCGATTATTTAATCAGAGCTATTTATATCAGAACTAATTCTATAATTGTTGCAGAATGCTTAAGGTTTTAGACATAATTTTCATCAGAGCTATTTAATAATTTCTCCCCCTTTTTGGCATAATCAAAAAGGCATAAAACATAAAAAAATAATAGAGAGAAAAACACTTCATTAAACAAAAGCACAAAGGCAAGCAGCAGTCAAAACATCAGATTCAAGAGAATATCAGAGCTAAAAAAGAAAAGACAGAAGCAAAAACACTAGGCAACCAAAAATAAATCCTAAGTGCCTAAGGGTTTGGAGGAGGAGGAAGTCTCTGTAGTAGCATAGCAAACATATTCTGGAGGTTTTCATTCAGAGCGTCTTGCTTGTCCATCCTTGCCCGGAGCTCACTCTGATCTTGCTTGATCTCTTGCTGATCTTGCTTGATCTCCTTCAGAGTGTTAAGAATCAGAGGGATCGCAGAGGAAGACTCCCCCTGAATCAGAGCTTGCTGAGCTTCAGCTTCAGCAGCAGCTTGGGCTTCTGCATCTGCCTTAGCCTTGGCTTCAGCTTCCTGAATTCTCAGAAGTTCTGCTTCCTTTGCCAGGCGTTCTTCTTCCAACCTCTTAGCTTCTTCTTCAGCTTCCCTAGCCAATCTTTCTTCTTCTAATCTCTTGGCCTCAGCTTCTCTAGCCAGTCTCTCTTGGAGTCTTTCCTCAGAGTCTCTGATGTAGCCATTTCTGACTTGTTCAGAGATACTCTTCAGCCTATAAGACTCAGAGGTCATCCAACTAATGACTCTGTTCCAGTGTGTCCTAACAGATTTAGGATCATTACTTACTTCAGAGTTTTTAGCCAGAGACTTGATCTTCTGGACTGAAGCTTCTGCAACCTGTATAATGGCCTCCTCAAGGGTAGGTATGATAATTTTAGGTTCAGGTTCAGGTGAATGAGGTGGAGAGTTTTGAGGGCTGAGATTTAGAGGTTGAGGTTCAGTTTGTTGAGGTTCAGATTGTTGAGGTTCAGATTCTGCTTGAAGTTCAGAATCTGCGTCTGGTTGAAGACTAGGAGAAGAAGCATATAATGGATTTAGGTCTAAAGGGTCAGAGTCTGGTCCAGGTACAGCGGAAATAAGTGGTGGAGTGATATAAGGTTCAGATGGTTGAATCACAGGTGGTTGGGTTTCAGAGGGTGTGGTGGTTGTTTGTGGTGGAAGTGAGGTTTGATTTTCAGAGGAGATGGTGGTTGTTTGTTGTGGAAGAGAAGTTCGGAGGGGAGAGGTTACTTCAGATTGTGTTTGAGTTTGTGGGGCGAAGTTTTTAGCATAGATTTCAGCTATTGTTGGGGAGTTTGGGTCAGAGTGTTCTTGATCAGAGGACTCATGATCAGAGGACTCTTGGTTAGAAGAAGGGGAAAGGTAAGGGGGTGATTCATACTCAGAGGATGATGAAGAGCTGTGGTGATATAGTTGATTAGGGTCAGAGGTTGTTGTGAAGTTACGGGCAATTTTTAGAACAGGTGGAGGTTGAGAGGTTCTGGTGATTGAGGGTGGTATTTCAGAGGTAGTGAATATGGGAGGTGTTGGGAGAGGAGTAGAAGAAGCCATTACAGGTACAGAAGTAATAGGAGGAGGGACTTACCAGAAGAGACATTCAGAGGTGCTGAAGCTTTGGTGCCAGAGGTTTCTCCAAGTCTGGCTTTCTTTGCCTTCCTTGCTTCCTCAGCTATCTTCTTCTCAGAAAGGCCTCTTTTGTATCTGACCAGATCTTCTACAGAGTCCAGACAGTCTTCAAGGCGGAAATCAGAGATATCAATGCCTTCATCCAGACGATCCTGAAGGTAGATAGCAATGGCGTCTCTGGGTTCGTTCTTGAAGAACCTTTCAAGGCCATGAGGCATCTTCCTCTGATCCTTCAGAGCTTCCCAGGTCACATTCATAGTGGGCTTGACTCTGATGTCCTTGATGATTCCCATATTCCTCAGATTTTTGGCATTCAGAGGCTTTCCAACGTCAATTGCCAGATCATCCATACATCTGGTCTTCTCCAGAGCATCTACCAGCCCATGCTCAATGAAGATGTCAGAGAGCAATCTACCCAGAGGAATGTAGGATCTGGGCTTCATATTATTCCTTGTTTCTCTGACTGAATCCCTCAGATATCTGAAGAGAAGAACAGGGAGGTTGATTGGAATACCCTTCTGAATACAGTAGAGGATGCACTTCTGATCAGCATTTATATAATCTGAAGAGTTGGAGGCTGGACGATGATGGATTGTTCCCAGAATAATCTTCAGCCAAACTCGGAGGTTCTGATGAAGCTCCTTGTTCTTAGATGGGTTTCCTTCAGCGTTTGCTTTGAAGATTGTAGGGTTAATGACTTCTGTAATGCGCTTGGACCTTGGAGGAATGTTGTAAATCCTTTTACCTTCAGCCTTTTCCATATTCAGCAAAGAAGCAATAGACGCTTCTGTGATAATGATCTTCACTCCCAGAACAAAAGAAACGATGAACTCATCATCGGCATCTGCACATCTCCAGAATTCTTTTACCAGAAGAGGATAGATTGGACCATACAATCTGTTGAAGTAGGTTTCCCAACCTTGCTTGCGAAGATCTTCAGTTAAATCAACGCCATTTCTTTTCAAATTCTCAAAATCCACCAGTGATTCACATAGTACATCCAAACCTTCAAAGGGAGTTGAAAGATGAATGTGTTGTTCACGTTCCAAAATGTGAGGTTCTTTGTAAACTTGGGTCGTGGTAACATCTACAACCATGGGTGTTTGAGTGTTTGAGGTTTGGGGGTTAGAAGCAGCTTCCATTTGTTGGGAGAAGTTAAAAACTGCTTGTTCTTGAGGATTCATGATGAAGATTGATGAAGAAGATGAAGAACTGAATGAGTTGCAGAGAAAACTTCGAGAGAGGGTTTAGGGTTTAAGAGTGAGTGAGAGTGATAAGTGTGTGAAATGTGAGAAAAGTGTTTATATACTAAGGGTAAAAACACATGCAAAACGACACACATACCAGCGTTAGCACAAAAACCAAAATAGCACGTTGGGGGAAAAATGATTACAGCTCATTAATGAATGTCTAATCCCAACAGTAAGCACACTGCTCAAGGAGATTTCAAGCGTTCTGACCTTTGATTTCTTTTGACAGCTGTCTAGAAGTTCTAGGGTTAGACGCATGTTCCCCACGTGTTGATGTTTCTGATCTTCAGGAATACCAAAGGATTTCTGAAGATTTCTAACTCAGATATCTTCTTAACTTGGTAGAAGTATCAGAGTCAGAGGCAGAAGTATATTTGTTTTTATCAGAGTCTCATTTTACATGTTCAGAGCCAAATTTTACTCAGGACAATTTTTAATGTTCAGATTTTCTAAGATGAAACGAAATCTATCTTCAGCTAGAGGCTTAGTAAAGATATCTGCCCATTGATGTTCTGTATCAATGAACTTCAGCGTTACTATCCCTTTCTGAACATAGTCTCTAATAAAATGATGTTTTATTTCTATGTGTTTGGCTCTGGAATGCAAAATGGGATTCTTACTCAAACAAATAGCAGCAGTATTATCACAAAGGATAGGAATGTTACTCTCAAAGATTTGTAGATCTTCTAGCTGATGTTTCATCCAGAGCATCTGAGTTGTACACAGTGATGCTGAGATGTATTCTGCTTCTGCAGTTGATAGAGCGATAATTGACTGTCTTTTGCTAGCCCAGGAGATTAGATTGTTTCCCAGAAGCTGGCAATTTCCAGATGTACTTTTTCGTTCTATTCTATCTCCTGCATAATCTGCATCACAATAACCAGAAAGCCTATACTCTGATGTTTTCTCATACATCAGGCCCAGGTTAGGAGTTCCTTTCAGATACTTAAGAATTCTCTTAACAGCTGTTAAATGAGATTCTCTAGGATCTGATTGGAATCTGGCACAAAGACAAACGCTAAAGAGAATATCAGGACGAGTAGCAGTCAGATAGAGAAGAGAGCCTATCATACCTCGATAGAGCTTCTGACAAACCTTGTTGCTTACCTCTTCCTTCTCCAGAATGCAAGTTGGATGCATGGGAGTCTTTGCAGAATTGCATTCAGACATATCAAACTTCTTTAGAACGTCTTTAATGTACTTGCTTTGATGAATGTACGTGACTTCTGGAGTTTGATTGATTTGAATTCCCAGAAAGAACTTTAGTTCTTGCATTAGACTCATTTCAAATTCTGCCTGCATTAACTTAGAAAATTCTTGGCAAACAGAGATATTAGCAGAACCAAAAATAATGTCATCAACATAAATTTGGCATATCATGAGATCATTTTTATGATTTTTACAGAAGAGTGTAGAATCAACTTTCCCTCTGATAAAATTTTGTTCCAGAAGAAAATTACTTAAGCGTTCATACCAAGCTCTGGGAGCTTGTTTAAGTCCATATAAGGATTTCTTAAGTTTGAAAACATGTTCTGGAAAATTTGAGTTTTCAAAACCAGGAGGTTGATTAACATACACTTCTTCTGAAATATAACCATTTAGAAATGCACTCTTGACATCCATTTGGTATAATTTGATAGAGTGATTAATAGCAAAAGATACAAGAAGACGAATAGACTCTAACCTTGCGACTGGAGCAAAAGTTTCATTATAATCAATACCTTCTTGTTGACTATAACCTTGAGCTACCAGTCGTGCTTTGTTTCTGACAACTTCTCCTTTCTCGTTCAGTTTGTTTCTGAAAACCCATCTGGTTCCAATGACATGAGTGCCTCTGGGTTTAGGAACGAGATCCCAGACATCATTCTTGGAGAATTGATCTAACTCTTCTTGCATAGCTGCCACCCAATCATTATCTTGAAGAGCTTCATCACAGGACGTAGGCTCAATCAGAGACACTAGTCCCAGAGGAATATCTTCAGAAGTTCTGAAGGTAGATCTGGTTCTAACAGGTTCATCTTTGTTTCCCAGAATCAAATCTTCAGATACGTTGCTACGACTCTTGACTTTCCTTGGAATTTCTGGAGATTTAATTTCTTCAGAGTCTGGAGTGACAGTTGCTTCTGGAGTTTTCTCAGATTCTACCAGAGTGATCTCTAAATCTGCAAACTTTTCAACTAGCTTTGACTTTTCAGGGTCAAGCTTATCATCAAATCTAACATGAATTGATTCCTCCACAATTTTGGTTTCTGTGTTGTATACTCTGTAGCCTTTAGAGCGTTCTGAGTATCCTAACATAATACCTTTCTGTGCTTTGGAATCAAACTTGTTCAGATGTTCTTTAGTATTTAATATAAAACAAATGCATCCAAAAGGATGAAAATATGAAATGTTGGGTTTTCTTCCCTTACACAGTTCATAGGGAGTCTTTTCCAGAATAGGTCTAATAGAGATTCTATTCTGAATGTAACACGCTGTATTTACAGCTTCTGCCCAAAAGTGCTTTGCTACATTTGTTTCATTGATCATGGTTCTGGCCATTTCTTGGAGTGTCCTATTCTTCCTCTCTACAACTCCATTTTGTTGTGGAGTTCTAGGGCAGGAGAAATCATGGGATATTCCATTAGAATCAAATAATTCTTCAAAATCTTTATTTTCAAATTCTCCACCATGATCACTTCTGACTCTAATAATTTTAGAGTCAAAATCTTTTTGCACTTTAGAACAGAAACTGGTGAATACAGAGTGAGACTCACTCTTGTGCTTTAGGAATTTTACCCATGTCCAGCGGCTGTAATCATCAACGATTACAAGTCCATACTTCTTTCCATTGACTGATGCTGTTTTCACAGGACCAAATAAGTCAATGTGAAGAAGCTCCAGAGGCTTGGAGGTAGAAACAACATTTTTCTTTTTAAAAGATGTTTTTGAAAACTTTCCTTTCTGACAAGCTTCACACAGAGCATCTGAAGAAAACTTCAGTTTAGGTAAGCCTCTGACTAACTCAAGTTTAGTTAGCTGAGAAAGTTTTCTCATGCTAATGTGGCCTAAGCGTCTATGCCATACCCATTGCTCTTCGTGAACTGACATTAAACATTTAACATTTTGATCTTTTAAATCAGAAAGATTTATTTTGTAAATGTTGTTTTTCCTCTTGCCTGTGAAAAGGACAGAGCCATCGTTCTGATTAATGGCTTTACACGTTTTTTGATTAAAGATTACATCATAACCGTTATCACTTAATTGACTTATGGATAACAGGTTATGCATTAATCCTTCTACATAAAGAACATCAGATATAGAGGGAAGAGTACCATTACCAATAGTTCCGGAGCCTCTGATCCTTCCTTTCTGATCTCCTCCGAAGCCTACGAAGCCAGCGTCTTTAAGTTCCAGGCTTTGGAACATAGACTTTCTTCCCGTCATATGTCGCGAGCATCCAGAGTCCAGGTACCATGACTGGTGTCTGAACTTTGCTGCATAGGATATCTGCAACATAGATAATCTTATCTTTCGGTACCCAGAATCTCTTGGGTCCTTTTAGATTAGTCTTCCCAGAGTTTCTTACAACTTTGGGTCTTCTAGCATTTTTAAATTTGTGTTCTTGTGTATGTGTATAGTGGTATGAAAAAGGTGATTTAATTTGGCTACTGATAGAAGTTTTATCAGAATCAGAATCATACCCAATTCCCCTTTTATTATTCTGACCTACTCCATAAATCATGGATGCCATAATACTCCTATTTATCCCATTCTTCAGAAATTGTTGAAAGGCTTCTTCATATTTATAAATAATTTCATTTGAAGTTTGTGGTGCTTGAGACAACACTTCTTCTAATTTAAGCTTTTTGTTTTAGCTCCATCTCTTTCTAACGTTAAAGATTTGATTGTATCTTCATGTGCTAGAATTGTTGTCTCAAGTTCACTACATTCTTCAGATTTTGCTTTAAGAAGGCCTTTAATGCTTTTAACTTTTTGTTTTAATTTCTGAAGAGAGGTAAGAGTTTCTGATAAACATGATTCTAAGTCAGATCTAGAAAGTTCAGAAAATACCTCTTCAGATTCTTCATCTGAGCTGCTGGATGTGGTAGCCATAAATGCTACGTTGGCTTGTTCATCAGAGTCAGATTCTGATGATCCTGATTCACTATCGTCCCAGGTCGCCATTAATCCCTTCTTTGTTCTGAAGGCATTTTTCTTGAAGCTTTCTTTCTTAGAGTTATCTTTCTTCAGCTTGGGGCATTCATTTCTATAATGACCTGTTTCTTTACATTCAAAACAGGTAATATCTTTATTAGGTTTACCTTTTGAAGTTGACTCTGATCTATCCCCTCTGGGTCTTGATCTTCTGAAGTTGTTGTTGTTCCTTCTTTTCCAGAGTTGCTTAACTCTTCTGGTTAGTAAGGACAGTTCTTCTTCATCATCAGAGTCTTCAGGTTCAGAGTCGTCAGTATCTGCAGTTTCTGCCTGGAGAGCTTTGGTTCTGTCTGACTTCCGTCTTTCAGGTCTGGACTTCAGCGCCACTGACTTGTTCCTTTTCTGAGGCTCATCCTCCTCTAGTTCAATCTCATGGCTTCTGAGAGAACTAACAAGTTCTTCAAGGCTGATATTGTTCAGATCCTTTGATAACTTCAGAGCAGTAACCATTGGTCTCCATTTCTTTGGCAGACTTCTGACTATCTTCTTAACATGATCTGCAGTCGTGTATCCTTTGTCTAGCACTTTAAGACCTGCAATAAGAGTTTGGAATCTGGAAAACATAGCTTCTATAGCTTCGTCATCTTCCATCTTGAAGGCTTCATATTTCTGGATCAACGCCAGAGCCTTCGTCTCCTTGACTTGGGAGTTTCCTTCATGGGTCATCTTCAGAGAGTCAAGTATATCTTTAGCCGTCTCTCTGTTGGTGATCTTTTCGTATTCGTTGTATGATATAGCATTTAGAAGTATTGTTCTGGCCTTGTGATGATTTTTGAACTCACGTTTCTGATCTTCTGACATTTTGCTTCTGGGAACTTCAGCTCCATTTAAGGTTGGAGGTTTGTATCCATCTGTGACAATGTCCCAGAGGTCAGCATCATAACCAAGAAAGAAACTTTCGATTCTATCTTTCCAGTAATCAAACTTTTCTCCATCAAAAACAGGAGGCTTGGCATTGTAAGAATCTTTCTCATTTGAGTGGGCCATTTGTTTTTCTCGCACTGGATCTCTCTACACGGTTAAGTGTTTGATTTGAAAATCAATAACAGAGCCGGAGCTCTGATACCAATTGAAGGTGAGAAAAACAAGAAAGGGGGGTTTTGAATTGTTTGAAAAATAAGCGCTTTTGCAAAATGAAATCACACAAAGATTTTATACTGGTTCGCTTATAACACAAAGCTACTCCAGTCCACCCGGCCAAGGTGATTTCGCCTTCAACAAGGACTTAATCCACTAATCTTGAAAGATTACAAACAACCCCTAAGAGAGAAGAAAATCTCTTAGTCCTCTCAAGTCTACAGACTACAAAGAGTCACTTGAGGAAATCAAATAAAAATAAGATACAAGATGTGTAATCTAGTGTGCTTCTAAGAAAGCAAATATTACAAACTTAAGAACAATTTTTCACTTGATAAGCAAAAGCTTAGTGAAAATCTTTGAAGAACAAAGATGTTTTTCTTGAGCGTGATATGATTTCAGTATAGTTTTGGCTAGTGATTTCTTCTTATGTACTGAATGAGATTTCTTCTCTATTTATAGGAGTTGAAGTAGAGTTGAAGTAGCGTTGAGTCTGTTGGATATTGAGATGTAATTACGCCATTCCATTAATAGCTTCTGCAGTAGACTTTTTCACTTAGAAGTGACTACTTACCACAATTAGTATCTTTTCTCTTGGAAGTGGAGATTAACGTCTCTTTCTAATTGAGGAAATCCATTTGCAGAACTTTAACTTGGCTTAAACGTTACTTCATCATGATTAACAATTCTGATTAGAGTCTTTGTGTATCTGAAGAAACTTGCTTCTGATGTTATTTCTTGAATGTTCAGATGGCGCTGATAACTTCAGAATTTGCAGAAGGCATATGTTCAGAGTCAGAGCTTCTAGACTTTACTTCATATTCAGATGCTTCTGATACTTTGTAGTTTTGTCCAGAGTCAGAGCTTCTTGAAACGAGATTCCTCTTTAGATGCTTCTGATACTTGAGATTTTGCATCTGATCTTGTTTTGCATCTGATGACATCATCAGATTTGTTTCTTCTTTCTTTAGAACCCTGCACACTTAGAAACTTTTCGTTAGGGTGCCATTTTTGGTTTCATCCTTTGTTATCATCAAAATCATGGAATCTATTGTAGAACTATTTTTGTTCTTACAAAATACACCAGGCGCATTAGTCACACCAAAAGGCATCACAGAATACTCGTAATGTCCATACCTTGTTCTGAAAGCAGTCTTCTGAATATCCTCAGTTTTCACACGTATCTGATGGTACCCAGATCTCAAATCTATCTTGCTGAACACCCTCGCACCAACCAACTGATCCATCAAATCATCAATCCTCGGCAAAGGATACCGATTCTTGATCGTCACTTTATTCAGTTGCCTATAGTCCACACACAACCTCATAGTACCTTCTTTCTTCTTAACCAACAACACTGGTGCACCCCACGGTGACACACTCGGACGAATAAATTTCTTATCCAACAGATCTTCCAGCTGACTCTTCAATTCAGCTAACTCAACAGCAGACATACGGTACGGAGCCATCGATATCGGTCTAGTACCAGGTACCAAATCAATCGAGAACTCAACTTCACGCTCTGGCGGCAATTCATTCACCTCTTCCGGAAACACATCAGGAAAATCACACACCACGGCTAGATCACCAATCGCCAGTTTATCTTTAGCCTCCAAAGTCGCTAATAGCATAAACAACTCTGCCCCATCTGCCACTTCCTCATTCACCTGCCTCGCTGATAGAAACAAATCCTTTCCTTCTTCAATCTCAGGAAAAATCACAGTCTTATCAAAACAGTTGATATAGACTCGGTTAAACACCAACCAGTTCATACCCAGAATAACATCAACCTGTACTAGTGGAAGACACACAAGGTCCATCCCAAAGTCTCTACCAAAAATACTCAAAGGACAATTCAAACAAACTGAAGTAGTAGTCACTGAACCCTTCGCAGGAGTATCAATCACCATACTACCAAGCATCTCAGATATCTCTAACTTAAGTTTCACAGCACAATCCAAAGATATAAAGGAATGAGTAGCACCTGTGTCAATAATAGCTATAAGGGGAAAGCCATTAATATAACACGTACCTCGGATCAAACGATCATCTGCAGAAGTCTCGGAACCTGATAAAGCAAAGACCTTGCCTCCGGACTGATTCTCTTTCTTCAGCTTAGGACACTGTGGACTGATATGACCCAACTCTCCACAGTTGAAACAAGTCACAGTCTTCAACCGGCAGTCTGCAGCCAAGTGACCACCTTTTCCACACTTGAAACACTTCTTCTCAGCACTGGTACACTCATGGATACGATGTCCAGCCTGACCACATCTGTAACACTTAGCAGGAGCACTAGAGTCTCCCCCACTAGGCCTCTTCATCCCACTCTGTCTCTGAAAACCTTTGCCAGCTGCATACGGTTTCCCACGATCAATCTGATTCTTACCTTTTCTATCAACCCTTTGCTGATAGCTCTCTGCTCTAGCCTTGGAATCCTGTTCAAAAATCCTGCAACAGTCAACCAAGTC
Organism: Lathyrus oleraceus; assembly: GCF_024323335.1. NCBI lineage: Eukaryota > Viridiplantae > Streptophyta > Magnoliopsida > Fabales > Fabaceae > Lathyrus > Lathyrus oleraceus. The sequence continues at coordinate 58,212,830 of NC_066581.1, forward strand.
AGAAAACACCCTGATCCGCTGATATCCAATAGCCTGTTTGATCTCGGGACGCAACCCGTTCTCAAACTTCACACATTTCGAAAATTCTCCAGCAGCCTCATTATAGGGAGTATAATACTTTGACAGCTCTGTGAACTTAGCAGCATACTCAGTAACAGACCGATTGCCCTGCTTCAATTCCAAGAACTCTATCTCCTTCTTCCCTCTAACATCCTCTGGGAAATACTTCCTCAGGAATCTCTCTCTGAACACAGTCCAAGTGATCTCAGCATTCCCAGCAGATTCCAACTCAGTGCGGGTAGCAACCCACCAATCATCTGCTTCCTCTGACAGCATATGCGTACCGAACCTGACCTTTTGGTTATCGACACACTCAGTCACTCGGAAGATCCTCTCAATCTCCTTCAACCACTTCTGAGCACCATCTGGATCGTACGCTCCCTTGAACATTGGAGGATTGTTCTTCTGGAACTCACTCAGTTGACGAGCAGCTCCCATTCCTACAACATTCGGATTTCCTCCAAGTACTCCAGCTAGCATACCCAGAGCCTCAGCAATTGCAGCATCATCTCTACCTCTTCCAGCCATCTCTATTCTGAAAACCCAAACAAACTAAAACAATGAGTACTGATAGGTTACACAACACCTATACCGTACAGGGGAAACAGAATAATTACGACTCGACTCGACCGACTATGCTCTGATACCACTAATGTAACACCCTTCTAAAATACCCCAATAATTTAATTAAATATTAAAATATAACATCAGAGTAATTATGCCCATTAAGGGTGTCACACAATTTTCCACACTTTTCAACAATATAGAGGTCATGCTCTTTTATTAATTTCAAACTTAAACGATTGCATAAAACACAGCGGAATATAATTTCATCAATCATGTAAAACATTACATGGAAAATGGTTCTCAACCAACAATAAAGCATTCAAAACAAGTTAAGACAACCCATCCCGATGTTACATCTATCAGAGCACGACCCACTACGGAGACTACACTAGACTCCAATAATTAGCTTCTACTCAACTCATTTCTCGTTACCTGAAAAAGAATTGTAAGGGTGAGTTCCTCAATCAATATAATGAGTATTATAAAATATCATGTTATGTTAAGTGACTCAACACACTTCATCACCCTACTCAAAACACACATTCAGGAATAGCATATTAATTCAACATCATAATCAACACAACAATACCTACAGAGATACACGTGTAATATTGGAATACATCCATTCATATTACACGCCATACATATATTATGCAATGAGACTCCATGCATGCGGTACCGACTATTTGTGAACATATAGTTCAACCTCACCGTCCAAATCCAGGCACGGCTACCAAGCTCACTAGTCCCACTCATTTGAGACATAGTGACTCACTCACTAATTCCTCACCATGGGAATTAGCTACCACCCCAAATGGGCCATACTATGCACGCTAATCACCTAGCATGCAAACATCAACAATAAAAATCACAATGATCTACTCACTAATTCCTCACTATGGGAATTAGCTACCACCATAAGGCCACAATATGCATGCTAATCACCTAGCAATGCAACAACAACAACAACACAAGAATAGACGTATGCTCACACTCTAAGCCATAAAACGGTCTATTCACAAATGCATACATTCACATCATCATGTATACCATCACACATCATCAACACATTTTATCACAAAAGCATATCATATCATGCCGCATACTCAAACATAGTATTAGCACACTCTACTAATACCTATACTATCCAAAACAACGGGAAATGATCCCTACAACATCATACCTCAGATAAGTACATCACTCAGCCTAAACAACCAAAAACTGCACAACCGTTGTTCGGGAAAATCACAAGTCTGCCCATACGCGTATCACCTATGCCCATACGCGTATGGCGCATTTTCTCGCCCACCCCATACGCGTATCGCCCACGCCCATACGCGTATGCTACGCGTACCACATCCTCATACGCGTACCAACAGAGACGCTTTCACGTTCAAAACATCATCTCTTTCACTCATACGCGTATAGCATACACCATACGCGTACCACTCCAGGGATTACGCGTATCACACGCGTATGGCGCGTACTAGCGCCAGAACCCCCATTTCAAGCCATCCCATACGCGTATCGCCTAGTGCCATACGCGTATGACCAGAATCCAGTTTTCCAGGTCTGCTATGGGTTTTCTCTGCTACGAGATCCTTCAGATCCAACCTCTCTCAGTCCAATTTTCATACACGTTCGTTCGTTTTATCAATTACAACTCAGATACATTCAACTTCTCAAATCGCTAACCTTACTACATCTAGTTCCTACAATTTCATCAATTATCATCCAATTTCGTTTCATCAATATTTCACAATTTCATCACATATCATTTCAATCAGAGTCAAATTCAGAGGTTCATCACTACCCATTACATGCTATCCCATAAGACCCATCAAACGATGATAAACCCCCCTTACCTGAGTAAATCCGGCAGTCTCTGCGCTCCAAGCTTTCCCTTCCTTCAACCTTCGTTCTTTTGCTTTTTTGCCCTTTCTGCCTCTTTTCCCCTTTTCACGTGAAAAATAACTTTTTACCAAAAAAATGGGATTTTTCTAACTTCCAACTTATATACTTTCCGAATAATAATAATAATCCAAAAATAATAATAATAAAATTTCCAATTATTTAATTAAATTAATAAATAAATTATTAACTCAATTTAAACAATTATTTTATTATTATCGGGGTGTTACACCATCAAACACCATGCTCCATCGGGAACCAGGCTCTGGCCCTTCATCGAGCGTAGGCTCGTCACAATCTTTCATTTTCAAATATAGAATCTCCTCATCTGGGAAGTTATACTAAACTGATTGATAATCTTCAATTGGTTGATGTGCCAAGTGGTCAGCCAAGATACTACCTCTTATAGCCTTCTGAGCTCGATACTCAATATCATACTCAGACAACAACATCTGCCAACGGGCAATTCTCCCAGTTAAAGCAGGCTTCTCAAAGATATACTTGATTGGATCCATTTTGGATATCAACCAAGTCGTATGATTTAACATATACCAGCGTAAGCGCTTAGCAGCCCAAGCCAAAGCATAACATGTTTTCTCAAGCATCGAGTATCGAGACTCACATTCAGTGAACTTCTTACTCATGTAGTAGATAACATATTCTTTCTTCCCTGATTCGTCTTGCTGACCAAGAACAGAACCCATTGAGTCTTCAAGAACTGTCAGATACATAATCAATGGTCTCCCTTCTACAGGCGGAGACAGAATTGGAGGCTTAGACAAATAATCTTTAATACTGTCAAAGGCCTTTTGGCAATCCTCGGTCCAATCATGAGACTGATCTTTCCGGAGGAGCTTGAATATCGGCGCACATGTGGCAATCATGTGGGATATAAATCTGGAAATATAATTCAAGCGGCCAAGAAAACCTCTGAATTGCTTCTCAGTTTTGGGCGCAGGCATTTCTTGTATTGCTTTGACCTTTGCAGGATCAACCTCAATGCCTCTTTCGCTGACAATAAATCCCAATAACTTTCCGGAATGGACTCCAAATGTACACTTGTTAGGATTCAGACGGAGTTTATACTTCCTCAAACGCTGAAAAAGCTTCAACAAGTGCTCAACATGTTCAACTTCCGTTCTTGACTTTGCAATCATATCATCAACATATACCTCGATCTCCTTGTGCATCATATCATGAAACAAGGTAGTCATAGCTCGTTGATACGTGGCTTCTGCGTTCTTCAAACCGAAGGGCATCACTCGATAACAGAATGTTCCCCAAGGTGTGATGAATGTTGTCTTCTCCATATCCTCGGGTGCCATCTTAATCTGATTATATCCGGAAAATCCATCCATAAATGAGAAGACATTGAATTTAGCTGTATTATCTACCAACATATCAATATGTGGTAGGGGAAATCATCTTTTGGGCTAGCTTTATTCAAGTCTCTATAGTATACACACATTCGGACTTTTCCATCTTTTTTTGGCACGGGCACAATATTGGCCACCCATTGAGGATATGTAGAAGTCACCAGAAACCCCACATCAATTTGCTTCTGAACTTTTTCTTTGATCTTCACCGCCATGTCAGGATGAGTTCTTCTGAGCTTCTGCTTCACAGGCACACACTCAGGCTTCAAAGGTAGGAAATGTTGCACGATATCTGTATCCAGACCAGGCATGTCTTCATACGACCAGGCAAAGAGATCGACATATTCTCGTAGCAACTCAATCAACCCCTTCTTAACAGATTCTTCCAGGAGTGCCCCAATCTTTACTTCTCGCACACAATCTTCAGACCCCAAGTTGACTGTTTCCAGATTCTCAAGATGCGGCTGAATGACCTTCTCTTCGTGCTCAAGTAGACGGGTCATCTCGTCAGGAATCTCTTCAACATCATCTTCTTCTGCCTCAAATACAGGGAACTCGAAGTTGGGAGATGGTGTTGGATCATTATGTTCAATGGGTTTGATCAACCTGCATAATGATTTTGGATATAAAGAGATTTTAGAATTCAAACAAGGCAAATCATTATGCAGATGAAAAAGATTGATTTTATTCTTATTTTAGGGTTTTATGTGATCACCAATTTCATGCAAAAGCGAAAAGGGAAAATAATTGAAAGAACAAACATTTAACATGGAATTATTGAATGAAAATATCATTGTATTTATGAGCCGACAATGTCATCACTTCTCCTTTTGGCATGGGAGAAGGGTTTTCAAACACAATGAATATTACTTTGACTTATGGATAACTGTTGGAACATCAACAACGACCCAATTATTGCAGACCCCTCCAGGGATGACAAAGTTGCCAGAATCCTTTTCTGCATCCTCTTCCATAATGGTAGCAACCTCTTCATCTTGACCAGTGTGGATGAATCCACCACTCTTGAACACCCCTTGCTTATTGAAGACACCAGAAGAATACCTTATGCCAACCCGTGATTTGTTGTTATCTAGCTTAATCATTTGCCCTAATCCAGCAGTTGCACCATTCTCGATGGCCAACTTCGCATCTTTATAGGACGCAAATGAAGAAGTTCCCTTCTTAATAGGCTCAGCAATAGATAAAGCTTGGAACGGAGTTCCAACTTCATCCTCAACATCTATATAAGAGAAGGAAGACAAATGGCTAACCAGGAGAGCCTTCTCTCTCCCTACCACCACCAGCTTCTTGTTTCTGACAAACTTCAGTTTCTGGTGTAGGGTGGATGTCACAACGCCTGCCTCGTGAATCCATGGTCTGCCCATGAGACAGCTATACGATGGGTGAATTTCCATGACCTGGAAGGTGATCATGAAATCACTTGGTCCAATTTTGACTGGGAGATCAACCTCTCCAATCACAGTTTTACGTGACCCATCGAAAGCTTTCACCACCACTCCACTCTACCTCATGGGAGGCCCCTGATATGATAATTTTGCAAGAGTGGATTTCGGCAACACATTCAATGATGACCCAATGTCCACCAGTACATTGGACATGGCATCATCTTTGCAGCTCATGGAGATGTGTAGTGCCAAGTTGTGGTTTCTTCCCTCCTCGGGGAGATCAGCATCACAAAAACTTAAATTGTTACAAGCGGTGATATTTGCAACAATACTGTCAAATTGTTCAATCGTGACGTCATGATCCACATACGCCACATCCAACACCTTCTGCAGAGCTTCTTGGTGCGGTTCTAAATTCATCAGCAAGGATAGTACAGAGATCTTGGATGGCGTCTATAGAAGTTGATCTACCACATTGTACTCACTTCTCTTGATGAGCCTCAGCATCTCATCACAGTCTTCTTCCGCATTGCCACTCGGGCCATCAGGGACAGAAGTTTTCAACGTAGAGGCAAGTTTGACAACAAGTGCCAGATTCGGAGCGTTCACGACATTCCCAACCGGGCGTTCAGCATAATCAGTAGTATCAGTCCTTCGAACATTAGCTTGAGGTTTCGGCGGAGCCGAGAAGACACGACCGCTACGGGTCAAACCGCTGACGTCGGCAATATTAACAACAGATGTAGAGGGCAGGGCCACCTCTTTCCGATTCTCCAATGCCACAACATTGTAGCGATAGGGAACCGCCTTCTTAGAAGAGTATGGCATAAGGCCAGCTGGTTTAATGGTCAAAGAAGGAGAGTCCTTTTGCTTGCTACCATCGTACTTGATAATAACAGGCTCAGGGATCCAAAATACTGGAGAAATTACATTAACTTCATCAGCATCTTCATCAACATTTCGGTCTTGAAGCATCTCAATGACTCCTTCATCCAGCATTTCTTGAACATCTTTGTGCACTTGGCGACAACCTCTTTGGTTGACAGAGCAAACTCAGCATCTGTCGTGGTCGTGCTCGTAATGACTGTACTCACACAGCAACCTATGCATCTCGACCAGAGATTGTCGAATATGGCTGTCATATTTGACTTTGTATTTACCAGGGCAACCCTGGACCATGTTGACAGATTTCCCATGCTCGGGCAATGGTTCTTCTTTACATTAGGACCTACGTCCTCGAAACACAGAATACCACATCTCACAAGGTCTTGAACCTTGATCTTCAGTGGGTAGTAGTTTTACATGTCATGTCCGGGAGCACCAGAATGATAAACACAGTGTAATTCGGGTTTATACCACCACTGGGGGTTGGTCGGTATAGCCGGTGGGTCTCGTGGAGTAATCAACTTCCTCTCGATCAAAGAGGGATATAATTCTGCATATGTCATGGGAATAGGATCAAAGGTGACCCTCTTCCTCTCATAACTTGTACTAGTTTGATTACTGTTTCGAGGCTGGTAGGCCTGCTGTTGAGGACGGTGCTGCGGTTGTTGATATTGCGGATGTTGTTGTTGCTGATTACTGTTGTGATGCCGATACTGTTGATTATCTCTGAAAATAGGTGCTATGTGAGCCACTTGATGCTGGTTACCGGCAGGACGCACGGTCTTCCTCCTCACTGAGTGTCTTCTTAGTTTAGCATGGGAGGTCACAACATGTGCCTCGCCATCTTTCTTCTTCCCAAATATCCCATACCGTTTGGCAGAAGAGCCTTCTTCTCTGGTCAGGCGCCCTTCCCCGACTCCTTCTTCCAGTCGCATCCCCATATTCACCATCTCGGTGAAGTCAGAAGGAGCGCTAGCAATCATCCGCTCGTAATAAAAAGAACTCAAGGTCTTCAGAAAGATCTTGGTCATCTCTTTCTCCTCCAGCGGGGGCACAATCTGCGCTGCTACCTCTCGCCACCTCTGGGCGTATTCCTTGAAAGTTTCCTTGTCCTTCTGGGACATGGCTCTCAATTGATCCCTATCGGGAGCCATATCCACATTGTACTTGTACTGCTTGACGAAGGCCTCGCCAAGGTCGTTGAAGGATCGGATGTTCGCACTATCCAAGCCCATATACCATCTCATGGCAGCACTGGATAAACTGTCCTGGAAGTAGTGAATGAGAAGCTGGTCGTTGTCGGTCTGAGTCGACATTTTCCTGGCGTACATGACCAGGTGGCTGAGATGGCAAGTATTTCCCTTGTACTTTTCAAAGTCGGGAACCTTGAACTTTACATGGATTTTCATGTTAGGGACCAAACAGAGTTCAGCAGCAGACTTTCCAAAAGATCCTTTCCTCGAAGAGTTTTCAATTCCTTGCGGAGCTCAAGAAATTGGTCATTCATAGCATCCATCTTTTCATAGACATCTGGGCCCTCAGACGGCTCAGAATGATAGATGGTGTCGTCTATTCTGGGCATAGTATGCACGACAGGAGGAGGAACAGCAAGGACCGGGCTAGATGCCGACAGAGAAGCAAAGGTGGGTGCAGGACCCTCGGGCATGAAGTTGGGAGGCATCCCCCACGGAAACCCGGCTGGCATGGTTGTTGGAGCAAAGTCTGCACTGGCCGCATGCACAGTTGAAGAGACAATCTCAGAGATGACTGTCCTCTGGGGAGGAGTTGAAGGTGTCGGAGACGACTGGCTCTGGGCAGCCAAGAATGACTCCATCAGGGCAGTCAATCTGGCTACTTCCTTCTTAAGCTCATAGTTCTCTTGTTCCAAATGATCCATTAGTCTTGATGCATTGGCTCGGGTGTAGTACCGGTGAGTCAGCTTGTCTTCAAAATAAATGAAGAACACAAAGTTAGACCATAGAGCAAGAAGCCTGGAGCAAAACCTACTTATGCACATGATGCATGCAATGCATATGATTTAATTTTATATCAGAGGAACTTTAGAGTCCTATTTTCAAATATTGGAAGTATTAAACATTTGTCACATATGGAAATATCACATCAAATAATATTTGGAAAATATTTTTACACCAAAGAAGTACAGTCTTGGTGACCAAATACAATACAAGAGGGAAGGAAAATAAACATCCTATGGAACCCTAGAAGCAATCATCTAAAGCTCTGGACATAGGAAGATAAGATGCACAAAGCCTCTTCACCTCCCTCTCGTAGGCTGCCTCCATGTCTGCCTTCTCTTTGGCGAGTCGATCGTACTTCCTCTTCCAAAACTTGGAAGACTAAGGAAGTAGAGAAGTCCATGCATCATCAGGATCATCAATAAACTGGTGCTCGAGGAACTCTATCAAAGCATCCTTCTCTCTGATCTGCTGAAGCAACTCCTCTCGTTCACGGATCCAGGCACGCGAACGGTTTTCGTCTCTCAACTCCTCTACTCCTTGGTCAGGGAGGGTTGAATGCCCAGCCACAACCAAAGGTGTAGGTCTTGGATACTTATAAGGCATGAGATACTCGGAAGCTCTCCTCCTAACCCAAGAAGTATAAGGCTCCAAAACGATACAGTTCTTCGGACCTAGCTCCTTCCCTCCTTTCCTATGAATCTTGCGCCAAGCGCAGACCATCCTGCCCTTCAAGCCTTGGGGATCTTTACCCTCCTGAAAGAACACACCCTCTAACAGAATGTTATTGGGTTTATCCTTTAGGGGGAACCCAAGATGACGACGTGCCAAAATAGGGTTGTAGTTAATCCCACCACATGTACCAAGAAGAGGCACATTGGAGAATTCACCATAAGAGTCGATAATCTACACACCATCATATACACGGTTGTACCAAAAGATATCATCATTAGTGAGAGACATAAGTCTCCTGGACCACGGTAGACATCCTTTGTTCTCCTTGAAGGCGACCGTCTGTGGCAAGTGTGAAATAAATCACTTGTACAACAGAGGCAAACAGCACACGATGGTACCACTACCTTTTGCATTCCTCATATGTAAAGAAAAGTAAGTGTCACCCAACAGAGTCGGAACAGGATTAAGAGTAGAGAAAATCCTAATAGCGTTCACATCCACAAACTTGTCGATGTTGGGGAATAACACTAGTCCATAGATGAGAAGTACAAATATGGCCTTAAAGGCGTCCTCACTCATGGCCTTCCCATACGTAGTAGCTTGAGCAATGAGGAACTCAGAAGGGAGACCTTGAATTCCACCTTTGATAGTCATATGAGCACCAACCAAAGATTCATCTATATGCAACATAGCAACTATCTCTTGAGAAGTAGGAACACTCTCTAAGCCACTGAATGACAACTGGTCTAGAATAGGTATACCCATAAGGTAAGCATACTCCTCAAGCGTGGGCAAAAGCTGAAAATCCAAAAATGTGAAGCAACGGTACAAGGGATCATAGAACTGTACCAATACACTCATCAATCCTTCGTCCACCTGAGTAGTCAGAATAGATAGAAGCTTCCCAAAACGAGTCTTGAAACCCAAGGGATCTAATACATAGGATGTCAAATTCCTTGGCTCTTTCAAGTCGGGTTGTCTGAAACTGTACTTCTTCGTATTCCTTCTTTGTCTTTCCATGTCTGAAAATTTGCAAATAGACCTCTTAAGTTCCTTGAAAATTTTCTTATTGTTGATGATATGGATGTAAATGGGTGCATGAATGCATGAATGCAACAATCACACTCAAGGATCAAGCAAAGCACACCAAACAAAGGTCATGGGATGGATCATGTCATCCTTAATGTCAATCATCCATTTTGGTGGATTATGGTTTACACCTTATCAACACCCAATTTCCATTGATATTAAGGATACAAGAACGGATCAACCATGAATCAAGGGTTTGTTGCAAGTCACGCGCATGGAGTCTCGTTTAAGAACCACCCAAAGGGAATGTACTAGGGTTTAAACCTGCCAGACATGTTCTACAAGAGGTTCCCATAGTCATCATCCCATCTTTCGGATATTATCGGATAAACGACTACTCGTATTCCAAAAATATTCTCAAGAGAGACTCTTATGAGTGTAGTATCGCGTAACAATCGTATCAAATCTTACACTTAAACGACTTTCGCAGTACATCCTAAGAATAGGCCAAGATGGGCTTGGTAAACTAAGGTCCTTGGCTTCTAAGGTCTATATTGGAAAGAGTAATGTCTAACCACAACTACTTGTGTGACATTATTGATCCCAACATGACCTCCACCAAGTGAATGGGCTTGCAAGTCAACTTGCTAAGGAATAACTCCACACAAGTCAACAAGACTATGCCATTCTCCTATCCTAAGTGCACTCGAGTTCGGGTATAGAACTCATCTCACAAAGATCACCAAGCATACAAGGAATTAATATTCAAGCAATTCAATCATTACATACAATACAGTAATCCCAAATTGCACAAAAATATGTCACAAAAATATAATATACACAACAATATAACAAATATGAAAAGTAGGCAAAACCCACTAGGCAAGTATCCCCAGCAGAGTCGCCACTTTTCTGTAGCGGGGTATTCGTTACCATTAGACATATTGACTAAATCCAAGGTAAACCATACAAGTCGAGTCGCCACCGCACTTTTATTTATCAAAAGGAATGGTTAGAAAACGAACAAAAACCTAAAAAAGTTTTATTGAATCAAAAACTAGTAAAAATGTCAGAGATCTGGGTAAGGTGGTTGGTTATGCAATGGTAAGGTTTTAAGCACCCAAAACATCCTAGGTACTCCTAGGGAGCCCTTTTCATACTTGTTGTAAGGTTGGTATTTTGTGAAAATTTATTTGTGCAAACATGATTGAAGAGATGAGAGGAGAATATACAAGTTATTTACAATTTGTGTTTGGATGGATAAACCCATTACCTACTTACCATCTTAAAAAAGATTAGGATCAAAACCTCGTAGTTCGGGGTAAAAATTTCAAAATTAGTTGGTGAATTGATTGGTCCAAAAGCCTTAAGGTCTTTTGTTATCCAAGGGAGAAAACTCAACCTAAAACCACAAATCCACCATGTGAGGATAGCTTCAACATGCTAGTGAGGGGTTAACCCTATAATAAGCATGGAAGACTCATTGTCCATCACTAAGGATATAGGTGAGTATTACATCTACCTCAAGGATAACTCAAACCTAATAGCTATTGGTTATGAAAAAAATTTGATTAAGAAAGTGGCCATTGAAACCACAAAAAGAGTATTTAAATGAGTGGTATTTACCAATGAAAAGTATTTACAAAATATGGTCAAAGTTGATTTAAAAGCTCAATTCAAAATAAGTGTTATGAAAAGAAAGTTTGAAAATCAAAAGCATAAGGCTTAGGTTTCTAATGTTTGAAAAGAAGTATTAAAATGTTTTCACAAAAGTTTTGGCTTGGGTTAGAGTGGAGGGAAGAAGAGAATGGCTAAAGTCCTAAGTATACAAGAGATAAGTGATAAGAAACAAGACCACAAATGGAGTTCCTCTCTTGAGATCATATTGATGATCCAAGTAGCTCCCATCCTTTGGAATATGCAAGCAAAAATAAGTGTAAGCTCAAGCAATCAACATAATCAAACAAGCTTCTTAGGAGATCCCCAATGTATCTTGTATCTTTCACTTTGGATGAACATGGCAATGATTCTTCAAGTTGATTTCTCATAGGATCCCCTAGCACAAAAGCACACACACATCAAAGAGTCTTATGAAGCAAATCAAGAATGGACAGGAGTGAGTTTAGAGGTTTGGTCCTTCTAATCCATCTTCCACATTAAGGTCCTTTTACTCCATTTTTTGCATAGGGAATGTCCTAGAAACTAAGTCCATTTGTCCATTTTTACATTTGGTCCACAACAAACAAAACAAAACCCAAGCACAATGATATATACACAATTATGTGCTCAAGTGAGCAAAAGGAAAATTGCATTAACATAAACATGTGCTCAAGTGAGCAAAGGGGGAAAAGCAAATGAATAATATGTACAAGAATAGTAAATTGCATAAGAGCAGGAATTAAATGTTAATAGTTAGTGGTTAGTGTTAATAGTTAGTGTGCCATAAGGCAAATGTAGCGCTATGTTAAGCAATCGTAATTGGACTTATGTAGAAGTCACAACTATCTGAGGTCGGTCAATAATAATGTAGGCAACAACACAAGTTAGAGGTCTTGATTAGTGAATCAAACTCCAACAACTTGCCATGCCAAAAAGAAGATGAGAAATGATCTTGTATTGATTTAGGTCCTTTGCATGATTTAGAAAGCAATCTATCCTTAATGCAAAACCATTCACTTGATCCATGATCAAGATGAATTAGATTTGAATCAAAGAAGATTAAACCTCCATAATCAATGCTAACCACCAATCTTTAACTCATTGATCAAAAAAGAAAAGAAGAAAAAGAAGATGAAGAATATTAAAGTGCATTAAATGGAAATGGTATGTACTTATCAATAAATGTTGACCAAAGATAGGGAAGATCAAGGTCAAACAATAGAAGACAGAAGCAAAATGAAGATTAGAAGTCAAGAAACAAATAAAATATTTTTGGCATTTTTAATATTTAAAATAAAACTTGAATTCAAATAATAAAGAAAGGTCAAACTTCAAACTCACTTCAAATCAACTTTGAAAAGTCCAAGTGAATTATCCCAAGTTCAACAAGGTCAAACAAAGTTTGACAAAAAATTTCAGCATTTTTAAAAGTCAGAAACTATTTTAAATCAATTAAAAATGCATAAAAATAACCTAATTGAACTAAAATCTCAAATAAATCTCAAATCAATTAATAAATTGATGAGAATATTTTTCATAGATCTATCATCATTCAAAGAGGTTGGAAAAATATTTTTGTATTTTTTGAATATCAAAAACTATTTAATATGAATTAAAAATAACCAGAAAAGAGAAAATTATTAAAAAATAGCAAATGATAAAATAAAAAATATTAAAAATCATTTTTTAGAAAGTAGAAAATAAAAGAGAAATATTGCAATTGGTCCCATAATTTTTGGACCAATAATGAGAGAGATATGAATTTTAGAAATAAAATGGAATTAAAAGAAATAAAAGAAAATAAAATCTGAAATTAAAAATAAGGAAAATCCACACGCGTTGGATCCAAGCTCATTAATTGAGCTGACGCATCAGACGACTGTGGCATGCACGTGTATCATGGACCTAGGTCAACTGAGCAACACAAACATTTCAAAAAAGTCATAAGATCCAAGAGCCCTGATTCAATCTGGGAATCATCATCAACGGCCTGGATTGAAACTAGCAAACGGACGGTGGCCAGCGCCACCGTCTTCTCCGGCTAGCTCCGGCGAAGGTTCAAATTTGCAGAGGATAAAAAGTTAACCAAAATGCACGATCCAGGTACCAAACGAAAGGTGGAGTGATGTACATCACTCCTGTGCCACTCAATTCCACTCTAGATCTCTAGATTGAGAGAAATTAGAGGTGGAAGTTTTGCGGTGTTCAAGTGAACTCAATGATTTTCAAAAATTGAAAGCATAATAGTGTTGCCTCTATGCAGAGGACTTCAGATCACACAAAAACAAGGCAAATCGAACAATGTACAAGCTATTTTGAAGCAAAACTCAATTGAGGAAAACCTTTGAATTGTGAGGAATTCAGTCAAGATCCTTGGGTTCTTTTGCAAACAGAAAGCTCTATGGATCAAAGTGAAGAGGTCTAGGAACTTTAGATCTAAGAAAAACAGTCGAGGAAACTGAATTCTAGATCTGAAATTTGAGAGAAAAAAAGAGAGTTCCTTTGGTGTGGGTGTGAGGATTCAATTGCACAGCATTTAGGGTGCCTTCAGGTTGAAGAAATGAAGCTCCAATGCAATGTATTTATAGATGAAGGGAGCTGCAAGCATGATCAAAATCATGTGCATGGGAGAAAAGGGCCTCCATGCACGGGCCTGTACAGGCGCATGAAGGGCCCAATTCTGACTGGAATTGTAAGCTATTACCAAATTAAGATGAAATGGACGTGCATAAATGAGGTCATAAGCTCATGCAATGTATTTTCAATGAGTTTCCAAAAATGCACTAAAACCTTCTCCTCTTCGAAAATGGCACTTCCAAAATTGAAGCATAGCCTTATGGGTAATGGTTGGAAAGCTTGTTGCATAAGGAAAAAATGTCATGTTGATCAAAACTCCATTTGGGCCTTGGAAATTAATGAAAATTGAGCTTGAAGTGTAGGGTGCAAAACATGCATATGTGAAATTTCCAAAATTGGCCAATGTTCAAGCCCTTCTGTCTCAATGATGAAAGATCCAAATGATAAAATCTTCAACATGAAAGTTGTAGATATTTTCAAGACAACCAATTTGTACTTAAATTTTGCATCATTTGGAGTTTTATGAAGAAGTTATCGGCACTTTAAGTTGGACTTTTTCACATTTCAATGCATTTGGTCCAAAGTGACCTATAATGTTTTGCATTATCACATGTATTTATTTTGGGATTTTGCAATTTTTCTCAACATAACATTTGAATTAGACACATTAATATTTCCAATTAATTTGATCCCACCTTAAAATCATGAAAAATGAAGGAGTTATGTCCTTGGGAAGTTGACCCAAAATTAGGGTTTCAGTCAAAATGACCTATAATGTCTTGGAATGGATGATGACCTTCCAAGCTTCAAATCAATTTTTGATGAACATGAAAGTTGTTCATATTGGCTTTAAGAATATATTTTCTCTTGGGGTCATCTCCATTTGACCAACACATAAAAAGTTAGGTCTCAGTGCATTTCAAAAAAGTCAGATGAATTGACTGATCAACTTTTCAAGTCCAAACCTCATATCTTGATGAATTGATGATTGAGGATACTCAAATAAGTTCAAATATGCATGAAATGATGAATTAAAGAACTTCCCTTGATTGTATTTGACCATGGGTTGAGGTTGCTTCATGAGCAAGGCATAGTTGATGATCAGATGAATTAGGGTTTCCTTGGGAAACAAACCTCAAGCCCTTTGCTTTGCTTTGATCAAAATGATGAATTGATATACTTGGGAGGCATATTTGATGGATGAGAGATTTGGGAACCATTACCATGCTTGATTTCATCTTCTCTTGACCATATCAATGCACATAGGATCTCCTAGAAGCTTTAGACCTTGTGACTGCTCAAGCTACAAACAACAAATGTTAGTGACATATTTTTGTGCTTTTGGTTAGTAAATAAAATGAGAAAAGCAATAATATACAATACAAGCATGCTTGGTGATCTCAAACCACTCACAAGAGGTCCCACCCAAAGGCAAAGGGAACCAAGATGCTTATGATCCTTGAGGCAATGCAAATGCCATGTTATGATGTCATGGGGGATCTTAGGGTCAAAATGGGGGTCTTACACCTATCAAATGGCTCTATGGTCATCTAGTTACGGACAATGTTTGATCAGCAATAAGGCACTCGACTCTACATCTAAGGTCCATAGTGGTTTCAGGTCGAAGGGTGATATACACCATTATCACCATGAGAATAACTTATCACACTTTGTATAACATTCTATATAGTATTCTCATAGCGGGTCAATTCAGTATAAATATTACTCTTAATATTCATACCTATGTTTAAGACTTGATAACTCCTTATCCATGATCTATAAGATGTGATCATCAATCTATATACATAATAGTCTTAATGTTTTAATGTTATCCCACTTCACAACAAAGATCGACTACGGATACTTTAAGAATAATTTCCTTATGTTTAATGGGATCTCATGATTAAGTCACACTTAATGCATTAAACTAACTAGCTATTCTAGGGACTTTATTCACCAAACATAATAAATAAAAAAACCCTTTTATTATTGATAAATAATTCGATACAAGTACCAAAAGTATTGGCCTATAGGGCTTACACCAACACATTATGCTTTTCATTAGGGGGCTCCCAACCATGACATAGAGAATTGGTATCCCTTGAAGTATGAGGTCTAGAAGTTGATCAAAAGTGGTATGATGTCCTTTGAGGACCGCACGCCAAACGTCAAAGCTAATCCTTTGCCTGCTCATGGAAATTCTTCTGTGAATATGGTAGATGGTTGTCCTGGTAATTTCAGGGTATTTGATGTTCGTCATATCCGACAATCTTTGGTGGAAATACATAGAACTCTATGCGTGATTAGTAATTGTGAGCATGACCATGATGATTATGTTATCTGCAGTGTCAATCCTCGAGGATGTTTGATTGTCAAGAGGGATGTTCCGAAACTGGTAGATGAAGGTATGATCCAAAATCAACAGTCTAGAGACATGGGTAATGATTTTAATGTAATTGTACCAGTATTCAAGACTCCAGAGCGAGTAGTGATCCAGTTTAATAGTAGTAAAAGTGATAATAGATTGGTATCGCCATTGGTAATACGGTTAGCAGGCCCAGTCACATATGCATCCGATAAAGTTGTATCTTATAAATACAATACTACTATGATTGAGAATGGGCAAGAGGTTCCTCTTCCTGCAACAAATTCAGTGGTGAGAATTACAAATGTCATTAAGGTGACCTGCAGCGGTCTTGTATTTGACCCTGTATCTTCGAAGGTCTTGGAAGATGTTAGTAAGAAGGTGAAGCTAGTGGAAATATACCCAAACGTATCGCACGCTCGAACATACAATAGAGTCGCCATTGAACTTTATTTATTCCCAAAGTAAAGGGAAAACATCGATAAAACCCAGGGTGAAAGAGATATACTGGGTAAGGAAGTCGATTATGCAAGGGGAAGGTATTAGAACCCCAAACATCCATGATACTCCATGGGAACCGTTTCGATTGTTCTCGCTCGAATAGGTGTTACATTTAAAGATTACTCACAAAAGAATAAGAAAAGGAAAGAAATAGATAAAGTGCTCGGTGAGGATTTGGGCCCTCATGCCTACGTATCCTCATAATGCAATGAGGAATTCAGAGCTCCGTAGTTCAAAGAACTAGTGGTGGGAGATGAAAAGAAATTATGATAACAGTATGGTTTGAACCAAAGAATTAGTGTTTTGAACTCCAACAAGGGTGAAAACATGAACTCAAAAGTAAGGTGGCTTTTACTAGTACGTGGGCTAGCATGGCTGCCACTATAGGGTAATGCCGAAAATACGAAGAAATAAGTGTTTGGGGGTATGACCCAAACATCTCTTGGTTCACAAGGTGACACAAGATGGAGCACAAAGAGGTAGTGTATTTGGATCAAAGATAGTTGATATATCACATGGAGTGAATGTAGGTAGAATATGAAGGCATCATAGAGATGAATGGAGGAATTCTCTAAGGTAGAAGGAATAAATAAGTATGCTCGCGGAGGATTCGAACCCTCGCGCCTATGCATTCTCATCGTGCAATGAGAAAATTAGAGCAATCATAGTTCAGCCTACTACGGCTGAAACAAAAGGAAACAAGATTGATATGCCAGGGTTCAATACCCTTCAAGGCTGAAAAGGAGTGCCAAGGTTTAAAACCTTCAAGGTGAGGTATCACTACCAAAGTTTCAAACTGATGATGTCAAGGAATTGAATTGCCAAGGTTTAACACCTTACAAGGCGAATAGAATCAAGTGCCAGAGTCCATGACTCTCAAGGATGAGAATTGAGTTGAATAACCAAGGTTTAACACCTCATAAGGTAAAAGAGCCAGATATTCTAGAGTCCATGACTCTCAGGGCAAAGCACTGGGTTGGATAGCCAAGGTTTCACACCTCACAAGGCAAAGAGAATTAGGTGCCAGAGTTTATGACTCTCTAGGCGAAGACCTAAATTGAATAGCCAAGGTTTAACATCTCACAAGGAAAAGAATGGTTAGATTCTAGAGTCTATGACTCTCAAGGCGGAGAACAAAATCGAAGAGCCAAGGTTTAACACCTCACAAGACAAAGAAAGTTAGATGCTAGAGTCTATGATTCTCAGGGCAAGGAACTGGACTGGAAAGCCAAGGCTTAATACCTTCTAAGGCAAGGATCGTGCCAAGGTTTAACACCTTACAAGGGGAAGAATATGCCAAGGTTTAACACCTTACAAGGCAAAGGATTAATTAGAAGAGGATGTACAACCACAAGTTGTTGATAGAAAAAGATGCTCCATTATTGGGGTGTTGAAAGATTGAGGTTTGCTTGAAGAAGACTTGTCAATTGCATGATTCAAATTGCACTAGAGTTTAGGAATAAGGGCGAGTGATTTGAATAGCTAGGGCCTACGCCCCATACGTAAAGTCACTCTAGACGAGGATGTGATAAACTTTGTCTCGTCATTCCTTATTACTTAAGGCTCATAGCTTGCAACTCGAATCAAGATTAACAAGTTGCTGACAGGAGATCCCGCGTGTTGATCTTATTGATGTTTTAGAAGGAGACTTAACAATCATGTAATTCAAATTATGCTAAAGTATATGAATAGAGGTGAATACGGTGAGCCATAAGCCAAACGTCCTGCATCCCAAGACATCCAGAATGAGTGTAGGAAAACTTTATTCTCATTCCTTCTATATTACTTAAGGATCGTACCACACTCTTTGAATTATGATCTACACGTGTTGATAGAGGCCTTCGATTATTGATCTTGATACCCATGTTGTTTGTTATATTGAAAAGGCTTGACAATTGTTTGATATAAATTATGCTAAAGCCTATGAATGAGGGTAAATGCTTTGCATAGCTAGGGCCTATACCCCGTACGCAAAGTCACTCTAGACAAGGATAGGAGAAACTTCGTCTCATCATTCCTCGTTACTTAAGGCTTATAACTTACAATTTGAATCGCACTTGTCAAGTGTTGACACCTTTGATGTGCTTGAGAATGTAGTCCACATTGCTAGCTATGCTTGACTAATGTTGACTTTGAAGTCCTAATCTTGCCTTTGAACCTAGAGGTCTTAAGCTCCTGAGATTCAGCATATCCAATAACTTGAGCGTGATGAAATTTTCATATCAAGTAATCAACGGTCTTTTGATCACTTGAATTAGGTTGTGGGCTTACAACACAATTACAAACGATTTGGTTGACCAAAGTGTCCTTTGGTCAACACTAATCAATTGGATTAAAATAATAGTTGAATTATGTACAATAATAGATCTATTGAATTTATTAACTAAATAAAATCATTCAAATCCGATTAAAGCCCTAAACTAAGGGAGCATGTATTAAAATCAAGATTTTAAGCCCTAAGGGCAAAATGGTCAATATGCCAAAATTTGGCCAATTAGAGAAAAATTACATTTCTAATTATGCAAAATTACAAACTATTAAAAATAACAAACCTAATTAGTTCTAATTCTAAAAAACTAATTAATACTAATTTTCTAAAAATAGTCCAAATTAGTGAGTTCCAAAATTTCTAAGAAATCTAATTCTAAAAATTAACCTAATCAATCTATTAGACTAATTAATTTCTAAAACTAAACTTTAAATCTAATTCTTCTAATCAAAATCAATCCCCAATTAACCTAAATCCTAAAATCTCTAATGAAATCATAATAGTCTAATTACTAAACTAATTATTAACATCAAAATAAAAATCTAATTACAAACTAAACTATTCAAGAAAAAACCTAAAAAAGAGATGAGAAATGGGCATGTAGTGTGAAGGAGGGGGTGCAGGCCCACTGTATGTGGTAGGAACATCCTAACCACATTTGGGCCTATGGAGCCAAGGCTCAATGCCTCAGCAGGTTTAAGGGGGTGTAGGGCTCAACTCAGTGGTGAGACAGGAGAGAAAGGGTTCGTTTGGGCTTTAGGCCCAAACAACCAAGGTTGAACGCTGAATGAACCAAGTATACTTGAAACGATTAATCAAAACACGAAATTTCTTATCAAAAAGTTGCAAAAACACTTATGCGAAAAGCAGCCACACAACGAGTTTGCTCGTATCCAATCATCATCGCACCATGGAGTCTTGCATCACAGAGTTCATCATCGCGATAGGGAATCATGTTTGTCTTGCATCACAGTGTTCTTCATCGGGGATCCAATGCATTCACGTCCCAGATCCGCATAAACTTCATTGGTTTCAAACGATAATTTGTGTCACCGATTCGACGATTCAGCGCTTCAATAGTCAAATCATGCTTTGAACTTGTCGTAACCAACTTCATTCAATATCGCACACACATAAAAAATGGAAAACGACGTTGAAAAGAGATCGAGAAAACGTATCGAATTGGAATAGAGAGTGTTGTATCCCAAAATTTGCCCTCCCTTTTTTATTTTTATCTAACCTATAACTTGAGATCCATCTATACTCATTCATATTTCATTTATGTGTATCATTCATTCATAATTAACATTTGTTAACAAAAGTCATAGATATGAGGTTGTGGTTAGTGGAAATCAGTATTGGGCTTGAAGATTATGGTTTTCCTCATCAGTTAGGTTGAAACCCTGATTGCTGAATTGGGTCATTGCCTCATAAGATTGGTATATCTAGGGATCCAAACCCTAACTCTTGGTTTTTCTTCTATGAGATCTTATGTTTGACTTTCTGTGCACTGACTTGACTTCTGAACCCTAATTGTGGGCCCATAATCTGAGGGGTAGCTTGTGAAGCTTTGTGTTGTGTAGGAAACCTTAATCAAGGATAATTGGTATTCAAGTTCCATGTATGGTTGACTTTTGGACTTGGGATTCATTAAAACCCTATATAATTGATCTAAAAGGTTGGTAACTATATGGTTTACTTCGAGGAGGGTTGGAAACCCTCACCATGGTTCATGACATTGGTGCATTTCCTACTTCTATATTTGAGGCCTTTGGTTGACCACTTGGATTTGAATTTTGGCCATTAAACCATAGTTTGGTTCATGGCATTTATGGATATCTATGTTGAATTCTCACTTGGCTTGAAGTTCTTGTTTATGGCTCAACATTGTGACTTTGACCTAGCTAAACTCTAATTCGTGGTGTTATATGATTGATTCAAGACATGTTTGCATTCATGGTCTCATGGTCCATTTGATCCAAGTTGCATTTTATCCACATCCCATTCATGGTTCTCCCGATCTCCCACACTCTTTCAGATGGTCATCAAACTCTAGGCTTAAATACTCACCACCTCGATCTGGTCGAAGAGTTTTAATATTCTTACCTAGTTGATTTTGTACTTCATTCTTGAATTCCTTTAACTTTTCAAAGGACTCTAATGTGTGTTTCATTAAATACTCATAACCATATCTACTAAAATCATCAGTAAATGTGATGAAGTACTGAAAACCTCCTATGGCTGGTATGTTTAGTGGTCTACATACATCAGTATGTATGAGGGCCAAAAGATCATTAGCTCTTTCACCTTTTCCTATGAATGGAGACTTTGTCATCTTTCCAATTAAACAAGATCTACATGTCTCATATGATTCATAATCAAAAGAGTCCAAGAGTCCATCTTTATAGAGTTTGGAAATGTGTTTCTCATTTATGTGACCTAATCGACAATGCCAAAGGTAAGTTGGATTTAACTCATTAGGTTTCATCCTTTTAGTATTAATGTTATAAATAGGCATTTCAAGATCAAGGACATATAGTCCATTGTTCATTTGTGCAGTAGCATAGAATATATCATTCAAATAAATTGAGCAACAATTGTTCTTTATTATAAATGAAAAACCAAACTTGTCCAAACAAGAAACGGAAATAATATTCCTGCTAATTGCAGGTACATAGTAACAGTTCTCTAACTGAATTATTAAACCACTAGGTAAAGTCAATTTATAAGTTCCTACGGCTAAAGCAACAACCTTTGCTCCATTGCCAACTCGAAGGTCAACTTCACCTTTTACCAAATCTCTACTCCTTTTTAGCCCCTGCACATTGATACAAATGTGAGAACCGCATCCAGTATCTAATACCCAAGATGCGGAAGTAGATAAATTAATTTCAATAACAAAAATACTTGAAGTTGAAGTCTCTACTCCATTCTTCTTATCTTCTAGGTACTTTGGGCAGTTTCTCTTCCAGTGTCCGGTCTTACCGCAATGGAAGCAAGTGCCTTCCTTTGATATGCCTCCATTAGGCTTCAAAGCAACAACATTGGGTTTGGGTTTGGCAACTTCCTTGCCTTTCCCTTTATCACCCTGCTTGGTGGGTCTTTTGTTCTGTCTCTTTCCATTTCCGATCATCAGAATGGACTTCCCTTTTGACTTCAGATTCTGCTCAGCAGTTCTTAACATGGCTAGCAGTTCAGGAAGAGATTTGTCCATATCATTCATATTGAAATTAAGGACAAATTGACTGAATCTATCTGGCAACGATTGCAAGATCAAATCAGTCGCAAGTTCCTTTCCGAGGGGAAAACCCAACCTCTCAAGGTTCTCCGCATACCCAATCATCTTGAGCACATGGGGACCTACAGGGGCTCCCTCAGCTAACTTGCCTAAAAAAGGGCTTTTGAAACTTCAAACCTTTCATGCCTTGCTTGCTCTTGATAGAGCATCTTGAGGTGTTCGATCATATCGAACGCTGCCATATTGCACGGGTAGAGTTTGGAAATGTGTTTCTCATTTATGTGACCTAATCGACAATGCCAAAGGTAAGTTGGATTTAACTCATTAGGTTTCATCCTTTTAGTATTAATGTTATAAATAGGCATTTCAAGATCAATGGCATATAGTCCATTGTTCATTTGTGCAGTAGCATAGAATATATCATTCAAATAAATTGAGCAACAATTGTTCTTTATTATAAATGAAAAACCAAACTTGTCCAAACAAGAAACGGAAATAATATTCCTGCTAATTGCAGGTACATAATAACAGTTCTCTAACTGAATTATTAAACCACTAGGTAAATTCAATTTATAAGTTCCTACGGCTAAAGCAGTAACCTTTGCTCCATTACCAACTCGTAGGTCAACTTCACCTTTTTCTAATTCTCTACTCCTTTTTAGCCCCTGCAAATTGGTACAAATGTGAGAACCGCATCCAGTATCTAATACCCATGATGCAGAAGTAGATAAATTAATTTCAATAACAAAAATACTTGAAGTTTAGGTCTCTACTCCATTCTTCTTATCTTCCAGGTACTTTGGGCAGTTTCTTTTCTAGTGGCCGATCTTACTGCAATGGAAGCAAGTGCCTTCCTTTGCTATGCCTCCACTAGGCTTCAAAGAAGCAATAGTGGGTTTGGGTTTGGCAACTTCCTTGCCTTTCCCTTTATCACCCTGCTTGGTGGGTATTTTGTTCTCTCTCTTTCCATTTCCGATCATCAGAATGGACTTCCCTTTTGACTTCAGATTTTGCTCAGCAGTTCTTAACATGGCTAGCAGTTCAGGAAGAGATTTGTCCATATCATTCATATTGAAATTAAGGACAAATTGACTGAATCTATCTGGCAACGATTGCAAGATCAAATCAGTCGCAAGTTCCTTTCCGAGGGGAAAACCCAACCTCTCAAGGTTCTCCGCATACCCAATCATCTTGAGCACATGGGGACCTACAGGGGCTCCCTCAGCTAACTTGCCTAAAAAAGGGCTTTTGAAACTTCAAACCTTTCATGCCTTGCTTGCTCTTGATAGAGCATCTTGAGGTGTTCGATCATATCGAACGCTGCCATATTGCACGGGTAGAGTTTGGAAATGTGTTTCTCATTTATGTGACCTAATCGACAATGCCAAAGGTAAGTTGGATTTAACTCATTAGGTTTCATCCTTTTAGTATTAATGTTATAAATAGGCATTTCAAGATCAATGGCATATAGTCCATTGTTCATTTGTGCAGTAGCATAGAATATATCATTCAAATAAATTGAGCAACAATTGTTCTTTATTATAAATGAAAAACCAAACTTGTCCAAACAAGAAACGGAAATAATATTCCTGCTAATTGCAGGTACATAATAACAGTTCTCTAACTGAATTATTAAACCACTAGGTAAATTCAATTTATAAGTTCCTACGGCTAAAGCAGTAACCTTTGCTCCATTACCAACTCGTAGGTCAACTTCACCTTTTTCTAATTCTCTACTCCTTTTTAGCCCCTGCAAATTGGTACAAATGTGAGAACCGCATCCAGTATCTAATACCCATGATGCAGAAGTAGATAAATTAATTTCAATAACAAAAATACTTGAAGTTTAGGTCTCTACTCCATTCTTCTTATCTTCCAGGTACTTTGGGCAGTTTCTTTTCTAGTGGCCGATCTTACTGCAATGGAAGCAAGTGCCTTCCTTTGCTATGCCTCCACTAGGCTTCAAAGAAGCAATAGTGGGTTTGGGTTTGGCAACTTCCTTGCCTTTCCCTTTATCACCCTGCTTGGTGGGTATTTTGTTCTCTCTCTTTCCATTTCCGATCATCAGAATGGACTTCCCTTTTGACTTCAGATTTTGCTCAGCAGTTCTTAACATGGCTAGCAGTTCAGGAAGAGATTTGTCCATATCATTCATATTGAAATTAAGGACAAATTGACTGAATCTATCTGGTAACGATTGCAAGATCAAATCACTCGTAAGTTCCTTTCCGAGGGGAAAACCCAACCTCTCAAGGTTCTCCGCATACCCAATCATCTTGAGCACATGGGGACCTACAGGGGCTCCCTCAGCTAACTTGCATGGAAAAGGGCTTTTGAAACTTCAAACCTTTCATGCCTTGCTTTCTCTTGATAGAGCATCTTTAGGTGTTCGATCATATCGAACGTGAAATTCTGGTATCAAATATAAGATGTCGAAGGTAATGTCACGACACTGATATCTGGTTATAAACAATGGATAAACAAAAACTGAATGATAAGGAAAATAACACAAGCAATTGTTAACCCAGTTCGGTGCAACTCACCTACGTGTGGGGGCTACCAAGCCAGGAAGGAAATTCACTAAAATAGAATTAGTTCAAAGACTATCCTTACACTTCACCAAGTTACAGTCTTTCTCACCTAATCTCTACCCGTGCAATTTCTACCTAAGCACTCTTAGATATGAGAACCCACTCACTTCCCTTACAATCACACACCAGTGATTTTAAACAACAATCCCTTGTGAAAAGAAAATACTTTTCAATTACACACTCTTGATTTTACTTCACAGTTTCAATCAAGAAGACACACTCTTGATCTTGCTTCAAAGCTTTGATCAAGAAGACACACACTTGATCTTGCTTCACAGCTTTGATCAAGTGGACACACACTCTTGCTTAACAACTTTAGAGTGACAAATTACAACCACAAATCAGTCCAATTCAATCATCAATGGATGACTTGAATGACCTACAAGTCTTACGACTAAACAGACACAAATCCTAGCTCTCTCTCTCAATTTTGCTCAGTCTTGGTTGTGTGTCCAAACAGGTTTTCTAAGTCCCTTTTTACAGAAGCACCCAGCTGGGCTTGGACATCTTGAAAACCCTAAATCTATTTTCCAATCAAATCTTTTTATAACAGCTGTGTAGATCTCCTTGGAAAATAAGTGAATCTGGTTGTAATCCATGATTGAATGCGCCAGCTTGCCATATCTTAAATCATACAAAGATTTCCATTAATTGTGCAATCCCAAAACACCAGACATTCATATTGAATGTTCTGTGTACAGGATGTCATGACATCGGGTCTGACATCCTGGAAAAATCCTGCATAATCCAATTTCCTTTTATAGCAGGTACAACCATATCAGATACCATGACATTGTGTATGTCATCTGAAACAATCATGCATGAACATGTCTTCCATATAAGCTCCAGCAGGTACAACCAATATCAGAAGCCTTGTCATTGTATGTGGCATTCTGAAACAATCCTGCTTGCATATCTTTAACTCCCGCAGGTACATAGGACATCTCATGTTAAGACATCGCACATGACATCTTGTGAACACTCTTTGTTTTACCAAAATTGCTGCCAACACATAGAATCAACAGAATGCTTCCATATTCTCATGTTGCTTTTGCAACTCTGAGTTCATAGTAGCTAGCATGAGACAAGCAGTTTCATTGGCATCATCGACATGCTTCTTATAAGCATCTCTTTCCACCTTAGGTGCAGAACTAGGAGATTCCTCTTCAGGAACAGGTTTCTCCAAGACATACAACTTTCTATCATGTTTGAGGATAATCCTCAGATTTCGGTGCCAATCCAGAAAATTTGTCCGAGACAATTTTTCCTTGTCAATGATTGATCGCAAAATGTTGTTAGAGGTGTTTGTTGTCATGGTAATCTACATGAAAATAATGAATATATAAGTATCAATAACATATTTAATTAGGCCTTTAATTAAATATGCTCCCACTATTTTACTCAAAATAAATGACCCTCACCATTTGATTCGGAAAATCCCGTTGGAAGATTTTTTAGTGGGTTGAGATCCACATTTCACTTTGTTTTAAGTCCGCGTAGGCGGATTACACAAAACTCGGTTATATAGGTAGAAACTCCTTCCAATTGTATCTAATACAACTCTCGGATATTTTAGTTGGGTGAATAACTCCTTATTCCAATCCATCACATGGATCATTTCCAACTCTTGCTTCTAAACATATATAATCTTATTATAATTTGTTTAATTAAGTTTGACCCATTGTTTTAGCAATTGGATGTTACAATTATCCCATCGCACCTTACTAATATAGAACATGCACCTCACGTAGGCGAAACCTACATTATTCGATACTAGTCTTGATGAGTGCTAAAACTTGGAAAGCATAAACTTAATATTTAATTTGAGGGAATTTGCAATTATTTTGATCTCACTAGCTTATTTATCATATAAATCGTCTCTCACATGCATCAACATACATTCACATGCATCAACATACATAATGAAACAGTTATGGCCCGTGGCGCAATTGTTCTCCTAAGCCAATGAGAGAACCTAAGCTAACCTAATAACGATATAAGCTTCTCCAAGCAAGATCTTCAAGGTTGTCCTCCTTTGATATTGAATTCTTATCTTTGTTCATAACATTACATTACATAAAAGAAACTCATTTTACATTCGAGGGAGTGAGACGAGAAAAGAAGTTACATTAAGAGATTAAAAGAGAGGCATGATAAGCAGGTCATATTTTAAAATCCCAAAACAAAATAAAGGAAAACTAAGGCCATAACCGATCACCACAAGACAATAATAATAAACACATTATTATTAAGAATTTAAATTCTGTTAATTAATTAAAACCAAATTAAATTTCGGCGACCGATCACACTATGCAAAGTTAGCCGGGGCGACCAATCACACGCATGAGAATATTTTTGACTAAAAGAGCATATTTATACATGTTTCGTTGAAAAATTACAAAGAAATTACATATTGTGGCATAAGTTGACTTTTGGTCAACTATTGACTTTTTAGTCAACCACCTAGCTAAATAAACATTCTAGTCATTTTCATATTCTTTCTTAAATCACTTGAAACGATACCATTCATTACATTGAATTTTAATGACTAAGTCATAAGTCATGTATTCATCGTTTCTTACATTGTCATACATAAATCAATATGAACCTTGACCATTTCAAAAGCCAATTTACATTACATAAGCTATTGTAAACCAATACATAAGCCTCAGTCAAACCAAAACCAAATCTATTTCATTCTTCATACATTCTAATTCCAAACATGAACCATTCAATTCTCAAATTGCAACCATTCATTCAAATCTCTAAAAGCATTACAACCATTTCCATTTCATTACACATTCCAAGATTACATAAACCACACATACATATTTCCATACAATTTCCATTTTTCATCTACAAACCATTATTCAAGTTCTAAATTTCTATTCAACGATTAACATTAATACAAAAACATTCAATTTCCAAATTTCCAATGCCATTTACATATATTTACACCCATCTCCAACTTAGGCACAATTTGATTTTGATTACAAAAGTTATATGTTTTCAATCTATACAATCTACACTTATTAGCCTATGATTCACAAGTCCAAAACCAATTTGATCAATTCCAAAACAGCCCCATTGAATCCACTTAAAGCTTCATTGTAACTCTAAGCCATCCAATGTGCTTCATAATCATGTCCTAGCCAAAACTCCAAGCCATTGAACACATAACCTCTAACATATTCTCTGCACAACATAAACAAAAACCAAATTTCAGAATTTTTCATAAGGGTAATTCATAACAAAAGCCTCTTCAAGCTACTGTCCAACCACTGCAATAACATGCACGAATTATGGTATGAACAGAGTCGGCAAAAAGGTCTTTTCAATGACAATTCCCACTCTTAAACTAATAATTCTAACAGAATTCAGATAACCAAAACGAACCTGCATAACTTTAAAAAAGGAAAAACCAACACCCGACATGAGGGATCAACCTGCACTCAATACAAACCAATATCACGGATCAAATGGAATTCCATTGCAAGCTAGCAAGGGTGCAACACGGTGAATGAACATGCCAAACCAGTAAAATATCCTACCTATAAAATCCCATAATAGAGTAAGTATTCACTTACAGGAAACAAAAACAATTCGATCCGTAAACTTACAAATCTAATTCATTGTACTACCAGAACCAAATTAACTTCACTCTTCCCATAACTAAGCTAACACCTAACAAACTAACTACTTTAATAGGATTTCTGTTAAACTAACTTCTAACAGATTTCAATTAGAAAACTGATTTCTAACAACACTAAAACCATTTTCATAACAGAAAAATCCATTTTTCAAATTAGATTTCTAACTGAATTTTGTATGTGTAACTAACTAGTGAATTTCATGTGAATTTAGATCAAATTTCTAACCGACTTTGAAACCTATAAAGTACATACCTTACTGAAGGAGAAGGGCGATCCAAAATGCGACGGAATTTAAAAAAAAATCTCCTTTAGTGATCCTTACGAATGGGCATGATCAGTGATAGAATCGTTACCTCTTATGGCGATTGAAACCTTTGATGCAGATCTACGGAGCGATCACGAACGTTGAACGGTGACAACGCCTCTACTTAGTCCACACGAACGGATTCCTTCAATCTCAGTGCTAGCTGTTACGAATGAAGGCTTTGAGTGTGTGTGTGTGTGTGTGTGTGTGTGTGTGAGGAGAGAGAGAGAGAGAGAGAGAGAGAGAGAGAGAGAAACGAAATTGCAACTGCTCAAATACTTCTACACGAGGGTCTTATTTATAGAACCACTTGTGTGGGATGCAAGCTAACAAAAAGCCCACTTAAGTGTATGTGGCCCATATCTTATAATATGCCAAAATCACTTAAGTGCGTGGTACCTTATCATATTTCGTATTCTACTTAAATACACCGTACCTTACGATGTTCTACAATTCAATTAAGTGCATCGTACCTTACGGTGTTCCTTAGTTACTCTATCTCTCATCAATTCGTCCTTTTGTATGTTACCCTGTAGGTTTTCACGACATTGACAATCATATTAAATCACGTATTTAACATAATAAATAGTGAGCGGTATCTAGCAACACATCACTGCTACCCAAGACACGAAAATGTCATGTGATCTGACAAATCCTTTGTGATAATACTCATGTGTACAATTACCCTTTTGCCCTTATGTCTATATTGAACACAAGGCATAGACCGTGTCATCCTTGTCCAGTTCAATATTGGGACCATAGACATTTATCCTGTTACACAGGATGGGCAAATTCCATCTAGGTCACTCATGTCCCTTAGCATGCTTCGTCGAGTACCCATCAATTGTCTTTATGGTCATCCAGTTACGGACAATGTTTGATCAACAATAAGGCACTCGACTCTACATCTAGGGTCCTTAGTGGTTTTAGGTCGAAGGGTGGTATTCACCATTATCACCATGAGAATAACTTATGACACTTTGCATAACATTCTATATAGTATTCTCATAGCGGGTCAATCCAGTATAAATATTACTCTTAATATTCATACCTATGTTTAAGACTTGATAACTCCTTATCCATGATCCATGAGATGTGATCATCAGTCTATATACATAATAGTCTTAATGCTTTAATGTTATCCCACTTCACAATAAAGCTCGACTACAGATGCTTTAAGAATAATGTTCTTATGTTTAATGTGATCTCATGATTAAGTCACACTTGATACATTAAACGGACTAGCTATAATAGGGACTTTATTAAACAAACATAATAAAGAAAAACCTTTTATTATTAATAAATAATTAGTTACAAGTACCAAAAGTATTGGCCTCTAGGGCTTACACCAACAATCTTCCACTAGCACTAGAGCCAATCATGCATACCCCTAATGCCCATAGATCTAGTATGGCCATCATGCTTCTGCTGCGCAAGAGGCTTTATCAGTGGCTCAACAATATTGTCAAGTGTAGGTACTTTGCATATTTTCACATCTCCTATATCTATTATCTCTCGAATGAGATGATAATGCCTAAGTATGTGTTTGTATCGCTGGTGAGGTCTAGGCTCATTAGCTTGTGCAATAGCACCATTGTTATCACAATAGAGACTAATGGGATCCACAATGCTAGGAACTATGCCAAGTTCACTAGTGAACTTTTTGATCCAAACAACTTCCTTTGCTGCACTTGAGGCAGCAATATACTCGGCCTCAGTTGTAGAATCAGCAACTGTATCTTGCTTTGAACTTTTCCAACTCACAGCGCCACCGTTTAAGCAAACACATAACCAGATTGCGATCTAAAGTCATCCTTATATGTCTGGAAGCTAGCATCAGTGTATCCAATTACAGCAAGCTCTTCCTGACCTCCATATATCAAGAATGAGTCCTTAGTCCTTCTCAAATACTTAAGAATATTCTTGACAGCTACCCTATAAGCATCACCGGGATCAGATTGGTACCTACTCGTTTCACTAAAAGCATACGAGACATTTGGTCGAGTACATAACATGGCATACATGATAGATCCTATTGCAGATGCATATGGAATCTTATTCATGCGATCCCTTTCTTCCTTAGTTGAAGGGGATTGTGTTTTTGATAGACACATGCCATGTTGCATAGGTATGAATCCTTTCTTGGAATCATGCATATTAAAGCGTCTCAGCACTTTTTCTATGTATGTACTCTGACTTAGGCCAAGCAGTTTTTGTGATCTATCTCTATAGATCCTGATTCCTAATATATAGGCTGCTTTACCTAGGCCCTTCATAGAAAAGCATTTCCCCAACCAAGACTTTACTTGTTTTAGTGTAGGGACATCGTTTCCAATGAGTAATATGTCATCTACATATAATACCAGGAAAATGATCATGCTTCCACTAACCTTCTTATAGACACAAGGCTCATCTTCGTTCTTGATGAATCCATATTGTTTTACTGTTTCATCAAAACGAATATTCCATCTTCTGGACTCTTGTTTCAATCCATAGATTGATCTTTGTAACTTACATATCTTTTGGGCTTCTTCAGATATGTCAAATCCTTCAGACTGTGTCATGTACATATCCTCAAGAAGATTCCCATTAAGGAAAGCAGTTTTGACATCCATCTGCCATATTTCATAATTATGATATGCAGCGATAGCAAGTAAAATCCGAACAGATTTAAGCATTGCAACTGGTGAAAAGGTTTCATCATAGTCAACCCCATGAATTTGTTTATATCCTTTTGCAACCAGTCTTGCCGTATAGGTATGTACCTTACCATCCATGTCAATCTTCTTTTTGAAGACCCATTTACATCCTATAGGGTTAAATCCTATAGGGGCTCTACCAAGGTCCAAACTTGGTTTGTGTACATGGAATCCATTTCATATTTCATGGCTTCTAGCCACTTCTCAGACTCGGGACCAGTTATGGCCTCTTGGTAGGTCACATGCTCATCTTGATCCATGAGTAATACATCATCTTGATCAGTTATGAGATATCCATATCTCTCAGGTAGGTGACGTATCCTGCTTGACCTACGTTGGTCTTGTTCTACGTGAGCAGGTTGCTCTTCCGTAACTACTTGTGTTTCCTGCTCTAATTCCTCCATAGGTGTATCAATGCTTTATGATTATTGAATTTCTTCAAGCTCTACTTTCCTCCCATTGATTCCTTTAGAAATAAAATCCTTTTCTAGAAAAACTCCAGTTCGAGCGACAAACACTTTGCCCTCAGAAGGATTGTAGAAGTAATACCCTTTTGTCTCTTTAGGATACCCCACAAATAAGCATTTGTCAGATTTGGGCTCAAGCTTAGTTGAAATTTTTCGTTTCACATAAACTTCACAACCCTAAATCTTCATGTAAGACATATGTGGTTTCTTACCACTACATATCTCATATGGTGTCTTCTCAACCCTTTTGGATGGAACACGGTTAAGTGTGTAAGTTGTTGTCAATAGTGCATGTCCCTAAAAGGAGTTTGGAAGATCGGCGTGACTCATCATGGATCTAACCATGTCTAACAGGGTTCGATTCTTCTCTCATATACACCGTTCCATTGGGGTGTTTCAGGAGGGGTAAGTTAGGATATGATCCCACACTCTTTCAGATGGTCATCAAACTCTAGGCTTAAATACTCACCACCTCGATCTGATCGAAGAGTTTTAATATTCTTACCTAGTTGATTTTGTACTTCATTCTTGAATTCCTTTAACTTTTCAAAGGACTCTAATGTGTGTTTCATTAAATACTCATAACCATATCTACTAAAATCATCAGTAAATGTGATGAAGTACTGAAAACCTCCTATGGCTGGTATGTTTAGTGGTCTACATACATCAGTATGTATGAGGGCCAAAAGATCATTAGCTCTTTCACCTTTTCCTATGAATGGAGACTTTGTCATCTTTCCAATTAAACAAGATCTACATGTCTCATATGATTCATAATCAAAAGAGTCCAAGAGTCCATCTTTATAGAGTTTGGAAATGTGTTTCTCATTTATGTGACCTAATCGACAATGCCAAAGGTAAGTTGGATTTAACTCATTAGGTTTCATCCTTTTAGTATTAATGTTATAAATAGGCATTTCAAGATCAAGGACATATAGTCCATTGTTCATTTGTGCAGTAGCATAGAATATATCATTCAAATAAATTGAGCAACAATTGTTCTTTATTATAAATGAAAAACCAAACTTGTCCAAACAAGAAACGGAAATAATATTCCTGCTAATTGCAGGTACATAATAACAGTTCTCTAACTGAATTATTAAACCACTAGGTAAAGTCAATTTATAAGTTCCTACGGCTAAAGCAGCAACCTTTGCTCCATTGCCAACTCGTAGGTCAACTTCACCTTTTACCAAATCTCTACTCCTTTTTAGCCCCTGCACATTGATACAAATGTGAG
Organism: Lathyrus oleraceus; assembly: GCF_024323335.1. Classification (NCBI taxonomy): domain Eukaryota; kingdom Viridiplantae; phylum Streptophyta; class Magnoliopsida; order Fabales; family Fabaceae; genus Lathyrus; species Lathyrus oleraceus. Next base: position 58,246,278 of record NC_066581.1, read on the forward strand.
AACCGCATCCAGTATCTAATACCCAAGATGCGGAAGTAGATAAATTAATTTCAATAACAAAAATACTTGAAGTTGAAGTCTCTACTCCATTCTTCTTATCTTCTAGGTACTTTGGGCAGTTTCTCTTCCAGTGTCCGGTCTTACCGCAATGGAAGCAAGTGCCTTCCTTTGATATGCCTCCATTAGGCTTCAAAGCAACAACATTGGGTTTGGGTTTGACAACTTCCTTGCCTTTCCCTTTATCACCCTGCTTGGTGGGTCTTTTGTTCTGTCTCTTTCCATTTCTGATCATCAGAATGGACTTCCCTTTTGACTTCAGATTCTGCTCAGCAGTTCTTAACATGGCTAGCAGTTCAGGAAGAGATTTGTCCATATCATTCATATTGAAATTAAGGACAAATTGACTGAATCTATCTGGCAACGATTGCAAGATCAAATCAGTCGCAAGTTCCTTTCCGAGGGGAAAACCCAACCTCTCAAGGTTCTCCGCATACCCAATCATCTTGAGCACATGGGGACCTACAGGGGCTCCCTCAGCTAACTTGCCTAAAAAAGGGCTTTTGAAACTTCAAACCTTTCATGCCTTGCTTGCTCTTGATAGAGCATCTTGAGGTGTTCGATCATATCGAACGCTGCCATATTCTCATGTTGCTTTTGCAACTCTGAGTTCATGGTAGCTAGCATGAGGCAAACAGTTTTATTGGCATCATCGACATGCTTCTTATAAGCATCTCTTTCTGCCTTAGGTGCAGAACTAGGAGATTCCTCTTCAGGAACATGTTTCTCCAAGACATACAACTTTCTATCATGTTTGAGGACAATCCTCAGATTTCGGTGCCAATCTAGAAAATTTGTCCCAGACAATTTTTCCTTGTCAAGGATTGATTGCAAAATGTTGCTAGAGGTGTTTGTTGTCATGGTAATCTACATGAAAATAATGAAAATATAAATATCAATAACATATTTAATTAGGCCTTTAATTAAATATGCTCCCACTATTTTACTCAAAATAAATTACCCTCACCATTTGATTCGGAAAATCCTATTGGAAGATTTTTTAGTGGGTCGAGATCCACATTTCACTTTGTTTTAAGTTCGCGTAGGCGGATTACACAAAACTAGGTTATTTAGGTAGGAACTCCTTCCAATTGTATTTAATACAACTCTCGAATATTTTAGTTGGGTGAATAACTCCTTATTCCAATCCATCACATGGATCATTTCCAACTCTTGCTTCTAAACATATATAATCTTATTATAATTTGTTTAATTAAGTTTGAACCATTGTTTTAGCAATTGGATGTTACAATTATCCCATCGCACCTTACTAATATAGAACATGCACCTCACGTAGGCGAAACCTACATTATTCGATACTAGTCTCGATGAGTGCTAAAACTTGGAAAGCATAAACTTAATATTTAATTTGAGGGAATTTGCAATTATTTTGATCTCACCAGCTTTATTATCATATAAGTCGTCTCTCACATGCATCAACATACATTCACATGCATCAACATACATAATGAAACAGTTATGACCCCTAGCGCAATTGTTCTCCCAAGCCAATGAGAGAACCTAAGCTAACCTAATAACGATATAAGCTTCTCCAAGCAAGATCTTCTAGGTTGTCCTCCTTTGATATTGAATTCTTCTCTTTATTCATAAAATTACATTACATAAAAGAAACTCGTTTTACATTCGAGAGAGTGAGATGAGAAAAGAAGTTACATTAAGAGATTAAAAGAGAGGCACGACAAGCAGGTCGTATTTTAAAATCCCAAAACAAAATAAAGGAAAACTAAGGCCATAACCGATCACCACAAGACAATAATAATAAACACATTATTATTATTATTAATTTAAATTCTGTTATATAATTAAAACCAAATTAAATTTCGGCGACCGACCACACTACGCAGAGTTAGCCGGGGCGACCGATCACATTTATGAGAATATTTTTGACTAAAAGAGCATATTTATACATGTTTCATTGAAAAATTACAAAGAAATTACATATTGTGGCATAAGTTGACTTTTGGTCAACTATTAACTTTTTGGTCAACCAGTTTACCAAAGTCAACCACCTAGCTAAATAAACATTCTAGTCATTTTCATATTCTTTCTTAAATCACTTTAAACCATACCATTCATTACATTGAATCTTAATGACTAAGTCACACATCATGGATTCATCGTTTCTTACATTGCCATACATAAATCAATATGAACCTTGACCATTTCAAAAGCCAATTGACATTACATAAGCTATTGTAAACCAATACATAAGCCTCAGTCAAACCAAAACCAAATCTATTTCATTCTTCATACATTCTAATTCCAAACATGAACCATTCAATTCTCAAATTGCAACCATTCATTCAAATCTCTAAAAACATTACAACCATTTCCATTTCATTACACATTCCAAGATTACATAAACCATACATACATATTTCCATACAATTTCCATTTTTCATTTACAAACCATTATTCAAGTTCTAAATTTCTATTCAACGATTAACATTCATACAAAAACATTCAATTTCCAAATTTCCAATGCCATTTACATATATTTACACCCATCTCCAACTTAGGCACAATTTGATTTTGATTACAAAAGTTACATGTTTTCAATCTATACAATCTACACTTATTAGCCTATGATTCACAAGTCCAAAACCAATTTGACCAATTCCAAAACAGCCCCATTGAATCCACTTAAAGCTTCATTGTAACTCTAAGCCATCCAATGTACTTCATAATTATGTCCTAGCCAAAACTCCAAGCCATTGAACACATAACCTCTAGCATATTCTCTGCACAACATAAACAAAAACCAAATTTCAGAATTTTTCACAAGGGTAATTCATAACAAAAGCCTCTTCAAGCTACTCTCTAACCACTGCAATAACATGCAAAAATTATGGTATGAACAGAGTCGGCAAGCAGGACTTTTCAATGACAATTCCCACTCTTAAACTAACAATTCTAACAGAATTCAGATAACCAAAATGAACCTGTATAACTTTAAAAAAGGAAAAACCGACACCCGACATGAGGGATTAGAACCTGCACTCAATACAAACCAATAGCACGGATCAAATGGAATTCCATTGCAAGCTAGCAAGGGCACAACACGGTGAACGATCATGCCAAACCAGTAAAATATCTTACCTACAAAATCCCATACTAGAGTAAGTATTCACTTACAGGAAACAAAAACAATTCGATCTGTAAACTTACAAATCTAATTCACTGTACTACCAGAACCAAATTAACTTCACTCTTCCCATAACTAAGCTAACAACTAACAGACTAACTACTTTAATAGGATTTCTGTTAAACTAACTTCTAACAGATTTCAATTAGAAAACTGATTTCTAACAACACTACAACCATTTTCATAACAGAAAAATTCATTTTTCAATTTAGATTTCTAACTGAATTTTGTATGTGTAACTAACTAGTGAATTTCATGTGAATTTAGATCAAATTTCTAACTGACTTTGAAACCTATAAAGTACATACCATACCGAAGGAGAAGGGCAATCCTAAATGCAGTGGAATTAAAAAAAATTCTCCTTTAGTGATCCTTACGAATGGGCATGATCAGTGATAGAATCGTTACCTCTTATGGCGATTGAAACCTTTGATGTAGATCTATGGAGCGATCACGAACGTTGAACGGTGACAACACCTCTACTCAGTCCACACGAACGGATCCCTTCAATCTCAGTGCTAGCTGCTACGAATGAAGGCTTTGAGAGAGAGAGAGAGAGAGAGAGAGAGAGAGAGAGAGAGAGAGAAACGAAATTGCAACTGCTCAAATGCTTCTGCATAAGGGTTCTATTTATAGAACCACTTGTGTGGGTTGCAAGATAAAAAAACGCCCACTTAAGTGTATGTGGCCCATATCTTATAATATGCCAAAATCACTTAAGCGCGTGGTACCTTACCATATTTCGTATTCTACTTAAGTACACCGTACCTTACGATGTTCTACAATTCACTTAAGTGCACCATACCTTACAGTGTTCCTTAGTTACTCTATCTCTCATCAATCCGTCCTTTTGTGTGTGACCCTATAGGTTTTCGCGGCATTGACAATCATATTAAATCACGTATTTAACATGATAAACAGTGAGCAGTATCTAGCAACACATCACTGCTACCCAAAACACGAAAATGTCACGTGATCTGACAAATTCTTTTGTGATAATACTAATGTGTACAATTACCATTTTGCCCTTATATCTATATTGAACACAAGGCATAGACCGTGTCATCCTTATCCAGTTCAATATTGGGCCCATAGACATTTATCCTGTTACGCAGGATGGGCAAATTCCATCTAGGTCACTCATGTCCCTTAGGATGCTTCACGGAGTACCCATCAACTGTCTCTATGGTCATCTAGTTACGGACAATGTTTGATCAGCAATAAGACACTCAACTCTACATCTAAGGTCCATAGTGGTTTCAGGTCGAAGGGTGGTATACACCATTATCACCATGAGAATAACTTATGACACTTTGCATAACATTCTATATAGTATTCTCATAGCAGGTCAATCCAGTATAAATATTACTCTTAATATTTATACCTATGTTTAAGACTTGATAACTCCTTATCCATGATCCATGAGATGTGATCATCATTCTATATACATAATAGTCTTAATGCTTTAATGTTATCCCACTTCACAATAAAGCTCGACTACGGATACTTTAAGAATAATATCCTTATGTTTAATGTGATCTCATGATTAAGTCACACTTGATACATTAAACGGACTAGCTATTCTAGGGACTTTATTAAACAAACATAATAAATAAAAAGCTTTTTATTATTAATAAATAATTCGATACAAGTACCAAAAGTATTGGCCTCTACTATAGAACCATTTTTGGAGTTTTCAATCTTCACCTTCTTCACCACCTCAAATCATTCTTCAAGCCACCATCCTTTGATTCTCCACTCTTCATTCCGTTTTCATCCTTGTAGATTCCAGACCGATTCTGCGTTCTTCATTCTCTCATAGTCTCATCTCCATCATTTCATATTCCACAATCCTTCCGCGAGGACTTTGTAACTGAAACTTCCTCTTGCATGTGAATTTGTTCTTTCTGCAGCAGCTTTGCTCTGCAATACGAGTTTTCCATTATGCAGCTGGAAGTTCCAATGTCTCAATTTGGATCTTGACGCAGCAATGCGATATTCTCGCTTTCTACCTAACAAATGTGGAAGTCAGAAGAAGTATAACATGAAGCGGAAAGGAAACAAGATTTTGATACTTACGTGGAGATTGCGTTTTTGCACGACTCCATAATTAGAATAAATCGCGACTTTGAAGATTCAATTTGGTTAGGGAGGTCGAGGTTGAGGAGGAGATTGACTTGTCGAAGCCGAAGACGAATCTGAGTAACAACAATTTCATATTCGATTGACCTTTGATGTTCGAGACAAGCACGAGATCCATTTCCAGCCATGTTCATGAATAATAACCAATTAACAAGAAGAAGAACCTCATAGAAAATCGCATCAATAATCGCATATTCATACACACGCAATTTCAGGTCAGTAAGTATTCCTCATTTCTGATCTCTTGCTTTTGATTCGACGCATTTGTAAGTCATTGCTGGTTTCACCATTAGACAGTCTTCGGGGACATCATGATTAATCACTGATAGCGTGCAGGAGGTAGAAGATGCTGGGATCGGGCACGGTGAATCATCACGTTTTGGACATCTCGAAGACTGATGCATCAAATTTATTTTACGTCATTTATTCTTCATTCAACGTCCTTTCTGAGAGAGAACACGAGACACGGATGGTGGATCGAGGTGAGGAAGCTCGACGCGGCGTGACTGTTGGCGCAAACGGTGGTTTCGGTGAGGGTGCTCTCATCCCACGGAGGATAAAGTTTTGGACTGAACTTAGTGAACTGTGTTTGTGACTCTTCATTGGACGAAGTCTGGGATGTTGCTTGGGAGACTTGGGCCTTTGGCCCGAGCAAGTTCTTCCTTCTAGACATACCCCCCATCGAGTTCTTGTCTACACCCCTTTCTGTTGAATTGGTTTGGGTCGACTTGGGCCTATGTGCCGCCCAAATTCCTTTCCATCGCTTGTTTTTACCTTCCCTTAACTTCGGGCCTTGTTGGTTGGGCTTACTATTTTATTTTTATTGCATTTTATTAGGTTCTAATTGGGATTAAGTTAGGATAATCGAGTTGATTAAGACCTTAGGTTAATTAGGATTTGGTTTAATAATTAGGATTAATTAGTAATTAGGATTTATAAGTCTTAGTAATTTTGATGAGTTAGGATGGTTTAGTTTTAATTAGAAATTCTCATGATTAGGACTTAATTCTTGATTAAGGAATTAGACATTATTAGAAATCATAAAAGCTTAATTAGGATTTAGAATTGATTAGTGTAATTGTTGATTAGATTAGAAAATAGGATTTAATTAGATTTTAGGGTTAATTAGGTTTTTAGGTCTTAAATTAATTTCTTTAATATGGCTTTTAGATTTCAATTAGAACTTAAATTGTAGTTTAAGTAGAATTTAATTGATTTTAGAATTTAACTGATTTTAGAGTTTAAATAAATTTAGATTAATTTCTAACATTAGAATAGTGTTAGGATTTGATCACAATTTTAGGCTAAAATTAGACATATTCTTATAAATTGACTTTTTTACCCTTTAAGGGTTATTTTGTCGTTTTTACCTTACAATGGCATATTTTCTTGGAATTTTTAGCTTAGAATTTTAATCAAGATTTGTGAGAATCAATGCTCCGCCTGAAAAGACTCTCTTAACAACATATGAGTCTTCATAATTAGGAGTCCATTTTCCTCTAGAATCTGGCTTAAACGTCAAAATCTTCTTGAGCACAAGGCCACATTCTCTGAACACACGAGGTCTGACCTTCTTATAAAAAGTTTTCTTCATCATTTGTTGATACAACTGACCATGACACATGGCAGTCAATCTCTTCTCTTCTATCAAATTCATCTGATCAAACCTGGTCTGACACCATTCAGCCTTAGTCAACTTGGCTTCTATGAGCACACGTAATGAAGGAATCTCAACCTCTACGGGGAGTACTGCTTCCATACCATAAACAAGAGAGAAAGGGGTTGCCACAGTTGAAGTGCGGATGGATGTACGATACCCATGCAAAGCAAATGGGAGCATCTCGTGCCAACCTTTGTACGTGACGACCATCTTCTGAATAATCTTCTTAATGTTCTTATTTGCAGCTTCAACAACCACATTCATCTTAGGTCTGTAGGGAGAAGAATTATGATGTGTAGTATTGAAATTTTTACAAAGAGCTTCCACCATATTATTATTCAAGTTCGATCCATTGTTAGTAATGATCTTGCTTGGCACACCATAACGACATATGATCTGATTCTTGATAAACCTTACAACAACTTGCTTGGTTACATTTGCATACGATGCCGCTTCGACCCATTTTGTGAAGTAGTCAATTGCCCACACAGAGAAGGACCATGAGGAAGAGATAACATTCAATAGTGTCGGAGGAACATGAATCTTATCAGCATAAATTTGAGACTTGTGGCATTTCTTCACAAATTTGCAACAATCAGATTCTATTGTCAGCCAATAGTAACTTACTCGCAACATCTTCTTTGCCATTGCATTTCCATTTGAATGAGTACCAAAGGAACCTTCATGCACTTCAGTCATCAACAAGCCTGCTTCGTGTCTATCCATGCATCTGAGCAAAACCATGTCGAAGTTTCTCTTGTATAGTATATCACCATTCAAGTAGAAATTGCTGGCTAATCTTCTTAAAGTCTTCTTATCTTTCAAAGATGCCCCAGACGGGTAAATCTGACTTTGGAGGAAACATTTGATATCAAAGTACCACGGCTTCTCGTCTTTGATCTCTTCAATAACAAACACATGAGCTGGCCTATCAAGACGCATCACAGATAAATTGGGAACTTCATTCCAATACTTCACTACAATCATCGATGCCAACGTTGCAAAAGCATCTGCCATCCGGTTTTCATCTCGAGGAATATGATGAAACTCAACCTTTGTAAAGAAAGTTGAAATTCTCCTCGCATAATCTCTATATGGTATTAAACCGGGTTGATTTGTCTCCCATTCTCCTTTGATTTGATTCACAACCAAAGCTGAATCACCGAAGACATCCAAATACTTGATTCTGAGATTCATGGCCTCTTCAAGCCCCATAATGCAAGCTTTATATTCTGCCATGTTGTTTGTACACTTGAAAGTCAATCTAGCTGTAAATGGTTGATGCGTGCCTTGAGGAGTAATAACCACCGCCCGAATGCCATTTCCATATTGATTAACAACTCCATCAAATACCATGCCCCAACGGGAACCAGGTTCTAGCCCTTCTTCAAGCAATGGTTCATCACAATCTTTCATTTTCAAGTACAAAATCTCTTCATCAGGAAAGTCATACTGCACTAACTGATAATCTTCAATTGGTTGGTGAGCCAAATGGTCAGCCAAGATACTACCTTTGATTGCTTTCTAAGATCGGTATTCGATATCATACTTTGATAACAACATCTGCCAACGGGCAATCCTCCCAGTTAAAGCAGGCTTCTCAAATATATACTTGATCGGATCCATTTTGGATATCAACCAAGTGGTATGATTCAACATATAATGACGCAGACGCTTAGCAGCCCAAGCCAATGCGCAACAAGTCTTCTCAAGCATCGAACACCGAGTCTCACAGTTGGTGAACTTCTTACTGAGGTAGTAAATTGCAAATTCTTTCTTTCCAGTCTCGTCTTGCTGACTAAGAACACAACCCATACTATCTTCGAGCACAGTTAAATACATGATCAACGGTCTTCCTTCAACGGGTGGAGACAAAATCGGAGGCTCAAGTAAATATTCCTTGATACTGTCAAAAGCTTTCTGGAAATCTTCGGTCCAACCACAAGACTGATTGTCATACGGTGAACTGGACTTTTTGTGTTTTTTATCGCAATGTCGCGGTTAGCAAGAGTCGCCACCGACTTTTCTTTTATCCAATAAGGAAAGGTGGAAAAGAACAGGAAAGACCTTAATTTAGATTTTGGGTTCGGGAGGTACATTATACAAAGGGAAGGTGTTAGCACCCTTTGTATCCATGGTTATCCATGGGCTCTTAATTGCTCGATCACTTATATTATTTTTGTCTAAAAAAGTGTTTGTGAATTGTTTGGAAAATTGTTTTGAAAAGAGAATTTAACTTTGTAATGATTCTTGTATGAATGTATACAAAGTGGTTATCCCGTTTTAGTTTTGAAAATTGTTTAGAAAAATATAACTCGGTAATGATTCTAGTATGAATGTATACCAAGTGGTGATTTTCTAAAGGCATTTTGAAAGGTGTGAGGTGCAAAAAAAATGTTTTAAGTTGTGAGCCAGCAATTAAGAGTTATACCGACCCAAGGTCTTTACGGGCATTTCCTATCCTTATGAGGGTAAAACTGTCCTTATTATTGAGAAATAAGTAGTTTTATCCTTTGGATGTAAAAGGGTCATCGTAGGGTCATCGATTGGTCATTGAAGGCAACAGTTATGAGGATACCTTAGCATTCGAAGGGACTATCATCATTTAACCGTAGGCAACATCGGAGGGTCATCGAGGGACAAAGTTGTATATTCGAAGGCAACATCCGAGGGACTATAATTTATTTTATGATGATTTAACCGAAGGGTCTTTGCTAAGGGTATCCCCACGTTCGCGGGACATGACCGTAATATCGTAATCGTAAGGCAACAAAGAGAGGTCCAAGATCACTTATTCAAAGGCAAAGTTTTACAATTAATTATATAATTAGGATGAAACTCCACATTAAAATTATTAAAAATAATATATTAAAAAATTAATACATTAGAAATTAATACATTAAAAAATTAATTTAGGGTGAAACTCCACAAGGGTATCCCACAAATAAAGTGGAATACCTAGCCAATAACCTTTTCCTGGGATATGTGAACCTTTACGAAACTCAAAAAAAGAAACATGTCAGAACACCAAATCAGGGTGCAATCGAAGATTACACCGGAGAAATATCACAACAATAAATAGGATAGGATAATAATGCATGGCTATGATAAAAACATAAAAAAACAGACTAGAAGAATCAGGTACTGTCTCGTTCGCCTCTGCCTCGCCTAGCGAAGGCCACGGATTTTTGAATTTGAAAACAGCCCCATGTTAGGAACTTTGAATTTTATGGCATTTTATCACAGGAATAACATGGTCAAACATTCAGGGTATTCAGGCATATTTAAATTCCCATACGAAAGCAAATTATATATCAACATTTAATCATGATGCATTATATATGTAGATATGGCCAATTGAAAGTATAAACAATAGAGATACGCAAACCTGTTTGCCAATTCAAGGTTGAAGGGATTGACCACTTGTAGTATCGGAATAAGTTAGGCAGCGGGAATTGGACGGCGATGGCTTCGGTGCAGATGGGCTGCCTTCAGGGTTTCTTTACTCTGAATTCTCCGGGTAGGCAGGGTTCCTATGCCAAAGTTTCTATCCGTCCTTCTCTGTTCTCTCTCTTTCTTTTTCCTCAAGGTTTTGTTCCAAGGAAACCTCAGAGTGTTTTGCTTCTCTTCCTTCTTTCTCCAGTAATCTCCCAGTGTAAACTCCAAGTCTCACTCCCCTACTGAAACTTCAGTATTTATAGACTAATTTCGTGGGTAATGGGCTTGGAATGAGGGAGACCCAAGTCCAAAATAATTTGTTATATTTTATTATTTATTTATTTATTATTAATTAATTAATTAATTAATTAATTAATTAATTAATTATTAATTTTTTTTTTTTTTTTTTTGTTTTTTTTTTTCGTTTTTTTTTCGTTTTTTTTTTTTTTTTTTTTTTTTTTTTTTAGGAAAAATGATGGGTAATTTTTGGGTATGACAGCTGCCCCTGTTCAATATTCTTGAACCGAGAGAGTTAGGATGGCGTGTATGCCATTCGTGGTCTGGAGGTGGAAGATTATTGAACACTAGAATGCCCCAAAAATTTGCACTTGAGAATCGACAGTTGGTCTTGATGGAGATGGGCTTAAAGATGCCATCCGGGAGGTTTGATGACGAAAGCTTCAGATCGCGCCGTATATTAGGCCAATTTGAAGACATGGGTGCCACACTGGGTCGTACGTTAGACCGTATAATGAGTCATCCATTAGGCTGCCGACTTCGCTGGGGAGTCGGAGTGTGTCATATGCTGTTGGGGATAAAGGATCAGAATGGACCATACGCTAGATCGTATCTGAGTTGCAGAATGAGCCGTACGTTAGGCTGAATCTGATGACGAAAGGGTAGTCGTACGTTAGACTACACTTCAGAAATGTACCGTATGTTAGGTAGCATCTGAGGGGATGGACATCCGAACGGGTCGTACGTTAGACCGTCGCAGAATGAGTCGTCTGTTAGGCCGCATCTGATGATGAAAGCGGTAGTCGTACGCCAGACTACACTTCAGAAATGTACCGTACGTTAGGTAGCATCTGAGGGTTGTAAGATCCAAACGGGTCGTACGTTAGACCGCGTTGGGGTTGTGGAGTTCAGAATGGATCGTACGTTAGATCGTATCCGAGTTGTAGAATGAGCCGTCCGTTAGGCTGCATCTGAAAAAGAAAGTAGTCGTACGCTAGACTACACCCCTGAATGTACCGTACGCTAGGCAGCATCTGAGGATTTGAAGGTCCAAATGGGTCGTACGTTAGACCGCATTGGAGTTGCTGAAGAAGTCATATGTTGGGCTGAATCAGAATGAACCGTACGTTAGGCTGTATCTGATAACCTGTATATGTTGTACTTGCAATAAATGTCTGGGATGGGCTTAAAGATGCCATCGTTAGGAGGATATCGAAGTGTTGTCAGAATGAATGTTCCCATGAACTGTATTTGAAATATGTATCTGAATCTTGAATGTGATTGATAAAGGTGTCTGTCTGAATGAACCTTTATTTGACTATATCAGGAGGATAAATAACCTGCAAAGAAAAGTTAGCTTCATGCTATGTCATGATGCATGAGATGTTTCGTGTTATGCTAAAATAAATGTGAATGTTGTATGCATGCGTATGCTGTGAAAGGATGTAATGAATGAGTTATGCGTATGAGAAGTTCTGCTTGGGGACTCTACTGGGGAAAATAAATCCCCATCTACTGATTGGAGATATTTGTAACGATGACCCTTTCTCGGCAGGGGGTTCTTGATTCTGTCTGATGGTAGAAATATTCCACAGATCTTGGCTGAGGATGGATGAGATGATCAATCTGTCTGATGATGCCGACCTCTGTTGGGGAGTAACTGGCTGTGCCGGGGAATACTGCTAATTTCTTCTGAGAATAACAGACTTGCTGGGGGAATAGAATTGGTAGCGGATTCATTGGAAGCATGGTTAGACCTTCTCCTCGATCCTGAAGTCGGGTAGTAATTGCTATTGCTATTCTACGCATATATTTTGGTAAACATTATCATATTCAAATGCACATATTAATTCAAATTAAATCAATGGACATTTACGCAACCAAAACAGAAAAGTAAAAACAAAAGCATCTTTTTTTGAAAGAGGGTTGTATTGATTTTGAAAGGAGGCCTATAAACAGGCAATTTGTGTACAAGGAGACAGAAATCCTAGTAAGAGGAAATTGTCGAAAACAAAGAGAAAGCTATGTGGAAGAAGTCCTATTGATTTTAAGCCTACTACTGTCATTATGTCTTCGAGCATCTCATCCCTTGCTGTCGGATAGAAGTGATTGGCTTGGTCAGTCCCTCGAACTTGGATGAAAGTTGACTGAGAACGGGACATAGTCATACGCTTTAATCCCTAATTTTTGCCTGGACCGCCTTTTCAGGTTTTCAGTCCACCAGGATACCCTTTTTTGCCCAAGCCGCCTTTTCAGGTTTTCGACTTGCCGGGTGTACATTTTTTTTTATATATCCCTAATTTTTGCCCGAACCCTTTTGGTTCGCCGGGATGCCCTTACTTTTGCCTAGATACGTCGATCTAGCGGGTCTCTTTTATGCGTAGTATTTTTTAACTATGTCCGCGTTCACGGGATGTGGGAAGTCTTCACCATCCATAGTAGCGAGTATCATGGCTCCACCAGAGAATACCTTCTTAACCACAAATGGCCCTTCGTATGTGGGAGTCCATTTGCCTCTGGGATCACCTTGTGGTAGAATGATACGCTTGATCACCAAGTCGCCAAGTTGGTACACCTGTCTCTTAACTCTTTTGTTAAATGCCTGGGTCATGCATTTCTGATATATCTGCCCATGACAAACAGCCGCAAGTCTCTTCTCATCAATCAGATTTATCTGATCGAGTCGAGTCTGAATCCATTCATCTTCATCTAAGCCCGCCTCTTTCATGATTCTTAGAGAGGGAATCTGAACTTCCACTAGTAAGATGGCTTCCATTCCATAGACTAAAGAGAACGGAGTTGCCCCTGTCGTAGTGCGCACTGAAGTGCGATAACCGTAAAGAGTAAAGGGTAACATCTCATGCCAGTCTTTGTATGTTACTGTCATTTCTTGCATGACCTTCTTGATATTGTTAGCAGTCCCCACGGCGCCGTTCATCTTTGGCCGGTACGGAGAAGAGTTATGGTGTTTTATTTTGAACTGCGTGCAGAGTTCAGTAATCATCTTGTTGTTCAAATTAGTACCATTGTCAGTGATAACTCTTTCAGGAGACAGCAGGTTTCTCAAATAGGTATTTGATAGAATCCATCTTAGAAGTCAATAAGGTGGTATGATTCAACATATACTGTCTTAGTCGGCGAGCAGCCCAGGCCAAAGCACAGCAAGCTTTCTCGGGCTGTGAGTATCTTGTTTCACAGTCGGTACCTTTTGCTAAGGCAGTATATGGCATGCTCTTTTCGACCAGACTCGTCATGTTGCCCCAACACACCTCATTGAATTTTCTAACACGGTCAAATACGTAATTAAAGGTCTTCCTTCAACTGGTGGCATCGGAACTGGAGGTTCTTGGCGATATTTCCTGATTTTGTCATAAGCTTCTTGGCATTCATCATTCCATACCATCTCTTGATTTTGTCTCAGTAATTTGAAGATGGGTTTGCAGGTAGCAGTCAAGTGTGGAATGAATCGGGCAATGTAATTCGAGTGCCCCAAGAAACCTCTGACTTCTTTCTTGTTTATTTCAGTACCCAGATTTACAATTTCAATTGATTCCTCATGCGGCTGTATAGTCTTTTCTTCTTGCAGTAGTCGGGCAAGTTCTCCAGGGACTTCACAATCTTCCTCGCTTCCATCCTCGGCTTGGTAGATCGGATTTTCAAAGTCATAATGAACAGTAGCAGAGTCATTACCAACAGGATCCAGAGTGGATATGGATCGGCAAATTGTTACGTGAGTGTGTGCAAGAAACATAGCTTGTTTGAAAAATGACAGGAAAGATAAAGAGCGCAATATTTGAATGCAAAAAGTCCATTGATCTATTGAATATGAATATGCTTATGAAAATGACAAACCCCTAACAAATTAGCCATTGTGCCTCGGGCATAGACACAATGCTTTAAGAAGTTTGATTGTAAAAGAAAATTAAAATTTGCAATTCTAGAATAAACAATAACAATTACTCCTGACTAAAGGAAATCGGGATAATGTCTTCAGTCTTCCAATTGTTGAGTCCGTCACCAATTGTTGGGAAAATCCAGCTATCCAAGTCGCAATCACTATCAGCATCTTCCATAGCATTAATCTGATTTTTGACTATCTTTCCAGAGTTAAACCCCAGGCCAGCTTTATCAGACTTGTACGGTACATTGATCAGTTGACCCCAACCAGCACGATCACCATTTTCAATCGCGGCTTGAGCATCTTTCAGAGAGATCATGACAGGGGGAGCACGAACAACCTTGGGCACAAGGGGAGTTGGCTTAAGGACAGGACTGGGTGGAGGAACCACTTCAAATGACTGAGAAGGAGTCTCAAAGAATTCACCATCCATCTCGACGTATTTGAAGGCTTGCACACTACTGACAATATACTCTTCTTCTCCACATACAGTGACAACCATGCCTGCTATTGGATACTTCAGCTTTTGATGAAGCGACGAAGCTACCGCACCTGCCCCATGGATCCAAGGGCGCCCCAACAAGCAGGAGTAGGCGGGACGAATGTCCATCACGTGAAAGGTAGTGTTGAAGACTTGAGGTCCTATCTTGATAGGGAGAACCACTTCACCATAGACAACACTCTTCGCACCATCGTAAGCACGCACCACAACATCACTAGGTTTCAGTTCAATGCCTTTGTAGTCAAATTTATCGAGTACAGCTTTCGGGAGCACATTCAAGGAAGAGCCGTTGTCGATCAACACGTGAGCCAGGGTGATCCCCTCACACTCGATGGAGATATGCAGAGCTTTATTGTGATTCTTTCCTGCTGGTGTCAGGTCAGCATCGGAAAAGCCTAGGCCATTGTCAACAGTCAAATTAGCAACATAATGTTCGAATTGATCGACGGATGTTTCTTGAGGCACATGAGCGGTCTTCAAGAATTTCATCAATGCATTGGCATGGGATTCAGAGGATAACAACAAAGACAACATTGAGATTTTAGACGGAGTATGCCCCAATTGTTCCACTACATCAAAATCGCTCTTACGGATGATTTTCAGCATCTCTTCCATTTCCTGTTTGGCAACATCTTCAGAAGTAACTTCGACCGATGTCTCTGACTGAGGAGGATTGACTGGTCTTTTTCCTCGAATTTCGGGAGCGGGAGGTGAGATTTCTGGGGAGTAGATCCTTCCACTTCGAGTAACTTTACTAGTCCCCACAATATCATTAGGATTAGCAGAACTACCAACTTGCTTTATGCCATGGATGTAAACGTCGCCTCCATAGTTCCACGGAATAGCTTTGCTGGAGGAATATGGCACGGGGCCAGGTGCGGTAATAATCAGGGGAGCCACTTTGGGCTCAGCGGTAATCTTCACAGGCACTCTAGTAGCGGTAATCTTCACTGGAGCTTTGGACCTAGCAATCACAGATACCTCTTCAATAGAGTTGTCCACCTTAGGAACCCTTTCAAATAGAATTGTACGATCATCCATCAGCCGTTGAATGCCGTTCTTCAACTTCAAACAATCATTGGGTCGGAGTACACAGAGATCGCAATCTTCAGCACAACCTGGAAATAAACCAGCTTGCAATAAATTCTTCTTAACGATCAGGAGAGGAGATGCTAAATCAGCAACGTCAGTAACGTGAGAATTGTCGTCCACAACATTAACATTCTGGTCATGATTAGGCATAGGTGCTGTGATGACATTGGGGGTCGCCGGAGGATCAAATTCAATTTCTCCAGCGTCGATCATATCCTGAATCTTGTTCTTCAACAACCAGCAATCATTCGTATCATGCCCGGGGCTATCGGAGTGATAGGCACACCTGGCGTTGGGATTATAACGAGGAGAAGTAGTGTTGGGATTTGCAGGAGGGCCTCTGAGGGTAATCAAATTGGCCTTTAACATACTCTGCAGTGCTTGGGTTAAAGTCATATTGATCTTGGTAAACTGTCTTCTCGACCTGTCTTGTCTGTGTTGGAAGTTCTGAGATGGCGGTGCGGCAATTGTAACTGCCCCAACAGTATGGTCACGATTCTTCTTGTTATGCTTCCTCTCACTGTACACAGCATTTGATTCATTCTTTCCCTGATAGGACTTTTTGGTGCTTGCAGAAGTAGCTGCCTGTATCTTTCCACTTCGAATGCCGCTTTCAACCCGTTCACCTGTCAAGATAAGTTCAGTGAAACCTGACGAGGAACTTCCCAGTAGATGGCTGTAGAATGGGCCAGTCAGTGTACCCATGAACATGTCCACTAACTCTCGATCAGTCATAGGGGGTTTGACTCTGCCAGCCAAATCTCTCCACTTTTGAGCATATTCTTTGAAACTTTCTTTAGAGCCCATAGTCATATTTTGTAGCTTGTAGCCGAGTAGGCGCTAACTCAGAATTATACTGGTAGTGCTTGTAGAAAGTTGTTGCTAAATCAGTCCATGTGCGGATGTTAGAGCTCTCAAGCTGATAATACCACTCTAACTGTGTGCCAGACAGACTCTCTTGGAAGAAATGGATCCACAGTTTCTTATCAGTAGTGTGCGGCTGAATCTTTCTCACATAAGCCCTTAGATGCATCTGAGGACAAGAGGCACCATCATACTTAGTGAAAATGGGAACCTTGAATTTGCGGGGAATGACCACATCAGAGACCAGACCCAAGTTTTCGAAATCCAGACCGGGCACTTTCTGCCCCTCCATAGCTAGCATACGTTCTTCCAGCAACTTGTACTTATCATCCTTCGGAGAGTACTGTTCATGTTCATAATCTTCGTCGTCGTCCTCAGAATTGACGAGATTAGGATTCTCATCTTCCGAATCATTCTCGGTCTCTTCTTCTGAATCCTTCGGAATTCTAATCTTGACTCCTGTAACCTGTCCCTTAAGCCTTCTCCCCGGGTTGATGTAACCCACAGGCTTCTGGTCCTTCTTCTTCTCCATCAAAAGAGCTTTCAGTTCTTCCTGCCCCTTAGATAAGCTCAGCATCATTTCCTGGAATTGAGCATTCTGGGCCTGGAGATCTTTGACAGTTTGTTCGAGAGCCATTGTTCAATCTGTTTGAATCTGCTGGAATCTGTTTGATAGGAAAATCGTGAGAACACCGATCCTTTAGAATACCTGTTATGCGATGCAATGCAATGTATGAAATGTTTTCAAGGACTTTCGGGATTTAACTTTGCATAAACTACCAAAAAGAGCTTTTTTTTTCTTTTCTCTTTTGTTTTTGCTTTTGTTTTTGTTTTTTCTGTTTTTTTTTTTTAGCAGAGTTAAATCCCTAAATCCTTGAAATGGTTAGTACAATGCCATGATGTTATGATGTTATGTTGTTATGATGGCATGTTGTTAGATAAATAACAAGCACAAGCAAGTCACACAACAATCATTCCTAGGTTTTAAGGCTTGCGTGAGTTCCATAGGTAAATACCCTCCCCACTGAAGTTTGGTTGGTTCAACCTGTCTTAGAATAGTAACCGGGTTCTAGAAGGATCTCAAATCATTGACCTTTCCTTAAGTCCACTTCAGTGCAACACCAAGTGGTTGACCGAAGCTTCCCTAAAGTCCAATCTCAAAGAGTGTAGTATCGAGTCTCAACCAACTCCAGTCGGAACCGAAGCCAGTTATCTCACTACTTTCTAATGGCCAGGATGAGTCAATTAGGGTTCTAAAGGTCTGGTTAATGCTTTTATGACACCACGCGAATGCCAAATATTTCCTCAACTAACATGAGGAACATCAGGACATCCAAAGTGCCACATTAACCGTAGCCATCATTTTGACCATTCCAGTATACGCCGGACAGTCGCGATGATCTCTTGCTACTTACCTAAGGTACACTAGATCCGGGTGTAGGATCTTTCACTCAAGCATAACATACCCAAGCAATCCCTTAAAAATAAATCAGACAAATTGAATAAGTGATCTTGTTTTTAAGGTAACCTCTCTTTTTTAAGGTCCCCAGCAGAGTCGCCAGTTCTGTCATACGGTGAACTGGACTTTTTGTGTTTTTTATCGCAATGTCGCGGTTAGCAAGAGTCGCCACCGACTTTTCTTTTATCCAATAAGGAAAGGTGGAAAAGAACAGGAAAGACCTTAATTTAGATTTTGGGTTCGGGAGGTACATTATACAAAGGGAAGGTGTTAGCACCCTTTGTATCCATGGTTATCCATGGGCTCTTAATTGCTCGATCACTTATATTATTTTTGTCTAAAAAAGTGTTTGTGAATTGTTTGGAAAATTGTTTTGAAAAGAGAATTTAACTTTGTAATGATTCTTGTATGAATGTATACAAAGTGGTTATCCCGTTTTAGTTTTGAAAATTGTTTAGAAAAATATAACTCGGTAATGATTCTAGTATGAATGTATACCAAGTGGTGATTTTCTAAAGGCATTTTGAAAGGTGTGAGGTACAAAAAAAATGTTTTAAGTTGTGAGCCAGCAATTAAGAGTTATACCGACCCAAGGTCTTTACGGGCATTTCCTATCCTTATGAGGGTAAAACTGTCCTTATTATTGAGAAATAAGTAGTTTTATCCTTTGGATGTAAAAGGGTCATCGTAGGGTCATCGATTGGTCATTGAAGGCAACAGTTATGAGGATACCTTAGCATTCGAAGGGACTATCATCATTTAACCGTAGGCAACATCGGAGGGTCATCGAGGGACAAAGTTGTATATTCGAAGGCAACATCCGAGAACTATAATTTATTTTATGATGATTTAACCGAAGGGTCTTTGCTAAGGGTATCCCCACGTTCGCGGGACATGACCGTAATATCGTAATCGTAAGGCAACAAAGAGAGGTCCAAGATCACTTATTCAAAGGCAAAGTTTTTACAATTAATTATATAATTAGGATGAAACTCCACATTAAAATTATTAAAAATAATATATTAAAAAATAATACATTAGAAATTAATACATTAAAAAATTATTTAGGGTGAAACTCCACAAGGGTATCCCACAAATAAAGTGGAATACCTAGCCAATAACCTTTTCCTGGGATATGTGAACCTTTACGAAACTCAAAAAAAAGAAACATGTCAGAACACCAAATCAGGGTGCAATCGAAGATTACACCGGAGAAATATCACAACAATAAATAGGATAGGATAAATAATGCATGGCTATGATAAAAACATAAAAAAACAGACTAGAAGAATCAGGTACTGTCTCGTTCGCCTCTGCCTCGCCTAGCGAAGGCCACGGATTTTGAATTTGAAAACAGCCCCATGTTAGGAACTTTGAATTTTATGGCATTTTATCACAGGAATAACATGGTCAAACATTCAGGGTATTCAGGCATATTTAAATTCCCATACGAAAGCAAATTATATATCAACATTTAATCATGATGCATTATATATGTAGATATGGCCAATTGAAAGTATAAACAATAGAGATACGCAAACCTGTTTGCCAATTCAAGGTTGAAGGGATTGACCACTTGTAGTATCGGAATAAGTTAGGCAGCGGGAATTGGACGGCGATGGCTTCGGTGCAGATGGGCTGCCTTCAGGGTTTCTTTACTCTGAATTCTCCGGGTAGGCAGGGTTCCTATGCCAAAGTTTCTATTCGTCCTTCTCTGTTCTCTCTCTTTCTTTTTCCTCAAGGTTTTGTTCCAAGGAAACCTCAGAGTGTTTTGCTTCTCTTCCTTCTTTCTCCAGTAAGTCTCCCAGTGTAAACTCCAAGTCTCACTCCCCTACTGAAACTTCAGTATTTATAGACTAATTTCGTGGGTAATGGGCTTGGAATGAGGGAGACCCAAGTCCAAAATAATTTGTTATATTTTATTTATTTATTTATTTTAATTATTTAATTAATTAATTATTTAATTAATTAATTAATTAATTAATTAATTATTAATTAATTAATTTTTTTTTTTCTTTTTTTTTTTTTTTTTTTTTTTTTTTCGTTTTTTTTTTCGTTTTTTTTTTTTTTTTTTTTTTTTTTTTTTTTTTTTAGGAAAAATGATGGGTAATTTTTGGGGTATGACACTGATCTTCCCGAAAAAGCTTGAATATAGGCGCACATGTGGCAGTCATGTGGGAAATGAATATGGAAATATAATTCAAGCGGTCGAGAAAACCTCCGACTTGCTTCTCAGTTTTGGGCGCATGCATCTCTTGTATTGCTTTGACCTTGGCAGGATCAACTTCAATACCCTTCTCGCTGACAATAAAGCCCAGCAACTTACCAGAACGAACACCAAAAGTACACTTATTGGGATTCAAGCGGAGTTTATATTTCCTCAAATGCTGGAATAGCTTCAACAAATGCTTAACGTGTTCCTCTTCATCAATAGATTTAGCAATCATGTCATATTTATAAACTTCAATCTCTTTATGCATCATATCATGAAAAAGAGTAGTCATTGCTCTTTGGTAAGTTGCACCAGCATTCTTTAAATCGAAAGGCATTACTCTATAACAGAACGTTCCCCAAGGTGAAATGAATATGGTCTTCTCCATATCTTCGGGTGCCATCTTGATCTGATTATATCCGGAAAATCCATCCATAAACGAAAAGACTTTGAATTTAGCAGTATTGTCTACCAACATATCAATGTGTGGCAGAGGGAAATCATCTTTCGGACTAACTTTATTCAAATCTCTATAGTCGACACACATGTAGACTTTCCCATCTTTCTCGGTACAGGCACAATATTGGCCAACCATTGCGGATACTCAGTGGTTACAAGGAAACCGACGTCAATCTGCTTTTGCACTTCCTCTTTGATCTTCACAGCCATATCAGGATGCATTCTTCTCAACTTCTGCTTGACTGGCGGGCATTCTGGCTTCAACGGCAATCTATGCTCCACAATCTCAGAATCTAACCCAGGCATGTCTTGATAGGACCAAGCAAACACATCTGAATACTCTCGAAGAAGATCAATCAACCCCTTCTTGACATCTGGACACAGGCGAGACCCAATCTTGACTTCATTCACATCATCTTCGGAACCCAAGTTGACTAGCTCAATCTACTCCTCGAATGGCTGAATGGTCTTTTCATCTTGCTCAAGAAGATGAGATAATTCATCACTCACTTCTACATCACTTTCCTCCTCGACTTCAAACACAGGGAATTAAAAATTTGGATAAAGAGAAGGATCGTTGTATTCAATGGGGTTAGGAACCAACCTGCATAATGATTTGATATTTTGATTCTATAGAAGTGAATTTGTGACCAAATATCATGCAGATGGGCAATTATATTATTTATTTATGTTTTTTGTGATTAGCATTTTCAGAATAAAGCAAAAAGTAAAAATAAACATCATAGACATGGATGAATAGAATTAATTTTATTGATGATCAATTTGAAAATGCCCAAACAATATTCACTTCTCCCTTAGGCATAGGAGAAGGATTTTAAAACATATAAAAGCAATTACTTAGGTCGATGCAAAATAACAGGAATATCAACAACAGTCCAATTGTTGCAAGCCTTTCCATGCGTCACAAAATTGGTGCAGTCTTCCTCTTCATCATTCTCTAGCACAACAGCTAAGTGTTGTTCATTGCCATGAATGAACCCTCCGCTGCGGAAGCTGAGTTACATATCTTCAGATCAAACAGTTGATGAGCCTTTCTGGAACCCCAAACCAGTTCTTCCATTGTTGTCGGAGACCTCTATCATGCGCCCCCACTGATCAACAGTACCTTCTTCAACAATCTTCTGAGCATCTTTCAATGAGGACATAGGTGCCCCAACTCTCTTCTCAACAATAATAGATAAGGCTTGGAACGGAGTTCCAACCTCATCCTCAGCTTCAACATAAGAGAAAGATGACAGGTGGCTAACCAATAGCTCCTTCTCCCCGCCAACAATCACAAGCTTGTCATTCTTGACAAATTTCAATTTCTGGTGCAGAGTGGAAGTAACAGCTCTCGCCTCATGACAATGCCTCTACTCAGTCCACACGAACGGTTTCCTTCAATCTCAGTGCTAGCTGCTACGAAAGTTGGCGCCCCCTAGTTCCAAAAGTTGGCGCCCCCCTAGTTCCAAAAGTTGGCGCCGCCCCCCTTTCTCAAATCAACATCACTTCACCTGCAAATACAAAACCAAATTCAAATTTAAAAACTGCTTATCAAAATAAGCACTTATATAAAACTGGAAAATAACTAACAGAATGAACAGGTTAAGTTGGTTACACGATGAATCAAAGAAAACGCTCAAGGTCTCATGCCAATATCCAAATCAACAACCTTAAATCCACAAAGCAATTATCCTACAAAATCTGGAAAGAGGATTCAATAAGTTATCTCAAAAGAACCAGCATTCATATAAATAACAAAATCAATTAACAGTAAAAGGGGACACATAAAAAAAATCCAAGAGGACAATCAAATTTTTTAAACGGCAAACCAAACAAAGCATACATTCTGGAAAAAATCAAGAAGCAACAATCAAACAACAAATAGAACATCCAAAACCCTAACAGTAAAACTAAGTATCAACAGCATTCAAAACAAGAAAATAAAGGAAAATGAAAGAACAGTGGGAGCGAAACTCATCTTAAACAGGAGTAGGAGTGTCGTCGGCGTTGAACTTCACCCAAGTAAATCCTCCATTGTTTCTTTCAAATCTTCGCATCATCATTTATGTCTTTCCGTACTGAATAGAACCCCCCTTTCAATTTCTTTAAAAAACATTGTTGTAGAACTTTAAATCTTGAATTTAGGGTTAGGTTTTGGGTGTTTAAGTTTTGTGGTTTAGGTTAAGAGCGAACCAAGCTTCGTTTGGCCAGAGGAGCAAAAAACAAGTGGGGTTTGTGTTTGGGTTTTTTAGGGATATGGTGGTTGGTCGCCGGAGGAGACGGCGGCGACGCCGCGGTTGACCGGCCGCCACCGTCTTCTCCGGTCAAGGTTGGTCGTGAGAGTGATGGTGATGAATTGGAAAGTTGCAGACCAACTTGAAGCGAAGAGAGAGAGAGTTAAGCGAGAGAATGATCTCTCTTTCTCTGATTTTTTTGTTTTTATATGTTGATTAGGTTGGAGGCATGGGCGCCACATGGCCCCTTCTGGTGGCGCCACTTGGTTGGTCAACTAGGGGATCCTGTGTGGATCCCCCCACCACATGATGGTGTACCCTCACACACATCCTTTGACATTTTGACCAAGTCAAAGTATTCCCATCATGTGGCCCAGATATTCCTAGAAAGTCATTGTTTG
Organism: Lathyrus oleraceus; assembly: GCF_024323335.1. Taxonomy (NCBI): domain Eukaryota; kingdom Viridiplantae; phylum Streptophyta; class Magnoliopsida; order Fabales; family Fabaceae; genus Lathyrus; species Lathyrus oleraceus. Next base: position 58,270,102 of record NC_066581.1, read on the forward strand.
ACCAAACCATTTAGGGCTTTAGCATTTTCGTTTGGGCCAACTCTGGTTGGGCCCAAAGACCTCTTCTCCAGTCATACCCCCTATTTTATTTCCAGCAACACCTAGAGTTGGGCTTTTCTCTTACTTGGCCCATTTGCTTTCATTTTTAATTTGTTTCACTTATTTTATTTTATTTCTATACATATAAAAAAATATACAATAGACTTTTGTGACTATCAAATAAAAATAAAACAATATTTTATTTTACTTTCTTTCTTTCAAAATTAAAATTATATTATTATTATTATTAATGTTTAATAGTAAATATGCAATTATATTGTTATTGTTATTATTAATATTTAATAGTAAATATGTAATTATTTGGTTATATCATCATTTTTTTAATTACTCCTTATTTAATTAAAATAATCTACTAAATATTTAATTAATTAATTAATTATATTATTATTACTGTCATTTATAATGATCGTTTATTTTTTATGGAGTATATGTGCATGATTATTCTTTATTTATTTATTTATACCGAGCCTTGAGTGCACATGGATGTCATGTCATAATGGTGACAAAATTATGTCGGTTTCACCGATTTAAAATCATTCGAGCCAATTTCAAAGATAAGTCACATACTTCTCGATTCAAAGTCGAGCCCATTTTTAAAACACCTTTGTAAGTCGATTACTTGTAAAAGTATCGCCATCAACCTCACATGGCTTACTCTTGGGCCTTCTTACAATGAGACCTATTCGATTTTACTAATCGATTAGATGAATTATTCAATAAATAAATTTAATTCATTCACGAAAAAAATACAAATTTTAAAACCTTGATCCAACATCGAGTATTCTTTATTAAGAATTAAAATACTTAATCATAAATTAAACATTATTTCACTTAGGAATAAAAGGGGTAATGGTTTTGAGTTTTCAACTCCTCTCCTCGATTATTTAAGCACGAACTCTTTTACTCGATTAATCGAACAATCGTCATCTCTAATCTACCTAAGCACAAACAAATCAAATTCCTTTTACAATAAGGAATAAAAAGGGAGATAACTTTGAGTCTTCAATTTTTTCTCCTCGACTATTTGAATACAAGTTCTCTTACTTGGTTAGTCAAATAATTGTCGTTCCTCTACAAACCTCCAAACCCCGATTAAATCAAAATATTTTCACAATAAGCTAAATGAAAAGGGAGTTGACTTTGAGTTTTCAACTTCACTCCTCAATTGGTCGAATACAAGTTCTCTTACTCGGTCAGTCGAACAATTGTCATTTCTCCGCAAACATACAACTTAATCGAATCACTTTTATAACAAATTATACGAAAAGGGAGATGGTAATGAGCCTTCGATTCCTCTCCTCGAATGCTTGGGTATGAGTTGTTTTACTCAGTCATTCAAGTACTTGTCGTTCATTATAAAAATGTGTCAACCATATACAACCTTATTTTCATAAATATTCAGATGAAACAGAAAACGGTCTAGAGTCTTCTATTCCTTTTCCCGATTATTAGGATACGAGTTGTCTTACTCGATCATCCGAGTATTCGTCATCCGTTCAAAACACTTTAACTATTATCAAATCCTTTCTATAGTTAAGGATGAAAAAGAAAGTGGTATAGAGTCTTCTACTCCCTTTCCCGACTGTTAGGATACGAGTTGTCTTACTCGACCATCCGAGTGATCGTCATCCAACCGAAAACATCTCAACCAATCAAAAACACCCAACATATTAATCCAACCTATCACCCTCGTGTGACCAAAAATATTTTCAAAAAGAACACCATTTAATCCTTTCTAACGCGCATAACAAACCAATGCTTAAGCCTCCGCCGAGAGTAGACAAGCCAACGTTTAGCCCTTAGGATGCGATCTAAACAGTCGTTCATTAAAAAACACCAACCAACCGTAGTTCCCCGAACTACGAATGCTCTGATTTTCTTATTATATCATAAGGATACGTAGGCAGGAGATTGCTGTATCTTCGCGAGCACACTAATAAAAAATACCTCCCCTTTCTCCTTTCCGAGGTTCCAATCCTTTTCTATTCTCAATATATTTATAACCCAAAGATAACAAACAAACATAAATTAACACTCAAATCACAAATTAGAACTAAAAGGTTCTCGTTGAGTACAACGGACGTAAGGGGTGCTAATACCTTCCCCTTACGTAATCCACTCCCGAACCCGAATATGGTTACGACGACCATTATTCCATTTCCAAAAGGTTTTATCGATATTTTCCTATTCCTTCATTGAGATAAATAAAGTTCAGTGGCGACTCTGTTCGAACATTATTTTCTTCCGCGACCATCGCGAGGAATCGTATTTTTCGAGATGCGACACTAGGGTACATAGTGGTTTCAGGTAAAAGGGTGTTATACACCATTATCATCATGAAAATAACTTATGACACTTAGCATAACATTCTATATAGTATTCTCATAGCGGGTCAATCCAGTATAAATATTACTCTAAATATTCATACTTATGTTTAAGACTTGGTAACTCCTTATCCATGATCCATGAGATTGGATCATCAGTCTATATATATAATAATCTTAATGCTTTAATGTTATCCCACTTCGCAACAAAGCTCGACTATGGATACTTTAAGAATAGTGTCCTTATGTTTAATGGGATCTCATGATGTAGTCACACTTGATACATTAAATGGACTAGCTATTCTAGGGACTTTATTAAACAAACATAATAAAGAAAAAGCCTTTTATTATTAATAAATAATTAGTTATAAGTACCAAAAGTATTGGCCTATAGGGCTTACACCAACAATCTCCCACTAGCACTAGAGTCAATCAAGCATACCCTTAATGCCCATAGATCTAGTATGACCATCATTCTTCTGTTGTGCAAGAGGCTTTGTCAGTGGGTCAACAATATTGTCAAGTGTAGGTACTCTGCATATTTCCACATCTCCTCTATCTATTATCTCTCAAATGAGGTGATAACACCTAAGTATGTGTTTGGATCGTTGGTGAAATCTAGGCTCCTTAGCTTGTGTGATAGCACCATTGTTATCACAATAGAGACCAATGGGATCCACAATGCTAGGAACTATGTCAAGTTCACTAATGAACTTTTTGATCCAAACAACTTCCTTTGTTGCACTTGAGGCATCAATTGTATCTTGCTTTGAACTTTTCCAGCTCACAGCGCCATCGTTTAAGTAAAACACATAACCAGATTGCGATCTAAAGTCATCCTTATCTGTCCGGAAGCTAGCATCGGTGTATCCAATTACAACAAACTCTTCCTGACCTCCATATATCAAGAATGAGTCCTTAGTCCTTGTTGGTTCTATGCGTTGGCATCAATTTTGGTAAAACTTAGGGTTATCACAAGTTGTCACGCGTGTTGTCTTGACATGTGATATCAACTTCCTGCAAGATGTTTAAATATGGTTGTGCAGGATTTAGCTAAGATGTCAGACCCGATGTTAAGAAATGTGTATACAGAATATTCAGTCTGAATGTTATGTATCTTGAGATTGCGCTTTTCATGTAAATCTGTGTGTGCTTATGTGGAGATTGAATGCGCTATTCAAGGAGTAATTTGATTTAAAACCAGAATGGTCTATTTTCCAATAAGGGATGATTAGCTGCTGTTTCTTAGAAGATACGCAAGGAAAATAGAATTAGGGTTTTATGCTGCCCAGGCCCATTCAAAAGCTTCTATTTAAAGGCTATGTAAAACCTGTTTTAAAGACACAAGAAACGAACGAAAGAGTGAGAGAGTTTTAGGGTTTTAGTCTTGTGTAAGCTTTTGTATTGTGAGCCATTCATTCATCTTAGTGATGTTTGAATTGGACTGACTTTTGTGTTGTAATTTGTCCACTCTAAGCTTTGAAGCACGAGTGTTTGTTTACTTGGTTGGAGCTTTTAAGCAAGATCAAGTATGTGTCTTTGAAGAGTGTCTTTTTTCTTTGTAATATTTGTTTTTATATCACTGTTGTGATTGAGGGGGAGTGAGTAGGGTCTCATATCTAAGAGTTCTTAGATAGAAGTCACACGGGTAGAGATTAGGTGAAAAGACTGTAACTTGAAGTTGTTTACTGAGAGTCTTTGAACTAATTTTGTTTAGTGGATTTCCTTCCTGGCTTGGTAGCCCCCCAGACGTAGGTGAGTTTGCACCGAACTGGGTTAACAATTGCTTGTGTCACTTGTTCAATTGTTTCTTTGTTTTTATCCTGTTTATATTTTAGTTGTTGTTCAGATATTAGTGTCGTGACATTACCTTAGACATCTCATATCTGATACCCGAATTTCAATTGGTATCAGAGCAGGCATCCTGCTCTAGTTCTGGGTGAGATCTTGGGATGTTACTTTCTGGTACTATGGATAGAGACGGAGGATCTGTACACAGACCACCAATTCTGGATGGATCTAACTATGACTACTAGAAACCTTGAATGGTAGCCTTCTTGAAATCTTTGGATAATAAGGCTTGGAAGGCTGTTCTAACAGGCTGGGAAAATCCCTTCACTACTAAGGAAGGAGAAGTTACAACTGATAAGAAGCCTGAGGAAGAATGGACCAAGGAGGAGGATTAACTAGCTCTTGGAAACTCTAAAGCATTGAATGCTATATTCAATGGGGTTGATAAGAACATCTTCAGACTGGTGAACAACTGTGAGGTGGCTAAAGATGCTTGGAATATTCTAAAAACCACTCATGAAGGTACCTCTAGAGTGAAGATGTCTAGATTGTAGTTGCTTACTACTAAGTTTGAGAATTTGAGGATGAAAGAAGATGAAAGTATTCTTGACTTCCATATGAGTATCCTTGAAATTGATAATGCCTCAAGAGCCCTAGGTAAGAAGATGTCAGATGAAAAGCATGTAAGGAAAATTCTCAGGTCACTTCCCAAGAGATTTACCATGAAAGTGACAGCCATAGAAGAATCTCAAGATATCTGCAAGATGAGAGTGGATGAGCTAATTGGATCCCTCCAAACATTCAAGTTGGGAATGAGTGATGGATCTGAAAAGAAAGTCAAAAGCATAGCCTTTATGTCAAACACTGAAGAGAAAGAGGAAGATAGTAGTCAGGATACTGATGAAGATCTGGCAAATGATGTAGCATTACTTGGGAGACAATTCAACAAACTCCTGAAGAGGATGAATGTAAGGTCAAAGTCTAATGTCAAGAATAACTCATTTGACATCAGTAGGTCCAATGATGCTGGAAGAAGAACAAAATCTGAGGAAAAATCCAAACAGGGCAAAGGAATTCAGTGCCATGAATGTGAAGGGTATGGACACATTAGAGCTGAATGTGAGACCTATCTTAAGAAACAGAAGGAGAGTCTTGCTGCTACTTGGTCTGATGACAATTCTGAAAGTGAAACAGAAGGAGAGTCTGCCAATCTTGTGACTGCCTTGACTGGAAGATGGGATTCTGATGAAGACTCAAGTGATGATGAATTAACCTTTGATGAATTAGCTACTACCTACAGGAAGTTGTGTTTCAGAAGTGAAGAAGTTTGTCAACAAGTGGAGAATCAGAAGAAATTGATAACCCAACTAGAGGATGAGAAGACAAAACACTTAGAAACCATTTCTAAGTTGAAGATCGAAGCCGTGTTCCTGAACTCCAAACTGGATGAGATGGCGAAGCATGTCAGAATGCTAAACAGTGGATCTGACACCTTAGACAAAATCCTCCAGACTGGAAAGATGGCAGGAGACATGACTGGCCTTGGGTTCAATGAATCCTCTCCTGATTGTAGTCCCATTGGTAGCAAACCAAAGATGTCACATCAGGTGTCTCAACATCACAAGGAAAGATAACATAAAGGAAAACACCAAAGATGGAGATGTCATTACTGTGGGAAATTTGGCCACATAAAACCATGCTGCTTTAGGCTGTATGGTTATCCTAGTCCTACTCATCATCAACCTAGACCCAAACAACACATCCCTGTTAACAGAAAATAGTGGGTTCCTAGGGCTGGTGCTACTAACTTGATAGCTCACACCTCCTTCAGAGTCTCAGCCAAAGAAGATTGGTACTTTGACAGTGGATGCTCCAGACACATGACTGGAAGCAAAAACCTGCTAATTAACCTCCAACCTCATGCCACCAGCTATGTAACGTTTGGTGATAGAGAAAAGGGTGAAATCAAGGGGATTGGAAAGATGAACTGTCTTGGAGTCCCTAACCTTGATAATGTGCTGCTTGTTAAAGGATTGACTATAAACCTGATAAGTATCAGTGAACTATGCAACCAAGGTCTAAATATGAACTTCACAAAAACTGAATGCTTGATTACTAATGTAAAAAATGAGGTGATCACGAAAGGAGTCAGGTCTAAGGATAACTGCTATATGTGGAATTCTCAAGAAACTAGCTATTCATCAATGTGTGCTCTAGCTAAAGAAGAAGAAGTGAAACTATGGCATCAAAAACTGGGTCATCTACATCTTAAAGGAATGAAGAGGATTATATCTGTTGAAGCTGTCAGAGGAATCCCAAAATTAATGATTGATGAAGGAAGAGTTTGTGGTGATTGTCAGATTAGAAAGCAGACAAAGATGTCACATCAGAAGATCAAACATGACACCACATCTAGAGTGCTAGAACTTCTCCACATGGACTTGATGGGACCTATGCAGGTGGAAAGTCTTGGTGGGAAAAGGTATGCTTATGTTGTGGTGGACGACTTCTCCAGATATACCTGGGTAAATTTTATAAGGGAAAAATATGATGTGTTTGATGTGTTCAAAGATCTTTGCCAAAGACTTCAAAGAGAAAGAGAGAGTCATCTTATCAAAATCAGAAGTGATCATGGGAAAGAATTTGAGAACATTAAATTTGTTGAATTTTGTTCATCTGAAGGAATTGGTCATGAGTTCTCTTCTCCCATTACCCCTCAGCAAAATGGTGTGATAGAAAGGAAAAATAGAACTCTTCAAGAATCTACTAGAGCTACGATTCATGCTAAGAAGTTTCCATACCACTTCTGGGCCGAAGCTATGGACACGGCCTGCTATGTTCACAAGAGAGTAACCTTAAGGAAGGGACCCCAACCACTTTATATGAAGTCTGGAAGGGAAGAAGACCTACTCTCAAATACTTCCATGTGTTTGGTATTAAATGTTATATCCTGGTTGATCGTGAACAAAGAAGGAAAATGGACCCCAAGATTGATGAAGGAATATTTCTGGGCTACTTAACAAACAACAGAGCTTTTAGAGTTTTTAATTCCAGAATAAAAGTTATGATGGAATCTATCAATGTTGTTATTGATGATCAAGAGACTGATGTCACAGACGATGTTGAAACATTTTTGAATGATGCCCCAGCTGATCTCTTGGACAAAAGTAATGAGAGTGAATTCACTCAAGCTGAACCTGAAGCTGATAAAGTTAATAAGGGACCCTCTATCAGAATTCAGAAGGATCATCCTAAATATCTCATTATAGGAGACCCAAATAAAGGGGTCACCACTAGATCAAGGGAAGTGATCTCACATGCTTGTTTTGTGTCCAAGATTAAGCCTAAGAATGTCAAAGAAGCCTTAACTGATGAATTCTGGATCAATGCCATGCAAGAAGAGTTAGGCCAATTCAAGAGAAATGAAGTGTGGGAATTGGTTCCAAGACCTGAAGGAATAAATGTTATTGGAACAAAGTAGGTTTACAAGAATAAATCTGATGAAAAAGGTGTGGTTACTAAAAATAAAGCAAGATTGATAGCACAAGGATACACTCAAGTTGAAGGAGTTGACTTTGATGAAACATTTGCTCCTGTAGCTCGCCTGGAGTCCATTAGATTACTGCTAGGAGTGGCATGTATTCTGAAGTTTAAACTGTTCCAAATGGATGTGAAAAGTGCCTTCTTAAGTGGCTACTTAAATGAGGAAGTGTGTGTTGAACAACCTAAAGGGTTCACAAACCCAAATCTTCTAAAGCATGTGTATAAGTTGAGGAAAGCCCTCTATGGGTTGAAACAAGCTTCTAGAGCTTGGTATGAGAGACTCACAATGTTTCTCATTGACAATGGATATAGGAAGGGAGGCATTGATAAGACTTTATTTGTCAAAGATGAAGGAGGAAAGCTCATGGTGGTTCAGATATATAGCAGCTGAAAGTAGTTGTTCTCAACTGGTGTGGATGAAACAAATGTTGAATGAATACAATGTCACGCAAGATGTCATGACATTATACTGTGACAACGTGAGTGCTATAAACATTTCTAAGAACCCTATTAAGCACAGCAGGACAAAACATATTGATAACCGTCACCATTTTATTAGAGAACTCATGGAGGATAAGATTGTAACCTTAGAGCATGTTGCTACTGAGATGCAGTTAGCTGATATTTTTACAAAGGCATTGGATGCAAATCAGTTTGAAGTCCTAAGAGGAAAATTAGGGCTTTGCATTTATGAATACTTGTAGCAATTATATATGGAGTGGGAAAAGTAAGCAAAGTAATGTCTATGTGGCTAAAATAAAACGCCCCCATTATGGTAAATCATCACCTAGTTTTGGAAATACCATATATTACCTTTTCACACGCAACCTCACTACCTACTCCAACTCTTCCAACTCCCTGCTTCTTCCTCACACTCCTCTGCTAGGGCAATTGCAATTTTTCCACAGAAACGTCAAAATGTCACAACATCAAACTACTTCTGCTTCAAAAACTACTAAGTCCACTCAAAAGGTTAGCGCTCCTTCCATGGACATTCACGATGATGAGATTTTGGATGTGGTTCCTCTATCAGTTATTCCCTGCGAAGCCCTTGATTTAAACCATCCCATGGATGCCTCAGCTTCTGCATGCCCCAATCAAGGTAACATCTCTAGTATCTCTTCTGGCTCAACTCATGCCACTAGTTCTAAGGAAGATATACACCACACTGATTGTGTCATAAGGAACCTAGTCACTAGAATCCTTAATGAAGGACATTCTGTGAAGGGAGTCTCTACTACCCTGTCTAAAATGTACCCCTCTCTTGAGGTTGCACAACATAGTGAGAAGAATAACAATTCCTCCAGTTCTAAGAAGGACATGGTTGCTGAAGGTTTGTGCTCTCTAGGGCAAACTGTTGTCGCATCCGCGAAAAACAACCGGCGGGCTAAAACAAAAACAAACAGAGCCGCCACCGTGCGTTATTTATCCCAAAGAGGGAAAGGAAACGCTCGAAGTAAACCTGGAAAGGACATGGTCTCGCGACCAAAGAGAATGGGATCGGGAGTCGGTTATGCGAAGGGAAGGTATTAGCACCCCTACGCATTCGTCGTACTCGACGGGATCCACGCTCAGAAGGAAAGAAAAAGGTTGCTAAAACAGAAGTTGCTCACAAACATCACACACACACTGAAAACAACACAGGTGGGGGAAGAGAGGAACGGGCTCGCTAGGATATCGCATCCTATGCCTACGTATCTCATCTGGAATGAGAATCAGAGCTACCGTAGTTCGGCTCACGCACGCCAAACAAAACACACGAGAAACAGGCAAACATGGAAATCGAATGCCAATCGCTGGACTTATATCGGACTCTGAACCAACAAACACCCACAGGAAACCAACTGCCAATCGCTGGACTTATATCGGACTCCAAGCACACAACAATAGGATACGGAATGCCAATCGCTGGGCTTACATCCATCTCCTAACACACAAGAAGGATAACACACAACAAGTTAATAGGGAGTCGGGAACTCGAGCCTAATAACTGTCAAGCAAACACACACAAAAAGAAAAAGGGTGCCCGGAGAGATCTCATACGACCTCCTGCCTACGTACCTCATCTGGTATGAGGATCAGGGCAACGTAGTTCCCCTTAATAGGGGAGAAACTTTCTCCTAACCAGAGACTGGGAAATGACAAACTAAAAGGGAGACTGACTCGAGCCTAATAGTTATCATATAATCCACCATGGTCCTAGGTTGAGGTTTCTATCTAACTTGCACAGGCAGCAAGCTAATCCTAAACAGGCAAAGCAAAGCATGCAAGCATAATCAAAACAAAGCAAACATACACAATTAGCACACACTATATACAGACAAAGTGGGCTCACACAAGGGTTAGGCTGCAAAAGCAAGCTAACTGTATCAGGTGATGTTAGCTCTTAACCCTAACATTGAGAGTTAGGGTGAAGCAGATGAAATGGGAAGTGAGGGGTGTGCCTCACAGCTCTTATCCCTGGTCTGGGAGAGCTTTAGACAAAGGAAGTGTGGGTTCAGAAAGTGGGAACCCTTCTACACTTATGACTGACTCAACATGGATCTTGGGTTAATATCCACAATGCATCAACACCAGTTGTGTGAGCAAAGGGATGACTCAACTGAATATCAGGAGATGGATTGCACATCTCTTGTGTCTTCCAATTGCCTTATTCAAGGTCTTTTCCTGCTTGGCACAAAGATAAACATACACAAGCATTGCCTCTTAAGGAGGACTTCAGACAGGTGCCTGACCAAATAACAGGCCAGGTCTTCCAGACTACATGAAGTCAGTGGGCTGTACCTCAATTGGTTAAGCAACCAAGCAACAGCAAAAGCAAGTTCAAAAGAACTATAGCAACTAATGTATCTGGAAACAATCCAACACAATTAGTATTCAAGTCAAAAAGTCAAACAGACAGTTACAAGTCAACAGTTAACTATACACAAGTAATGCATCAAGCCAAGCACAAGCTCAACTCAAAGGAGCTAAAGCAACCTAAAAAAACCAATCAATGTTAGCCAACATCAAACAAATATCAATCCAAATGAGCAAATGAATCAAACTCCTCAAGGCCATATGCTCTTTGTCCTGAAAACACAACTCAAACATAAGCAAACCCCTAGGACAAGGCCTAGGGTCAAAGAGGGAGAAATAATTCAAAACAGAACATGCAAATTGGCATAAATCAAGTTCAATCAAATGAGAACAATGTCCAATTGGTCTCACATTCATATTATACACCAATTTCATTTCACAAGGCATCTAAGGCAAAGCATGCAATTTCAAAGCTCATTGAACCAAACAGAATGAATCAATCCAAATCCAACCAAAAATAATTCAATAAATCTCAAAAAATATCATGGCTAAGCAGCATTCATCACATGATCATCATATCAAATTTCAAGTCATTTGGACAAGTGGAAGCATGTCAAATAAATCCTATAAGACAAGGTATGCACAAACAAGCTCAAATGAGGCACAAAATCATGCATCAACTTCACACAAGCACAAAATAGAATCCACAAATGATAAATGCATCAAACCAAAGCCATGGTAAACTTTAAAGTGTCTAGAATCAATGTGCAAAATTTCAAGTTCATCCAATAAACATCAAGCATTTCACAAATCTTTTAAATTCAACACTCATCAAAAGTCCAATCATGACCAATCATTAAATAAAATCTCAACCAAATTGGAAATGCATCCAAACATTCCACAAAAATTCATGAGTGATCCTAACATCCAGAAGAATCAACATGCAAAAATTCACATTATTTGGAGTTCATATGGCATGGCAAATAAAATCAGCAAATCAAGCAAGCCATGGTGTGACACAAATTGTCACACCTATATTCATCACATCATATCTCATCAACCAGGAATGGGAAAAATGCAAAATCTATACCAAAATGTCCCTAAGGATGTCTATTTTAAGCATGCAAAGTTTCAAGAATTTTGGATAAAATCTCATCATTTCACAATCAAAATGGCAAAGTAGGTCATGGAAACATACACATACACAATCCCTAAGCCAAAAAAAATTCCATCCAGGCACAAATCATGGAAAAATATTCATTAAATTCTAGACATCATGAGGAGAATGGTGCAAAAAATCCCATGTCATCTGGATAATTATTCAATGAGTTATGGAATTTTGAATGAGGGGAAAAATTAAAAAATCACATGAAGCATGTACATGAACATGTATGAATTAATGGAATAAAATGCCAAGCCAAATTTGAAAGTGTGCTCGCCCGGATTCGAAGGGAGGATGCATTTGAAATTAAGTGCGCTCACTAATGGCCAGGACACGTGGTCCAATTGCATGGCCAGAAACATGGAATTACATGCAAAGCGCGAAAACATGGATCAAAGACACTTTATGGACGCGAAAATTAGGGTTCATATAATGTTCATCATCATTCATCAGCTCAAGAACATTTCATCACCAAAATTCACAAACCTTATATCATTGGAAAGATCTTCTAACAAGCAACACGAATCAATGATCAATGTAACCTAATTCGTCCTAAATTAAAAGATTCGAAGGAAAACATATTCACACATGAAACTTCTAATCAATGTAACTTGTTCATTTCTCAACGAAATTCAATGGTTCAAACTGCAGATTAACCTACACTCAAAGATCTACCAAAAGCATGTAACAATTTTAAGAATCATTAAGGTCGAATCCTAACCTTCTTTGAAGTGCAGAACCGGATTTGATGTTTTCAGGCCTTGGCAATCAAAAACAGAAGCTCTCCAGCTCTCATATGATGCTTTGGATGAAAGTTTTGATGTTAATTGTGCACGATCTAGCTGAAAACTCAAGATGCCATGGATGAACACATGCTTCAACAGTTCCAAATTCAGCATCAAATCCTTCGAATCTTGCTTCTATTCAACTCAATTATGCCTCTTGATGATGATTTGATCAAGGAAATAGCAAGGCTTGTGAAGAAAATTGGAGAAAAGTTGAGAGGAAAAATGAAAAGTTCTTGAGATCTAGATCTAGATTTCCAAATTCTGTTATGCTTAGCAAGAAAACAGTTGCAATTTAGCTTTTATATGTGTTGTTAATGATGTTACTAATCATGATTAGTGCTAATGCAAAAGATTAAGTGATGTCAAGTGTTATGACCAATTTTGCATTTCACCCTCAAGTGCATGAAAACCAATGTAACAGTACCATTTTCTGTCTTGGATCACTTGGAAATGTGGTTTGGAGGCAAATGCATGTGATTGGAAGTGAATTCAAAGCATAATTTTCAAATTGCATTTTCCCTCCAAAATTCCAATGGAAAGTCCAATTTTTTGGTGATGGAAATTCATGGTTTTTGATGCTTGAATTGGATAGCACATGATAAGAGAAGAATGTTGCAAAAGACCCCACTTCATTTGGCCTTTTGATTCAAAAGTTATGCACTTTTGAAGTTCAAATTTCTTGACCAAGATTGATCCATAACTTGCCAACCACACATGATACATTCATGTTCTTGGACTTTTTGGACAGGTGAGAGCAATATCTACAACTTTCATGTTGGACAAAATTTCATTTGAAGCATTTTTGGACATGTAATTTTAAGGAGAAAACCTTTCCATTTTTGGCAATTTTGAATTACAAGTCACTTTCTATTTTTGGAAAGTTTTCATCTGGCTTTATTTTCTTCATTGTTGATGTTTGAAATGTCAAATGAAACTTATTTGGACATGAAGGAAGTATTTCTAACCCTCTCCCACTTCCAAATCCATCATTTGACTTGTGGTTGACTTTTGTTGACTGATAGATGAATTGGCTATGCACAGATGATCTTGAGCCTCAATCTCCTGATGAAATGGCTCAAACATGAAACCCTAGCTTCCATAAGCTCAATAAAACCATATGATGACCTCTCAGCTCAATGAAGACCTCATCTCCTTAACAAGCCCTGATTGGCACAATACAGATGATTAGGGTTGACCAGAGGTCAAAACCCTAATCCCAAGGCATCTGATCAAGCATAATGAACCTCTTGGTGATGACAAGACCATGATGATGATGATATAACACTTCAACCAAGATAATTATCAACCTCCTTGGGGAACCAAGAAACCCTAATTTGAAGCACCAACCCTCAGATGATTAGTGATCAATTCATGAAACCCTCAAGCTTGCATCTCAACCTCTTTATCTTCTGATCAAGACCTAGAAGGATGACTTGCTTAATGTTACCACATGATATGCAAAGATGCAATGCCTAATGACCTAAAAAATGAAATGCAACATGCTAAGCTAGTCCCAAGAGAGGAGGGCAAATTTTGAGGTGTTACAACTGTGTCTGGTAAAGGAAAATTTGTGGCATCTAAAACGGCCAATGCTTCCTATTCTGAGAAGCATGATGTTGCAAACGATGTGATTTACCTAGAGGATGATAGGTATGATGAGCAAGAGGATAACTTACTTCATCATTTAAAGTCAAGTGTGGTTAAGCGTATGAAGACTCGAAAAGGAAGATCTGTGGCTGAAATGCTGTCAGCTAAAACAGCTAAGAAGACTATTGGTGTTGGTCTTTCCAAATCTTGGAGCAAGTTTGAAGTGAAGAAGAGGAAGGTTAGAGAAGTCTCTAAGTCTGGAGAAGGTTGAGGAAGATGTCCTTGATATCTCTCTTGTGAAGAAGACCACTGTGAGGAAGTCCCCTGTGAAAGTTGTTGCTGTGCATTTGGATAATATCTCTTTCCATCTTGAAGATGGAGTTGCCAAATGGAAATTTGTGCTTCATAGAAGGGTGGTTGTGGAAAGGGAGTTAGGAAAGGATGCTATTGAAGTCAAGGAGGTCATGGACCTAATAAAGACTGCTGGGTTGATGAAGATTGTGGTTGGGTTCTCTCAGTGCTATGAGGGTTTGGTTAAGGAATTCATTGTCAACATTCCTGAGGATAATGCTGATAAGAACAGCAAGGAATTTTGCAAAGTATTTGTGAGAGGTAAGTGTATCATATTCTCTCCCACTGTCATTAACAATTTTCTGGGAAGAAGAGTTGAGGGTCCAGGTGAATTGGAAGCTACAGACAATGAGGCATGTAGAGAAATTACAGCAAGGCAGGTGAAAAGGTGGCCTATTAAGAAGCATCTTCCTGCTGGGAAGTTAACTGTCAAGCATGCAATATTGCATAAAATAGGAGCTGCAAATTGGGTGCCTACCAATCACACTTCCATAATTGCTAATACCCTTGGAAGATTTATTTTTCCTGTCGGAACCAAAATGAATTTTGACTATGGTAGATTTATGTTTGAACAAATTATCAAGCATGCATCTACTAATGCAGTTAAGCTGCCTATTGCCTTTCCCTCTATGATTTGTGGGATTATCCTGAATCAACACCCTGGTATTCTTAGTTCTAATGACTTACCAAGTAGAAGAAAACCTGCTCTGTCAGTGCACTATAAATTGTTTGAAGGCAGTCATGTCGAAGACATTGTCATGACATCTGCTATGAAAAATCCAGCCTTAAAAGTTGGAACTATTACTGAGCTGAAGGAGACTTGTAAAGAGTTGGGTGAAGGGATAAGGGTAGCAACAATTAGGAAATAATCATTGGAAGCCCTGATTGCAAGCTTGGAGCAAGTTGAAGGTGAGAATATTGAACATGCTAAGGAAGTTGAAGCCCACACCTTTAGTGAGAGGTCTGTGTAGCGAGGATTTTGTTACCTTATGGTTTATTGACTAAACCAAAAGTAAACATACAATTCGAGTCGTCATCGCACTTTTATTTGATCAAAGGAAGGGCTAAAAAGCGAACAAAAGCCAAGTAAGAAGTTTTATCAAATCAAAAACTAATAAAAATGTCAGAGATCTAGGTAAGGGGTTGGTTATGAAATGGGAAGGTTTTACGCACCCAAAACATCCTTAGTACTCTAAGGGAACCTCTTTTTGAAAATGTGTGTTATAGGTTGGTATTTGTGAAAATATGTGCAAAAGATTGGGGGGATGAGAGGAGAATAAATTATATTTACAATTTTGTTGTTTGAATGGATGAACCCATTGCCTACGTACCATTCACAAAGGTAGGATCAAAACCTCGTAGTTCGGGGTAAAAAACTCAGATTGGTGAATTGATTTGATCAAAAGCCTTAAGGTCTTTTGTTATCAAAGGGAGAAAACTCAACCTAAACCAACATACTAGTGAGGGGTTAACCCTATAATAAGTATGGAAGACTTATAGTCCAATCACTAAGGATAAGGTGAGGTTTACATCAACCACTATGATAACTCAAACCTATGACTAATGTTTATGAAAAGGTTTTAACAAAGGTGGCCATTGGAACCACAAAAACAACTTGAAGTGAGTTGTATTTACAAGTTAGACTTATTTATAAAATGAAGTCAAAGTTGGATTAAGATTTATTCACAATGAGTATTAATGAAAAGAGTTTGAAAAGTCAAAGGCATAAGGCCTAGGTTTCTAATTTGAAAACAATGTCAAAGTTTGAACAAAAGAGTTTGGCTTGGCTTAGAGTGGAGAGAAGAAGAGAAAGGTTAGTCCTAAAGCATACAAAGATAAGAGAAGAGATAAAACCCCTTGGAGTTCCTTTTCTTGAAATCATAGAGATGATTCAAGATGCTCCTTTCCTTTGGACTTAGCAAACAACAAACAATCACACAATATTTAGATTTAAGCTCCTAGGATCTCCATTTGGCTTGTCTCTCTTAGCTTTGCTACTCATGACAATGGTCCTTCTTACTATCTCAAGATGGAATCCCTATCACACAAGAGCAAACATCAAAAAGTTCACAACACAATAAGGGGAACGGACAAAGAATAAGTTTAGATGAGAAGTCCTTTAAAGTCAAATTTGAAATTTAGCATTCTAAAGGCATGAGGCCTAGTTGCTCTTGAACAAGTTTAGCATTCTAAAGGCATGAGACCTAGTTGCTCTTGAACTCTTTTAAGCATAGGTAAGTCCTAATTCTAAGTCCTGTCTCCTTTTTGCATTAGGTTCACACAAAACAAAAGCAAAACCAACACAAGACAACAATATATTTATATACAATAATGAGCTCAAATGAGCAAAAAGGAAAATGGCATAAACATAAAATATGTGCTCAAGTGAGCAAAGGAAGAAGCAATATGAATAAATGAGCAAGAAGTAAATTGCATTAAAGTAAATTGCAAGAAATTAAATGCTCAAATTAAAGTTAGTAATTAGTGGTTATGTTAGTTTGTCATAAGACAATTTAGCGCTATGTTAAGCAATCGTAAGTGGACTAATGTAGTAGTCACACCTATCTGAGGTCGATCAATAAAACTATAGGCAAATAAACACAAATTAGAGATCATGACTAGAAAGCCAAGCTCCTAAAACTTGCCATGCCAAAAGAAAAGAGAAAGGCCTTGTATGGACTTTAGGTTTTTTGTTTGACCAAGAAGCAACCTATCTTGGACACAAAGCAACTCACTTGATCTTGGATCAAGTTGAGTTTGATTTGGATCAAAGAAGGTTAAACCTCTCATATGTCAAGACCAACCATAAGACATTAACTCATTGGCCAAAATAAATAAAAAATGAGATGAAGATGAAATGAATGGAAAAAAAATTCAAGTGTCAAATACAATTGGTCAAAAGTGAATCAAATCATCATCAACCAATGTAAAACATAAGAGAAATGAAGATCACAAGTCAACAAGTCAAACATATTTTTTTGGTATTTTTGAATTAAAAATAAATGCAAAAATAAAATGGACAAAATATGGTCAAACCTCAAATTCAATTCAAATCAACTTCAACAAGTCCAATTAAATTCTCATAGGTCTAACATGCTCAAACAAGCTTTGACAATTTTTTTTAACGATTTTTGAAATCAGAAACTATTTTAAAATAATTAAAAACAACAAAAATAACACAATGTGAATCAAAATATCAAATAAATCTTAAATCAATTAAGAAATTGATGAGACTATTTTTCATTGACTTATCATGATCCATAAGTGTTAAGAAAATATTTTTTGATTTTTCAGATATCAAAAAGTATTTTAAAATGATTTAAAACTATTAAAAACCAAATAATTCATAAAAAAATATTAAATGAAGTCAAAAAAATGATTAAAAATCAAAATATGAAACTAGATTTTTCAAGAATTTTTTTGGCATTGGTCATATTTTTGTGACTTCAAATAAAATATTTATGAATTTTTGAAAATAAAAGGAATTAAATGGAATTAACAAAAAATAAGAAAAATAGCAAAAATGCGTTGCCATTGGATCACTTCATTAATTGACGCGGTCATATGGTATACGCGAGTCAAGCGCATCACACATTGATTTAAAACAAGTCAACCAAATGAAAGGCCGAGATTATAACATTTCATCAAGATCCAATGGACCTGGAGCTCCCACGTGGGGATGGTGGTGGAAAACACCATCTTCTCCGACCAGACAACTGATTCCGGCCACCACGTGCAGGGAATTAAACTTTAACGAAAATGAAAAAGCAAGGTATCAAAATGAAGCTGAGGTGATGTGATGTACATCACACCTGTAACCATGGATTCTCCTCAAAGTTTCTATTTAAAGAAAAACATGAGCTTGAAGATCATGGTGCTTGATCTGAAATGACACGATTTGCAAAATTGAGACCACCACTGGCCTGCCTCATGCTTGAGGACTTTAGAAAACAACAAAAACCAAAGGAATTCACATCATATTGCAAGATCTAGATCAGGAAAAATTGAGGTTCTACCTCTGAAATGCAGCTTCAAACAGCTCGAATTCTCCAAGCTTTTGATCCAATCTTTCTCTGGAAGTGTGATGATGATGCAAGGTTAAGGAATAGATCTGTGAAGATCAACTAAGGATGTTGAAATTCAAGCTTGAAATTGAAAATGAAAACTGAAATTCCTTTAGGTGAGGGTTTGGTTTTCAATCCAGCAGCGTTTCAGATCTTCTTGTGGTTGATTGTTGAATGAGCATGAGCTTTTATTTATAGCTGGAATGGATGCAAAGTGGTGTTTGGCTCATGTGCATTAAACTTGGATCCTTCATGCATGGGCCTGTACAGGTGCGTGCAAAGCCCAAGAATAAATGGAAATGCATGCTAAGATCAAATGTAGTTGAATTGGACGTGTACAAGAGGCTGCACAAGCTTGCATTCCAAGTTATGATGTGAATTGCAAAAATGAGCATAAACATTAAGCTCTTCGAAACTCCCACATGGAAAATCCAAAAATGGTCATGTGAGTAATGGTTGGAAAGCTCTCGGAGTAAGGAATAAAAGTCATGTTGGAAAAAAATTCATTTGGAGTTTGGAAATTTATGAAAACTGGCTGTGAAGTTTTGGGTACAAAACATGTCTAGGTTCCCTTTGAAAATTTTCAACAAAAGCAACCACTTTCGAGCCCTTTTGTTTTAATGATGAAAGCCTCAAATGGAAAAACCTCCAACATAAAAGTTGTAGATATTTTCAATATGATAAATTTAGACTTAAATTTTGCATCATTTTGATGTTTAATGAGAAATTTATGGGCACTTGAAGTTGGACATTTTTCAAATTCAATGACTTAGATCCAAAGTGACCTATAATGTTTTATATTATCATATGTGTTTATTTTAGGATTATGAAATTTTGTCCAACATAACATTTGAATCAGACATCTTAAGCTTTCCAATGCATTTGGTCTAACCTCAAAATCATAAAAATTAAGGAAGTTAGATCCTTGGGAAGCTTACCCAAAATTAGGGTTTCAATCAAAATGACCTATAATGTTTTGAAACGAATGATGACCTTCCAAGATTCAAATGGATTTTTGATGAACATGAAAGTTGTTCATATGGTTCTTAAGAACAGTTTTTATCTTGGGGTCATCTTCATTTAGCAAATACATCAAAAGTTATGTCTCAGTGATCCTCAGTTTAGTCAGATGACTTGACTGGTCAACTTCTCAAGGCCAAACTTCAAATCTTGATGAATGAATGATTGAGGATACTCACATAGGCTCATATATGCATAAAATAATGAATGAAATAACTTCCCTTGATTAAATTTGATCATAGATTGAGATTGCTTCATGGGCAAGGCACAGTCAAAGCATAGTGGAATTAGGGTTTCCTTGGGAAACAATCTTCAAGCCCTTTGGGTTATCTTGATCAAATTGGTAAATTGAGATACTTGGGAGACATATATGATGATTAGGAACTTTGTGGACCATTGTCATGCTTTTTCTCATCTTCATCTAGCCACTTCATTGAGCTTAGGAGCCTCCTAGTAGCATTGGAACACATGATCACTTGAGCTTCAAAACAAAAAAAAGTTAGTGACATATTTTTGTACTTTTGGTTAGTAATAAAAATAAGAAAAGCAATAATATACAATACAAGCATGCTTGGTGGTGTCAAACCACTCGCAGAAGTCCTACCCCTAGGGTTAAGGAGCCACACATGCTATGATCCTTGAGGCAATGCATTGAGCAAATGATTTGATGTCATGAGGGATCTTAGGGTCAAAATTAGGGTCTTACAAATACCCGTATTTAAGGTCATTCTAGTCGGAGATATGAAGGTTAAAATCTTTGTCTCGACGAGGTAGAATGGGCTTAAATAATAACAAAGAGACGAATTTTGGTCCCTAAGAGACCTCATGATGCAAATGTATGTATGCAAAAAGTAAAATCTTCATGGTGAATAATTGCCACAAAGGAAAAGAAATCGGGAGAAACTGAAAAATCCGTAGGAGTAACACACTCACTAGGGAGACAAAAACTCTGGGGAAAAAGGTAAGAATGTGTGAGCAGGTCACGACTTGAAAACTTGCTGGGAGACACAAAGGGATTCCATGAAAATAAATCAATGGAAAGACTCGAGCTGACGCAAAGATGCATGTATTGGGGAATATGCCAATACAACAAAAACTATCCACAAAGGATACCTCGGATAAAAATCCGGACTCAGACGGGGATGTCCACAAAGGACTCAGCTGAGGAAGAAACAATGAGATACTACCGGTTACTGGGTAATAAACTCAAAGAGAGACATGTTATCAAAAAACTGATTACTGGGTAAGAGAATAACACGCTCAGGGAGAAAGAATATCTAAGACTGATATAAAGGTGAGAGATATCGATCATCTGAAACATCTGAGGAGGACCTAAAAGGCACACCTCAACTTAGGAAAATCTGACTCCACAGGGGACAAAAAGTCATAATAGGGAGCAGAGGGAAGGAACACCAGGGATACCGATTACTGGGCATATAATAGGTGACCAACCAGACGTGAATTGAGAAAATATCCAAGACACTCATCATCCGAAAGGAGAGCTGAAAAAGCAAACTCGACTTACAGGATGAGCATTCGATTCCATACGGAAATACGAATCTTACTCGAATAGGGAAGAACAAAGACTTCGATTGAAGAGCGCATGAGATATATTATCTATTACCGTCATAACGTAGATAACATACTCGCATGGAAGATTATCCACAATCGGTTACTGAGTTAATAAAGGATAAATCTACTGAAAAGAAAGGACATCGGGATACCGGTTACTGGTATAAAATGATGACCAATCAAAGGAGAAACAATCATTACCAAACAAAAGGGTAAATGAAAGATAACTCGGCGGGGGATGAATTGCTTGACAAACACAATCATCCAAGAGATATATCACCGGCTACTGGGTGGTATACTCGAAAGCGAAGGAATATCAATACCGAATATTGGATAAAGATAACCAACAAAAAGGGGATTACATCTACCGGTTACTGGGTAGAAAACCACATAAATAGGACTTACAGCTACCAGTTACTGGGTAGAAGGCCACTAAAATCCACTGGGGAAAGGATGAACAATTACTGGTTACTGAGCAATTAAACCATTAAACCACAGGGAACTGCAGGGGAAAAACAAGACGGGAGTCAATCTAGGAACATACTAGAAAAACACAATTAACAAGACTCAACCCGATGAGGATATAACTTAGGGGAGTAATTCCATCCCAATACAGAACTGGGGAGGAAACTGAAACAATAATCATCCACGAGGACATAACTCAGTGGGGAATAAAGAAGGAAAGATAGACACTTTCTGCCTATGGGGCTGACTCTACATGGAGAGATCAGACACAAACATCTGCTTAGGGAAGAATATTTCACCAATATCAGGAGATAATAAGCAAAGATATATGGCAAAGAATGCATCATGAATATCTGAATGCTATGATTATGCATGTATATGAGTGGTTTATGTATGATTGATGCTGACAAACAGACATATCTAACACAAGCAGGTCCGAGAATTAATGGACGGACATCCGGTATAACATCTCAAAAGAGAAAGGCCAGGCCCACAGGAGAAACTCAGCTCTGGCGGGGGTGATCTAATACCAGGAGACACAGACCACCGCTGGGGATAGGCAAAGTCTCAACTGGGGAACATGCAGAGTCACCGCCAGGGATTTTCCAACAATTCTCGGGAATAGGTGACTGGATACTAATAAGATCCGTCATAGAAGAAACTCTACTGGGGAACTTATCGGGAAATGAGATGAAACACCGTGGGGAACAACCGCCAAACAAATACTCATCAATCAAAACACTCCTTTCTAACCGCTGAAGAGACATATCTGCTGAAGGGAGAAGGAACCAATTGCTCCGTTGGGGAAGGAAATAACACATCTTACTCATCACCGTCCAATATTGGAAGGAATCTTCAGACTCAAAGGGGATACGAATTATCAAGCTCGGATCAGGCAACTCCACTGGGGATTGAACTGTAGGCGACCATACTAGGGATAAACTGCCAACATTCTCAAAGGAGATACTTTGGCTGAGGGTATCGGAAACGAATCCTTCGTCAACACGTGCCATGCTGGGGATGAAAAGGGAAACAAGCCCTTCACCAACTGCTCTACACAACTTCATGCTGAGGAAACAACTTATTTGGGAAAGGCAGTTATGCAGGGAACAAATGCTTACTCCGCCGGGGACTTCTACTCATACTGGGGAAAGACAAACTTCCTCGTGAATAGATAACATATCAACTTTTATCAATCTATAAGGGATTTTAGGTCAGTCCGCATAAGGGATGACAACCATATAATTGATAAAACACAAATGCTAGTGTCAGACTTTTGGGAAGTTGATGATGTATCACTCTTCTGCGCTCGCTGGGGGAGACAACCTTGAAAGCTGATGAAGAGGATATAGACATGCCAGAATATGAATAAATTTCTTACCATTTTGGAAATCGTACTATCCTTGAGAGAGCACTGAAGACGTTCCAACTATCATTTTAGTCATCGTGAATGTTCACTTTGTTTAAAACAGTTTATAAAAACTTTATTCGTTTAAAACAATGATATTTATCAATTAAAACATGCAAACATTTGTTAAACAGAAACAAATAAGAGTGCCAAGAATTGGATAAAGGCTCAAATTCATTTAATAGAATGGTAGTCCGCAAATGACGAGACTCCATGGATCTTTACAAATTTGAAATTGGTGATATATATTGGAAAAAGGGCTACATTGAACATAATGACCGTTTCTCCACCAACTCTGAATCCAATGCATTTGAAGCTTCAGTTGATGATGACTGAGCGAGAATCTTTGACATATGACAGTTATAGAACGAAGTCTTGTCAGGATGCAGTTACTTGCCAAATCCCTAATTTTTGCCTAGATTTCCCCAGGGTAAGGTACTCAATCTAGCGGGATATATATATAAATATATATATATATATATATATATATATATATATATATATATATATATATATATATATATATATATATATATTCATATCTCTAACTTTTGCCTGGACCGCCCTTTCGGGTTTTCAGTCCACCGAGACGCTCATTTTTGCCTAAGCCGCCCTTTCGTGTTTTCAACTTAGCGAGCTATTCTGTTTTTAATTTTAGGCGAAGTATTTCTTGTCTGCATCTGAATTCACAGGACGAGTGAAATCCTCCCCATCCGTAGTTGTAAGCAACAAAGCACCGCCTGAAAAGGCTCTCTTAACAACATATGTGTAACACCTCAAAATTTGCCCTCCTCTTCTTGGGACTAGTTTAGCATTGCATTTCATGTTTTAGGACATTAGGCATTGCATTTTGCATATCATATGAAAATAAGAAGATCGTCCTCCAAAGTCTTTTTCAGAAGATGGAGAGGTCACATGATTCAAGCCTGAGGGTCTATGTGAATTGATGATCAGCCATCTGAGGGCATGGACTTCATTTAGGGTTTTCCTGATCCTTCAAAGGTCTTGAGCATTATCTTGTATGCAAGGATATATTATCATCATCATGGTTATGTCATCCTCAAGGGGGTTCATTGTTCATGCTCAGGTTCCTCTGGATTAGGGTTTTGACCTCTGGTCAACCCTAATCAATGGCATTCTTTCAGCCAGGGTTTCTCAAGGAGATGAGGCATTCTATTGAGATGGAGATCACATGGTTATATTATTGAGCTTACATGAGCTAGAGTTTCATTTCTGAGCCATTTCCTCAAGTGGTAAAGGCTCAAGCTGATCAGAGCATGTCAAGGTCATCTGAGGACCTATACAGTCAACTGTGCAAGAACTGAGGGCTTTGAGGTGGGGAAATGAGTTTCAACACTTCAATCATGTTCAAAAGAGGTCCATTTGTCATTTCAAACATCTACCTTGAAGGCTTTGAAGTCAGGGCAAAAGTTTCCCAAAATGGAAAGTGACCTGTAATTGAAAGTTTCCAAAAATGGAAAGTTTTTGGTCCACATTCAACTTGACTTTGCAACATCAAAGAAGGTTCAAATGGATTTTTGGTGAACATGAAAGTTGAAGGTCTTTCTCTCCTCTTTTCAAAAAGTCCAAGATCATGTCCATCTGATGAATGGTTGAGAAGTTATGGCCAAATGATCACAAAGTATACATGGAATTTCAAAGTGGCATAACTTTTGATTCAAAACTCCAAATTGGTCCACTCTTTTTGCAAAATGCTTGTCTTGACCAATACTTTTCAAATAAGCCATTGCATTGCATGAAAAAAAGTTCACATGACCATGTGTTCATTCATATGCATTTTGGAGGGAAAATTGACAATTTAAATTTGGTGAATCACATGAACAAAATACCACTTCCATTGTGTTTATTAGGTGATTTTGAGTGGATTTGGACCATTGCATGGCACTATTCACGTATGGTTTATGCATGCACCCTCATTCTTCATTTTTTTCAAAATACTCCATATTTCCTTAATTTTAATTAACCAAGCCTAATATGGATTAGCAAAGTGATTAGTACATGGTATAAATAGATAATCATAACAGAATTTGCTCATAATCACAATTCTAGATCTAGAATGCATCTTTCCCTCCAAAACTCTCTCTCCTTGGATTTCAAATTTTCTTCACACAACCACAAGATTTCTTCATAGATCCTTCATCCTCATGGAATTTTAAGCAGGAATCATCCATAATTCGTGGCATTTAAGCAAGATTTCATGTAGATTCAAGCACTCACATGTTAATGGAAGTTTGGAATTAAGGCAAATTCAGAAGGTTTCAGCTATTCATTTGTGCACAAAGCTTCACAAGGAGATCATAGGAGAAGAATTGGAGCTTTTGGAGCCTTGAATACGTGACTTTGAACACTGCCATTCCAAGTAAGCTTGAAATTCGACCTTCACTATTTACCATTTCATTGCTATAATCTTGTAGATCTTGTTGTGGTGATGATTCTGATGTAAGTAGAATTAATTTTGGTTGAGAATTGAGTGAGATATATGGATTTAAAGTTTGGTGCATGAAACTTCTTTGCTTCGATCCAGAAAATATATAGTGAATTAGGCTTAGATAATAGCATATTCATGATGTACATGAAAAGACCTTTCCAACGGTATAAAGTTTGTGGAATTCTGCAAAAATTGACGGTGGCGCTCCGCCTGGCTGGCCGGAGAAGACGGTGGAAACCACCGTCCGCCACCGCCTGCAAATGGCCTAGGGCTTCTAGCTCAAAACGGTTGCGTTTTGGCCATAGCACCTTCAACCGAGTGAAAGTGAGTTCGATCCTGGCAGCGCAATGTTTTGCTATTTTATTTGATTTCTTCATGGACCTGGTGCCCTTGAGGTCGATTCCCAGCGAGCGCATGTTCTTGATTTATTTGAGCGCTTATTTTACCATAGCTTCCTGAGTTCGATTTTGGTTAGGTGTTTTGTGAAATTTATTTTGTTGAGCGCCTCTTGTGGACCTTGTGAACCTGTGTTCAACTCCTGGATGATGCATTTTCTATTTTTTGCATGTCAAAATCCATTTGCTATTATTTCATGTTTATTTCAAATATTTTCATCAACTTGCAAAAATCACAAAAAATAGAAAAATGATCCAATTTGATCCTAGTTTTTTTTCATATTCTTGTTGTGATGTCTATTATTTTGTGATGCTAATTTCCTGATTTTTGTGGTTCTGGATTTTTAATGGTGATTTGTCGATTTTGGTTAGGTGATTGTAAAATGCTCATAGTTTGTCCAATTTCCTTGAAATTTGACATGCTTATTCATAACATGTAACATGATCTTTTGGCTTTTGTTTGGCATTTTTACCATTTAATTTCACTGTTTTAGACACATGGACATATGTTGTAACATTTGGTGTCACATTCTTGACCTTATACTTGGGCACTTTTATTCATATGCCATTTGTTGTCTTCTGGACTTAATTTTTGGTATGATTCTTGTTCATAACATGTTAAGTGCACATAAAAATTTTCATGATCATTGGATTCATTTCTGTTTTAATGTGGATTTTCTATGTTTGATATCCAATTGTGATCACATTTTTTGCCTTTGCCTTATCTTGATTAATTGATGGCTTTTCCTTTTGATTTGGCTTTGGTCCTTTTGAGGATACTTTCTTGTTTGTTTAAATGTGCTTCATGTGAAATATTGACTTCTGTTTTGGTCATTTGACTTGCCTTTGACCCTAGTCTTTGTACTAGTGGTTTGTACTCACCAATTGTGTTTGTGTTTCAGGTACTTAGCACTAATGGTTGGTTTGCTCATTATTTGAGATACAAGTTGTTGTTTAATAACTCTTGTTGTGTTGTAGGTCCATTGATATGATGAACTCACTTGAGTGCTTGCATTTGAGACTTGCATTGTGTATAGTTGCATTGGTTCCACTGTGTGTTGTCTGTTTGATTTGTCTGAATACAATACTAACTGGTTAGCTTTTGTACAGGTACATTAGCCGCTTGCTAGCTAGCTTTTGCTTTACTTTGGTGTGTGGTTGATACACCGCTGAGGTAGTTTAGCCTTCTAACTCCATGTAGTCTGGAAGCCCTGTCGCTTTTTTGGCAGGCGTTTGGCTGAAGTCCTCCTTAAGAGGCAATGACTGTGTTTGTTTATATTTGTGCTGAAGACCTCCTTGTTGAGGCATGTTACTTGTTAAGTCCTCCTAAGTGAAGAGGCAATTGACAGATAGAAGGGACTAGCAGCCAGTCCCCTGTTATTCGTTGAGTCGTCCATTATGCTCGCACTACGTGCTGATGCTCTTGGACATGTACCCAAGATCCTGTATAGAGTCAGTCAAGTGGAATAGGGTCCCTCTTTCTGGACCCCCATGCATTCTTTGATTTGAGCTCACCCAGGCCAGGGTTAAGAGCATGAGTTCTAACCCTCATTACCACCTTTCATCTGCTTCACCCTAACTCTCAATGTTAGCGGTTAAGAGCTTCAGCATACCCCTACAGTTTTGGCTTGTTTGTCGAGGTTGATATGACCCCTTGACTAAAGCCTAACCGTTTGTCTGAGCCTCTTGTTTGCATATAGAGTGTGATGATTGCTTGTGTGATTTCTTTTCATACCTGTTGATTTGCTGTTCGTTTTGACTTGCTTCCTGTGCGAGTTAGGTTCTGATTAGATACCTCAACCTAGGGCTATTATGGATTGCATGACAACTATTAGGCTCGAATCAGTCTCCCTTTTAGTTTGTTATTCCCCGGTCTCTGGTTAGGAGAGAGTTTCTCTCCTATTAAGGGGAACTACGTCGCCCTGATTCTCATACCAGATGAGATACGTAGGCAGGAGATCGAGCGAGATCTCTCCGGGCGCCCTTTTCTTTTTTTGTTGTGTTGTGCTTGTCAGCCTTTTGTTTCTTTTGACGTCTCAGTGTCTCTTTTTGTTTGATTGGTAACTATTAGGTTCGAGTTCCAGACTCCCTATTAGTTTGTTGTCTCCTTTCCCCTGTTAAGGGGAACTACGTCGCCCTGATTCTCATACCAGATGAGATACGTAGGCAGGAGATCGAGCGAGATCTCTCCGGGCACCCTTTTTCTTTTTAACCTTTTGCTTTTTTGTGTGTGTTTGTGTGACAACTAGTAGGATCGAGTTCCAGACTCCCTATTAGTTTGTCAATCTGAACCTTTGTCCTTGGTGTTCGCTGGTTAGCGATTGTTACTCGTTTGGAGTCGGATGTAAGTCCAGGTATTGGAATTTTGTTTCCTTTTTGTTGTTTGGAGTCAGATGTAAGTCCAGGTATTGGCATTCTGTTTCCTTTTTGTTGTTTGGAGTCGGAAGTAAGTCCATCTATTGGCATTCTATTTTCTTGTTGAGTTTTTCTTTTGACGTCTCAGCGTCTCTTTTCGATGTTTTGTTTCGGCGTGCGTTAGCCGAGCTACAAGTGCTCTGATTCTTTCTCTGGATATAGAAGATACGTAGGCATAGGATGCGATATCCTAGCGAGCATGTTTCCATTTCCCCGAACTACATTGACTCTGATGTTTGTTTTTGACAAATTACGTAGGCCCAGGATGCGACATCCTGCCGAGTCCACTTCCTCCGTCTTCTTCCACCTGTTTATTATTCCAGTGTGTGCAGATTTCTTTGAGCAGTTATTTAGCAACCTTATTCTATTCTTTTGAGCGTGGATCCCGTCGAGTACGACGGACGTGAGGGGTGCTAATACCTTCCCCTTGCGTAACCGACTCTCGTGCCTTGCAATCTCTGGTCGTAAGACCGTTCCTTTCCCGTTTCTTAGGTTAGTCCAGCGCTTCCTTTCCGTCATAGGATGAATAGCGTCGGTGGCATCTCTGTAAACTTGTTTTTTCCGCCGGTTGTTTTTCGCGTTGCGACAATATGGACCTTCATAGTTTGGAGTCCACTTTCCCCTGAAATCGGGTGCGAAAGACAAGACTTTCTTGAGCACGAGGTCACCTTCTCTGAACACACGAGGCTTGACCTTCTTATCAAAGGCTTTCTTCATCCTTTGTTGATACAACTGACCATGGCACATGGCAGTTAATCTCTTCTCTTCAATTAAATTCAGTTGGTCATAACGACTCTGAACCCATCCAGCCTCAGTCAACTTGGCTTCCATCAAGACTCTCATTGATGAGATCTCAACCTCCAAGGGGAGCACAACCTCCATGCCATATACAAAAGAGAAAGGGGTTGCCCCTGTTGAAGTGCGGACAGATGTACGATAACCATGCAAAGCAAATGGCAACATCTCGTGCCAATCTTTTTATGTAATAACCATCTTCTGGATAATCTTCTTGATGTTCTTGTTAGCAGCTTCAACAACCCCATTCATCTTGGGTCTATAGGGAGAAGAATTATGATGTGCAATCTTGAACTCGCTACACAACTCTTTCATCATCTTGTTGTTCAAGTTAGATCCATTATCAGTAATGATCTTGTCTGGCACACCATAACGGCATATAAGCTGGTTCTTGATAAACTTCACAACCACCTGCCTGGTCACATTCGCATATGATGCCGCTTCAACCCACTTGGTGAAGTAATCAATTGCTACGAGAATAAATCGGTGACCGTTTGACGCCTTCGGTTCAATCATGCCAATCATGTTAATTCCCCACATGGATAAAGGCCATGGTGAGGAAATAACATTCAAAAGTGTCGGGGGAATATGAATCTTATCCGCATAAATCTGACACTTGTGGCATTTCTTCACGTATTTGCAGTAGTCAGACTCCATTGTCAGCTAATAGTAGCCTGCTCTCAACATCTTCTTCGCTATAGCATGTCCATTGGAATGAGTACCAAATGAACCCTCATGGACTTCAGTCATCAACAGGTCTGCTTCGTGTCTATCCATGCATCTGAGCAGAACCATGTCAAAATTCCTCTTGTAAAGCACATCACCATTAAGGTAGAAATTGCCAAATAATCTCCTCAAAGTCTTCTTTATCTTTAACAGATGCCCCAGACGGGTAAGTCTGACTTTGGAGAAAGCACTTGATATCATAATACCATGGCTTATCATCTTTCACCTCTTCAACTGCAAACACATGAGCCGGTATATCCAAGCGCATCACGGTAATATTGGGGACTTCATTCCAAAACTTGACAACAATCATTGAAGCAAGCGTAGCAAGAGCATCTGCCATCCGATTCTCATCTCGAGGAATATGATGGAAGTCAACCTCAGTAAAGAAAGTTGAGATCCTCCTCGTGTAATCTCTATATGGGATTAGGCCAGGCTGATTCGTCTCCCACTCACCCTTAATATGATTAACAACAAGGGCCGAATCACCATAAACATCAAGATGTTTGATCCTAAGATCAATACACTCTTCTAAACCCATGATACAGGCCTCATACTCCGCCATATTATTGGTGAATTTGAAAGTTAGCCTTGCTGTAAAAGGAAAATGTGTGCCCTGAGGAGTAATAATCACTGCCCCAATACCATTTCCATACTGATTAACAACGCCATCGAACACCATGCTCCAACGGGAACCAGGCTCTGGCCCTTCTTCGAGCGTAGGCTCATAACAATATTTCATCTTCAAATACAGAATCTCCTCGTCAGGGAAGTCGTACTGAACATACTGATAATCTTCAATTGGTTGATGTGCTAAGTGGTCAGCCAAGATACTACCTTTAATATCTTTCTGAGCTCGATACTCAATATCATACTCGGATAACAACATCTGCCAACGGGCATTCCTTCCAGTTAAAGCAGGCTTCTCAAAGATATACTTGATTGGATCCATTTTGGATATCAACCAAGTTGTATGATTCAACATATACTGGCGTAAACGCTTAGCATCCCAAGCCAAAGCACAACATGTCTTCTCAAGCATTGAGTACCGAGACTCACAATCAGTGAACTTCTTACTCAAGTAGTATATTGCATACTCTTTCTTCCCTAATTCATCTTGCTGACCCAATACACAACCCATGGAGTCGTCAAGCACAGTCAAGTACATAATCAAGGGTCTCCCTTCAACAGGCGGAGACAAAATTGGAGGCTCGGACAGATACTCTTTGATACTGTCAAAGGCCTTCTAGCAATCCTCGGTCCAATCATGACGTTGATCTTTCCGAAGAAGCTTGAATATAGGCGCACATGTGGTAGTCATATGGGATATAAATCTCGAAATATAATTCAAGCGGCTAAGAAAACCTCGGACTTGCTTCTCAGTTTTGGGCGCAGGCATCTCCTGTATTGCTTTGACCTTGGCAGGATCAACTTCAATACCTCTTTCGTTGATAATAAAGCCCAATAACTTGCCGGAACGGACTCCAAATGTACACTTGTTCGGATTTAGGCGGAGTTTGTACTTCCTCAAATGCTGGAAAAGCTTCAACAAGTGCTCTACATGTTCAACTTCCATTTTCGACTTCGCAATCATATCATCAACATATACCTCAATCTCCTTGTGCATCATATCATGAAACAAGGTAGTCATAGACCGTTGATGCGTGGCTCCGACATTCTTCAAACCGAAGGGCATCGCTCGATAACAGAATGTTCCCCAAGGTGTGATGAATGTTGTCTTCTTCATATCCTCGGGTGCCATTTTAATCTGGTTATAACCGGAAAATCCGTCTATAAATGAGAAGACATTGAATTTAGTTGTATTGTCTACCAACATATCAATGTGTGGTAGAGGAAAATCATCTTTTGGACTAGCTTTATTCAAGTCACGGTAATCCACACACATTCGGACTTTTCCATCTTTCTTAGGCACGGGCACAATATTGGCCACCCATTGAGGATATGTAGAAGTCACTAGAAACCCCGCATCAACTTGCTTCTGAACTTCTTCTTTAATCTTCACATCCATATCAGGATGAGTTCTTCTAAGCTTCTGCTTTACAGGTACACACTCAGGCTTCAATGGCAAGAAATGTTGCACAATATCAGTATCCAGACCAGGCATGTCTTCATACGACCAGGAAAATACGTCGACATATTCTCGTAGCAACTCAATCAACCCCTTCTTAATAGACTCTTCCAGGAGTGCCCCAATCTTCACTTCACGGACGCAGTCTTCAGACCCCAAGTTGACTGTTTCCAGATTCTCAAGATGCAGCTGAATGATCTTCTCCTCGTGCTCAAGCAGACGGGTAATCTCGTCAGGAATCTCTTCAACATCATCTTCTTCTGTCTCAAATACAGGGAACTCAAAGTTGGGAGATGGTGTTGGATCATTATGTTCAATGGGTTTGATCAACCTGCATAATGATTTTGAGTATAAAAGAGATTTCAGAATTCAAGCAAGGCAAATCATTATGCAGATGAAAAGATTGATTTTATTCTCTTTTTAGGGTTTTATGGTGATCACCAATTTCATGCAAAAAGCAAAAATAATTTGGAAAAACAAACATTTAACATGTGATTATTGAATGAATATCATTGTATTAATCAAATTTTGCCAACAATGTCTTCACTTCTCCTTTTGGCATGGGAGAAGGGTTTTCAAACAAAATGAACACATTACGTTGACTTATGGATAACTGTTGGAACATCAACAGCGACCCTATTATTGCAGATTCCGCCAGGTATGACAAATTTACCAAGGTCTTCCTCTTCATCATCTTCAACAATGGCAACAGCTTCCTGATCTTCAACCGTGTGGATGAATCCTCCACTCTGGAACAACCCACGCTCATTGGAAACACCGGAAGAGTACCTTATGCCAGCTCGGGATTTATTATATTCCAACTTGATCATTTCCCCCAAACCAGTAGTTGCACCATGCTCAATGGCCAACTTTGCGTCGTTGTAGGAGACAAATGAAGAAAGTCCTCTCCTCGAAGGCTCAACAATAGATAAGGCTTGGAATGGAGTCCCAACCTCATCCTCAGCATCAATTTAGGAGAAGGAAGATAAATGACTGACCAAGAGAGCCTTCTCTCCCCCTATCACCACCAACTTCTTGTTTTTAACAAACTTCAACTTCTAGTGTAGGGTGGATGTCACGGCGCCTGCCTCGTGAATCCATGGTCTGCCAAGCAAACAGCTATAAGACGGATGAATATCCATGACTTGGAAAGTGATATGGAAATCACTAGGTCCAATCTTGATCGGGAGTTCTAATTCACCGATCACAGTTTTGCGTGATCCATCAAACTCCTTCACAACCACTCCACTCTGCCTCATGGGAGGCCCCTGGTATGATAGTTTAGCCAGAGTAGATTTTGGTAACACATTGAGTGATGATCCTGTGTCCACCAACACATTGGACAAGGCATCATCCTTACAGTTCATTGAAATGTGTAGAGCCAGATTGTGGTCTTTTCCCTCCTCAGGAAGATCAGCATCACAGAAGCTCAAATTGTTACAAGCAGTTATATTTGCAACAATGCTATCAAACTGCTCAATTGTGACATCGTGGTTCACGTATGCCACGTCCAACACCCTCTGCAAAGCTTCACGGTGTGGCTCAGAATTCATCAACAAAGATAAGACAGATATCTTTGATGGAGTTTGCAGAAGTTGATCAATAATGTTGTATTCACTCCTTTTGATGAGCCTTAGCATCTCATCAGCGTCCTATTTTAATATGTCAGACTGGCCAACCAGGATAGGAGTTTTAACAGATTTATCAACAACAGGGTCAACACCCTTAACAACAGGAACGGAATTGTTCGAAGAAGAAGTCCCCACGGGACCGGCGGGATTAACAACAGTTCTTCTCACGACATCTTCATGGGGTTTCGGCTGCACCGAGAAAACACGACCACTACGGGTCACACCATTGACGTCTGAGATGCTCACAATAGAGGTTAAGGGCAACGACACCTCCTTCCCATCTTCTAGCATCACAACGTTGTATCGATAGGGAACATCTTTGTCTGATGAATACGGGACAGGACCCACTGGCTTGATCACAAGAGCCGATGATACTTTCTTCTTGCTGCCATCATACTTGACGACAATAGGCTCAGGAATATTAAACACTGGGGTGATAACATCGACTTCGTCCTCATTACGATTCTGAGGTATTTCAATCATCCCCTGATCAATCATCTCTTGGATGTCCTTTCTAACTTGTCGGCACCTATCATGGTCATGCTCGTAATGATTGTGTTCACACAACAGCTTATGCATCTCGACCAAAGATTGCCTTATATCATTAACATACAGGACTTTGTATTTGCCAGGGAAACCCTGGACCATGTTAACTGCAGCCTTCCCATGCTCGGGCAATGGGTTCTTCTTAACATTATGACCTACGTCCTTGAAAAACAATATACCACTTCTCACAAGGTCTTGCACCTTGGTCTTCAATGGATAACAGTTCTCCACGTCATGTCCGGGAGCACCAAAATGATATACACAATGAAGCTCGGGCTTATACCACCACTGAGGGTTGGTTGGTACAACGGGAGGATCTCGTGGAGTGTCAGTTTTCTATCTATCAAAGAAGGATAGAGTTCAACATATGTCATCAGAATCGGGTCAAAAGTGACCCTCTTCCTCTCGTAGTTGCTGGTGCTGGTGTTGTTGTTGTTTTGAGGCTGGTAGGCATGTTGTTGTGGACGATGTTGTTGTTGTTGTTGATGATGAACTTCTCTAAAAGCAGGTGCTATATGATCCACTTGGTGTTGGTTAATGGCAGGACGCACATTATTCCTCTTTACATAGGGCCTTCTTTTAATATGAGAGGACACATCATATGTCTTTCCCTCCTTCTTCTTAGAAAAGCCCCCATATCTCTTTGCTGAGGATCTGTCTTCTCTGGACAACCGTCCTTCATGGACCCCTTCTTCCAATCTCATCCCCATGTTCACCATTTCGGTGAAGTTTGAGGGAGCACTAGCAATCATCCTTTCATAGTAGAAAGAGATCAAAGTCTTTAAGAAGATCTTTGTCATCTCCTTCTCTTCCAGGGGTGGCACTATCTGAGCTGCCAACTCTCGCCATCTCTGGGTGTACTCCTTGAAGGTCTCCTTGTCCTTTTGCGACATTGCCCTCAACTAGTCCCTATCAGGAGCCATATCCATATTATATTTGTATTGCTTGACGAACGCCTCGCCTAAGTCGTTGAAAGAGCGGATGCTAGCACTCTCCAGCCCCATATACCACCGAAGCGCCGCACCAGTCAAGCTATCCTGAAAGTAGTGGATAAGTAGTTGGTTGTTATCAGTCTGTGTTGACATCTTACGAGCATACATCACAAGATGGCTGAGCGGGCATGTGTTTCCCTTGTATTTCTCAAAGTCAGGTACTTTGAATTTAACAGGGATCTTCACGTTGGGCACTAGGCACAACTCAGCATCATTTTTACCAAAGAGGTCCTTACCCCTCAGAGTCTTCAGTTCCTTGCGCAGCTCAAGGAATTGGTATTTCATCTCGTCCATCTTTTCATAAATATCTGGACCCTCAGATGGCTCAGAATGATAGATGGTGTCCTCGACACGAGGTAAGGTGTACACAACGGGAGGTGGCACAGAAAGGAATGGGCTAGATGTCGGCAAAGAAGCAAGAGTAGGAGAAAAACCCTCTGGCACAAAATTAGCGGGAATTCCCCAAGGGAACCCGGGTGGCATAGACGGAGCAAAATGGGTTGTTGCAGCAGGCACAGTCGAGGCAGCAACCTCAGAAATGACAGTCCTCACGGGAGGAGTTACAGGAGTTGGTGAAGCTTGGCTCTGAGCGGCCAGAACTGACTCCATCATGGCAGTCAGCCTAGCGATCTCTTCCTTCAATTCCCGATTCCCTTGCTCTAAATGCTCCATTATCCTTGGATGATTAGCTCTTGTGTTATACCGGTGCGTCAGCTTGTCTTCAAAATAAATGAAGAGCAAAGAGTTAGACCACTGATCAAGAGCTCAGAATAAAACCTGCTTATGCATATGATGCATGCAATGTTTGTGCATATGGTTTGTTTTTTATTAGAGGAACTTTATAGATATCTATTTGCAAATATTTGAAAATATTGATCTTTTAAGACATATATGGAATACTCATAGCAATAATATTTGGGAAATTTTTTACACCAAA
Organism: Lathyrus oleraceus; assembly: GCF_024323335.1. Lineage (NCBI taxonomy): Eukaryota > Viridiplantae > Streptophyta > Magnoliopsida > Fabales > Fabaceae > Lathyrus > Lathyrus oleraceus. The sequence goes on from NC_066581.1 coordinate 58,306,011, forward strand.
GAAGTAGTACAGTTTTGGTAACCAAATACAATACAAGAGAAAAGGAGAATAAACATCCTATGGAGCCCTAGAAACAATCGTCCAAAGCTCTCGAGATCGGAAGATAAGTTGCACGAAGCCTCTTCACCTCTCTCTCATAAGCTGCTTCCATATCTGTCTTCTCCTTGGCGAGTCGATCATACTTCCTCTTCCAAAACCTGGATGACTGAGGAAGAAGAGAAGTAACCACATCATCAGGCTCATCAATAACCTGATGCTCTAGAAATTATATCACTGCATCCTTATCTATGAGTTGCTGAAGAAGTTCCTCTCGCTCACGAACCCATGCATGCGACCGTTCTCCATCTCTTAACTCCTCTACTCCTTGGTTAGGGAGGGTTGGAGGCCCAACCATAACCATAGGGGTAGGTCTCGGATAATCATAAGGCATACGGTACTCGAGAGCTCTCTTCCTCACCCAAGCGGTGTAGGGTTCCAAAGCGATGCAATTCTTCGGACCAAGCTCCCACCTTCCCTTCCTATGAACCTTGCGCCAGGCGCGGACCATCCTATCCTTCAAGTTCTGGGGATCTTTACCCTCTTGAAAGAATACACCTTCCAACAAAATGTTTTTAGGTTTATCCTTTAAGGAGAACCCAAGCTGACGGCGAGCCAAAACAGGGTTGTAGTTAATCCCACCACATGTACCAAGAAGAGGCACGTTAGAGAATTCACCACAAGAATCAATAATCTGAACGCCATCATACACACGATTATACTAAAAGATATCATCATTATTGACAGACATAAGTCTCGTGGACCACCGTAGACATCCCTTGTTCTCCTTGAAGGCGAGCGTCTGTGGCAAGTGAGAAATAAACCACTTGTACAACAGAGGCAGGCAACACACAATGGATCCACCACCTTTTGCATTCCTCATATGCAAAGAGAAATAAGTGTCACCCAACAGAGTCGGAATGAGATTAAGAGAAGAGAAAATCTTAATAGCATTCACATCCATAAAATTATCGATGTTGGGAAATAACACTAGCCCATAGATAAGAAGTACAAATATAGCTTCAAAGGCGTCCTCACTCATGGCCTTCCCAAACAAAGTAGCCTGGGCAATGAGAAAATCAGATGGGAGACCTTGAATTCCACCTTTGGTAGTCATGTGAGCAACAACATCAGATACATCTATATGAAGCATATCAGCAATCTCTTGGGAAGAAGGAACCCTCTCCAAACCACTGAACGGCAACTGATTCAGGATAGGTATACCCACATGATAAGCATACTCCTCAAGTGTAGGCAAAAGCTGGAAATCCGGAAAAGTGAAGCACCAATACAGATGATCGTAGAACTGCACCAACACACTCATCAGACCTTCATCCACCTTGGTAGAAAGAATAGACAGAAGCTTCCCATGGCGAGCTTTGAACTCCAAAGGCTCTAATACATAAGATGTCAAACTCCTTAACTCTTTCAAGTCGGGTTGTCTAAAACTGTACTTCTTCGTATTCCTTCTTTGCTTATCCATGTCTGAAAATTTTCAAATAGACCTCTTAAGTTCCTTGAAATTTTCATTGTTGATGATATGGATGCATATGAATGCATGAATGCATGGATGCAACAATCACACTCAAGGATCAAGCAAGTCACACCATACAAAGGTCACGGGATGGCTCACGTCATCCTCAATATCAATCATCCATTTTGGTGGATTATGGTTTACACCTTATTGACACCAAAGTTCCATTGATATTGAGGATATATGAGAACGGATAAACCACGAATCAAGGGTTTGTTGTAAGTCACGAGCATGGAGTCTCGGTTAAGAACCACCCAAAGGGAGTGTACTATGGTTAAACCTGACAATCATGTTCTAAAAAGGTCCTCATAGTCGTCATCTCATCTTTCGGATATTATCAGATAAAACGACTACTCGTATTCCAAAAATATTCTCAAGAGAGACTCTTATGAGTGTAGTATCGCGTAACAAACGTATCAAATCTTACACTTGAACGACCTTTGCACTACGTCCTAAAATAGGCTAAGATGGGCTAGGTATCTAAGGTCCTTGGCTTCTAAGGTTTATATTGGAAAGAGTAATGCCTAACCACGACTACTCATGTGACATTATTGAACCCAATAAGACCTCCACCAAGTGAATGGGCTTGCAAGTCAACTTGCTAAGGAATAACTCCACACAAGTCAACAAGACTATGCCATTCTCCTATCATAAGTGCACTCGAGTTCGGGTATAGAACTCTTCTCACAAAAAACCACCAAGCATACAAGCAATTGAGTATATCAAGCAATTCATACATTGCAAACAATACAGTCATCCCAAATTTGCACAAAAAATATGCCACAAATAAATATAAATATACAACACACACAAGCAAAAAGTAGGCTAAACCTACTGGCAATTTCTTCCCTAGCAGAGTCGCCACTTTTCTGTAGCGGGGATTTCGTTACCTTATGGTTTATTGACTAAACCAAAAGTAAACATACAATTCGAGTCGCCACCGCACTTTTATTTATCCAAAGGAAAGGCTAAAAATCGAACAAAAGCCAAGTAAGAAGTTTTATCAAATAAAAAACTAATAAAAATGTCAGAGATCTAGGTAAGGGGGTTGGTTATGAAATGGGAAGGTTTTACAAACCCAAAACATCCTTAGTACTTTAAGGGAACCTCTTTTTGCAAATGTGTGTTATAGGTTTGTATTTGTGAAAATATGTGCAAAAGATTGGAGGGATGAGAGGAGAATAAATTATATTTACAATTTTGTTGTTTGAATGGATGAACCCATTACCTATGTACCATTCACAAAGGTAGGATCAAAACCTCGTAGTTCGGGGTAAAAGTCTCAAAGATTGGTGAATTGATTTGATCAAAAGCCTTAAGGTCTTTTATTATCAAAGGGAGAAAACTCAACCTAAACCAACAATCCACCATGTGAGGAGAGCTTCAACATACTAGTGAGGGGTTAACCCTATAATAAGTATGGAAGACTTATAGTCCAATCACTAAGGATAAGGTGAGGTTTATATCAACCACTATGATAACTCAAACCTATGACTAATGTTTATGAAAAGGTTTTAACAAAGGTGGCCATTGGAACCACAAAAACAACTTGAAGTGAGTTGTATTTACAAGTTAGACTTATTTACAAAATGAAGTCAAAGTTGGATTAAGATTTATTCACAATGAGTATTAATGAAAAGAGTTTGAAAAGTCAAAGGCATAAGGCCTATGTTTCTAATTTGAAAACAATGTCAAAGTTTGCACAAAAGAATTTGGCTTGGGTTAGAGTGGAGAGAAGAAGAGAAGGACTAGTCCTAAATCATACAAAGATAAGAGAAGAGATAAAACCCCTTGGAGTTCCTTTTCTTGAAATCATAGAGATGATTCAAGATGCTCTTTTCCTTTGGACTTAGCAAACAACAAGCAATCACACAATATTTAGATTCAAGCTCCTAGGATCTCCATTTGGCTTGTCTCTCTTAGCTTGGCTACTCATGACAATGGTCATTCTTACTATCTCAAGATGGAATCCCTATCACACAAGAGAAAACATCAAAAAGTTCACAACACAATAAGGGGAATGGAGAAAGAATAAGTTTAGATGAGAAGTCCTTTAAAGTCAAATTTGAAATTTAGCATTCTAAAGGCATGAGGCCTAGTTGCTCTTCAACAAGTTTAGCATTCTAAAGGCATGAGGCCTAGTTGCTCTAGAACTCCTTTAAGCATAGGTAAGTCCTAATTCTAAGTCCTTTCTCCTTTTTGCATTAGGTTCACACAAAACAAAAGCAAAACCAACACAAGACAACAATATATTTATATACAATAATGAGCTCAAATGAGCAAAAGGAAAATGACATAAACATAAAATATATGCTCAAATGAGCAAAGGAAAAAGCAATATGAATAAATGAGCAAGAAGTAAATTGCATTAAAGTAAATTGCAAGAAATTAAATGCTCAAATTAAAGTTAGTAATTAGTGGTTATGTTAGTTTGTCATAAGACAATTTAGCGCTATGTTAAGCAATCGTAAGTGGACTAATATAGTAGTCACACCTATCTGAGGCCGATCAATAAAACTATAGGCAAATAAGCACAAGTTAGAGATCATGACTAGTAAGCCAAGCTCCTAAAACTTGCCATGCCAAAAGAAAAGAGAAAAACCTTGTATGGACTTTAGGTTTTTTGCTTGACCAAGAAGCAACCTATCTTGGACACAGAGCAACTCACTTGATCTTGGATCAAGTTGAGTTTGATTTGGATCAAAGAAGGTTAAACCTCTCATATGTCAAGACCAACCATAAGACATTAACTCATTGGCCAAAATTAAAAAAAAATGAGATGAAGATGAAATGAATGGAAAAAAAATTCAAGTGTCAAATAGAATTGGTCAAAAGTGAATCAAATCATCATCAACCAATGTAAAACATAAGAGAAATGAAGATCACAAGTCAACAAGTCAAACATTTTTTTTGGTATTTTTGAATTAAAAATAAATGCAAAAATAAAATGGTCAAAATATGGTCAAACCTCAAATTCAATTCAAATCAACTTCAACAAGTCCAATTAAATTCTCATAGGTCTAACATGGTCAAACAAGTTTTGACAAAAAATTTCAATGATTTTTGAAATCAGAAACTATTTTAAAACAATTAAAAACAACAAAAATAACACAATGTGAATTAAAATCTCAAATAAATCTCAAATCAATTAAGAAATTGATGAGACTATTTTTCATTGACTTATGATCCATGAGTGTTAAAAAAATATTTTTTGATTTTTCAGATATCAAAAAGTATTTTAAAATGAATTAAAACTATTAAAAATCAAATAATTCACAAAAAATATTAAATGAAGTCACAAAAATGATTAAAAATCAAAATATGAAACTAGATTTTTCAAGAAATTTGGTCTCATATTTTTGTGACTTCAAATAAAATATTTATGAATTTTTGAAAATAAAAGGAATTAAATGGAATTAACAAAAAATAGGAAAAATAGCAAAAATGCGCTGCCATTGGATCACTTCATTAATTGACGTGGCAATGATCTGAGGGTTCAGAGGCGCGGTCATATGGTATACGTGAGTCAAGCGCATCACACATTGATTTAAAACAAGTCAACTAAATGAAAGGCCAAGATTATAACATTTCATCAAGATCCAATGGACCTGAAGCTCCCACGTGGGGATGGTGGTGGAAACCACCATCTTCTCCAGCCAGACAACTGATTCCGTCCACCACGCGCAGGGAATAAACTTTAATGAAAATGAAAATGAAAAAGCAAGATATCAAAATGAAGCTGAGGTGATGTACATCACCCCTGTAACCATGGATTCTCCTCAAAGTTTCTATTTAGAGAAAACATGAGCTTGGAGATCATGGTGCTTGATCTGAAATGGCACGATTTGCAAAATTGAGACCACCACTGGCCTGCCTCATGCTTGAGGACTTCAGAAAACAACAAAAACCAAAGGAATTCACATCATATTGCAAGATCTAGATCACGAAAAATTGAGGTTCTACCTCTGAAATGCAGCTTCAAACAGCTCGAATTCTCCAAGCTTTTGATCCAATCTTGCTCTGGAAGTGTGATGATGATGCAAGGTTAAGGAATAGATCTGTGAAGATCAACTAAGGATATTCAAATTCAAGCTTGAAATTGAAAATGAAAACTGAAATTCCTTTAGGTGAGGGTTTAATTTTCAATCCAGCAGCATTTTAGATCTCCTTGTGGTTGATTGTTGAATGAGCATGAGCTTCTATTTATAGCTGGAATGGATGCAAAGTGGTGTTTGGCTCGTGTGCATGAAACTTGGATCCTTCATGCATGGGCCTGTACAGGTGCGTGCAAAGCCCAAGAATAAATGGAAATGCATGCTAAGATCAAATGTAGTTGAATTGGACGTGTACAAGAGGCTGCACAAGCTTGCATTCCAAGTTATGATGTGAATTGCAAAAATGAGCATAAACATTAAGCTCTTCGAAACTCCCACATGGAAAATCCAAAAATGGTCATGTGAGTAATGGTTGGAAAGCTCTTGGAGTAAGAAATAAAATTCATGTTGGAAAAAAATTCATTTGGAGTTTGGAAATTTATGAAAACTGGCTGTGAAGTTTTGGGTACAAAACATGTCTAGGTTTCCTTTGAAAATTTTCAACAAAAGCAACCACTTTCGAGCCCTTCTGTTTCATTGATGCAAGCCTCAAATGGAAAAACCTCCAACATAAAGGTTGTAGATATTTTCAATATGATAAATTTAGAATTAAATTTTTCATCATTTGGGTGTTTAATGAGAAATTTATGGGCACTTGAAGTTGGACATTTTTCAAATTCAATGACTTAGGTCCAAAGTGACCTATAACGTTTTGTATTATCACATGTGTTTATTTTAGGATTATGAAATTTTGTCCAACATAACATTTGAATCATACATATTAAGCTTTCCAATGAATTTGGTCTAACCTCAAAATAATAAAAATTAAGGAAGTTAGGTCCTTGGGAAGTTGACCTAAAATTAGGGTTTCAATCAAAATGACCTATAATGTTTTGAAATGAATGATGACCTTAAAAGCTTCAAATGGATTTTTGATGAACATGAAAGTTGTTCATATGGTTCTTAAGAACAGTTTTTATCTTGGGGTCATCTTCATTTGGCAAAAACATCAAAAGTTGTGTCTCAGTGATCCTCAGTTTAGTCAGATGACTTGACTGGTCAACTTCTCAAGTCCAAACTTCAAATATTGATGAATGAATGATTGAGGATACTCATATAGGCTCATATATGCATAAAATAATGAATGAAATAACTTCCCTTGATTAAATTTGATCAGAGATTGAGATTGCTTCATGGGCAAGGCACAGTCAAAGCATAGTGGAATTAGGGTTTCCTTGGGAAGCAATCTTCAAGCCCTTTGGGTTATCTTGATCAAATTGGTAAATTGAGATACTTGGGAGACATATATGATGATTAGTAACTTTGTGGACCATTGTTATGCTTTTTCTCATCTTCATCTAGCCACTTCATTGAGCTTAGGAGCCTCCTAGGAGCATTGAACACATGATCACTTGAGCTTCAAAACAAAAAAAAGTTAGTGACATATTTTTGTGCTTTTGGTTAGTAATAAAAATAAGAAAAACAATAATATACAATAAAAGCATGCTTGGTGGTCTCAAACCACTCACACAAGTCCCACCCTTAGGGTTAAGGAGCTACACATGCTATGATCCTTGAGACAATGCATTGAGAAAATGATATGATGCCATGAGGGATCTTAGGGTCAAAATTAGGGTCTTACAATCTGCAAATAATGATGAAACAAGTGGCAATTCTATTTCTGGTGCTGATGAAGCTGCAAGCTAAAGCTCCTCTGATTAGCTCCTTTGACTTTGGTCCCTAGTGATGAGATTGTGTTTATTGATGTGATGGTTTTTGTTGCTATTTTGATAGATTTTCTTGATTTTGGAAATTCTGTTTTGCTGTATTCATGTTTTGTTGGTTTGTATCTCAGCTTGCTTATAGCTGAATATGTACTTGGTTTTGTAACCCTTAACTTTTGACATTTTGGTTTATGACTGAATAGACATTTATTTTGTCTCTTTGGTCTCTTTTGGCTAAAAAGGGGGAGAAGTATCTATAGCTATAGATGATGTTGTATGTTTGTGTAAGACCCCAATTTTGACCCTAAGATCCCTCGTGTAATTTCATCATAAGCACTAGCATTGGGATCACACCTTGGCATCCTCCTTACCCCTCCTTCATTGGGTTTGTTTTGGGAGAGATCACCAAGCACTTTGTGATTATATCATACTTTTATTTTATCATTTCACTAACAAAAATACCAAAAATATTTCTTTGCATTTGTCTAACTCTTTTGTAGAAAGGGCATGATTCCATTTATTCATCAAGTTCACATCTAGGGTTTGAGACCCTCATGAACAAAGAGCATAACCAAGAATTGATTCAATAATGGTCATGAACATCATATATGAATCCCAATGTTCTCTACATGTTATATTGATCAAGTTTTCTTCAAGAGTTTGAGGGTGATTTGCCTTGGAAACCCTAGTTTGACTAGGTATCTTGAGTAACTTCTCCAACAAGCAATATCATCAATTGATCAAATTTCTAAAGGGAAACTTCAAAATTCATCATCTTATGCATATATCATCTACCATGAGCCAAGAAAGTCAAGAGGATTGGAAGTTATCAAGTTGGTTGATGATGGTTGGCCAGATGGATTCATCTGATCAAAACTGGGTCTCCCTAGACCCTATATCCTATAATTTTCACCATATGAAAATTATTCCAAGAGAAAACTTACTCTAAATGATATTCCAAACAACTTTGATGTTGAGACCTAGATCTAGTTTTTCTTGGAAAATCATTTTCTATGTTGAAACATTATAGGTCATTTTGTCTAAACCCTAATTTGAAAGTCAACTTCCCAAGGCCATAACTTGCTCAATTTTTATAAGATGAAAGATTTCCAAGTTGAACAATCAAATTCAATATGCCTATTTCAACTTTGATGTTTGGAGTGGAAGCTAATTCAACTTTTTTGAGCATGTGATATGAGGTTACATTATAGGTCACTTTTGACCTATACCATTGACCAAGTGATTTTTCCAAACTTCAAAAATGCATAACTCTATCATTTCAAATCCAAATGACATGAAGTTGGTGACGATTTTGAAGGTCTTTGAGAGAGATACAACTTTGATAAAGACACTTTTCTCATTTGAAGCTCATACAAAAAGTTAAGCAAGGTGGAATATTGAGACATATGGCTTGACACTTAGAAAAAATTTGATATGTCAAAAATTTCCAAACTTCCACCTCAAATTTCTCCGAGTTCCAAGATCCAAATAAAAAAGTGTTGAACATGAAAGTTGTTCCTCTTGATCTCACCTTTCCAAAGAGCTCAAATTCATTCATTCTGGACAAGGAATGCATAGGCTGTGCATGGCATGAACATGGTGTCATCACTTGGCAAGGATCAAACTTCAAATCCAAATGCACACTTGCCTTGCAATCCAAGCTGAATTCAGACTATCTAACATTCATTTGTGGACTTATTGCAATGATTTTGTGGGCATATGCGCATCCATGCACCCATGCATCATCAATGACCAAATTTGGAAAGTGATTTCAAGTGTGCAAATATCAATGGTTTCAGCTATAAATAGAGCCTCATATGCTCAGCAATCAACACACACTCGCGCCAGCTTTGATCCCCTATCTCTAACCCTCACTTTGCAAAGGATAAACCTGAGAAATTCATTTGAATTTGAGGTTGAATTTCCACTGTTTTGAAATTCAAATCTCCAGAAATCCACAGTCTTGTAAGTATCCAATCCTTCTTCTGCAAGCAAGTGGAGTGAGATCAAGCACAAGCAAGATCAAGATCAGTTGAATCTAGACCTCCATTGAAGGTATTTTCCAGAAATTTTGATCTCTTCGATTCTCTCAAATTCTTGCTCAATTCTATTGATTCTTTGGTTGTCTGAAGTCCTACCAATGTAGGCAAGAAGATTGAGTTGCTTTGAGGCCAAATCGAAGCAACTTAGTTCATGTACCTCAAATTTCAACTCCATGTATCTCTCAATATACTTGGAGTTAGAGTGAATTGAGGTCAGATTCGAGCTCAGTGCCATTTTTATTTTGAAATCATGTCCTTGTTTTTAATTTTGGTGATGGTTGATGGTGGACCAGTCCGGTGAGGTCCACCGGAGAAGAAGACCGGAGCTACAGCTTCGGCGATGTGTTGGCATCTCTCATAGCCATAAGATCCATCTTATTTGTTTTAATCACGATCGTCCCTTTTAAATACCAATGTTATGGTGCGCTGACTCATGTCAATCGCGGATAGCGCGTTTCTGGCCACTTGATCTGCCACCTCAATTAATGAGGGAGATCAAGTGGTCCACGTTTTTTCTGATATTTTAATTTTCATTTTTATTGCATTATTTTCAATAATTCATATTAAATTCAATATTGATCCAAAAAATATGGGACTTTCACCAAAAAAATTCAAATATTTTTCTCTTTCATATTCTGAATTAAAATTATTTTTTGGATCATTATTAATATTTTTCATGAATTAATTGATTTAGAATTTGTTTTTAATTGTTTAAAAATATTTTTAAATGTCCAAAAATTATGAATTTTTTCTCCAAGGTCCTTTGACCTTGTTTGACCTATGATAAATCTCATGGCCCTTTCTTTGGTGTTTTGATGAGATTTTAGGAATTGGACAAACCATATTTAATTTAAATGCACTATTTTAGTATTTTAATTTGAATAAAATGCCAAATAAATTTGTTGACCAATTGTGATGACTTGTTTATATTTAACTCTTGTTGTTGGGCCTTGGTCAAAGTTGATTTGACTTTGTCAAATTAATATCATTGGATTTAGGGGATTGATGGAATGTACATTCCATCTCCCAAAATGAATGGATGATATTAATTTGGTAAAAGTCCTCCTTTGACCAATTTGTGTTTTGATCCATTCCCCTCCCACTTCATCTTATTCCCTTTCTTCATTCATTCATTCCATTTGGCCTATGACATCTCAAAGTCCTAATGCTAGTTGATTGAAAAATTGACATGAGTATGGATGAGATTAGGCCACACCTTTTGCATATTCTTTTTGTGTGTGGTATGTTTCATGAGCATAGTCCATTATACTATGTCTCTAACATGCATTAACACCAAAATTCTATTGCTCGACCTCAAATAGTTGTGACTTTTACATAAGTCCAATTACGATTGCTTAACATAGCGCTAAATTTATGACATAAAAGGCATAAGCATTCTAGTTAGTGAGATTGTAAGTCTCCCCTCTTTCATGGTATTGTGTGGAAACTTGGCCTTCTTTCCTTCCTTTGGAAGATGTTTTAGCTCAAGGATTCATGCTTGTGATAAGTGGGTTGAGTGTTCTCCAAAGAATGTCTTGAAATGAAAAGCAAAAGCAAAATAAATACTAACTTCTAACTAATTAACTACTAAGTTTTAATTTCAAGCTTTTACTTTAATGCAATTTACTTTTAGCACTCTATTTCATTTGCCATTATTCATATCATTCTAATTGTTTATGTTAATGCAATTTTTACTTTGTCCATTTGGACCGTATTGTGTGATATATTTTGTTTTTGTATACTTTGCTTGTTTGTGTGGTCTTTGACCATTAATGTACATAATAATAACAAAAACCCTAAAAAACTTTTGAGTGGACTGTTGGCTTGATCTTGGACAAATGGACTTAGAATCTAGGAAACCTTCCTAAGCTAAAGGACTTGGTCAATGCCAACTTGCTGAGAAATCAAGTGCTTGTAATTTGAACTTCATCTGACACATCTTTAAAGACATCCCTAAGTTCATCTACAACATGATCATTGTGAAGCTGTTATTTTGAACCTGTGACTTGTGGAATTCATCTGTTACATGGGCTATTTTGCAGAAGATCATGGAATGGATAAGCTTGGATGTGGCCATCTTTATTTGATGCCTTGCTTTTCAAGATAATATAGTTGTGCATTTGTGTGTTGCTTGATTCTAAAAGTCCAAGGGAATTCTGGGTTTCTATTGACATTCTTGTCTATTGGATTGCTACCCACTTGGTCAGATCTTTTCAACTCTTAACTTTTAATTTGGTGCATAGGATAGTCTCTTCATCTTCTCCCCATTTCTTTAATTTCAAAATCTCTCCCTCCATTTTTCAAAATCTTCTTTGTGTGAACTACTTTTGTTCTAAACTTTGACCAATTTTGCAAAAAGATAGAAACTTTGGCCTTATGCCATTGCATTTTCAAACTTCTTTTCTTAATCAAACTTGTAAATAAACTTAACTATACTTGACTTAAACTTTCAAAAAGCAAAAAAAAAGAACTAACACATTCAAACCATTTTTAGGCCTTTGTGCCTTTCAAACTTAATTTTTGTTAAAAGTAATGCATCTACTTTGAAATTTGTATCGCGAACTACGAGGTTTTGATCCCTCATTTTTATGTTGGTACGTAGGCACAAGACCTAAGGTCTTGTCAAACACAAAAAATATAATTAATAAATTCTTTTCTCATCCCCCCATTCTATTTGTTTGTAAACATCACTTTATACCAAGTACATATGCACACAAAAAGGGCTCCCTAGGAGTACCTAGGACACTTTGGGTGCTAACACCTTCCCTCTGTGTAACCAACCCCCTTACCCATGATCTCTGACTTTTTATTAGTTTTGATTTGAAAACTTCTTACTTTTGGGTTTTGTTCGTACTTTTTACCTTTTCCCTTGAAACAATAAAAGCGCGGTTGCGACTCTTGTTATTTGATCTCTAGCTTGTAAATAGCTTAATGATCATGAATTTCCTACTATAGTTTGGTACAGAGAGGGAGAAAAGGGGGAAGTGTTCTGTCTGTGTGAAGCAGATTGGTGCTTGGTGTGGACTAGCTGAAGGGGTGATGTGGTGTGTTCTGAGCACAAGCGCGTGTGTGTTTACTAGTTGCTATTTTTGCTAGTATTGTGTGTATGTTTACTTCTGCTGCTGAACTGATACTTTATTTGATTTCTTGTGAATGTATGATCTGATGTATGTTTTAGCCAAAATTTGCCAAAGGGGGAGTTTGTTGGTTCTATGTGTTGGCATCAATTTTGGCAAAACTTAGGGTTATCACAAGTTGTCACACGTGTTGTCTTGACATGTGATATCAGCTTCCTGCAGGATGTTTAAATATGGCTGTGCAGGATTTAGCTAAGATGTCAGCCCGATGTTAAGACATGTGTATACAGAACATTCAGTCTGAATGTTATGGATCTTGAGATTGCGCTTTTCATGCAAATCTGTGTGTGCTTATATGGAGAATGAATGCACTATTCAAGGAGTAATTTGATTTAAAACCAGAATGATCTATTTTCCAATAAGGGATGATTAGTTGCTGTTTCTTAGAAGATACGCAAGGAAAATAGAATTAGGGTTTTATGATGCCTAGGCCAATTCAAAAGCTTCTATTTAAAGGCCATGTAAAACCTGTTTTAAAGACACAAGAAACGAACGAAAGAGTGAGAGAGTTTTAGGGTTTTAGTCTTGTGTAAGCTTGTGTATTGTGAGCCATTCATTCATCTTAGTGATGTTTGAGTTTGACTGACTTTTGTGTTATAATTTTTCCACTCTAAGCTTTGAAGCACGAGTGTTTGTTTACTTGGTTGAAGCTTTTAAGCAAGATCAAGCATGTGTCCTTGAAGAGTGTCTTCTTTCTTTGTAATATTTATTTTTATATCACTGTTGTGATTGAGGGGGAGTGAGTAGGGTCTCATATCTAAGAGTTCTTATATAGAAGTCACACGGGTAGAGATTAGGTGAAAAGACTGTAAGTTAAAGTTGTTTACTGAGAGCCTTTGAACTAATTCTGTTTAGTGGATTTCCTTCCTGGCTTGGTAGCCCCCAGACGTAGGTGAGTTTGCACCGAACTGGGTTAACAATTGCTTGTGTCACTTGTTCAATTGTTTCTTTGTTTTTATCCTGTTTATATTTTAGTTGTTGTTCAAATATTAGTGTCGTGACATTACCTTCGACATCTCATATCTGATACCAGAATTTCAGTCCTTCTCAAATACTTAAGGATATTCTTGACAGCTACCCAATGAGCATCACCGGGATCAGATTGGTACCCACTCGTTGCACATAAAGCATACGAGACATCTGGTCGAGTACATAACATGGCATACATGATAGATCCTATTGCAGATGCATATGGAATCTTATTCATGTGATCACTCTCTTCCTTTGTTGAAGGGGATTGTGTTTTTGATAGACACAAGCCATGTTGCATAGGTATGAATCCTTTCTTGGAATCATGCAATTAAAGCGTCTCAGCACTTTGTCTATGTATGTATTCTGACTCAGGCCAAGCAGTTTTTGTTATCTATCTCTATAGATCCTTATTCCTAATATATAGGTTGCTTCATCTAGGTCCTTCATAGAAAAGCATTTCCCCAACCAAGACTTTACTTGTTGCAGGGTAGGGACATCGTTTCCAATGAGTAATATGTCATCTACATATAATACCAGGAAAACGATCATGCTCCCACTAACCTTCTTGTATACACAAGGCTCGTCTTCGTTCTTGATGAATCCATATTGTTTTATTGTTTCATAAAAACGAAGATTCTAGCTTCTGGAAGCTTGCTTCAATCCATAGATTGATCTTTGTAACTTACATATCTTTTGGGCTTCTTCTGGTATGTCAAATCCTTCAGGTCGTGTCATGTACATATCCTCAAGAAGATTCCCATTAAGGAAAGCAGTTTTGACATCCATCTGCCATATTTCATAATCATGATATGCAGCGATAGCAAGTAAAATCCGAACAGATTTAAGCATTGCAACTAGTGAAAAGGTTTCATCATAGTCAACCCCATGAATTTTTTTATATCCTTTTGCAACCAGTCTTGCCATATAGGTATGTACCTTACCATCCATGTCGGTCTTCTTTTTGAAGACCCACTTGCATCCTATAGGGTTAACTCCTACAGGAGGCTCTACCAAGGTCCAAACTTGGTTTGTGTACATGGAATCCATTTCAGATTTCATGGCTTCTAGCCACTTCTTAAACTCTGGACCATTTATGGCCTCTTGGTAGGTCGCAGGCTCATATTGATCCATGAGTAATACATCACCTTGATCAGTTATGAGATATCCATATCTCTCAGGTAGGTGACATATCCTACTTGACCTACGATGGTCTTGTTCTACTTGAGCAGGTTGCTCTTCCACAACTACTTGTGTTTCCTGTTCTAATTCCTCCATAGGTGTATTAATGCTTTGTGATTCTTGAATTTCTTCAAGCTCTACTTTCCTCCCACTGATTCCTTTGGAAATAAAATCCTTTTCTAGGAAAACTCCAGTTCGAGCGACATACACTTTGCCCTCAGAAGGATTGTAGAAGTAATACCCTCTTGTTTCTTTAGGATACCCCAAAAATAAGCATTTGTCAAATTTGGGCTCAAGCTTAGTTAAAATTTGTCGTTTCACATAAACTTCGCAACCCCAAATCTTCATGTAAGACATATGTGGTTTCTTACCACTCCATATCTCATGTGATGTCTTCTCAACCTTTTTGGATGGAACACAGTTAAGTGTGCAAGCTGTTGTCAATAGTGCATGTCCCTAAAAGGAGTTTGGAAGATCGGCGTGACTCATCATGGATCGGACCATGTCTAACAAGGTTCTAAGATACACCATTCCATTGGGGTGTTCCAGGAGGAGTAAGTTGGGATAGGATCCCACACTCTTTCAGATGGTCATCAAACTATAGGCTTAAATACTCACCACCTCGATCTAATCGAAGAGTTTTAATATTCTTACCTAGTTGGTTTTGTAATTCATTCTTGAATTCCTTGAACTTTTTAAAGGACTCTGATTTGTGTTTCATTAAATACACATAACCATATCTACTGAAATCATCAGTAAATGTGACGAAGTACTAAAAACCTCCTCTGGATGGTATGTTTAGTGGTCCACATACATCAGTATGTATGAGGGCCAAAAGATCATTAGCTCTTTCACCTTTTCATGTGAATGGATACTTTGTCATCTTTCCAATTAAACAAGATCTACATGTCTCATATGATTCATAATCAAAAGAGTCCAATAGTCCATCTTTATGGAGTTTGGAAATGTGTTTCTCATTTATGTGGCCTAATCGACAATGTCAAAGGTAAGTTGGATTTAACTCATTAGGTTATATCCTTTTAGTATTAATGTTATAAATAGGCATTTCAAGATCAAGGTCATATAGTCAATTGTTCATTTGTGCAGTAGCATAGAATATATCATTCAAATAAATGGAGCAACAACTGTTCTTTATTATAAATGAAAACCAAACTTGTCTAAACAAGAAACAGAAATGATATTCCTGCTAATTTCAGGTACATAATAAAAATTCTCTAACTGAACTATTAAACCACTAGGTAAAGTCAATACATAAGTCCCACGACTAAAGCATCAACCTTTGCTTCATTGCCAACTCGTAGGTCAACTTCACCTTTTGCCAAATCTCTACTCCTTTTTAGCCCATGCACATTGGTACAAATGTGAGAACCACATCCAGTATCTAATACCCATGATGCAGAAGTAGATAAATTAATTTCAATAACAAAAATACCTGAAGATGAAGTCTCTACTTCATTCTTCTTATCTTCCAGGTACTTTGGGCGTTTCTCTTCCAGTGTTCGATCTTACCGCAATGGAAGCAGGTGCCTTCCTTTGCTATGCCTCCACTAGGCTTCAAAGCAGGAGCAGTGGGTTTAGGTTTGGCAACTTCCTTGCCTTTCCCTTTATCACCCTGCTTGGTGGGTCTTTTGTTCAGTCGCTTTCCATTTCCGATCATCAGAATGGACTTCCCTTTTGACTTCAGATTCTGCTCAGCAGTTCTTAACATGGCTAGCAATTCAGGAAGAGATTTGTCCATATCATTCATATTGAAATTAAGGACAAATTGACTGAATCTATTTGACAACGATTGCAAGATCAAATCAGTCGCAAGTTCCTTTCCAAGGGGAAAACCCAACCTCTCAAGGTTCTCCACATACCCAATCATCTTGAGCAGATGGGGACCTACAGAAGCTCCCCCAGCTAACTTGCCTTGAAAAGGGATTTTAAAACTTCAAACCTTTCATGCCTTGCTTGCTCTTGATAGAGCATCTTCAGGTGTTCGATCATATCGAACACTGCCATGTTCTCATGTTGCTTTTGCAACTCTGAGTTCATGGTAACTAGCATGAGGCAAGCAGGTTCATTGGCATCATCGACATGCTTCTTATAAACATCTCTTTCTACCTTAGGTGCAGAACTAGGAGGTTCCTATTCAGGAACAGGTTTCTCCAAGACATATAGCTTTCTATCATGTTTGAGGAGAATCCTCAGATTTCGGTGCCAATCCAGAAAATTTGTCCCAGACAATTTTTCCTTGTCAAGGATTGATCGCAAAATGTTGTTAGAGGTGTTTGTTGTCATGGTAATCTACATGAAAATAATGAAAATATAAGTATCAATAACATATTTAATTAGGCCTTTAATTAAATATGCTCCCACTATTTTACTCAAAACAAATGACCCTCACCATTTGATTCGGAAAATCCCGTTGGAAGATTTTTTAGTGGGTCGAGATCCACATTTCACTTTTTTTTAGGCGGATTACACAAAACTATGTTATTTAGGTAGGAACTCCTTCCAATTGTATCTAATACAACTCTCAAATATTTTTGTTGGGTGAATAACTCCTTATTCCAATCCATCACATGGATCATTTCCAACTCTTGCTTCTACACATATATAATCTTATTATAATTTGTTTAGTTAAGTTCGACCCATTGTTTTATCAATTGGATATTACAATTATCCCATCACACCTTACTAATATAGAATATGCACCTCGCGTAGGCGAAACCTACATTATTCGATACTAGTCTTGATGAGTGCTAAAACTTGGAAAGCATAAACTTAATATTTAATTTGAGGGAATTTGCAATTATTCTGATCTCATCGGCTTATTTATCATATAAATCATCTCTCACATGCATCAGCATACATTCACATGCATCAACATACATAATGAAACAATTATGGCCCCTAGCGCAATTGTTCTCCCAGGCCAATGAGAGAACCTAAGCTAACCTAATAACAATCTAAGTTGTCCTCCTTTGATATTGTATTCTTCTCTTTCTTCATAACATTACATAAAAGAAACTCGTTTTACATACGAGGGAGTGAGATGAGAAAATAAGTTACATTAAGAGATTAAAAGAGAGGCACGACACGCAAGTCGTATTTTAAAATCCCAAAACAAAATAAAGGAAAACTAAGGCCATAACCGATCACCACAAGACAATAATAATAAACACATTATTATTATTAATTTAAATTATGTTAATTAATTAAAACCAAATTAAATTTCGACGATCGATCACACTACGCAGAGTTAGCCGGGGGTTCCGCTGCCCGGTTAGCAGACGGGGGTCAAAGGGGCAGCGCCCCCTGCTGGGTTGCAGGGGCAGTGCCCCGACGCAAAATTTTAATGAACAATTCATTTGAAATCCACATCGTTTTTTGCATCAACACTTGATACTTTAAAGCACAACTCTTGCGCAGTCACAATCCTAATTGCATGACTCTTTGACAGCACAATCCTTGTGCTGTCATGAACCCTAATGCATCAATTTCAGACTGTCAAACACACCTCAATTGTTAATTCAATATGATTGATCAACATGTCATTGCTTCACCATACTAATGTCAGATCAAGAAGCAAATGACCATTGACCGCTCAAAGGAAAACAACTATTAAGTGTTTGAATGAATGAAACAGAAACAGTATATCATATATATATCGTATTTTACATCAGGATTACTTCAATCTCAGTGCTAGCTGCTAAGAATGAAGGTTTTGAGTGAGTGAGAGAGAGAGAGAGAGAGAGAGAGAGAGAGAAATGAAATTGCAACTACACAAATGCTTCTTCACAGGGGTTCTATTTATAGAACCACTTGTGTGGGCTGCAAGTTAAAAAGCCCACTCAAGTGTATGTGGCCCATATCTTATGATATGCCAAAATTACTTAAGCGTGTGGTACCTTACCATATTTCGTATTCTACTTAAGTACACTGTACCTTATGATGTTCTACAATTCACTTAAATGCACCATACCTTACGGTGTTCCTTAGTTACTCTATCTCTCATCAATCCGTCCTTTTGTGTGTGACCTTGTAGGTTTTCGTGACATTAGCAATTATATTAAATCATGTATTTAACATAATAAACAGTGAGCGGTATCTAGAAACACATCAATGCTACCCAAGACACGAAAATGTCATGTGATCTGACAAATCCTTTTGTGATAATTCTTATGTGTATAATTACCCTTTTACCCTTATGTCTATATTGAACACAGGGCATAGACCGTGTCACCCTTGTCCAGTTCAATATTGGGCCCGTAGACATTTATCCTATTACGCAGGATGGGCAAATTCCATCTAGGTCACTCATGTCCCTCAGCATGCTTCGTGGAGTACCCATCAACTGTCTTTATGGTCATCCAGAACAATGTTTGATCAGCAATAAGGCACTCGACTCTACATCTAGGGTACATAGTGGTTTCAGGTGAAAGGGTGGTATACACCATTATCACCATGAGAATAACTTATGACACTTAGCATAACATTCTATATAGTATTCTCATAGCGGGTCAATCCAGTATAAATATTACTCTAAATATTCATACTTATGTTTAAGACTTGATAACTCCTAATCCATGATCCATGAGATGTGATCATCAGTTTATATACATAATAGTCTTAATGCTTTAATGTTATCCCACTTCACAACAAAGCTCGACTACGGATACTTTAAGAATAATGTCCTTATGTTTAATGGGATCTCATGATTAAGTCACACTTGATACATTAAACGGACTAGCTATTCTAGGGACTTTATTAAACAAGCATAATAAATAAAAAGCCTTTTATTATTAATAAATAATTCGATACAAGTACCAAAAGTATTGGCCTCTAGGGCTTACACCAACAATATATTCTCTCTTTGGTCTTCTACCAAATTTCAGGTAGTTATAAATCCTATTTTGCTTCATTTTTCCCCAGTATGTTATTCTTACCCTGTAACCGGTAATGAATATTCCTCTTTTTTCCTCAGCGAGTCATCCTTGATATGTTTACCTTAACCGGTAACAGATGTCCCTCTTCCCGAGTGTATTATCTTCCTACCCAGTAACAGGTGGCAGATAATATATCTCTTTTACTCCTATGTTGAAGATTTTTCTTCCACAGTTGAGTTTGGATTCATATTTCTTTATGAAATAGAATTTCCTTTTGTTTGTTTGGGTACTTCAACTTCGTTTTAATTTACTCTCTTCCCCAAGCGAATGTTTCTTGTTGTGTTGGTGTTATCCTGATACATGCAGATTTCCCCCAATCTCAGTCTTTCTATTTATTTATTTTCATGGAAATTCCCTCGTGTCTCCAGCAGTTTTTAAGTCGTAGCTGTCGCATCTCGAAAAATATGATTCCTCGCGATGATCGCGGAAAAAATTTATGTTCGAATAGAGTCGCCACCAAACTTTATTTATCCCAATGAAGGGATAGGAAAATATCAATAAAACCTTTAGGAAACGGAATAATGGTCGTCGCAACCATATTCGGGTTCGGGAGTGGATTACGTAAGGGGAAGGTATTAGCACCCCTTACGTCCGTTGTACTCAATGGGAACCTTTTAGTTCTAATGTGCGTTTAGAGTGTTAATTTATGTTTGTTTGTTATCTTTGGGTTATAAAATATTGAGAATAAAAATGGATGAGAACCTCAGAAAGGGGAAAGGAGAGGTTTTTTATTAGTGTGCTCGCGAAGATACAGCAATCTCCTGCCTACGTATCCTTATGGTATAATAAGGAAGTCAGAGCATTCGTAGTTCGGGGACTACGGTTGGTTGGTGTTTTTTAATGAACAATTGTTTAGATCGCATCCTAAAGGTTAAACGTTGGCTTGTCTACTTGTTCGCTGTGAATTTTGGCGAACAACCTCTGGTTTACCAAAACTTGTAGAATTGGGTTACTTGCAGGACCAACCACACAAATCCTAGGACATGTGCAGATCTAGATGACCTTGAAGATATCTAGAACAACTTTTGTATCTTTCATTTTGGTTCTCTGAGTATTTTACGTCGAAAGATGTTGATTAAAACGTTTAAATAGATGTAAATTTGACAAGATAAGGTAAATGGCAAAAAATAACTGACGAAATATAAAGTGTCGAAAAGAAAGTGCAGAAAGATAATTGACTGGAAAACGTAAAGGAAATTTGTAAAGAACTTTAAACTTTGTAAAATAATAACTTTGAAAGAATTGGTGTTTGTTTACACATACATGTTCCAAATATGACTCTTTTCTCTCACACGGGTACTTTGAGTATTTTCAGGAATTTTGTACAAGTAAATTTTCACACACCTTCTTTAGATAACAACTACCCTATTTATATACAAATAACATAACTGTTACTAACGACCAAATCCTAAAACTGTGACACATGGCTTTCTTCCTTTCGCCAGATGCTTCCACGCGTTTTCTGCCAAACGTCACAACTCTTTTGAATTTGAAATTTACACTTTACGTCGAAATGACGTCTTTCTCCAGGCTTTGTTGAATTGTTGAAATACTACAAGATCCTCCATGTCTGTCAAAGGTGCCTTTCCAGCTGCAGATATCTTGTCGAAATGTCGAAGCTTCAATTTTGTCGAAGTGTCGAACAACACTTATCAACCAAACCGTTTATCCCATGTCGTCATTTGTCGAAAGAACCATTCTGCATATCAAATCTCATGGCGTCGAAAACGCATGTATACAAATTACCCCCCAGCAAAGACGTTTCGACTGTTTTTCTGGAGAAACAGTCATTTGTTGTCAACCAGTGTTTTGATGCCATGTCATTTAATCTTTATCAAATCCCAGTCTGATAATCTCAATTTCCAACACAGATTCGTCATTACACTTTCTCCAAAATGTCACGTCTAGCCCACGTTCAGAGTCTACCTCCATCATTTCCTCACATCATGGTCTCTTTTCAACTTCCACCTCTTTAACATTCCCATCAGAATCGGCCACGTGTCCCACTATCATCATTACCATTCTAAAGCGTTTCATCATCTTCTTCCTATAAATACCCATAAACCTTTTTTCCTTAAACCCTTTTCCGTTTCAGAGCATTTTTTCTTCATACCCATTTCTTAAGCTTTCACATTTCTCTGAGAAATCTTCTTAAATCCCTCCTAACAATGGCGCCTCAAAAACCCTCAAGCAGCAAACATTCCAAGAAGAAACAAGACTCAACTTTCTCTCCAGTGCACGATTTAAAAGGACCAATAACTATTGGAAATCAACAGTATGTTCCAGAACCTCCAAATGAGAAAGAAAAGGAATGCATATATAAATCCCAGGTACTAATCCCTGCTCTTATTTCTGGAAACTGTCATGCTATGTTAGGTCCCCTTACAAATCCATAGATTAAACCAGAACGTTTAAGAGAATTTTTTCCATCTTACTTCCACACAAAACCCATAGGCGCTGGAAGAAAACCTCAGCCTAGAGAGGACGTTGTAGAACAAAATGACCCATCAGATGCTGGAGAGTTGAACTTAGCTTATCTAAATCACAATAGGATATTTAGAACCTGTCCATGGTCGAAAGACCCCTCTGACTACGTATCTTGGTTAGATAAAATCGAAAAGGTTAAAGGAACTTTTTGGAAAGAAGTAGGCATTTTCGACCTTATTCAGTTGTCGAGAGTAGGACCCAATATCTGTCCAAATATGCTTTTGGCTTCTCTCTACTTTTGGGATAGTACTTACAACACCTTTCATCTCCCTTGTGGGATGGTTACGCCTACCCTTTTCGACGCGGCAGCCATTGTTGGCCTTCATCCCAATGGTGTAGATTTCGACCCTACTGTCCTTAATGAAGATACCATTGCTTTCGAGACTAGCCTTGCTCCCTATTCTTTATTTACGTCCCATTATCATGACAAGAGCACCACTGAAGTTTCAGATGTCGAACACATAGCTTTTCTGACTTTATGGTTGTCCAAATATGTGTTCTGCTCTCGCTCTCTTCAAGTTGCCAAGAGATTTATCACCATAGCCAATCAGCTTCATGCAGGCACGAAACTATGTTTGAGCGAAATGATTCTGGCGAACCTTTACGAATCTTTAAGTGAGAGCGTACATTTTTTGAAAAACACCAAAGCCCAAGGTAAAATCAACTTATCAGGACCTTTCTGGATCTTGCAATTATGGCTTAATGCCACTTTTGAGGCTTCTCTCCCTATAGAGCCAGAGATAGATGAAGAAGAAGTGAGAAATAGAGTTGTCGAATGGCCAAGGTTGATGCAAATAACGCCAACTGATGAAGGGATTAGCCTTCGACAAGCTTTCAAAAGCTACGTCATGATGTTTGCCAAGAGGTATCAATTTACTTCGACCATGGCACCTTTTGCTGATAGAAGAATTGGACCTAAGTGGTTCACCCAACAACTGCCTTTGGAAATGCAGAAAGATGAAAATACATTTCTGAATGTTTGGGAATCATTCTTAACCCCTAGGCTCCTTTTTTCTTACCGTAACACCACTAAAACTCAAATTGCTTTGATAGTTTATCAACCCAACCTTGTTTCTAGATAGTTTGGTCTAATCCAAATCAAACCTCGACCTATATTCCCCAAGAAAGGGTCTATCATCTTTTATAATTCCCTTCATACTGAGGATGAGGGCAGAGAACTGTCGAAGAAACTGACTGATGACTCTCTCGACATTCGACCAGTTATATTTTGACCATCATTCCTATGTACTTCTGAGTTTGATGAATGGTGGAAAGATTATTATTCCAACAGATTTTTCGACGTAGCTGCCTTTGCTACACACTTGACAAACGCTTTCGCTTTTGTGCAGGATCGAACGAAAAAAGGTATTCAAAGACACGTTAGAGAGATACAGAAATTTCAAAAATATTTCGAAACTGTGTATAGACCTGATGATCTTAGTCGAACCATACACGAAGCAGCAGCAGAATTAAAACGTAAACTGACGGAGAAGTTTGAAAAACTGTCATTGCCCTCAAATCTTCGACCAGAGGCGCGCTATGCCCTGGCTTTCAGTTGTCATCCACCAAAGTTTCCTCCTTTGCCAACTGCTGACTTTGGGGTGGCATTTAGTTTTCCACTTCCAGATTGGTCCCTTTGTGGGGATTTTATGAAAATTCTTCGTCAAAAGTGCAAAAAACCTGCTGAGCGTGTGGTTCCGACTAAGTATCATCTGGACGAATACCTAGGACACCTTCATATTGGAATAGAACACGTTCGCGTGGAAGATCCCAGTTTTGAAGGTGTTCACAGAAAACATGACTTTTTCTTTTGTTATTCTAACTGTATTATCATGTATCTCTTACATTCGTTTTTAATCTCCTTTCTTTCCTTAGCCGTGAAGATCCCTACTAAGAAAGCTTCTGTCGAAGCATCACCCAGTGTTGCCAAGAAACTTTCGACAAAGGTACAAACTTTTATTCTTCTTATTTATTTTCTCTTTTCTAACACTAACTGGATTTGGTCTGCATGACTAGGTAAGTCAAAAACCCGCAATAGTCCAAAAGAGAAAGGGTGAAGAGGAGCAAGAAAAAGATCATGTTCCTAATGAAGAATCTGGTGACGAATCTCCGGAGCTAATCCCCCCTCCTCCTCAGAAGAAGAAACTTACAAAGGTCTCTTCCCAAAGATCTATAGTTAAATCAACCAGGAAAGATTCCGCAAGTACTCCCACTACTAAACTTCAGTCGAAAGACACGGAAAGTGGGAGATCCAGCTTTAATACTGAGATTCCTGAGGTAAGTTTCCTATTTCGACAGTATATATTCACCTTCCCTGCATCTTTTCTTCTAAATCTTGGAATTATTTTCAGGAACAAGTGGATGTCGAAAAAACACCTGAGAGAATTCTGGTAGAAACAGTCCCAGAAGAAGATAACCCCGCAAGTGATCCAATCAGGCAAACTGTAGCAGACTTCGACGCTACAGTGGGTGAAACTTCTGAGGATGACTCTCCTCCTCATCCAGGATTAGATGTTGCCACTCATGGTGATGACGCTGACATGGAGGCTAGGGTCGAAGATGATCATGAAGACGAAGCTGCCAAAGATGGGGACGACCAGTCGAAACATACAGAGGTTGAGCAAACCTTAGAGCGAAACATTCCACCTGCTCCTGGCCAGACCCAAGGGAGTGGCAAATCAACTGGTTCGACTAGCTTCTCTCGCGAGGAGCTCGAAAATCTCAAAGTGAAAAGACCCTTAGAGTATCTGAAGGCAATGCTTAGCGCCCGTTTTAATTTCCAAGATTCTTCTCAGAGCAGTTCGACTACTTCTGGGGCCACTTCTGAAGCACCATCACTTGGCAACATCTTGACCAAAATTAAGACGAAAATCCTTGATGTTGATTTGTTCAAAATTTTGGAAGAGAATTCCCTTGCTCACTTTGAACTTAAAAAACTTTTGAAACAAGTTAATGTCTTGGAAGCTTCTGCTGAAGTTGGAAGTTTTGTGATGGCGCTGATGACCCTTATTGACCTGGCTACTGCAGATCTTCTTCGTCAGAGGGATCTTACCAATCAAATCTCCTCAAAGTCTGAAACTCAAACTGCTGAATGGGATGCCGTTTCGACTTCGACTGACAAAGTTTCAAGGTTGCAACAGCTTTCTGAAACTTATGTCAAAGAAGTTGCTGCTTGTGATGACAACATCCAAAAATGGGAGAAACAGATAGCAGCACTTTAAGAAAAGATCTCCCAAGAGAAAAAACATAAGGCATCCATACAGCAACCTAGGCAGAACGAGATTGACGACGAGTTGAGGGTGGGTATTCGACATGCAGAGAAGGCCCAGCAACTTAGTCAAGAGATTGAGACTCTCTCTACTCACAAGAGTCTTTGTGATCATCGAATCCAGTTTCAGAGGCAGAAGTTCGCCACTTTGAAGGACACTTTTGCCAGTCTTAATTTGTAGTCGAATTAATTTTAACAGCTCTCAGCCCTTTGAGGTTTTCTTTGTAATAACTTTGATGCCATTTTTATTTGGCAAATCTTATCACAATTATATTTGCAATTATTCTATTATTATTTTTACTTCCTGCAATATTGGCTTATATTTTTTCAAATACTTGCCATTTATCCTTAGGATTCTCTCGTCCTTTCCTATTTCTTCTATCTCATACGCGCCATTTGAAAATATATTCAAAATCTGGAAAGGTCCTTCCCACTTAGGAGACCACTTTCCCATTAACTTATCCTTTCGATCCATAGGAAGGATTACTTTCCACACAAGGTCACCAATTAAGAAGGTCTTGAATTTACTTTTTTATTGTAAAACCTTTCGACTCTCTCCTTTTGTCTTCTTATTAGATCTAGCGCACGCAGCCTTTCTTCGTCTAGATCAACTAATTCATCCATCATCATACTCCAATATATATCTGATGGGATTTCATGATGCCTTTGCACTCTGACTGACTGCAGATATATTTCGACTGGTAAAACTGCATCATGCCCGTACGTCAACTTAAATGGAGTCGAATTCGTTGCTTCTTTAGGAGACGTTCGACAAGCCCACAAGACTTGATCTAAAGTCTAATGCCAATTTCTAGGTTTTTTCCCTACATGCTTCTTAATCAAATTTATCACTACCTTGTTGGCTGCTTCAACCTGCCCATTTGCTTGAGCATAGTAAGGTGTCGAAGTAAGGAGTTTAAAACCTGTTTCTTGTGCAAATTTCTGCATGTTTTTGCCAGTGAACACAGATCCTTGATCTGTTGTTATTGTTTTAGGTATCCCAAATCTGTAAATTATGTACTTTTGGATAAAGTCTATGACTGCTTCTTGATCCACGTTTACCAATGGTATGGCTTCAATCCATTTAGTGAAATAGTCTATCCCAACCAAAACGTACCTTTGTCCTTTTGAAGAGGCTGGTCGAATTTCCCCAATCAAGTCCAAAGCCCATCCTCTAAATGGCCACGGCTTTATAATTGAATGCAACTCACTTGCAGGGACATGAGGTATGCCTGCATGTACTTGACATTCCTGACACCCTTTTGCAAATTCGACACAGTCTTTCAGCATTGTTGGCCAATACATTCCTTGTCGAAATAATAGCCACTTCTTTTTGTGACCTGCCTGGTGTGCGCCACACGCTCCACTGTGTACATTCGACAAAGCTATGTAGGCTTCGTCTTCACCTAAGCATTTCAACAAAACTTCTTCTGCAGTCTTTTTGAACAATTCGTTTCCAAACAATACATAACTCAAAGCTCTGTATTTTATCTTTCTTTCTGCTTTCTGATTTGGGTCTTGTAGATAACTCTTGATAGACTTTCTCCAGTCTGTAACTCCTGAATCATCTATGTTGAATATCTCAAAGTTTTGTTCCTCCCCGTATCCTAATTTTATTGACTCCAGATCTGATGGGGACAACTTGGTGGACACGACTCTTCCTCTGACTTCAATAGCTTCTTCTAACTTTCCCTTCGACACTTTATATCCAGATGCTAGTTGAGCAAGATCGTTCGCCTCTTGATTCTCCAGCCTGGGAATGTGCCTGAGGGCCACATTGTCGAATTCCTTGAGAAGTCTATTGGCTATTACAAAGTACATGATTAAATTTTCTTTCACGCATTTATACTCTTTCATCAACTGCTTTATCACCAGTTCAGAGTCACCCATTATTTCGACTCTTGTTGCCCCCAATTTCAACAAGATTTCAAGTCCAGTGATCAAAGCTTCATATTCTGCTTCATTATTTGAACACGGATTTTCAACTTTGTACTTGAATTTTGTTGGAATTCTGTCAGGAGAAATAATCAGCACCCCAACGCCAGTTCCATTTTTGTGACTGGAACCGTCGAAATACAGTTTCCAAGGTTCTAATTCGACATATTCCACATCTTCGTCTATAGAGTGGTCGGCTATGAAATCAGCGACCACTTGTCCTTTCACAGCTTTTAAAGGCAGATATTTTAAGGAATATTCTGTTAATGCTAAAGCCCATTTTCCAATTCGACTATGTAAAATAGATTTAAATAACATGTACTTTATTACGTCGAAATGGGAGGAAATGTATACATCAACAGGTTTTATATAATGCTTCAATTTCATACAAGAGAAATATACACATAGACATAGTTTTTCTATAACACTATATCTAGTTTCAGCATCATTCAGGACTCTACTGAGATAATAAATGGCTCTTTCGACGCCATTTTCATCTTCTTGACACAACATACTTCCTAATGTTTTGTCTGATGCCGAAACGTACAATCTCATACTTCTTTTTCTGCAAGGAGACATCAAGATTGGGGGACTAGCCAAGTATTCCTTGATTTTGTCGAAGGCCGCTTGCTATTCCTGCCCCCATGTGAAGTCTTCCTTCTTTAGTCGAAGTAGTGGAGAGAAAGCTTGCGTCTTCCCACTGAGATTGGAGATGAATCTTCTGAGAAAGTTGATTTTCCCTAGCAGAGACTACAACCCCTTTTTGGTTGATGGCGCTGTCGCCTCCATTATAGCTTTGGCTTTGTTTTCGTTTATTTCGATCCCCTTCTTGTGGACCACAAAGCCTAAGAAATCACCCGCCTGCACACCAAAAGCACATTTAAGTGGGTTCATTTTCAAACCAAACTTCCTCATCCTTTCAAAGGATTGTCGAAGATGATCTATATGACTTTTCCCTGAAACAGACTTAATCACAATGTCATCAATATACACTTGCATGAAAGTTTCAATGAAGTCATGAAAAATGGAATTCATAGCCCGTTGGTAAGTTGCTTCAGCGTTCTTTAAACCGAAGGGCATTACTACCCATTCGTATGTTCCTATTGCTCCAGGACAACGGAACGCCGTTTTAGGAACATCTTCCTCTACGATAAAAATTTGATTATAGCCAGAGTATCCATCTAACATACTTAAGTACTCATGGCCGGCTGCAGAATCTATAAGGATTTCTGCCACTGGCATAGGATATTCATCCTTTGGGGTAGCCGAGTTTAAGTCTCGAAAATCAATGCATACCCAAAGTTTGCCATTTTTCTTAATTACTGGAACAATATTTGCAATCCATTCGACATACCTAGTTGTGCGGATGAACTTGCATTTTAGAAGTCTTTCGACCTCTTCTTTTATTTTCGACAGAATCTCTGGTGCGAAGCGTCTTGGAATCTGCTTTACTGGCTTCTTTCCTTCCATTATTGGCAACTGCAATTCGACCAGGCTTCTGTCTAGACCAGGCATTTCGTCGTAGTCCCACGCGAAACAGTCTTTGAATTCTTTCAGCAACTGGACTATTTCGACTTTGAACTGGGGGTCCATTCGCGCGCTTATGTAGGTTGGTCTATGCTCCGCCCCCACTCCTAAGTTTATTTCTTCCAACGGATCCTGCGCCACCATCTTCTCGTTAGTTGACACTGGATCTTTTTCGAACCCTAAAGGTTCCTCGTCGTAAATGGCGTCAAGCTTTTGGTGTTGCCATTCGCCTATTTGGTTGTTATCATGATCTTCTGCAACGTCTCTTTGGGGACATTGTTTGTCGGAGTTTTCTTTCTTGGCTTCGACAGCCATGTATTTTACTTCAGCCTCAAGGGCCTCTTTGAGTTTGTTTTCGGCTATGTAAGCCGTAATTTTTTCGAGCGCCGATTCTTCACTCGTCATCGTCAAACTCGCTTCCCCATCTTGTTGGCGCTATGTGAGTAGTTCCCCACATGTAGGTTTCGCCAATCACTTCTTTATCCCACTGGAAACCATGCGTAGGATGAAGGTACATGGAGCAGTAGGCATTGTCTGTCGCCTTTAAATCAAATTCGGCTGGACTGCATGGAGGTATGTGAGCCAGGTTTTTGTCGAAGCTTTGGCTGTTGACATTGTTTATCTCTGTCATGAAGTAGCTTTAATCTTCCTCAATGTTTTCGACGATCCCGTCTGGCCTCCATATGGCTATTCGCTGATGCATCGAAGAGGGTACGGCTCCTATGCCATGAATCCACTCCCTTCCCAGCAGTAGGTTGTAGTTTGCCCTCGAAGCGATAACCATAAACATCGTTGGCCTCGTTATGGTTCCGACCGTCAGATTTACCTGGATAACTCCCATGGTGGTTCCTACTTTTCCTTCATAATTTGACAGCACCATGTTGTGAGGTTTCGCGTCTGAATCGTCTTTTCCAATCTTCTTCAGCATGTAATGGGGCATCAAATTCACTGCTGCTCCCCCATCCACCAGTATCTTATTCACACCGACATTCTCCACCTTTCCTTTTATGAACAAAGGTTTCAAATGCGCTTTCATGGAGTCGTCTGGTCTTTCGAAGAAAGCATTCTACTCTTCGACGCACCCGTTATTCATCACGTAGTAACAGACGGGCTTGTGTGCCATTGTTTCCTCTTCCATCTCGTCTTCTTCGTCTTCGACCTCCATGACTCTATCATAGTCTCTAGGGAGAACAGAGACCACGTTACAGATCACGTTGAAGGATGATTCTGAGTCAGAGTCAAAATTGTCGGTTACTTCGTCATCTTCCTGCATCTTCGCCTTCGACGCCACTGGTTCGACAGTGCTGCCCGGATTGATCTGGAGGGGAGTCTCTTTTCTGCTCCTTGTCTGACGATTGTTGTTAGATTCTGCTTCATCTTTTCCATTCATGTTCTTTTCTGCAGCCTCTATTTCCGCCCTCTTCTGCCTCTGGAACCTCCTCCATTGGGATCTGGACATGGGGTTTTTGCCTTTGTAATTCTCTGAAGGATATGGTCTCGGCTTGTGCTTTTCCGTTTCCTTCTTGCATTCCATTGAAGCGCCTCTTTGAACCTCAAATTTTCCCCATTTTTTCTGCCCTTGGGCATCTCTAATGGGTTGAACCCATTTGTCGTCCGTTGCTTTGTTAGACGGTTTATAGGTGTTGTGGCGTCTTTCTCCATGCCTCCACTGGTGGTGATCACTTCTCCTTGGGTCGTATCTTACTGTTCCCCAATTCTCTTTCCTCTTGGTTTTATCCACTGCTTCCAGGTTGGTCGCTGCCTTCCTGTCGAAGACTGCACTATAGCGTGGGCATAGCATTACTTCGGTTTTCATCCTTTGGCACCTCTTGATGAATTCTATTAAGTTTTCCTCCTCTTTCGGATACGCCAGCCTTTGGTACTCCTTTCGACGATGATCTTCGCCCACTTCGGCCTGGTCCTTCTGAGATATTTCCACCATATTTACCCCAACGCTTCATTCGTCAGCGATGCTTAATTCCTTCATCTTCCTAATGAGTCTCTCTTCTTCGCCTTCGACGCCTTTTGGTGTTTGGTCGAACTCTTTCTCTGGGCAGCAGCACCAAGATATGTTCTTGGGACCATGTTTGCAACAACATTTGTTCCAGTTTCTTCTGGGGTCTTCCATTGTCCTACGAAGAATCCCACTGACCACAGGCTTCGAAGGACCGTTAGCAGCTTCCGCTTTGATTTTTGTGACTTCTTTACTGAAAGGCCCCATAGTGCTGATGCAGTTTGCGACACCACCTTTCTTCGTTTTGTCATAATCAAGGCCTTCAGCAGCCTTGTTTTCAATAATGAGGTCTTCAGTAACCTTCTTTTCCTCAACTGTTTCTTCATTGTTGTCTGAAGAAACATCTCCCCAACCGCTTGGTTGGATTGTGTTGATGTCGATCTGAGAGCTTGCGGGCACATTGTACTTCACAAGATAATCATACTTCCCACTTGGCTGTCCCAAGCGGTCCCAGTTCTCTTCTTGTCGAAACTTCACATCTTCGACAGTATCATCATTATCCTTCTTATCGAAACCTTCAGTAGTTTCCATCCTTTTCTGGTTGTCGAAGCCTTCAGTAACTCCCACTTTGTTCTGGCTTGTGAGATCATCAGTAATCTCGACCATGTTGATGTTTGTGTCGAAACTTCCGGGAGCCTCCACCATCTCCAAATTGCCATCAGGAGCAACTTCGATCTCCACCATGTTCACGATGGATGGTTCAGCATAGTGGGCTTCGACTGGCTGCATGGGGTTTGAATCGACCCTCATCTGCTGTTTTGGTTTGTCACCAAACTTCAGCCTTCCGTCACGGATAGCATTTTGAACGAGATCCCTGAAAAGGAAACAACGAGACGTTTTATGGCCCAGAAAATTATGGTATTTACAAAAACCTCTCTTTTTCTATTGTTCCATAGGCGGTTCTTTAGCGCCTGGAGGTTTTATTAATTGACCATCTTTAACCAATAGATCGAAAATTTCGTCACATTTGGTGATGTCGAATGTATAAGTCCTTTTGGGGAACTTATCGTTGGTTTCGACTGGGTTTCCATTCGACGGAGTTAGTACTTTGCACGAATAAGGTGGGCCTTGCTTCAGTTCTGCTAGGTCAATCTCTTGTTCGTCGAAGTTACTTGGTTCGTTTTCGTCGTACTCATTATCTTGGCGAACCCCTACGTAGGCCACCCTTTCCTTTTTATTCTTATTTACTCTGACTTTTTCGTCCCTTAACCTTTCTACCTGTCTCACTCTATCTGTTAATTGTGCCATATCCCTCAGATACTGGGTATCTAGTTTCTTCCTTATAGAATAATCTAGTCCCCCTGCGGCCATTTCGACTAACTCATGTTCCGGCACCGGAGTGAAACATCTAGCCTTTAGTAATCTGAACCTATTTAAATAATCGTCTATTGGTTCTGAGTGTTTTCTCTTAACACTGGCTAATTCTTTCAGACTTATTTTCGTTTGTCCCATGTAGAATTATTCATGGAACAACCTCTCTAATTGGGTCCACGTATATAC
Source organism: Lathyrus oleraceus (assembly GCF_024323335.1). Lineage (NCBI taxonomy): Eukaryota > Viridiplantae > Streptophyta > Magnoliopsida > Fabales > Fabaceae > Lathyrus > Lathyrus oleraceus. The sequence goes on from NC_066581.1 coordinate 58,338,415, forward strand.
TGAGTTTGCAGGCAAAGATGTAAACCATGTAAACGCGTTTTTTGTCAAAGAACTGGGGAAATATTTTATTTTCAAATTTTCGTTACGGGCTATTTCTCCCGCTTCGATCAGATAACGTGCCACATGTTCTATGGTGGACTCACTAGTGTCTCCTGAGAATTTTGTGAACTTGGGGACTTTCCATCTTGGTGGCAGTTCTTCTTGCAGAATATATTCCGACAACGGGGAAGCGTAACTGGGCCTTTGTAGTCCCATGTTCATCCCATTTTGTGCCATTATCGTTTCGACCATGGCTACCAAGTTGTTTTCGACAGGCGGATTATTATACCGTATCCGTTGTTGCAACACAGCATCCGCGTCTTGGCCTCTCTGGATTACTATCCTTCTAGGCTCTTGTGGAATAGGGATTTCGACACGAGGCTGTTCGACTACATCCTCTTGGTTCCTGACGTTTATCTGAGGATTGTCTAACGGTATTTGGTTTATCGTAGGCTCTTCTTGGACCGCTACCCCTGGGTTATGAACCCCTGGTTCCCTGTGTCGAGTTTGAGGGACTCCGAAAAAGTCAGCAATGTGCGTCATTTGCGCTGCCAACAATTGGTTTGTTTGGGTGGTGTTTTGTATTAGGGGGTTAAACACCGCTCCCATTTGTTGTGTCAACATTTGGACCATATCATGATTACTCTTGTCCATTTGTTGTCTAATTACTTGCGCCGAATTATTTGTTATCGGCGGCACGTAAAGTGGTTGTTGATTTAGTCTACTCATGTTCCCTCCATATCCTGACCCTTGTAAAGGTGAAGACATATTGGCCATAGAATCAGAATACACTACTGGGGAATTGTGTAGATTTGCCATTACTGAAGTTGGCATTCCAAATGGTTGTTCCCTACCAGGCAGAGGCATGGTGAAATTTGTCATAAAGGGCCTAGAAGTATTTCCCACAGGAGGGGGTGTCCCAACGGGCATTTGTTGTGCCATGAAGGACGAACTAGGCGCATTTTGCGATATTGAAACCGCTGGTATTGATCTTGTTGACGAAGGTATAGCCTCTGACACCGGGACTGATCCTACGTTGCCTCCTGTCGAAGGGACCGGGTTGGATACTGGGACGACTTCATTTGGATTAAAATTATTTGGATTATTTGGCTGACTCGCCATTTTCCTTACTCTTGTTCTTTTAGGTATTTCTACGTCGGATACGGCCAATTACCGCTTCTTAGTCTCATACAACGAATAAACACTTTGACTAACGGTTATCTAAGTTTCTAGATTTCTGCACAGTCCCACTGGGCGTGCCAATTTGTTCGCTGTGAATTTTGGCGAACAACCTCTGGTTTACCAAAACTTATAGAATTGGGTTACTTGCAGGACCAACCACACAAATCCTAGGACATGTGCAGATCTAGATGACCTTGAAGATATCTAGAACAACTTTTGTATCTTTCATTTTGGTTCTCGGAGTATTTTACGTCGAAAGATGTTGATTAAAACGTTTAAATAGATGTAAATTTGACAAGATAAGGTAAATGGCAAAAAATAACTGACGAAATATAAAGTGTCGAAAAGAAAGTGCAGAAAGATAATTGACTGGAAAACGTAAAGGAAATTTGTAAAGAACTTTAAACTTTGTAAAATAATAACTTTGAAAGAATTGGTGTTTGTTTACACATACATGTTCCAAATATGACTCTTTTCTCTCACACGGGTACTTTGAGTATTTTCAGGAATTTTGTACAAGTAAATTTTCACACACCTTTTTTAGATAACAACTACCCTATTTATATACAAATAACATAACTGTTACTAACGACCAAATCCTAAAACTGTGACACATGGCTTTCTTCCTTTCGCCAGATGCTTCCACGCGTTTTCTGCCAAACGTCACAACTCTTTTGAATTTGAAATTTACACTTTACGTCGAAATGACGTCTTTCTCCAGGCTTTGTTGAATTGTCGAAATACTACAACATCCTCCATGTCTGTCAAAGGTGCCTTTCCAGCTGCAGATATCTTGTCGAAATGTCGAAGCTTCAATTTTGTCGAAGTGTCGAACAACACTTATCAACCAAACCGTTTATCCCATATCGTCATTTGTCGAAAGAACCATTTTGCATACCAAATCTTATGGCGTCGAAAACGCATGTATACACTACTCTCTGCGGAGGCTTAAGCACTGGTTTGTTATGCGCATTAGAAAGGATTAAATAGTGTTCTTTTTGAAAGGAGTTTTGATCACGCAAGGGTGACAAGCTGGATTAATATGTTGGATATTTTGTTTAACTGGTTTCAATCGCACGAGGGCGAGGACATATAAATTTGATGTGTTGAGACATTTTTGTTGGATGACAATTACTCGGATAGTCGAGTAAGACAACTCGTATCCTAATAATCGGGAAAGGGAATAGAAGACTCTAGACCACCTTCTTTTCATCCTTTTGAAGGATTTGGTAATAATTAAGGTGTTTTGAATGGATGACGAATACTCGGATAATCGAGTAAGACAACTCGTATCCTAATAATCGAGAAAAGGAATAGAAGACTCTAGACCGCTTTCCGTTTCATCTGAGTGATTATGAAAATAGGTTCGTGTACGGTTAACGTTTTTTTTAGAATAAACAACAAGTGCTCGAATGGCTGAGTAAGACAACTCATATCCAAGCATTTGAGGAGAGGAATTGAAGACTCAAGACCATCTCCCTTTTCATATAGTTTATTATGAAATGATTTGACTAATTTATTAATTTGCGGAAAAATGACAATTGTTCGACTGACCGGGTAAGAGAGCTCGTATTCAAACAATTGAGGAGAGAAGTTGAAAACTCAAAGTCATCTCCCTTTTCATTTAGCTTATCATAAAAGTATTTTGCTTTAATCGGGTTTAAATTTTTTTTAAGAGAAATGACAATTATTTGACTAACCGAGTAAGAGAACTCATATTCAAATAATCGAGGAGAGGAGTTGAAAACTCAAAGTCATCTCCCTTTTCATTTCCAAATTATGAAAATAATTTGATTAGGTTAAGTTTGGGCGAGATAGAAATGACGATTAATTGACTAACCGAGTAAGAAAATCCGTATTCAAATAATCGAGGAGAGGAGTTGAAAACTCAAAACCATCCCCCTTTTGATTTCTAAATGAAATAATATTTGATTGTGATTGGGTATTTTAATTGAGTGTGAATAAAAATGCTCGATATTAGATCGAGGTTTGAATTGGTGTTTGTGAATAAATTGTATTTTATTGAGTGAATCAATCATCTACTCGATTAAAATCGAATAGGTCTCATTGTAAGAAAGCCCAAGAGTAAGCTATGTGAGGTTGATGGCGATGCTTTTAAAAGCGATCGTCTTACAAGGGTGTCTAAAAATGGACTCGTTATTAAATCGAGAATTGTATGATTTATTTGTGGTTTGAAGTTGTTTTGAATTGATGAGATTGAAATGGTTTAGTTTAAGGAAATTGAAATGGTAGTGAAATAAATTGATCAATATTTAATTAACAAAATTAATTGATTAAAATTCGATTAAATCGTCTAATTAAGGTAATTAAAATTAATTATCAAAATTGTTTGATTAAAAATTAATATAATCAAATGATTAAGTTAATTAAAATTAGTTAACAAAATTATCTAATTTAATTCAAACTTTAATTAATTAACTTTAAAAGAAATAAGTGACAATATTGAATATAAAATATTAAATTGAATCGGCCACCATGTGCTCATAAACCGGTTTGTACATAGCGACAACGGAGTTGAAATGTCGTATGCAAGAACCGAAACGCGGTGAAATAGTCTGTTAATTTATTGAAATTTAGGCAGCATAACGGCATGAAATTGCCGAATCCAACGATTGAAATTTCGATTAAAAATGCAATGGAATTAAACAATAGCAATACACATTTATTTACAGCATCGTATAGTCATTACAATATTTAAATATTTAAATGTAATACATAATTTACAAGTACACAAACTCAACACCAAAACTGAAACGAAATAAAACTTGTATATGATGTGCATATGAGAATAAAATATAAGAATTATATTACTATCATATGATTAAGTTCCAAATTTTGAAAGAAAAAAAAAGTGACTAGTTTATTCTATATGAAATTTCTACTTTATACTAGCATATTATATGATCTGTATATATAATACCAAAAGCACTACACAACCACTTTGTAATTAAAGAAAAATGTATATACCTTTTTTAAAAGAAAACAATAGACAATTAAAACTATTAATATTCAAAAGTTTAAAAATAAATAAAATAATTTGAAAGAAAAGAAGAAGAAAAAGTTACACGGTGGATCTGAGTTGTGATATGGTTTTGCGTCACAGCGGGAATATGTTCAGCAGTGGTCTTGGTGGTTTCGTCGGTGAGGGAGCAAGGAGATTTGGTGCGTGTGGAGACGAAGAAGATGTTGTTGTCGATGAATGGTATTGATGAACGGAGGACGGGATGTGTTTTGGATGGAGGTTGTGACGGTTTGAACGGAGGAGCACGGTGGTGTCGTGGTGTTTTCGGTTGTGGAAGAGCAGATGGAGGCGGATGAGATGCTTTTAGGAGGCGGAGGAAACGATTTTCGGCTGGATTTAGAGAGGAAGATGGATGTGGTCTTGGTGTGTAGTGAGGAAGAAGAATGTGTGGTTGTGTTTGTTGTTGTTGCTGTTGACGGTGGTTTTGTGTTGAGTGAGAGAGTTTCTTTTAATTTTTCTTTTCTTTCTGTTTTCTAGAGAGAGTCTGTATGTGGAGAGTCAGTGGTTATGGGTGAGAATTATGAGTGAGTTCTTTTATTTCATTTTTTTTCTTTGTTACCGTTGGAGACTTTATTTATTTCTTTTACATCTTACCGTTGGAAGCTATGTATGAGAGAGAGAGAGAGAAATTTCTTTTACTTATTTTCAAATTTTCTTAAATAATAGTATTAACTAAATCCTAATTTTGATTGGATAAATTGGATAAATGTGGATTGCTAATAATGACCACTGATTAATTTGAACCGATGGCTTGGATTGAATCAAAGAAACACATCTTTTTAAATAAATTAAAATGCCTATAATATTGTTTTTATATGATTTAATCGTTTTAAAATAATTTAAATCAATTGAATCAAATAAAATTCACAACTTTTTAAATAATCATGATAAAATTAAAATAATAACATGGAAAATTTTATTTATTCAATTTGACTATTTTGACGAAAGAACAAAATTAAAACGACAAAAAATGAATAAAAGTCGGGCAAAAATTTGCTCAAAAAATTAAATCGGATGCATGAAAATGATCAGTGCAAAATATACTTATTGAAAAAATACAGCGTTCCTTCAAATTTTGAAATAAGTTTGCACCGGTTAAAAGGCTCAGGCGGGTCAAAACGCAACTGAAACAGCTGCTGGAAATACAACGAGCACACCAGGTTAAACTACATGAACTGTAGATTAATAATACTGGGGCCTGCAATTTTAATTTCGAAACTTTTTATCCGCTGATTTTGTTCGTACATGAGGAAATGATTCAACCGATTTGTCTGTATTTTCAATAAATTTATTTTGACTGATATTTTAGTTATTATTCATGATGGAATGCATGTCATGCTGTGCATATGATGCAAATTAAAAATGAAATCGATTTTACAAAAATTTAAATATGCCCGGACAAAATTGGGGTATGACAGCTGCCCCTATTTCATTATCTTGAACTAGAAGGTAAGAATGACAACAGTCTTCGTACATTCGTAGTGGAAGGTAATTAAATATGAAAAGACCCAAATTTTGTCCTTGGAAATGCAAGGAAGAAAATATAGGAAGAAAATGCAGTGAGAAATAGTGAGAGACGTTATCCTAAAGTAACATGGAACAGCCAACACTTTTTGGGAGTCGTCAGAATAGTATTTTGGACGTCATAGTCGAGATATGTTAGTAATGCAATGACATCCCTAGCTAAATCTCAAGATTTTTTAGGATGCTAGACCAGTATAAAGAAAATCTGGCATGAGACTCTTCATATTGATGAAGCAGCATCTCAACAGTAAAAGTGAGATTCTCTGTATCGAGTCGAAACAACATCTTATATGATAGAATTAAGATGTTCCAGCAAGGGAAAGATACCTTAATTGAATCTAAGACTCTCCGAGGATATTAGAGCAGTATCTCTAAAAAAATCTGAAATGAGACTCTTCATATTGATGAAGCAGCATCTCAAATAGTAAAAATGAGATTCTCTGTATCGGGTCGAAACAGCATCTTATATGATAGAATTAAGATATTCCAGCAAGGGAAAAATACCTTGATTGAATCTAAGACTCTCCGAGGATATTAGAGCAGTATCTCTAAAAAGAATCTAAAATGAGACTCTTCATATTGATGAAGCAGCATCTCAAACAGTAAAAATGAGATTCTCTGTATCGGGTCGAAGCAGCATCTTATATGATAGAATTAAGATATTCCGAACAAGGGGAATGATACCTTAATTGAATCTAAGACTCTCCGAGGATATTAGAGCAGTATCTCTAAAAAAATATGAAATGAGACTCTTCATATTGATGAAGCAGCATCTCAAACAGTAAAAATGAGATTCTTTGTATCGATTCGAAACAGCATCTTATATGATAGAATTAAAATATTCCAGCAAGGGAAAAATACTTTAATTGAACCTAAGACTCTCCGAGGATACTTAGAGTAGCATCTCTAAAAAAATCTGAAATGAGACTCTTCATATTGATGAAGCAGCATCTCAAACAGTAAAAGTGAGATTCTCTGTATCGAGTCAAAACAGCATCTTATATGATAGAATTAAGATATTCCAGCAAGGGAAAGATACCTTAATTGAATCTAAAACTCTCCGAGGATATTAGAGCAGTATCTCTAAAAAAATCTGAAATGAGACTTCATATTGATGAAGCAGCATCTCAAACAGTAAAAGTGAGATTCTATGTATCGAGTCGAAACAGCATCTTATATGATAGAATTGAGATATTCCAGCAAGGGAAAGATACCTTAATTGAATCTAAGACTCTCCGAGGATATTAGAGCAGTATCTCTAAAAAAATCTGAAATGAGACTCTTCATATTGATGAAGCAGCATCTCAAACAGTAAAAGTGAGATTCTCTATATCGAGTCGAAGCAGCATCTTATACGATTGAATTAAGATGTTCCAGCAAGGGAAAAATACCTTAATTAAATCTAAGACTCTCCGGGGATATTAGAGCAGTATCTCTAAAAAAATATGAAATGAGACTCTTCACATTGATGAAGCAGCATCTCAAACAGTAAAAATGAGATTCTCTGTATCGAGTCGAAGCGGCATCTTATATGATAGAATTAAGATATTCCAAACAAGGGAATGATACCTTAATTGAATCTAAGACTCTCCGAGGATACTTAGAGCAGTATCTCTAGAAAACAAATGAGATTCTCTGTATCGAGTCGAAGCAGCATCTTATATGATAGAATTAAGATATTCCAAACAAGGGAATGATACCTTAATTGAATCTAAGACTCTCTGAGGATACTTAGAGCAGTATCTCTAGAAAACAAATGAGATTCTTCAAATTGATGAAGCAGTATCTCAAACAGAGAGATGAGATTCTTCAGATAAATGAAGTAGTATCTCGAATATTCGTCTGTTGGGGGAACTTTAAGAAAAGACTCCTTTTGAGGGAGACGTACTGGAAATGCTCTACAGGGGAAAAAGCTCATAAGAGACTTTTTAGGGTAACCTCTGCTTGGGGAGCAATGTTTGTAAAGAAAAATGCTGGGAATATCATTTTTAATCATAAAGTTGAACAATGACTTACTGAGAAATAATTCTACGAGCACATGCAGGGAAATAACTTTATTTGGAAATGAGAAATATCCAAGATATACATGAATGACCTTGGATCCTGATATTTTAGTGTGATTTTTGTATGATGTTCCACTTTAGGTGGGAATACCATGCATGGGATGATGCATGAGATGCATGTAAGTATGCAATTGCTGGGGATATTTGGCTGTGCATGCAGGAATGCGAATGATTTTTGTTTTGTTGAAATTCCCATTTTGTGGGAGTATTATGCATGAGTATGCTGATGATTGATATGACTGTGTTTTTTTGAATTTTCTGTTTGGTAAGAAAACCATGTATGGATGATTCGTGTGATGCATGTGGGAATGCAACTAGGTAATTGGATTTTTTTGTAGGGTTTAATTCTTGATTGCCAATGAGGTTGGACTTTAAATGGGAACTGCCAGATGAGAACTGGTCAAGGAGATTGAACTGCTAGATGAGGACAACACTCGAAGGGTATGTTACTAGACACGAACTGGTGAAAATAATTGAAATGTCAGACGGGACTGAATTTGTTTTTGTTTATCAGACAGGAACTGATTTTTAAAGTAGGCTACCATATGAGAACTGGTGAAAATAATTGACTACCAGACGAGAACTGGTATTGAAATAAGTGACCTACCAGACGAGAACTGGTATTAAGAGATAATTTACCAGACGAGAACTGGTATTAAGAGATAATTTACCAGACGAGAATTGGTATTAAGAGATAATTTACCAGACGAGAACTGGTATTAAGAGATAATTTACCAGACGAGAACTGGTATTTGGTAAATGATTTGTCATGCAAGAACTGATTTTTGATATAGTTCGCCAGACGAGAACTGGACTTTGGAAATAAATCACCAGATGAGAACTGGACTTTGGAAATAAATTTCCAGACGGGAACTGGGCTTTGAAATGAATTGCCAGACGGGAACTGGGTTTTGAAATAAATTTCCAGGCGAGAACTGGACTTTGAAAAAGGTTTCCAGACGGGAACTGGGCTTTTGAAATAAGTTTCCAGACGGGAACTGGGCTTTGAAATAAATCCCCAGACGAGAACTGGACTTTTGAAATAAATTGCCAGACGGGAACTGGGCTTTGAAATAATTTGCCAAACGAGAATTGGACTTTGGCGTCAGATTTTGGGTTTCAAGGCTTTTTGATGTCAGGTTCATGTTATGGGTGATGCCTGATAAATGATATGATATGCATGGCTTTATGCTAGAGCAAAGTGACATGACTAATGCATGATGATGATTTATCTGATGATTGGAAGGTTTCCAAAATGCCCCTGCGCGGGTATTGGAAGAGAAGGTTTTTTTTGCAGAAAGGCTTTTGTCTGTCAAAAGGTTATTTTATGGGGTGATAGCGTGACTCCCCGACACTCATCTTGAACTCTGCAGTTGATGACGTGTGAAAAAGCTTTCGCTTGAACAGCTTGAAGTCAGGGAGATGACTTGCTCCTGTATGGCTCATCTTGCCCCAATGTGATGGGTCTATGCAAAATGTTTACCTCGAAAAGATTTTGAAAGCAATTGTACCATAATTTGGAGATGGATTGCCCCAGAATTTTGATCCATGAAAGGATTTATCCTTGGTTAACCGACTCTTGAAGTGGTTGACTTTCTGTGCTCTTGAGGTAGTTTGCCCCGGTATGAGCATTGAAGCGACTTAACTCACCCTAACTGAACATTGAAGGGGTCTGCCGCTGGCCACAAGAACCTCTAGGTGATCTGCCCCTAGTTAATAGAGTCCTGAGATGATTTGCTCTGGATCAATTGATTCTTGAAATGATTCACACATTTATTAACAGATGTTGGAGACTGTTTAAGACATACCAATTCTTGGAGTAATCATCCTCCGATCAACTGCTGTTTTTGGGTGTCATGTCCTTGATTCATGGGTTATGAGGTAGTCTTGATTCAGCACCAACGAATGTCCAAGTTACTCTGATTGCTCCTTATTGTTGGAATTTTCCTGACGTCAAGTACTGACTTGTAGTTAAAATTGTTTATTCATAAATGGTAATTTTAATGCGATATTCATGCAAGTTTTGAAAAAGAATCATTTATTGGAATGATGTGATAGTGTGTGACGAGTGGACCATGAGTCCAAATGTAATGTTGATTTAGCAATTTAAAGTGTGAAAAACATAGCGAGAATAATGACATTGATGTTGAAGATTAGCAAATCTTTAGGAGTCAGTGTACGCAACCTTGATGTATTATGCTTTCGGAATAAACCCTACTTCAATTAGGTCTTTTAAGGATTGTAACGTGGCTTGGTTCATGGTTATTGAAACAAAAGGATATAAGGCTCAAAGTTTATTTTAACCCACCCCTTCTTCATGATGATCTCCAATCCTACGTTCAATTAATTCGACACACACTTACTCTTACGAGACTTCAGCAGTGTAAGATCTTTTTGAAATGACAGTCACTTATTTCGCTCTTTATGGATGTTGGTGACCTTTTGATTTGGATATGGTGGTCACTAAATCTTGTTTTTATTTTGTTGAGGGCTTTGATTTTTGTTTTGATCCCTAACTTTTGCATGGACCGCTTTTTGAAGCTTTAGTCCATCGGGATTGCCCCGGTTTTTGCCTAAGTCTCCTTTTGGGGTATCGACTTAGCGGGCTTTTCTTTGATTCTTTTTTGAAAATTTGTGACTGCCAATTCAATGGTCATTTGGAGAACAACCAACATAACTTTTGGATTTTGCAAGGTTCCTTCGACACTTCAGGATGTGTGCGAAGAATATCATGTGGTTGATCCTCAAACAGGATATTTCGTCTTGTAATCCGAATGTGTAGTTAGATTAACTGAACACTACCCTGCCCCAGGTTTAGTGTAAGGTTTTTTAGATCTGAAAGAAACTCCTACTTCTAGGCTCGAAGTGGTTGACTAGGGATTAACTCCTTATTTCTCCAGTGTTTGGGGATTTGAAACAATGCATGTATATCATCAGTAGGATTTTATCCAAAAGCATACTATTAGCAATTATGGGTATTTCATTTTTGTCATCCTCCCTCAAATATTCGCTAAAACAAAAGTTATGAAAAAGAAAAGTGAATGGGAGAAACAACTGATGCATTTTTGTTTTTGATATAAGAGAAAAAAAATGAGCGAATGCGAGATGATAAATTCAAAGCATGCATCATTAATTCATCAATATTACCATTAAAAACAAACAATGTTTAAACACAAGAAGCTTTTAACAACAAAGAAACTACAAATGCAAAAATAGAAACAAATCAGTCCAAGGATTGCCAGTGTTGAGGATGTCTTCCTGTCTGAACTACTGGCATTAGGAGATACTCTATGAAATCTTTGAACTTATTCTAACGAGAGGTTAACGTGCACCAACAGGCTTCCTTCTGAAAAGGATATGTACCTTTTGTCGATCAATTGTTGCACTTTAGCCTTGAAAGCATTGCAGTCTTCAGTTGAATGCCCTATTGTTTCGACATGATATCCACATTGCACATCAGGATCATATCCAGGTGGGTAGAGATTGGGTAGGACCATTTACTGGATCTGAAATAACATTCTCTACGACTGCAGTCTGTTGAATGTTGTCCTCCCTGTTTAAAGATATCATAGCCTCCACAAGTTGGTCTACCTGGTTTTTTCATCGAGTCAACATCTCCTCCTAATGTGATATGACTTTGCTCCAACGGATCCATGATCTTTCAAGAGCTACTTCAAGTCTGATATAAGTATCGGGAAATCAACTACAGGTTATGGACGAAGGGTGGATGAGTTTTTTTGTATATATTTTGTATGAAAGGTGATATGCAATGCATGACGATTGCAGATGCAATGATATGTGTATGAGTTGTAGTGACATGTTCAGAATCGCAGGTTCAAAGTGTTTTCAGATGGATCAGAATAACGGGTAAATGATAGGTATCTTTGATTAATGGAACCCCATGGGTAGGCTCTACAGTTGGTAGGTTCCCAGAGTCATGGATATTTCTTGAGGATGTCACTGTTGTGACGAAGACTCGTCGAACAATAGTATCCTTAAGAAGATCTCGTCTAGGTGAGGTCTTTGTATTATCCCAACAAGGAAGGCTCCATGGGGATTCTACTACACAACTCTCGAGTCCAGGGTTCTAACAAGGTTCTCAGAATCATAGATCGAGGTTGGAAATATTATTGTAAGATAGTAATACATCCAAGGGATCTCATCTGATTGGGGCTTTCGTATTAACCCAACAAGTCTGAAACTTTGTAGGTTAATACTACATAACCGCCGGATATAGTGGGTTAAAAGGTCCCTAGAGTCATTGATCCAACTTGAAAATACTATCGTCGTGACGAAGACTCGTCGGGCAACAATATCTCAAGAGAATCTCCTCTAGGCGGGGTCTTCGTTTCTTCCCAACAAGGAAGACTCCTTGCGGGCGCCCACTATGCAACCACCAACTTAATCTTATGGTTTTTCTCAGACTCGGGTGGAGAGCCTATCTCACAAAGCACCACTAACTAGAGAGCCCCAAATAAGACATAATAAATAAATCACAATACAATAATTATGACAGAATAATAATAACAAAATAAAAATAACAAACAAACAAACAAGATTAACACACAGTACAGAAACTGAACTAAATTAGGCTTCACTCTCTTTTGCTTGGAGCTAGTCCCCAGCAGAGTCGCCATCTGTCGCATCTCGAAAAATACGATTCCTCGCGATGATCGCGGAAAAAATTTATGTTCGAACAGAGTCGCCACCGAACTTTATTTATCCCAATGAAGGGATAGGAAAATATCAATAAAACCTTTAGGAAACGGAATAATGGTCGTCGCAACCATATTCGGGTTCGGGAGTGGATTACGTAAGGGGAAGGTATTAGCACCCCTTACGTCCGTTGTACTCAATGGGAACCTTTTAGTTCTAATGTGTGTTTCGAGTGTTAATTTATGTTTGTTTGTTATCTTTGGGTTATAAAATATTGAGAATAAAAATGGATGAGAACCTCAGAAAGGGGAAAGGAGAGGTTTTTTATTAGTGTGCTCGCGAAGATACAGCAATCTCCTGCCTATGTATCCTTATGGTATAATAAGGAAGTCAGAGCATTCGTAGTTCGGGGACTACGGTTGGTTGGTGTTTTTTAATGAACAACTGTTTAGATCGCATCCTAAAGGTTAAACGTTGGCTTGTCTACTCTCGGCGGAGGCTTAAGCACTGGTTTGTTATGCACATTAGAAAGGATTAAATAGTGTTCTTTTTGAAAGGAGTTTTGATCATGCGAGGGTGACAAGATGGATTAATGTGTTGGACATTTTGTTTAACTGGTTTCGATCGCACGAGGGCGAGGACAGATAAATTTGATGTGTTGAGACATTTTTGTTGGATGACAATTACTCGGATAGTCGAGTAAGACAACTCGTATCCTAATAATCGGGAAAGGGAATAGAAGACTCTAGACCACCTTCTTTTCATCCTTTTGAAGGATTTGGTAATAATTAAGGTGTTTTGAATGGATGACGAATACTCGGATAATCGAGTAAGACAACTCGTATCCTAATAATCGAGAAAAGGAATAGAAGACTCTAGACCGCTTTCCGTTTCATCTGAGTGATTATGAAAATAGGTTTGTGTACGATTAACGTTTTTGTAGAATAAACGACAAGTGCTCGAATGGCTGAGTAAGACAACTCATATCCAAGCATTTGAGGAGAGGAATTGAAGACTCAAGACCATCTCCCTTTTCATATAGTTTATTATGAAATGATTTGATTAATTTATTAATTTGCGGAAAAATGACAATTGTTCGACTGACCGGGTAAGAGAACTCGTATTCAAACAATTGAGGAGAGAAGTTGAAAACTCAAAGTCATCTCCCTTTTCATTTAGCTTATCATAAAAGTATTTTGCTTTAATCGGGTTTAAATTTTTTTTAAGAGAAATGACAATTATTTGACTAACCGAGTAAGAGAACTCATATTCAAATAATCGAGGAGAGGAGTTGAAAACTCAAAGCCATCTCCCTTTTCATTTCCAAATTATGAAAATAATTTGATTAGGTTAAGTTTGGGCGAGATAGAAATGACGATTAATTGACTAACCGAGTAAGAAAATTCGTATTCAAATAATCGAGGAGAGGAGTTGAAAACTCAAAACCATCCCCCTTTTGATTTCTAAATGAAATAATATTCGATTGTGATTGGGTATTTTAATTGAGTGTGAATAAAAATGCTCGATATTAGATCGAGGTTTGAATTGGTGTTTGTGAATAAATTGTATTTTATTGAGTGAATCAATCATCAATTCGATTAAAATCGAATAAGTCTCATTGTAAGAAAGCCCAAGAGTAAGCTATGTGAGGTTGATGGCGATGCTTTTAAAAGCGATCGTCTTACAAGGGTCTCTAAAAATGGACTCGATATTAAATCGAGAATTGTATGATTTATTTGTGGTTTGAAGTTGTTTTGAATTGATGAGATTGAAATGGTTTAGTTTAAGGAAATTGAAATGGTAGTGAAATAAATTGATCAATATTTAATTAACAAAATTAATTGATTAAAATTCGATTAAATCGTCTAATTAAGGTAATTAAAATTAATTATCAAAATTGTTTGATTAAAAATTAATATAATCAAATGATTAAGTTAATTAAAATTAGTTAACAAAATTATCTAATTTAATTCAAACTTTAATTAATTAACTTTAAAAGAAATAAGTGACAATATTGAATATAAAATATTAAATTAAATCGGCCACCATGTGCTCATAAACCAGTTTGTACATAGCGACAACGGAGTTGAAATGTCGTATGCAAGAACCGAAACGCGGTGAAATATTCTGTTAATTTATTGAAATTTAGGCAGCATAACGACATGAAATTGCCGAATCCACCGATTGAAATTTCGATTAAAAATGCAATGGAATTAAACAATAGCAATACATTTATTTACAGCATCGTATAGTCATTACAATATTTAAATATTTAAATGTAATACATAATTTACAAGTACACAAACTCAACACCAAAACTGAAACGAAATAAAACTTGTATATGATGTGCATATGAGAATAAAATATAAGAATTATATTACTATCATATGATTAAGTTCCAAATTTTGAAAGAAAAAAAAAGTGACTAGTTTATTCTATATGAAATTTCTACTTTATACTAGCATATTATATGATCTGTATATATAATACCAAAAGCACTACACAACCACTTTGTAATTAAAGAAAAATGTATATACCTTTTTTAAAAGAAAACAATAGACAATTAAAACTATTAATATTCAAAAGTTTAAAAATAAATAAAATAATTTGAAAGAAAAGAAAGAAGAAAAAGTTACACGGTGGATCTGAGTTGTGATATGGTTTTGCGTCACAGCGGGAATATGTTCAGCAGTGGTCTTGGTGGTTCCGCCGGTGAGGGAGCAAGGAGATTTGGTGCGTGTGGAGACGAAGAAGATGTTGTTGTCGATGAATGGTATTGATGAACGGAGGACGGGATGTGTTTTGGATGGAGGTTGTGATGGTTTGAATGGAGGAGCACAGTGGTATCGTGGTGTTTTCGGTTGTGGAAGAGCAGATGGAGGCGGATGAGATGCTTTTAGGAGGCGGAGGAAACGATTTTCGGCTGGATTTAGAGAGGAAGATGGAGGTGGTCTTGGTGTGTAGTGAGGAAGAAGAATGTGTGGTTGTGTTTGTTGTTGTGGCTGTTGAAGGTGGTTTTGTGTTAAGTGAGAGAGCTTCTTTTAATTTTTCTTTTCTTTCTGTTTTCTAGAGAGAGTCTGTATGTGGAGAGTCAGTGGTTATGGGTGAGAATTATGAGTGAGTTCTTTTATTTCATTTTTTTTCTTTGTTACCGTTGGATACTTTATTTATTTCTTTTACATCTTACCGTTGGAAGCTATGTATGAGAGAGAGAGAGAGAGAGAGAGAGAGAGAGAGAGAGAGAGAGAGAGAGAGAGAGAGAGAGAGAGAGAGAGAGAGAGAGAGAGAGAGAGAGAGAGAGAGAGAGAGAGAGAGAGAGAGAGAGAGAGAAGAGAGAGGAGAAGAGAGAGAGAGAGAGAGAGAGAGAGAGAGAGAGAGAGAAGAGAGAGAAATTTCTTTTACTTATTTTCAAATTTTCTTAAATAATAGTATTAACTAAATCCTAATTTTGATTGGATAAATTGGATAAATGTGGATTGCTAATAATGACCACTGATTAATTTGAACCGATGGCTTGGATTGAATCAAAGAAACACATCTTTTTAAATAAATTAAAATGCCTATAATGTTTTTTTATATGATTTAATCATTTTAAAATAATTTAAATCAATTGAATCAAATAAAATTCACAACTTTTTAAATAATCATGATAAAATTAAAATAATAACATGGAAAAATTTATTTATTCAATCTGACTATTTTGACGAAAGAACAAAATTAAAACGACAAAAAATGAATAAAAGTCGGGCAAAAATTTGCTCAAAAAATTAAATCGGATGCATGAAAATGATCAGTGCAAAATATACTTATTGAAAAAATACAGCGTTCCTTCAAATTTTGAAATAAGTTTGCACCGGTTAAAAGGCTCAGGCGGGTCAAAACGCAACTGAAACAGCTGCTGGAAAATACAACGAGCACACCAGGTTAAACTACATGAACTGTAGATTAATAATACTGGCGTCTGCAATTTTAATTTCGAAACTTTTTATCCGCTGATTTTGTTCGTACATGAGGAAATGATTCAACCGATTTGTCTGTATTTTCAATAAATTTATTTTGACTGATATTTTAGTTATTATTCATGATGGAATGCATGTCATGCTGTCCATATGATGTAAATTAAAAATGAAATCGATTTTACAAAAATTTAAATATGCCCGGACAAAATTGGGGTATGATAGTAGCCTGGCCTACACATAGCTTTTTATCCCCCAGAGTTTCTGTCTCCTTAGTGAGTTTTCCTTATGGAATGCATTGTGCTCCTATGAACTTTCAGTCTCTCCTGGATTCTTTTCCTTTGTGGCAATATATTCCCCACAAAGATTATTTTTGCATTCATATCATATGCATCATGAGGTCTCTTAGGGACCAAAATTTGTTTCTTGATGTTGTTATTTAAGTCCATTCTACCGAGTTGATACGAAGATTTTAACATTCACATCCTCAAATAGAATGACCTTAAATAGGGGCAGCTATAAGACCCCAATTTTGACCCTAAGATCCCTCATGTCACCTCATGACTTGCATTGGCATTGGGATCACACCTTTGTGTCCTCCTCACTTATCATTCATTAGGTTTGCATTGGGAGAGATCACCAAGCATTTGTGATTGTATCATACTTTATCTTTCTTGTTTTACTAACCAATACCAAATAAATATGTCTATGTGTAGTTTTATTTCTTTTGTAGGTAGTGTGTGCATCCACTTGTGCCTCATCAAGCTCACATATAGGGTTTGAGACCCTCAATGCAATGGATCAAGTTAGCAAAGTTCTACATTGGTTAAAAGTGTCGCGTCTCAAAAAATATGATTCCTCGTGATGGTCGCGGAAAAAATTACGTTTGAACAGAGTCGCTACCGAACTTTATTTATCCTAATAAAGGAATAGGAAAATATCGATAAAACCTTTAGGAAATGGAATAATGATCGTCGCAACCATATTCGGTTCGAGAGTGTAACACCTCAAAATTTGCCCTCCTCTCTTGGGACTAGCTTAGCATATTGCATCTCATTTTTAGGACATTAGGCATTACATCTTTGCATATCATGTGAAATAAGCAAGTCATCCTCCTAGGTCTTTCTCAGAAGATGGAGAGGTTAAGAGATTCAAGCTTGAGGGTCTCATGAATTGATCACTAATCATCTGAGGTTTGTGCTTCAATTAGGGTTTGGTTCCTCAAGGAGGTTGGGTATTATCTTGGTTGAAATGGTACATCATCATCATCATGATTCATTATTCCTGATCAGATTCCTTGGGATTAGGGTTTTGACCTCTGGTCAACCCTAATCAGTTGCATTCTACCAGTCAGGGTTTTTCAAGGAGATGAGGTCTTTATTGAAATGGAGATCATCATATGATTTTATGGAGCTTGTATAAGCTAGGGTTTCATTTTCGTGCTATTTCATCAAGTGGTTGAGGCTCAAAATCATCTATGCATGTTCAAGTCATCAATCAACCATAAAAGTCAACAGAAAGTCAACTGAGGGCTAGGAGGTGGAGAAATGAGTTTCAACATCTCATTCATGTTCAAAGGGGGCTTATTCATCATGACAAATGCATATCTTGAAGAGTTTGAGGTCAAGTCAAAAGTTTCCAAAAATGGAAAGTGACCTATAATTGAAAGTTTCCAGAAATGGAAAGTTTTGGTTCAAATTCAACTTGATCTTACGTCATCAAAGAAGCTTCAAATGAATTTTTGTCCAACTTGAAAGTTGAAAATCTCTCTCTCCCATTTCCGAAAAGTCCAATATCATGAATTTATGATGTGTGGTTGAGGAGATATGATTCAATCATTGCCAAGTGTGCATGGGATTTCAAATGAGCATAACTTTTGACTCATAATTCCAAATTGAGTGCTCCTTTTTGCCAAGTTCTTGTCATGACATATATTTTCCAAATCATTCATGGCATTGCATGAAATTTCATCATGTGATCATGTGCTAATTCAAGTGCATTTTGGAGGGAAATGGAGAAATTCAAATTTGGTGCATTGCATGAGTGAAAGTCCACTTGCATTATGTTTATGAGTTGGGTTTAAGTGAATGTGAGCATTTGCATGCTACTATTCACGTGGTGCATGGCCATGATACATCTTTTTTTCATTTTTGCATTTCATTCCAATTATCACTAATCCTAATTAACCATTACAAATTAGGATTAGCATGGTAATTAACATGGCATATAAATAGTAAATTATAACAGAATTTCAAGAGGTTAATCACTTTTTCACCATTTTTGGATCTAGAAACTTTTTCCCTCCAAAATTTTCTCTCAATCAAAACTTGAAAATTCTCCACATAGCATAGCATTTTTCTTCCATATTCTGGTTTATTGAGTGTAGTGGATGAAGAATCAAGCATTGGATCATTGAATTCGAGCAGAAATCAAGCATACTCCAAGCAAATTCATGAAGATGGAAGTGGAAAATTAATCAAGATCTAAGCCATTACAAGCTCCAATTTCGTCATAAAGCTTCAAGTCATCAACATAGGAGTGGATCTGGACACTTTAGGAGCTTGAATCGCTGGTTTTATTGTTCTGCTCTTCAAGAGGTAAAAACTCGAGCCTCTTAATTCTTCAATCCATTGCCATGTTTAGGTAGAGCTTTTCACGCTGATTAATCTGATATAAAATTCGTGTGAAATGGATGAGAAATGAATGAGTTATGCTTGATTAAAGTTTGACATGTCAAAATATTTTTGCTCGTTTCTCTTTGATCTTGATGAATTAGGATTAGATGTTGATTGATCTGTAATCTCCATTGGAAGAGCTTTCTGTTGATATCATTTTTTTGCAAAATTCTGGAAAATTTTCTGAACACATGCACTGTAGCTCCGCCGTCTTCGCGAAGAAGATGGTGGAAACCACCACGTACCATACGCGTATCACTGTGCACCATACGCGTATCACATGCTGCATATTTTCAAACTTAAATTCATTTAATCTTTCCCTCCAATTTCCATATGCATTGTCCATTTTATTTCAACATTGTTTTCCAAACTTCAAAAATTCATATTAAATTGAAAATTGATCCAAAAAATACCCAATTTTTTGCCGCTTGTTCCTTTGTTTGTCTATTATTTTTTAATCATAATTTCCAAAATTATGCGTGGCTGAAAAAATATTTTGTGCTAGGATGTTTGAACACATATGCATGTGTGATATTGTCTTGATCTTTCCCTCATAAAATGCTCAAAAATGATCCAATGACACTAAAATTTTGCATGCTAATTCTAGACACTTTTCTGGACATTTTGGCTTTGGTTTGACATTATTCCCATGCACCAATTCTGTTTTATGCTTATGTTAGCATGGTGTGACAATTTGTGTCACACCTTTTGATGTTCAACTTGTACAATGTGATTGCCATGCCAAATGACTTTCAATTGTCCTGATTTTTTGTATGATACATGTTATGAATGTTGTGATTGCTCATGAATTTTCCCAGATTTATTTGAAGCATTTCTGATTTAATTGAGATTTTTCATTCTGGTTGGTCACATTTGAGCTTTAAAATTGCCTTGAGCTTCAATTGATCATGAAATGGATTTGGTAATTGATATTGAGATGAGACCTTTTGGATTGTTTCAAGATGTGTTTGAAGTTGATTCATGTTAATTTTCAGCTTTTGTTTTGAATTTTTTCTCCATCTTTGACCCTAGGCTTTGACCTAGTGGTTTGCCTCTCACATTTGAGCTTTGATTTCAGGTTGAACATCCAAGCTCCATAGTTGTTGATGCTCCATCACTTGAGCATTGACATTTGCCTTTGATTACTAATCTTTGTGTGTTTTGTAGGTTGATGTTGACTCATTTGAGTTTGACCTTTGGCTTACACATTTGTGTACATTGGGATTGTTTGTTGCTTATTGACTGTTGTTTGATTGTCTGAACTTTGTACTGATTTGTTTGATGTTTCCACAGGTACATAAGTTGCTTTAAGTTCACTTGAACTTTGCTTTTGTTTGGTTGCTTAACCACGTAGGTATAACCTCTCATCTTCATGTAGTCTGGAAGACATGTCCTGTTATGTGGGCAGGCACCTGTCTGAAGCCCTCCTTAAGAGGCAATGCTTGTGTTTGTTTATTTTTGTGCCAAGCAGGAAAAGCCCTCTTATGAGGCAATTGGCAGATAAAAGAGATGTGTAATCCATCTCCTGTTAGTCAGTGTGTCATCCACTTTGCTCACACAATGTGTTGATGCATTGTAGATACTAACCCAAGATCCATGTTGTGTCAGTCTTGTGGAGAAGAGTTCCTACTTTCTGAACTCCCACGCCTTCTATTGTTTAAAAGCTCTCCCAGGCCAGGGATAAGAGCTATGAGGCACACCCCTCATCTCCATTTCATCTGCTTCACCCTAACTCTCAATGTTAGGGTTAAGAGCTAACATCACCCTGTTACAGTGGCTTGTTTGTCGAGGTTGACATGACCCCTTGACTAAAGCCTAACCTTGTGTGAGCCCATCTGTTTGTATATAGTGTGTGTGCTTGCTCTTGTGCTTGTATGACTTTGCTTGTGTTGTTTAGGATAGCTTGCTGCCTGTGCAAGTTAGATAGAAACCTCAACCTAGGACCATTGTGGATTGCATGATAACTATTAGGCTCGAGTCAGTCTCCCTTCTAGTTTGTCATTTCCCGGTATCTGTTTTAGAAGAAAGTTTCTCCCCTGTTAAGGGGAACTACGTTGCCCTGATCCTCATTCCAGATGAGGTACGTAGGCAGGAGATCTTACGAGATCTCTCCGGGCACCCTTTTTTCCTTTTGTGTGTGTGTTTGCTTGACAGTTATTAGGCTCGAGTTCCAGACTCCCTATTAACTTGTTTGTTCGTTAACCTTCTTGTCTGTGTTAGGAGATGGATGTAAGACCAGCGATTGGCATTCCGTATCCTATTGGTGTTGGTGTTTGTCTGTGTGGAGTCCGACGTAAGTCCAGCGATTGGCAGTTGGTTTCCTGTGTGTGTTTGTTGGTTCGGAGTCTGATGTAAGTCCAGTGTTTGGCATTCGGTTTCCATGTTTGCCTGTTTGTTTGGAGTCTGACGTAAGTCCATCGATTGGCAGTCGGTTTCCATTTGCGTGTTTCTTTTGACGTCTCAGCGTCTGTGCGTGTGTTTTGTTTCGGTGTGCATGAGCCGAACTACGGTAGCTCTGATTCTCATTCCAGATGAGATACGTAGCCATAGGATGTGATATCCTAGCGAGCCCGTTCCCCTCTTCTTCCATCTGTGTCTTATTTCAGCGTGTGTGCATTTCTTTGAGCAGTTTTAGCAACCTTATTCTATCTTTCTGAGCGTGGATCCCGTCGAGTACGACGGATGCGTAGGGGTACTAATACCTTCCCTTCGCATAACCGACTCCCGATCCTTGCATCTCCGGTCGCGAGACCATTTCCTTTCCAGGTTTACTTCGAGCGTTTCCTTTCCCTCTTTGGGATAAATAACGCACGGTGGCGGCTCTGTGTTGAAAAGTATAATTTCGGCAAATATTTTTGTATCGTATCCACAGAGATTGGTTGATATTACCGCCGTTCTATAATCCAAATGTTATAAGTTTAGAAAATAACAAGGTTGTTTTGTTTGTAAAATTATCTTGTGAGTAAATGTTAATAAAAACTGTAAAATGGTTTTAGTCAAATATAAAAGCTTGGCAAGATTGGAGTTCACTATTTCAAGTGTTTATGATTCCTTATGATAAATGCATAGATTCAAGATTATTGATGATGTTCAAGTATCCTCTCAAAATCATTTATGTCTAAATGATATTGTGATAATCACTATATTGATCCTTAGACGATCTCTCCACCTAACTATCAATATAGCAATCTTTAATGTTTAATACCAAAGAAGAGTACTGAATAAATCTATCTCTACAACCTATTCACTACTTGAAAATCTGTTTTATGTCTAAACTCAAGTAATCTCTCTCGACAACTACTCAAATCTGGTTTTCAACTTAGAGCAAAAACAGTATTCAATACATCAACAATCTTTATCATATATATAAATCAAAGTGAATACATAAACAGATGAGAATAGCTACTACCTCCAATCTTGACAAAAGGGAGTTTAGCTCCTCATCACCATTGTTACAAAGCAGAAAGTTTTTAAGAAGAAAAACTCTGTTTTTCTCTCTTACCAAAAGCTCTCAATATCAATGTGTGAATGATAATGAATGAATCCCTAGAATAATGTATTTTTCTCTACAAAAAGGGTTGACATTTCCTTAATTGGTCATTCTCATCCAATGCAGAAAAGCTATTCCAAGGCAGACCCAAAATGGCAAAAACAGCTGGCCTTCAAAACAGCACTTTTGACCCAAAAAACAGTTTGCTGGATTCGCAGGGTTCGCGGGGCGAACCTTGTTCGCGGGGCAAACTGATGCTGTCTCATTCAGTTCGCGGGGCGAACTGAAGCTGCCTCAGTTTCCTTGCTTTGAAAGCTTCATCCAAAATCTTCCATATTATGATGCTGCAATCCAAAGCTTTCTCATCCAAAAATTCTACAAAACTAACAAATATGTGAAATAACTATTCAAAACAAAATAAATTAAACCTAATTGCATTTATACAAAATAATGAGAATAAAAGTGTGTAATTACATCAAAACTTGGTAAAAGGGACCAATAAAATGATATAAAAAGTAGTACCAATTGGTCCCTAACAACTCTCCCCAACTTAGCATTTTGTTTGTCCCTAAACAAAAGTTTCCACCCTTACAACCAAAGCAATGACACAAAAGATTGAAACAAGGATTTACCAAGGACATTCAAATGGTTCAAAAGCGTTCGGCATTTTCTCAATTCACCTATCTCAATTCTAGACAAAACATGAATAAGGGAAATGGTAAAGTGCAAAAATCATTCCAAGGAATTCAAAGCCATATATGTCAAAATTGAATCAAACTTACACACACATCATAATATTGATGAATAACATGAAGGGTTACTTTCACTCATCCAAGCAATTAAATCAACAACAACTCAAATCATGTGGTTATCACAACAAGTACCAAATCATGTGAAAAATGAGAATCAAGAGGTCTTTCAAAGGTTGTAATGTGGCTTAGGTTACAAGAAAGGATATGATTAAGAGAATTCAACCAAATTGCCTATCCTAAGGGAGCATTCCCAAAGATTCACTCTACACAATTTCCCTTTCTTTGATCCCTATCTTTTTCTTTTTCTTTTTCAAATCCACACAACCATGAGCATTTCCTTTGCTTTTCTTTTTCTAATTTTTTTTCTATGCTCTATGGTTTCAAGGGTGATTTCTTTTTCTTGTTTCTTTTCATATTTTTACCCTTTCATAGAAACTCACTTTTCCAAGTTTCTAATCAACTTTTCACTTTACTCTCCCCAACTTTAGATTCCAAAACCAAATTTATTCAATAATGCTCCCTACTTAGACATAAGCAAAAGGCAAAATTTTGCAAACAACTCGGTTTGAGGTTTCAACTGATACAAAAGAAATTAGGATTCATTTATTCCACAATTTTCAATTGATTTTACAATGATCAATCAAATGAATCCTAAAATAAGCTCAAAGGGGTTTAACTAAGGATTATTCCTCACAAGGTTAGTTGATTCAAACTTTTTGGTCAAGTGGTTTTTCTCACAAACAATGCCTCTATCTTTTTCAAAATTTTCACACAAAATAGATTGATGCATGATTTAGCATGATAAGAATGAGTTAAAATAATGCTCGATTTCCCGCTTTTTAGTGTACAATGGAAAGTCTCCTCACAATTGGTTAAGTCCTAATTTGATTCAAAACTGACATATACTTCAATGAATTTATGAAATGGAATTTGCACACACCATCAAACTACTCATGTTAAGTCTAGAAAGCGATAAAGTGTACCTTGAAATGCCGACACTAATTCTTATCATCACCACTCGAAGTGTCCTATGCTTCTTTCTTTGCGATCATTTCTCGGTTGCTTAAAGCTTGACTTAAGAATAAGAACAATTAAACAAAAATGTTGGTAAACCAATTTGATTGTAGCACACTTAAATCTCAAAAAGTATTCATGCAATTATCAAGACAAACTCTAAAGTTCAACAAACTCCTCAATCTTCCTTCAACTCATCGCCATGGGTTACACCACCTCCTGCACCCCCAAAAAAAAAATTGGCCTGCCCTCAGGCCACTTAGCATAATCAACAAAATCCTCTTAGGAAGGGAATAGAGAGGGGAAGTTTTGAAATTTGGAGGTTTGGACGTGGAGTAGCGAGCTTGTTGAAAGAATCTCCTAAGTTCGTGAAAATAGGAATGAAACGAAAATGACATAAAACAAAAGTTTTTTTTTTTTTCAGTTCGCGAGGCGAACTATGTTCGCGGGGCGAACTGAAGGAAATTTCAAAAAAAAATGGTTCTGCCATTCACTGTTCGCGGGGCGAACCTTATTCGCGGCGCGAACTGAAGCTATGAATTCAGTCCGCGGGGCGAACGGTGTTCGCGAGGCGAACTGTAAAAAACAGAACCCAATTTTTTCAAAATTTAACACAGCAGAAACTCAACTTATCAGAAAAAAATAAAATGCAGACTTACAACGTTGGGTTGCCTCCCAACAAACGCTTTATTTAACGTCATTTAGAGCTCGACGGTCCACTGATTAGCCCGGTTTAAATAGAGACACGACACCAACATCACGATCTACGTCGCCACTATGGTAAACTTTGAGTTTTTGACCATTTACAGTCCAACTCTCTTGTGACTTTGGATCCTCGATCACAATGGCTCCATAATTGCGCACCTCTTTGACAATGAACGGTCCTGACCATTTTGACTTCGACTTACCAGGGAATAACTTCAACCTTGATTTGAAAAGCAATACCATTTGTCCGACATGAAACTCCTTGTGACAGACCTTTCCATCATGGTATTTCTCTTCAATTGCACCATTTCGGGAAGAATCATGCTTATCATTTGGATGCTTCATAGCTTCAAAAAGATTAAAGGTCACCTCTTCGTCTTGCACTCTCACCTTCATTAGTCCATCATCTACGTCAATCATCATCCGGGCTGTTTTCATGAATGGTCTTCCAAGAATTAGAGGAACATCATGATCCTCATCCATCTCTACTATCACGAAATCTATCGGAAACAAGAATTTGTCCACTTTCACTAACATGTCTTTAGCAATTCCGTATGGTGAAGTGGTAGACTTGTCGGCCTGTTGTAACGTCATCCTTGTCGATTTGATCTCAATATTTCCCAATCTTTTAACAATGGAGAGGGGGATTAAATTGATGCTAGACCCCAAGTCAATCAAACCATTACCAATGTATGTGCTTCCAATGGTTACCGGTAAGACGACTCGGCCCGGATCAGATTCCTTCCTTGGGAGGGTCTTTTGAATGATGGCACTACAACGTGCATCAAGCAAGATGGTTTCGTCTTCCACGTGTCTCCTCTTCTTTGTAAGAATGTCCTTCATGAACTTAGCATACCGTGGCATTTGTTCTAATGCATCAGCAAATGGAATGTTGATTTGGAGTTGCTTGAAGATGTCCATGAACCGTGCATAATGTCTAGCATTATCCTTCTTTGATGGTGCGTGCGGATAGGGTAGATGTTGAACTGGAATGACATTCACTCCTTTGTCTCTTGTTTTCTTTTCTCTTGGTTTAATTTCCTTCCTCATTTCCGCTTCACACTGCTGTTCTTCCATCAATTGCTGATTCTGCTGTTTTTGCGGCGCGAAGGGAGGTCGCGGCGCGAACTGAGCAATTTCTGCCACTTTCTCCTTCCCACAAGCCACATCCCCATTTTCCAGCATAGCATCCATATCATTCTCAACTGTAATTTCCTCACCTTTTTTACTTGTCAACTCTCTACCGCTTCTAGTAAAAATTGCTTTACAATGCTCCTTTGGATTGGGTTGAGTGTTAGCGGAGAAAGAAGATCCTGCATTTTGTTTCGACAGTTGCTTTGCAAGTTGGCCTACTTGAGTTTCCAGATTTTTAATTGCTGCTTCGTTACTCTTCTGATTTGCCATGGAAGCTTGCATGAATTGTTGAAGAGTATCCTCTAGCTTGGAACTTCCTCCTTGCGACTGCTGTCCTTGAGAATTTGGATGTTGGTAAGGACTTTGCTGCTGAAAATTTTGATTGTTGAACCTTGATGGTTGATAACCTTGATTGTTCCTTTGATAACCTTGATTTTGATTGTCCACATAGCTTACTTATTCTAGTGGAGGACAAAAACCAGTAGGGTGATCTCCTTGACATAATTCGCAACATGCTACTTGATGTCGAACTTGAGACCCTTGAATTTCCTTCATTTGCTGTGGAAGCTTGGCCATTTGTTGAGTAAGCAACTCCACTTGTTGAGATAGTAGCTTGTTTTGAGCAAGAATGGCGTCATTGGTATTTAACTCAAGAACTCCCGGTTTACGTTGTGAAGGGCTACGGTCATGTTGACTTTGGCGATCATTGAGTGCCATCCGATCAATAATGACTTTAGCTTCTTCCGCATTCTTTGACATAAGAGAGCCACCCGCGGTAGCATCCAAAAGTGTTCTGTGAGTTGATTGGAGCCCATTTGAAAAAATATGGATTTGAGTGAGCTCATCAAAACCATGTCCCTTGCATTTTCTCAACATTGACTTGAATCTTTCCCAAGCTTCATTTAGAGACTCGTTGCCTCCTTGAGTGAATACCGCAATAGCCGTTTTGGCTTCCATGAATCGGAATTGAGGAAAATATCTTTCTAAGAACTTTTCTTCTAGCAAATTCCAATCCGTCATCACTCTCGGTACTTGATCAAGGTACCACTCTTTTGTCTTTCCTACTAAGGAGTGTGGGAACATCCTCTTGAATAATGCTTCTTCACCCGCTTCGTCTATTCCCGTAGAACCCGTAATCTCATAAAATTTAATGAGATGGGTATACGGATCTTCATGATCCATTCCGGTGAATGGATTTGCATAGAGAAGTTGGAGGATTCCGGTCTTCATCTCCGTATTTCTTCCTCCACGGGCAAATTGAGCATTTCTTCTTGGACTATTAGCGGACATTTCGGTACGATTGTCATCCGCCATGTTTCTGTCACAAGCCTCTACAACCACTTCTTCGATTGGAACAAGTGCGGAAGTAGATGCTTCTTCTCTCTGGTTCCTCTCTTCGGCTAGTT
Organism: Lathyrus oleraceus; assembly: GCF_024323335.1. NCBI lineage: Eukaryota > Viridiplantae > Streptophyta > Magnoliopsida > Fabales > Fabaceae > Lathyrus > Lathyrus oleraceus. The sequence goes on from NC_066581.1 coordinate 58,366,054, forward strand.
TCCTTCTTCTTCGTGTTTTGCTATTGAGCTTCCGAAGTGTTCTTTCAATTTCAGGATCGAATTGAAGTTGCTCCTCGGTTGCTTTTCCTCGCATGCACTAGAATCTACAAAACTAACAAACCAAGTGAAACAAAAGAGGGATAACAATAAAAGTAACAAAACTTAAAACAATGAATTATTGCAATGCTTGTAATATCGACACCAATCCCCGGCAACGGCGCCAATTTGTTGAAAAGTATAATTTCGGCAAATATTTTTGTATCGTATCTACAGAGATTGGTTGATATTACCGCCGTTCTATAATCCAAATGTTATAAGTTTAGAAAATAACAAGGTTGTTTTGTTTGTAAAATTATCTTGTGAGTAAATGTTAATAAAAACTGTAAAATGGTTTTAGTCAAATATAAAAGCTTGGCAAGATTGGAGTTCACTATTTCAAGTGTTTATGATTCCTTATGATAAATGCATAGATTCAAGATTATTGATGATGTTCAAGTATCCTCTCAAAATCATTTATGTCTAAATGATATTGTGATAATCACTATATTGATCCTTAGACGATCTCTCCACCTAACTATCAATATAGCAATCTTTAATGTTTAATACCAAAGAAGAGTACTGAATAAATCTATCTCTACAACTTATTCACTACTTGAAAATCTGTTTTATGTCTAAACTCAAGTAATCTCTCTCGACAACTACTCAAATCTGGTTTTCAACTTAGAGCAAAAACAGTATTCAATACATCAACAATCTTTATCATATATATAAATCAAAGTGAATACATAAACAGATGAGAATAGCTACTACCTCCAATCTTGACAAAAGGGAGTTTAGCTCTTCATCACCATTGTTACAAAGCAGAAAGTTTTTAAGAAGAAAACCTATGTTTTTCTCTCTTACCAAAAGCTCTCAATATCAATGTGTGAATGATAATGAATGAATCCCTAGAATAATGTATTTTTCTCTATAAAAAGGGTTGACATTTCCTTAATTGGTCATTCTCATCCAATGCAGAAAAGCTATTCCAAGGCAGACCCAAAATGGCAAAAACAGTTGTCCTTCAAAACAGCACTTTTGACCCAAAAATCAGTTTGCTGGATTCGCAGGGTTCGCGGGGCGAACCTTGTTCGCGGGGCAAACTGATGCTGTCTCATTCAGTTCGCGGGGTGAACTTTGTTCGCGGGGCGAACTGAAGCTGCCTCAGTTTCCTTGCTTTGCAAGCTTCATCCAAAATCTTCCATAGTATGATGTTGCAATCCAAAGCTTTCTCATCCAAAAATTCTACAAAACTAACAAATATGTGAAATAACTATTCAAAACAAAATAAATTAAACCTAATTGCATTTATACAAAATAGTGAGAATAAAAGTGTGTAATTACATCAAAACTTGGTAAAAGGGACCAATAAAATGATATAAAAAGTAGTACCAATTGGCCCCTAACACTCTGTTTGTTTTGTTTTTCCCGTCGGTTGTGTTTCGCGGATGCGACAGAGAGTGGATTACGTAACAGGAAGGTACGTCCGTTGTACTCAACGGGACCTTTTAGTTCTAATTTGTGTTTCGAGTGTTAATCTATGTTTGTTTGTTATCTTTGGGTTAAAATATTGAAAATAGAAATGGATGAGAACCTTAGAAAGGAGAAAGGGAGGTTTTTTATTAGTGTGCTCGTGAAGATACAACAATATCCTGCCTATGTATCCTTATGGTATAATAAGGAAATCAGAGCATTCGTAGTTCGGGGAACTACGGTTGGTTGGTGTTTTTTTAATGAACAACTGTTTAGATCGCATCCTAAAGGCTAAACGTTGGCTTGTCTACTCTCGGCGGATGCTTAAGCATTGGTTTGTTATGCGCGTTAGAAAGGATTAAATGGTGTTCTTTTTGAAAATAGTTTTTGTCACACGAGGGTGATAGGTTGGATTAATATGTTTGGTGTTTTTGATTGGTTGAGATGTTTTCGGTTGGATGACGATCACTCGGATGGTCGAGTAAGACAACTCATATCCTAACAGTCGGGAAAGGGAGTAGAAGACTCTAGACCACTTTCTCTTTCATCCTTAACTATAGAAAGGATTTGATAATAGTTAAAGTGTTTTGAACGGATGACGAATACTCGGATGATCGAGTAAGACAACTCGTATCCTAATAATAGGGAAAAGGAATAGAAGACTCTAAACCGCTTTCTGTTTCATCTGAATATTTTTGAAAATAAGGTTGTATATGATTGACGTATTTTAGAATGAATGACAAGTACTTGAATGGCTGAGTAAGACGACTCATATCCAAGCATTTGAGAAGAGGAGTTGAAAGCTCAAAACCATCTCCTTTTTCGTACAATTTGTTATGAAAATGATTTGATTAAGGTATATGTTTGTGAGAAAATGACAATGGTTCGACTGACCGAGTAAGAGAACTCGTATTCAACCTATTGAGGAGAGAAGTTGAAGACTCACGGTCATCTCCTTTTTCATTTTGTTATTATGAAAGTGTTTTGATTCAATCGGGGTTTGGAAGTTTGTAGAGGAACGACAATTATTTGACTAACCAAGTAAGAAAACTTGTATTCAAATAATCAAGGAGAAAAATTGAAGACTCAAAGTTATCTCCCTTTTCGTTTCTTATTATAAGATGATTCGATTTGTTTGTGCTTAGGTGGGTTAGAAATGACGATTATTTGACTAACCGAGTAAGAGAACTCGTATTCAAATAATCGAGGAGAGGAGTTGAAAACTCAAAGCCACCCCCCTTTTCATTTCCTAAGTGAAAGGGTATTTGATTGTGATTGGGTATTTTAATTAATTTGAATGAAAATATACTCGACATTGGATCGAGGTTTTGAATTTGTGTTTAAGAATGAAATGAATTTTATTTAGTGTATTGTTCTTCTATTCGATTAATTAATAACCGAATAGGTCTCATTGTAAGAAAGCCCAAGAGAAAGCTACGTGAGGTTGATGGCGATGCTTAAAAGCAATCGACTTACAAAGGTATTTGAAAAAATGGCTCGACATTTAAATCGATAATTGTGTGATTTTAATGACCATTTAAAGTGGTTTAGAATTGAGTTTGTATTATGAAATAATAGTGGAAAATGATTGTTTTAAGAATGATTGAAATGATATTAAAATAAATTAATCAATATTTAATTAAGAAACTTAATTTATTAAAATTCGATTAAATCAGTTAATTACGTTAATTAAGATTTATCATCAAAATTATTTAATTAAATAAAATAATCAAGTTAATTAAAATTAATTAATCAAAAATAAATTAATTAAGCAAAATTTTAATTAATTGATTAATTTAATTAAAAGAGATAGACATAATTGACGACGTTGATTTAGAAAATGATCGGATTAAATTAGTCACAATGTGCTCAAGAACCGGTTTGTACATAGCGACAACGGGGTTAGAGTGTCGTATGTAAGGATCGAAACGCGGTGAAAATTCTCAATCAATGTATAGAAACTTGGGTGACATAACGACATAAAGTTGTCGAATCCGCAGGTCAAATTCCGATCTATTCAACTCAATAAAATTAATTAGTAGCAAACCCATTATTTTCAATAATACAAAATTATGTAGGGAGATTTAGAACTTAACTAAAAGTTGGATATGAACCATAACATAGAATTCTCAGCAAACTATAACACAAAAATGTGAAGTGTTTATTAAACTACAATATACTAGTAAAAACCAAATTGAAATATAAACTCACATGCTACATAATCATTTTTTAAAAAGCAAAAAGAACTTTTAGTGCAATGTAAAAAGTGTTATACAAGGCATTAGTATCCAAATAACAAGTGAGAAGTTGCAGTAATAAGAAAACCCGGTAAAAGCCAAAATTCCTGCTACATTAATTAAAAAAATAACTAGCGGCACTCCCAAAACAAAGCCTACCCTATATTTATATCAAAACAAACCGAGGAATTTGCAAACTAAACACCAGAGTAAAACACGCATTTTGAATACTCTACGTGATATCACTCAATTACAATGGGCACCTAACATAAAATAAATTCACAACATTACCAATTCCAACCGGTGAACAGAAATGATATGGAATAATTAATGAAAGGAAACAAATCTCATACTTAAATAATTATAAAACCAATATGCAACATACAATTAATTGGAGTAAGTTTCAAGAATTTCCTGACCAAATTTAAACCAGAAACATTCAAAACAGCATCAACATATTAAATTGCAAAGGTTTCGATAATGTTACACAATTCGAACATGAAACAAATTTGTACGAGCATGATGCTTGATCCGAAACCGATCACATTCAACAACGTAAAAATAAGAAAAAAAACTGCGTAACGGCATATGAACGAATATGAACCTAGTTAACATAAGTAAAAACAGAAATGGAAACAGCAGTATATACCCTCTTCATCACTTCCGACAATTTTACAAAATCGATTGCATCGTCTTTATCACAAACGAAAACAAGAGATAGCAAACAGAAAATCAAGGCATAATGACATGAAAACAAACATGCATAATCCAAATCAAAATAGAATCAAAATGAAAAAGACCAACCGGCGAGAATGTGGTCGTGTGGCCTTGGTACTGCTTCTGTAAATCCAACGACACAATCAATTAGGAAGCGAAGTTGAAACCAAAGTTCGGATTTGCGGTTGTGTTGTCCGCTACTGTCACGAACCTTGTTGTTGTTCAAGCCATTGTATGACGCGGGATTCTGGTGTGAGCTCTTAATGAACCTAAAAGCTTCACACTCCGAATCGAAGCTAGCAGCGGCCATTAAAACCGCACCCGCAACCTGGCCATCATCCTTGGGAGATCAAGTTGAAAAGCCTGTACTTCTCCAAAGTTTTTCAGTAGCAGCACCTTGCTGTGTTTGGTGACAATGGAGAAGGTTTTTCAGTGGTGAATCGTATGGGGTTAAGTTGGTTTTTTTTGTCGGTGATGGAGGATGGTTGTTAGCAAAGATGTCGATGAAGGGGGCATTGAGAAGAAGAAGGTGGGTGAACAGAGTGTCGCGGCGAGATGAAGAGTTTGAAAGAGGGTTCTGTAGCACCTCAAATTTGCACCCTACATTTCATACATTCTCATATTAGGTCAGAACATTAACATAGTCCACTGCATAACATTGCATTGTCCCTTTTGCCCAAGTGCAAGCCATTCAGAAGAATTAGGTCAAACTGGTCAGGAGATCAGTCAATCAAGCAAGTCAGTGCATTTTCCTTTGAGGCAAGGCCCTAGGGTTGGTCCAACATGTTCACATGACCTAGGGGTCCTTTTGAAGTATTTTGGTCAAAGATTGGGTGCCCAGAAGTCATCAGTCATGGCTCAGTTCACCAGAAACCCTAAAAAGTCAACCATGGTCAACTGTGGTCAACTGTGCCTGATTTTATGGATTTCAAGGTGGGAAATGGTTTGAAGGGGTTCATTCATGTCCATATAGGCCTCATATAACATGTCAAACATCATCATGGAAGAATTTGAAGTCAAACAAGAAATTTCCAAAAATAGAAAGTTGACCTGTATTTGGAATTTGCCAAAAATCGAAAGTCTTGATCCTCAAAACTACATCATGATACAAGCTTCAAATGAATTTTTTCCCAACATGAAAGTTGAAGATCTTGTTCTCCCATTTTCAAAAAGTCCAAGAACACTCAATTCCCATGAATGGTTGGCAAGTTATGATCAAATCATTCTCAAAAAAATTTGAACTTCAAAGTGGCATATCTTCCAAACCATTTGGCCAAATTGGGTGGGGTTTTTTGCTACAAGTCACATTTGATGCCCTCTTTCCAAATATGTCATCACAATTTACCAAAAACTCACCAATCAAAATGGCACTTTTTGAAGTGACTTGAATTATTTCAAGTGAGGTGAAAAAGTGATTTTGCAATTTAAGCCTTTCCAATATATTTTGCCAATTGAAATTGCTAAGAAATCATATTTGGAGTGTGTACAAGGCCACTTTCGCAACTGTAACCACAAACCTTGCCATTTGAGTGAAAATTGACAAATTAGCAAAACACCTTCATTTTACAAAATTGCAATTACCACCAAAACTAACCAAGCTTAAGGACACTAAAGCATAGTATATATTCTTCATTTTCTGCAGAAGAAACCCTAGCAGCCACTATTCTAAAACAGACCAAAATCATTCTTCTCAAAAAAAAACTCTCTCACTTTTCCATTGAAACTTTTTCTGAAAAATTGCAAAGCACACGAGCTTGGTTTGGTTTTGTCATCATATACCAACATCTTGGAAGCACTTGGCAGCCCTGTATCACAACTGTAGCATCATTTCTACCTCCGTTGCATCAAAGGGCATGTCCATGGCAACTTTGATTTTGAGCTATTTCCAACATTGCTAAGCCAAAACCCTTCATCCATTCATCAATACCAACACCATAGTGCATCTGTTTCAACAATACACAAGGAAACAACCACTGTTCCAGTTCTGTGCTCCAAATTTGGTCAGGTATCGAATCTCTCCATTTCCAAAATTATGAGATGCTTATTGTAGACTTTTTTATGCTGAGTACAGTGAAGTTTAAATCGTGTGAATTGGCTAGGTATTGAGAGAGAAATATGAAATTCAAGTTTGATAATCAAATATGTTTTTGCATGTTTTGTTTTTCTCAACTCGAATTATTGAAAATGATGGTTAGATTATGAATGTGTGTTGATTGATGAGTTAAATGGTGTGCTTAGATTCGAGTTACCAGGAATTTGTTCTTGGACCTGGGATTTTCGTGGATGAAGCTTGCTGTGCGCTGCCCAGATTTCTTTTCATTTTTTCGTTTTTACTGTAGACGTAGGGTAGGGTTTGCATGAAGAAGGAGACCGGCGATTGGTTGTTGGTGTGGGCCATGCAAGCACGCGATTGGCCCGTGCTTTGGTTGACTGGGGCGTTGACCCCATCCTTTAATGAAACGCTGAGTTTCATACTCAGCAAGGATGGCACGTTGGTCATTTGCTTCAATATTCTTTAATTAATCCATTAATCATTTTATCTTGCAATATTTATTCCATTTGCCATGACCAACTTACAAAATTCATAAGTCAACCATTGTTAATCCAAAATTCATGAGGCTTTTTGCATTTTGTTCATCTCAATCTCTACTTATTTATCATGATTTTTCCTGATTTTTTTGATGAATGAATTTTAAATGGTGCTAGGGTTTTGTTCATGTGCTCATATTTTGTACACTTTGCCAAAACATTTGTGAAATGATGATGCTTTATCCAATGGCCTCCAAATTTTTTGTGCTTAAACTAGACACACTCATGGTGATTTTGGTATAGAGTTTATGAATTTATCATCTCTGGTTTGTGAGTTATGATTTTTTGAATTAGGGTGTGACAATTTGTGTCACACCATTGATGTCTAACTTCATGATTTTCTTTACCATGCTTCTTGACTCAAATTGCTTTGAATTTTTGCATGAATGTACTCTTGTATGTCTAGTTTACATATGATTTTTCTTGGAATTATTTGTGGCATTTCCCAATTGTTTGAGATTTTTCTCCCCTGTTTGATCATATGTTCACTTTTTGTGACACATCATGCCATATGCTTTGTGAAATTCTCATACCTAATTGGATGAACATGAAATTTGACATATGATTAGTAGACATCTTAAGCTTTGTCATGGTGTTGATCCCATTCATTTCTCATATGTTATCACTGATTTATGATTTTTTGAAGTTGATACAGGTTTGGTTGACTTCTTTGAGCATGCTTAAACTTGCCTTGCCTTTCTGATTTTCATTGACCAACTTCCCTTGATCCAAATGAGCTGAAATTTGATATGCATGTCATGTTATGGATTTTGATTGATCATGAATTATTTGATGATTTTCTGAAATGTTTATGATTGGTTTTGACTTAAGTCTTGCTGTTGACTTCTATGAGCTTCCATATGCCATGCTTTGACCTAATTTGTTCATGAAATGATGATGATGAATGATATGATTGTGGAACCAATTGAGTTTTGTTTCTTGATTGTTTGAATTTGATTTTGGACACTTGCCACTTGCTGTTTTGACTTTCTTATCCCTTTTTGACCCTAGGCTTGTCCTAGTGGTCCTGTTGCTCATGTTTGAGTTCATTTTTTCAGGATGAGAAGCAGTTGCCTTAGAGAGATCAATACAAATTGATTGATGCTTGATTGATTATCATGATTAACTTGTTTGTTTTGTAGGTTGCTTGGCTCATATGCTTGAGCCTTGTGCATTTCACAGTTAACTGATTGTGTAGACTGTTGATCCTTATCTCATTTTGCTTTAACTTTGAGTTGTGTACTGATTCTGTTTGACTGGTTTCAGGTACCTTTAGTTGCTTTTAGTTCCTTGTGAACTTTGCTTTTCTTTGCTTAAGAGCAATTTGCATTGAGGTATATTTTCTTATCTTCATGTAGTCTGGAAGACCTGGCCTGTTACTTGGCCAGGCAACTGTCTGAAGTCCTCCTTAAGAGGCGATGTTTGTGACTGTTTACATTTGTCCTTGTATAGAGTCAAAGACCTCCTAAGTGAAGAGGCAATTGGCAGAACCCAAGGGATATGCAATCTATCCCCTGCTATTCTGTGTGTCATCTGCTTTGCTCACACCACTGTGTTGATGCATTGCAGATACAAACCCAAGATCTTGTACAATTGTACAGTTGAGTCAGTATCAAATGTGTAGAAGGGTTCCTACCTTCTGAACCCACACATTCTTGTCTTAAGCTCTCCCAGGCCAGGGATAAGAGCTGTGAAGTCTTATCTTCACTCACCTTTCATCTGCTTCACCTTAGCCCCTCAATGGCAAGGTTAAGAGCTAACACTACCCAGTTCCAGTGGTTTGTTTGTTGAGGTTGATATGACCCCTCGACTAAAACCTAACCTTTGTATGAGCCCATTGCTTGCATATAGTGTGTGCTACTTGTGCTTGTGTGTTTGCTTTAGCTTGCTTCCTGTGCAAGTTAGGTTTAGTTTAGCTTGCTTCCTGTGCAAGTTAGGTTTGGTTTGGCTTGCTTCCCGTGCAAGTCATGTTTAGGATAGGCTTGCTTCCTGTGCAAGTTAGCTAGAAACCTTAACTTAGGGATGATTTGACATGACAACATCTAGGCTCGAGTCGTAGTCTCCCTAGTGTTGTGTCTCCCTCTGTTATCTGGTTAGGCTAGTCCTTTAACCCCTATGAAGGGGGAACTACGTCGCCCTGATTCTCATACCAGATGAGGTACGTAGGCAGGAGACCGTGCGAGGTCTCTCCGGGCCCCCTTTTTCTTTTTCAACCTTTGTGTCTCAACCCCTTCTGTGTGTGTTGTTGTGTGCTTGGAAGCTGATGTAAGCCCATCGAGTGGCATTCGGGTTCCAGTGTGGGTTTGTTTTGGGTTCGGATGCTGACATAAGTCCAGTGATTGGCAGTCAGGCTCCACGTTTGCCTCTTTGTGTGTGTTTTGGTTCGGATGCTGATGTAAGTCCAGTGATTGGCAGTCAGGCTCCACGTTTGCCTGTGTTTGTTTGCGTGCGTGAGCCGAACTACGGCAACTCTGATTCTCATATTCAAATGAGATACGTAGGCACAAGATGCGATGTCTTGCCGAGTTTGACTAACGACTAACAACTAATCCTTGTTTGCCTTCGCCCTCGTTGCGATCCTTTCTCTCGCCCTCGTTGCGATCAAGACCTTCCCTTTCTCTTGCCCTAGCTGCAATCGAGACCTTTGTTCCCGTAGTTAGCTGAACTACGTTTGCTCTGATTCTCATTCCCGATGAGATACGTAGGCATAAGACGCGATGTCTTAGCGAGCACACTTATCCTTAACCCTTAGGTACCCGAGCTACGAAGACTCTGATTCTCATATTCAAATGAGATACGTATGTAGTGGATGCGACATCCGTGTGAGTCACTTTTCTCTTGACCCTTTTAGTAAATAGTACATTAGATAAACACACACCCTTTAGACAAGAAACAACAAGAGTGGATCCCGTAGAGTACTACGGATGCGTAGGGGTGCTAATACCTTCCCTTCGCATAATCGACTCCCGAACCCAAGATTTGGTTGCGAGACCTTGTCTTTTCCTTTCCTTCTCTTCAGGTTTACTTCGAGTGTTTCCTTTCCCTCCTTTGGGATAAATAACGTACGGTGGCGACTCTTCTGTCATTTCTTTCTCGCCGGTTGTTCTTTCGCACCACCGTATTTTTCGGGTTGCGACAGGTTCGTGGCGCAGATTAACGGCGGGTTGATGTGCATCGTTGGAAGTGATGCCGGCGATGGAAACGGTGGGGAGTGCGTGTCGAGATGTGTTGAAGAAAGAGAGAGACAGAGGCGCGGAGGGTTTCCGACGGACGCGGCGGAAATGCTGGATGTGAGAGCAGGTTCACGGTGAAACAGAGGTGGGCTGTGGCGTGTGTTTTGGTTCGCCGGTGATTTGTGGTCTGAAAGTTGTTGGGTGAAGAAGAGGAACAATAGTCCTCTCGTTTCTTTTTGTTTATTTCAAAGTTTTTCTTAGTGAGAGGGAGATTGAAGAGATGAGTGGGGTGAGGTGTCTTTCTCTTTTTTCTTTTTTTGGTTACTGTTTCGTGAGAGCTTCAGGAGAGTGAGTTGGGGTATTGGTCTCACCTCCCTTTACTTTCCTTCCTCTTAACGTTTTTTTTTCTTTTGTGAGAGAGTATATGAAGAGTGTCCGTAGGGTTATGTCAGTGGGAGCATTTTTATTTTCCTTTTTTTTTATTCTTTTATTTTTAATCCTTTGTAGTATTATTATTTGATTGGGTGAATCTAAGTGGACAAGGATTGCAACTAGGACCCATTGATTAATCTTGATCTAACAATCAAGATTAATTCAAAGAAGCACACATTATTAAATAAATTAAAATGCCTATTATGCCCTTTTTATATGATTTAATCGTTTTAAAATAATTTAAATCAATTGAATCAAATAAAAATTCCAACTTCTAAAATGAGTATGATAAAAATAAAATAAGGACATGGAAAATTCTATTTATTTAATCCGAATATTTTGGCGAAAGAATAAAATTAAAACGACTAAAAATGAATAAAAGTCAGGCAAAAATTTGCTCGGAAAATTAAATCGGATACATTAAAATGATCAGTGTGAAATATACTTATTGAAAAATATAGAGTTTCTTTTAATTTTGAAATAAATTTTTACCGGTTAAGAGACTTAGACGGATTAAAATGCAGCTGAAGAAGTCGTCAAAAAATATAACGAGCATATCCGATTAAACTATGTGAACCGTAGATTAATAATACTGACGTCTGCAAGTTTGATTTCGAAACTTTTTATCCGCTGATTTTTTTCGTACTTGAGGAACGATTTAACCAACTTGTCTGTATTTTCAAGAATTTATTCCGACTGATATTTTATGTGTTATTCATGATGAAATGCGTATTATGTTGTACATATGATGTAGACTGAAAATTAAATCGAATTTATGAAAATTTAAAATGCCCAAACTAAATTGGGGTATGACACAAAGCATCATATATTGATCCCATTGTTCTTTATTTGTTACTTTGATTAAGAAATCATCAAGAGTTTAAAGCTTGTTTATCATGGAAGCCCTAATTAATTTGGGTATCTTGTGTGCCTTCCTAGTCAAGTTTCTTCAATAAGGGATACTCCATTGTACCTCATAATAAGCATATATTATCCTCCATGAGCCCCAAAGAGCAAGAGAACTTCAAGTTTGCAAGTTGGTTCAAGGAGGTTGACCAAAAAAGTCAACTGGTCAAATCTAGGGTTCCCTAGACCCTATCTCCTACAATTTTTATCATATGAAAATTATTATAAGAGAAAAGTTATTCTTTATGACATTGAAAATAACTTTCATGTTGGCATCAAAGGCTAACTTTCTTGTAAAGTCATTTTTATGGTGAAAGATTATAAGTCATTTTGTTTGTGCCCTAGATAGGAGGTCAACTTCCAACAACCATAACTTGCTAAATTTTTGTGATATGAAGGTCATCCAAGTTTCATGATCAATTTAAAGATGTATTCTCTAACTTTTATTCTTTGAGAAAGGTAAAATTTCACTTGCAAAGGCATGTACAAAGAGGAAACATTATAGGTCCATCTGGGTTATCATCATTGAACAAACAATTTTCCTCAACTTCTAAAATCTATAACTCCATCATGCAAGATCTAAATGGTGTCAAACTTGTGACTAAATTGAAGATGATTGAAATAGATACAACTTTGAAGAAGGAACCAAATTCATTTTAAGCTCATAACAAAAGTTATTCAAGGTGGAAGAATAGGTCATTTGGCAAACTTCAACACTAAAATTCATCATGATCCAAGATTAAAATGGAAAAAGTTCCAACAGAAAAGTTGTTCCCCTTGATGGTAGCTTCCTAAAGAGTCTAAGATATTAAATTTAGATCAATACTTAGGGACTTGCGCATGGTTACTTTGCATGGCCCTATTTGGAAACATTTGAACTCATTTGCTATACACCTTTGCATGTTTCTATGTTATGACTTCAACATTAAGTGTACGTGAATTGGAAGTGGATTGCATCACTATTTGACCTAATTCCATGCCCATGCACAACATTTCTATTTTTGGCCAATTTTTGAATGGTGTGAAAATCACTTTGCAATGCCTATATAATGAGCTCACTGGCCTCGGAAATGAGAAGGACCCTTGACCAAGCTTTGATCAACAATCCCTAACCTCCATTGAAAGAATACCTTGAAGGTTTCATTTGAAATCGAGCTTCTAGTTCACTTTCTGTTTTTGAACTAGAACTCCATGGATTCACATCCATTATTGTTCTAATCATCTCCTGCAAGCAAGAGGAAGCAAAGCCAAGAAGAATTGCATTGAGATCAAGCAAAATCACTGCAACCCGAAGGTTATTTTTCTAGATTTTCAAGTCTTCGATTCTCTCTCATTTCTCCATAATTTTGATTGATTTATGGTTGGCTGAAGTCCTACCATTGTAGGCAACAAGATTGAGTTGCTTTGAGGTTGAATCGAAGTAACTCAGTTTGCATACCTCGTTTTTCAATTCCACATATCTTTCTATATAGTTAGAATTGGAGAAATGGAGGTCAGATTCGAGACCCTAGCATTTTTCTCTTCATAATAGTGTATGGCATTTTTATGAACATTTTGGTTGGACCAGTCCAGTGAGGGTGACTGGAGAAGATGACAGGAGATAGGGCTTCGGTGGTGCGCTGGCAGTGTCCAGGCCATTTGATTTGGTTCCCACGTTTTAATCTCAGCCTTTGATCCTGATTACTATTGGTGTAAGCGCGTTGACTAATGACCGTGGTAGATGATACGCGCTTGACCATCAAATATGTCACCTCAATTAATGAGGGAGATCTGATGACCCTCGTTCTTTCTATTTTCTTTTATTTTTTTATTAATATTTTAAATACCATTTTCTTATTTAATTCACTATAAATTCAATTTTAATCCAAAAAAATCCTCTTCTGTATTTTGAATTAAAATCATTTTTGGATTGGATTTGACATTTTTTGTGAATTTAATGATTTTTGACTTGTTTTTAATTGATTTTAAATACTTCTGACTTTTCAAAAATTTCCCCAAAAAAAATTCTAAGGTCCTTTGACCTTGTTTGACCTATGATAAATCCCTTGGCCATTTCTTTGGTGATTTGAAGGGACTTGAGGTTTTTCATCTTTTAAAATGAATTTTTATTCATTTAAAAATTGAAATTAAATTGTTTAATTGCTTGAATATTATATTGAGCTATTTGATTAATGTTGTGTTGTTTCATCTTCTATTTGGCCTTGATCTTTGTTGATTTGAGCTCCAATTTCATCAATACTATTGGATTTAGGGGATTGATGAAGTGTAAACTTCATCCCTTAAGATGAATGGGTAATATTGATCATATAAAGTTCCTCCCTTGATCAATTTGGGATTCTATTTCACTTCATACTCTCATCTTCATCTTATTCTTCCCCATTCCTCCATGGCCAATGATTTCTCAATAAATCAAAATGCTAGTTGATTCATTAATGACCTTGTGTCAGATGAATCAACATGAGCTTGATTGAGATAGGTTCATCCCATTTTATTTTTGTGTGTGGTATGCTTTAGGAGCTTGGTTCTTTGTACCTTGTCTCTAACATCCATTAACACCAATATTTTTATTGTCCGACCTCAAATAGTTGTGACTTCTACATTATTTTAATTACAATTGCTTAACATAGAGCTAAATTTGTCCCACCTGCATAACATTTTTTAAAATGAGATTGTAAGTCTCCCATTCCTCATGGTATTGTGTGAAGATTTAAACTTTTTTCCATTTGTGGGAGTTGTGGCATACTTGTTGATTTATCCAAGTTGGAGCCCTTCTCATGGATGATGTCTTTTGGTTCATGTCTTCATGCTTGTGAGTGGATGATTGAGTGTTCTCCAAAAAATGACTTAAACAATTGTATTCTTCACTAACATCTCTTTATTATTGCTTTACTTTCAATGTAATTTACCTTTAATGAAATTTAAATTCTAGTACCTTATCATTCATTGTCATTTACATTTCATGCAAGATGTTTATGTTTCAGTCATTTTGACTTTGCTCACTTGAGCCATTGTATTGTGCTTGTAATATATTGTGTGCTTGTGACTTTGTTTTGTTTGTGGTCTTAATACCTTAAAACACCTAATAAAAACAAAAACCCTAAAAATATATTGGTGGACTGTTAGACCTCTGCCTGAGACTTGGTTTGAGCTTTTGGACCTAGAGTAGGCAACATCCATATGCTTTGAAGGAAGCTTGGCCAATGCCATTATTTGAGACTGAGTTATCTTGGCCAATGCCATTCATATGATATAATCCTTGAGAACTCCATGGGTTTATCTTTTACTTTGTCTCTGTGATTAAGTTGTTATTTTGATCTTATTGTTTCTATATGATGATTGTCTCTATGAGTTTGCTACAAGGAATATTTTATCTAACACATTTCAAGACATTGAAGGCCGGTTGCTTTTGGAGTGCTTGCTTGGATGTTTATCTATCTTTATTTGATGCCATTTGGTCTTCTTATTGCTTGCTTGGATGATTATGCTTGTTGCTTACTTAATAGTCCAAAGGAAATTGGTTTCTATCTGACACTCTTGTCTTGTGGATGCATCATATTGGTTAGATCTTTTCAACTCTAAACTTTTAAATCTTTTCTAGGATAGTCCCTTCATCTCCTCCCACTTCTTTAATTTCAAAATATCCCCCTCATTTCAAAACCTTTTTTATTGGTGTTTTCAACTTAGACTTGTATAAATTAGTAGAAACTTTGGCCTTATGCCATTGATTTTAAAACATTTCCTTAAATCAAATTTGTAAATAAACTTAATCATATTGACTTTGATTTCAAAAGACAAAAATAACTAACAACCTCATCTAATCCTTTTGGCCATTTTATGCCTTCTTCTTTTAAAACTTTTCAAAAGAAAGCATTTAGGTTTAAGTTATCTTTAGTTGAGATATAGTTCTCCTATTCTATGACATATTGATTATAAGTCTTTCCATTTATTAGGGGTTAGTGGCATACTTGTTGATTGAATCCAAGTTGGATCCCTCCCTCTTAAATGTTCTAAAGCCATCATTATCGATGGATGATTGGTTGAGTATTTTCCCATTAATAACAAAAGATCTTTAGACTTTTCTTAAATCAAGCCACCAATATTTGAAATTTTTACCACGAATTATGAGGTTTTGATCCCTCATTTTCATGTTGGTACATAGGCATAAAATCAAAGGTCTTGTCAAACACACAAATATAATAAATGAATTCTTTTCCCATCCCCCCATTCTATTTGTAGCAAATATCTTTTCAACCAAAAACACTTACATACAAAAAAAGGCTCCCTAGGAGTACCTAAGACACTTTGGGTGCTAATACCTTCCCTCTGTGTAACTAACCCCCTTACATGTAATCTCTGACATTTTATTAGTTTTGATTTGAAAATTTCTTATCCTTGGGTTTTTTTCATACTTTTTCCCTTTTCCGTTGGAAACAATAAAAGTGTGGTGGCGACTCTGGTTTTATTGACATTGAGTTAACCAATAGCTCAATGGTCATGAGTTTACCGCTACATTATGGTTCACATCAATATTTGGATTTCTTTTTGAATAACCACTTTTTTCAAAATAAATCTTAAAATAATCACATTTTCAAAAGAAATACTACCAAACTATTCATTTTTCAAACAAAAAAATTGTTCCTAGAGGATGTGTCACTGCTTGTGGTGCATGTATTCCTTTTTTTTTTACCTTAGACGCCACTGTTTGTGGCGCATGCTCATGTGTCACGTCAATGATAGTGGCACATGCGTGCAAACTTTAGGAGCATGCGTGATTGCATATGCCTATTATGTTGTTAAAATAATTATATCAAAAAAATAACATAATAGCCACAAGCAATGACGCATACTCCTAAAAGTTGCATGCATGTGCCACCGTCATTGGCATGACACATGAGCATGCGCCACAGATATTGACGCCTAAGGAAAAAAAATGAATGCATGTGCCATAGGCAGTGACACATCCTTTTATGTTAACTTGATCAAAGCTTTGATCCAAATTGAGTGTGATTTCTCTTGTCCCCTTCTTCTTCATCTCTTTCTTTTCCTCTTGATCAATTGGATGGTTTGTGTCCATCTTGTTCATGATGTATGAATTGGTGCTTGATGAACTTTAATCATTTCAAATCTACCTCCTAATTGGTCATGGATCATTTAAGGTCTTTGGATTGATGCATAAGTTTGTCCTAAGTGTCATGAAGTATTGATTGATGTAATGGACCCCTCTCATAGCCTTGGTGCTTAATCCTTTCTCTTCTTTGTTGTATGGCATAACTTTAGGAGAATGATTTGCATATCATTTCTCTATCATGTATTAACATAAACATTATTATTTACCGGCCTCAGATAGTTGTGACTTCTACATAAGTCCAATTACGATTGCTCAACATAACTCTAAGTTTGTCCCGAAAGCAAGTCATTTTCATAAGTGAGATTGTAAGTCTCTTACTCCTCATGGTATTGTGTGAAAAATATTGTCTTCTTTTCACTTATGAGAGTTAGTGACATACTTGTTGATTTTATCCAACTTAGACCCCTTCTCATTGGTGATGTAAAGGTCCATATTTTCATACTTGTGGGTGAATAGTTGAGTGTTCTCCAAAAAATGATAAATCATCTTTCTCTTTTTGATCACTAATATCACATACTAACATATTATTGTATTAATTTTACTTCAATGCCATTAATATTATGCTCTTTATTCTTTTATAATTTAATTTATACTTTTATTTTTAGCATCTCATATCATATTGTTTGTGCTTATGTTATTTGTTCTTTATCCATTTGGACTTTCATTTTCTTTTAAAGACATTGATAAAGGAAAAACCCCTAAAAAAATTTATTCTCGAGATTCATTGGACTTGAGGTTACTATTCTTAGCAATGTTATGGAGTTATGGACTTAGAATTAGGATCTTGACCTTTGCTTTGGGAAGTTGTGATTTGAGACCTTGAGATTCATCTAGTACCTTTGACTTTGGACTTCTTCTGAAGACTTCATTTGGTTATCTTTGGTTTCATCTGATACATGAATTATTCTTTTCTTTTTTGACTTGCTTGAGGCTTAATCCAAAGGAGAAAATTCTTGCTTGACTTATGTCACAAAGCTTGTTATCTCTTGGTTAGATCTTTCCTCCCTAGCTTTTACTTTATGCTCTAGGATAGTCTCTTATTCTCCTCTCCTTCTTTAATTTTCAAAATCTTCTCTCTTTTTCAAAACCTTCTTGTTTTCAAACTTCAACCATTTTCTTAATAAACCTTGACTTTTGTCAAGTGATTTTCAAAATCTTTTTCTTAATAAAATGCCAATACATCTTAAGCATATTCAAACCAATTTCAAAAGACTTAAAAAATACATAACTCATTCAAACTATTTTGTGCCATTTCTGCACTTTTTCTTTTAAAACGTTTCTCAAAGTTTAGATATGAGTCATTTCCATATTGAGATGTAATTCTCCTATCCCCATAGCATTGATAATAATTCTTTTCCACTTAAGAGAGCTAGTGACATACTTGTTGATCATTATCAAAGTTGGAGTCCTTCTTACGGTGATGCAAAGTTCTTATACTTATAGGTGGTTAGTTGAGTGTTCTCGTTGAAATGAAGAAATGTTTTTTTCACTAAAAATGAATCAAAAATAAACATCTTTGTCATTTTTACCACTAACTACGAGGTTTTGATCCTCCATTGCACTTTGTTGGTACGTAGGCATGAGACTCAAAAAGTCTTGGCAAACACAAAAAATATGAAAAACATTCCCTTTCTCATCTCCCTAATCTTTTGCAAACAACACCATTTTTAAAGGCAAAGTATATAAATTTTTAAAGAGGTTCCTATAGAGTACTATAAATATTTAGGGTGCTAATATCTTCCCTTTTGCATAACCAACCTTCGAACCCTTATCTTTGTTTTTATTAGTTTTATTTTAAAACTTCTTTAGATTTTGTTAGTTATTTTTTTCTTTCCTTTGTAAATAATAAAAGTGCGGTGGTGACTCTTGCTCTATGAGTTAAGTTAATCAATAACTTAATCTCAAAAAATTTACTGCTACAGTAAGCTTGTCCATATCTTTTTGCAAGACGGGCTCAGGTTCGGGCATCAAGGTAAATGATGAAAGATTATAAAGGAAGGGCATCTTGGCTATTAGAGTCCTCTCATTAAAAGTAAGGTTCCTTTGCTAAGATATTATTTTTCCCCACTCTTGGTCAATTCATATCATGCTTGTCCAAGCTTTCTTCACTCTCTTCACGCTGAATTGAATGGATCCATTGAGTTGGCAATGAAAGGTACGAAGTCTCGATCTTTAGGAGGACTCAACATAGTATACCCAAATTTTCTTTTAAGTAGCACATGATTGTAGTTGATGCAACCACGTGTTCCTATGAGGGGGACATTTGGGAATCCTCCACATCTAGGTTCGACCAGAATCTAGACTTAGTGAAATTTTCAGATGTTGCAAGAGACATTTCGACTATGTGATAGCATCGACCGCATAGGTCTTACGACAATGGTAAATAGGTTGACAAAGCGGTTATTTGGGCACACAATGTTACGTTCGAATATCAATAACTACCCGTGGGTTTTCTTCCAAAGAGACATGTGGAGAAATCACAAAGACATACTACATGCGGAGCTTTACATGGAGAACTATGAAAATAGAAACGTTAGGGGTAGTTATTTCATACTTGTATATATAGGAGTTCATTACGTTGAATTCGGGGTGTTCATTGTATTACAAAAATCTCACTGAAAACTCAAAGTATCGGCGTATAGAGAAACATGTGAATGACTGAGAGAATGTAAGAACTAATGAATTACCAACCTTTTACTTTCAATGCAAAGTTTCTAGTCTTATTGTTTCACTTTGCCTTATTTCATTTATTTTAAGTATTATCCAAGCAATTTCATTCAGCATTTCCGGTCATTATCTTTTCTTTTATACATTTTTGAAGTATTTAACGTCTTTCGTTCTTATGGTCGCCTAAGACCCGGGTTTTTGACCAAGTCGAAAACAATCATTTTAACATAAGAGAATAAAAACAAAGTGGTTGTCTGACACTATGTCCTAGGATTCACTGGTCGATCCTGCAAGTAACCCTTAATTTGGAGACCAACAATTGTTTACCATTTTTCAGCATAAACACATACATGATCCATAATCCATGTATCTAACAACCACTCAGAGTTATCAACAACATTAAGATTATGAAGGGAATGAGTACTTGATTTGGGAGAGGCACTGAAGTGAAGGTGTTGAATACATGGTCCAAACGTTACATCCGTTTGTTGAAGAAGGGCGAGTAAATCACATTGTTGTTCAGTAGTGAATCCAACATTGTCTTGTGAGTCTTCAAGTCGACCAGATGGAGAATTGTCAAGCCCTTGATCATCATTAGTAGTCTGAGCCAGATTAGCCTTTTTAAGACATGGTTGAAGCCCGTATTATTTTAAGCATACCTCAATGGTATGACCCGATTTGTTGCAATAGGTACACCTTTTGAGGCGTTTGGATTTGGAAGGATATGTAGGTTTGTTGCCATAATCTGTAGGACAACCTCTTATATAAGGCTTGTGAACTTGAGAAATGATCTTATCTTCAGGGATGGGTGTAGATAGTTGTCTCTCTTGTTTAATCAAAAGCAAAAAAACTTTGTTAACAATGAGAAGAGGGTTCATTAACATAATATGTACCCTAACTCCAACATATTGGTCATTAAGAGCCTTCAAGAAACAAATAACATAGTTATTGTCTCTGTATGTTTTGATTGTAGGAATGAGTTGGCATTGACATACACGATCACAAATACAGCTGAGAAGGGAAGGGGCCTGAAATTATCAAATTCTTTCATAGTTTCTTTAAAGTTGTAAAATATTTAGTGATACTTTGATCTCCTTGTTTATGGACATAAACTTCTTCTGATCAATTAATTAAGTCCAAATTTTAAGTTTTCTTATGCCTTGTTTTTAAAAAACCAAAAATATCTAGAAAAGATTTATAGAAAATTATAATTGAAATTTAAAATTGGTAATTGAAAGTTTATAGTATCATATTTGCATTCTCTTTTGTGAAGATAAGAATTTATTCTTGGAAAGGGCTGATTCCACCCAAGTGTTTACCATCTAGCTTATGAAGCCACCTAATCTGTCCCATCGCCATTTTCATCTCCGACCGCCGGTAACAGAAACAATTTCCACTCCTTCAATCACCATGTTGAAGTTCAATACATGGCCCAACACAACCCCAACCGTAACCCTATTCAATCTCAAGTGCTTAACCTCCCCACAACCATCACCATCACCATCACCATCCTCTGTGCATTTCGATTCAACCCCATTCCTCTTCCAAGTCTCCTACCTCATCAACAATTTCAATTTCTCCCCAGAATCCGCCTCCAAACTTTGCTCCACCAACCGTCTTTATTTCAAAACCGCCCAAAACCCTGACTCCGTTATCAACTTTTTTAGAAACTACGGTTTCTCTAATTCCCAGTTATGCGACATCATTACCAGGTCACCATGGTTACTTTCCTGCAGCCTCTCCAAAAGGGTGTTGCCAAAGTTTGAGTTTCTTCTCTCCAAAGGTGCTTCTAACTCTGACATTGTTAACCTTGTCAGTAAGAACTCTAGAGTCTTGGCTCCTAGCTTGGAGAATCATATAGTCCCAACCTATGAATTGCTTTATAGATTCTTGCAATCAGACAAGGAAGTTATTGCTTATGCAATTCACACTCCAGATTTACTCACTCACCGTCTTGTGCCGGGTAACATTACAATGCTGGTTCAGAATGGAGTGTCTGACTCAAATATTCGGAGAATTCTTCGAATCAGGAGTCGGTCAATGGATGCGCGCGACATGGGGGGTTTAGTCCAGGAATTGACGGATTTGGGGTTTAATCCTTCAAAATATGTTTTTGCTGTAGCATTGATTGCCAAAACATCAGTACCCAAAACTAGGTGGAAGGAGAAAGTCGATGCCTTTAAGAACTGGGGTTGGTCTGATGAAGATGTTATTGAAGCATTTAAAAAGCAACCTTATTGTATGTTAACATCCATTGAGAAAATTAACTTAGTGATGGATTTCTGGGTAAACCAATTGGGCTGGGATGCTATGGCTCTCGCCAAACAACCCAACGTTTTGTGCTTTAGTTTCGAAAAAAGGATCATTCCAAGGGCCTCGGTTATGCAATTTCTTTTGATGAATGGTTTGAGAAATAAGAACGTGAGCTTGACTTCTCCGTTTGTACCACCTGAGAAGGTGTTTCGTGATAGGTTTATAAAACGTTTTGAGAATGAGTCTTCATATCTATTAAACTTGTACGAGGAGAAACTCAAGCTTGCATACACCGGGGACGAAAATTGCGTGTCGTGATTAGATTTTCAGGTATTGTTGTTCCATGTTTGATTTGAAATTTCTAGTGCCATGTTTGTTTAGCCCAATAATCTATTTTGCACAAATTTAGCTAAACCAGAATATATTGTTGGACTTGAAGTGGTTTTAAGCTGTGTTTGTAATCATGGACAGACAGAGCCATAGTTGCATATGTTTAGACTTCTGATACATCAATATTGAAGCTACACTTCTGGTTTTGGATTTGTAGAGCACAACACAACTATTTAGATTGGTGTTATTTCTAAGTACTCTTCTTTTGGTTTTCTGAACTTCAGTGATTCATTCCAAGGGAAGACTTGTGTAGTTTCTATTACTGATGTGCAACAAGTTTCAACATATTTGTTGTCTTTTTGAGCCAAGAAATTTCATGGAGTTATTTCATTTTTTCATTTAGGAAAATATCTTATCCACCTCTTAAATGTAGTTTGTCTCTTTTCTTTTGAATACTATATTCTCATTTTATGAAGAAATGAAATAGAAGGGGAATCATTGAAAGAATATTTCTCAGATTTAACTACTGTTTTAGATCAATTTTTATACTCTCTTTATGTTTAGAGGAGTCGTGTATTCTTTTTATGAACCAGGGCTTTCTTTGATTTAATTTTTGCTCAAAGAGTGTGCTCATGATTTACTTTAATTAAAGTTGAATTATACTTGTTACTGTGTGTTTTGTTTCCCGTTTGGAGTAGCCAAACTTGGTTATGGATGTGTAGAATTGGTTTTGACATGTTTGGTTGTCTTGGAGTAAAATTGATTTTGGTTGAAGATAGAATTTATAGCTTTTGAGTTAAAATGTGATTTTTATACTGAAATTTATAGTTCAATTCATTTTTGTTGAAATTTATTCAAACATATATCATTTTATCTTCAACTCACTTTTAGGCAAAAACAATTTTACATAATCAATTCATCAAAATCACTGTTGTTTGGTTTATTTTTTGGAAGAGTCAAATGCAATTCTAGAGGTGTAGAATTGATTTTGAAATGATTTTTAAGTGTTTGATTTTTTTAAAGTAGAATTGATTTCTGTCTTCAAAATGCATTCTACTTTAAGCTTGAATTTATAGTTTTTGAATTTAAAAATGATTTTTATATTGAAATTTCATGTTCAACTAACTTTTACATAAATTTATCCAAATATAAAGTATTTTATTTTCAATTCACTTTTAAGTAAAATTAATTTTATATAATCAATTCATTTAAAATCAATTATTTTTTTCACTTTTGGGTTATGTCTGGATATCATAAAATAAACGGAGTGGAGTGGAGTGGAGTGGAGTGGAGTGGAGCGGAGCGGAGCGAAACTGATCTCATTCCATTGTTTGGAAATTTTAGAACGAAATAAGACAAGTTGTTCATTCTTTCCAAATTGAAAGGGAAGAAATATGGTGATAAGTGATGAAATGGAATGAAATTCATATCGCTTCATTCTGCTCAGCTCCATCAAAATTTAAATGATCCAAACAATGGAATATCATTCCATTTCATCTCATTATGCTCTGTTTCATCCGATTTTATTAATCCAAACAAAATCTTAGTGTATCTTTGGTTTAACTTTTGTAAGAGTCAAAAGCATTTATAGTGGCGTAGAATTGATTTTGGAATGACTTTGAGGTGTTTGGTTCTTTTAAAATAAAATTGATTATGCCTCAAGAATTGGTTTTTGAGTTTAAACCTTCAGAATTGGTTTTTGAGTTTAAACGTAATTTTTACATTGAAATTTAATGTTGAACTCAAATCTAAATAAATTTATTCAAACATAAGTCACTTTACTTTCAACTTACTTTTATCTAGAATCAATTTATTCAGAATCAATGAGAAATAGTTTTATCTAAGATGGGAAATTTAACATATGGTTTAAAGGTAATCCATACCTATATATCACACGTGTATATATTCATATTTCATTGAACAATTGGGAATTTTTACGGTGACTTACAAGTGCTGTCAGGGTCAAAATTTAAAAAAATGTGTTTATTAAAAAGATGTAGAACAACCCCGAGAAATTAAAAAAAATGTGTTTATTAAAAAGATGTAGAACAACCCCGAGGAGGTAGCGGCAGTCAATTACACAAATATTTGTTTAATTCTTAAGGTTTGAATTTGTTAATCAATTTTGCGATTTTTTTACAAAAATAACTCAATTTCTTAAAGAAATTTTCAAAATATCTTTGGTTTAAAAAAAAATCCAAAAATACCTCACTTTTAGGAGGAGGCGCCAATTCAATTGGCGACTCCTCTTAAATGCTTGAATGGAGGCGCCAATTGGATTGCCTAGGGCACGTGTCAATCCAATTGGCGCCCTTGTGTATTACTTGATAGGAGGTGCCAATTGGATTGACACCTCAGTGTAAAATGTAATTTTTTTTTGTAAATGGTCTACGTGATACATAAATTTGAAATAGGATCAATTGATATTAATAAAATTTTCTGTTTACACAAAAAAGCCTAATGGTGATGATCGGGATCACCTAACCGACCTCCGGTCCCACATCCCCTAGCTACCCTAACCCATGGCCCTAACCCACGTTGATGATTCACTACCGGTGTTTGAGCATCTGAGGGGCCATGAGCGTCACTACCAACTACAGGAGAAGATCTGTTGAGGTAGTCAGACAAGTCGGCATAGTCTTCAGTATGCATCGATGGTGTACTGCCGTAGCTGAGTTCATGACCCATGCCAGAGTAGTTGGGTTGTGGTTGACTCATTGATGAGCGACCAAGACGGTTGAAGGGAGACATGAGTGTGAATGATGCGTCGAGGAAAGGTTGGAAAGGTTGTTGGGGTGTTTGGTAGAGATAGGGTTGTTGGATGTTTTGGTTTTGTGAGGTTTGAGCTTCTTGGCTATGGTAGGAGGAGGGGCGGTTGGTGTTGAATGATCATTGGGTATTCTGGCTAAGGCGGCTTTGGTAGGGTGATGGGGTGAGTGCGAAGCGATGTTGGGTCTCAGGTTGATGGTCAATTTGTTGGTGGTGGTATGAGGTATGCTCTTAGTATTGTGGTTGAGTGTATGACATGTTTTGGTTGTATGTTTGTGTGTTGGTTGAACGAAATATTTGACGGACAAGGGGTTGTGTGTATCCGGTCTGACACTGTTGTTGGGGGTTTGATGTTGAGGTATCAGGTGTGTAAGTCATCTGGCGTGGGTGGTACAGGTACATATCCTTGGCGATGAACTGAAAATTAACCGATTTGTACCACACCATATAAGTACGACTTGGTTTTTCTTCATTTGGCATGACTGCGTCAGTTAAGACATGGTCATGGCGGTGCTTCCATTTGCGACACTCCGATCTTGCGAAGCTTTTCCATGGATTGAAGTTCCATTAGTCATTAACTTTGCACAAATGCCATTCTCCTAGGCTAGCTGGGGGATCTGGGATATTTTGGGGCACACCGAACTGCAACTTCACACGATCACTGTTGTGCATCTCCATAGTTGTGAACCGTATTATCGGTATGCATGCAGTCCATACGGTCGCCTCTTTAGCGTTGACCTCATGGTCATGATTCAAATTAAGGTATGGACGCCAAATGAATTGAAATGTGAAAGAATATATGATTATAATCTAGGTAGAAGAAGTTAACAAATTATAAGGAAATAATTAAGTTATTATCCTTACATATGTCGGTCGAAGGTGATCCAACAGATTGCGATACTGAGTAATACGGTGTCTTGGATATCTGTTATAACTCATACCACGTGCAGACCATCTACACCAAAAAGGTAAAAATATTAGTTAGAGATAATAATCTTTAAAGAAGTAAGTAAAGATATAACAATTTAAATAACTTACTTTTGTGCATACGGGAATGTGAAAGGGTTGTTGTTGACGGGTGCTAGGGACGGTAGTCTTGACCAACCCCATGTTTGTAGCAAAACAGCACATCCAAAAAATGTAGATGTGTCTTTGTGTGAGTTTTTGCCCAAGGAGCTATAGAGATAGGCTAGACAAGCAGATCCCCAACTGTAACTTCCTATTCTATCTACATGTCTAAGTAAAGGTAAATACATAATATGCATGCTAGAACCACTACCTTCGGGAAATAAAAACGAGCCAATTAACAACATAATGTAACATCTAGTTTTTATTATTCGAGCATCTTCGGTAGAATACTCATCTAAGTATAAACTATTATAGTATGACTTAAGCCGTGAAAGGAGTATACCTTGACCTCTTGAGTTATCATCTAACAAATCAATCTCCAAGAGGTCCATGCAAATTGAATTTGCATAGTTGGTTTTACCATTAACAGCCTTACCTTTAATGGGCAGTACCAAAAGCATGTAGGCGTCTTCTAACGTCACGGTACACTCACCGGTTGGGAACCAAAATATGCGTGTCTCTCGACGCCATCTTTCGCATAAAGCAAGAATGAATTTGATATCTACGGACCAAGACAAAATCTTGCTTATATGACCAAAACCGGCGAGTTCAACATAAGGTTGAATCATTGGGTCCATATGGACATATTCGTGGACCCGAGTCCGGAACCTTGATACATCCTATAAAAGAAAGAACAAAAACCTTGACTAAGTTGGTATGTTAAAAAAAAAGGGGGTTGGTGCAGATGAAACTACAAGAAGTTGTTGCAGGTGAAAGAAAAAAACTTAACAAAAAAAAACTTACATAAGTTGCGATGTTTGCAACCGTTCCTCAATTCGATTCGTCCATTGTGAGGATAGACATTTTGTCGGGGATGACAACGGTTGGTGCAGATGAAACTACAAGAAGTTATTGCAGATGAAATTGTAGAAGAAGTATTGTAGAAGAAGTAGTGAGAGTGATGGTGTGGAAGAAGTGTTGATGGTGTGGATGTATTTATAGGCAAATGAATGGGAGCATGAAAAGTTGTGCTTGCATGTTGTCTCCAATTGAATTGGCGCCCATATGCTTTTTGTACATGGTGTCGCCATTCAACTTGGCGACTCCATAGGGACATGCATGCAAGACCTAGGTCTGATTGCTTGGTTTCGAGGTCTGCATGCATGCAAGACAAGGTGTCTCCAAATCGATTGGCGCCCATGTGCAAGGAATGAATGGGCGCCAATTCAATTGGAGTGTGTGTCGGCATGTCGGACACGTGGTTGTCCTCTCTCTTGCATGTTGAACATGTCACTTCTTAGTAGCTTGCATGGTTGACACATCATTTCGGACTAGCTTGCATGTGCGACACATCATTTCAGACTAGCTAGCAATTGAGACACTTCACTCCCATATTTAAGTGTCTTACTATCAACATCCAAGACACATCATTCACATTCATCTGCAGCAAGGAAATAGTTTTCATCTGCACAATATCATCTTCACCAATATACAATGTCAACGTTTACTGCAACGGTAAAACATACGAGTCTGAGTTATATGGTTTTTGTTTTTGAAACACTGATACCATTAGACTCACGATCAAGAGAAATACAACCTTCTTGCATTTGAAAAAAAGAATACAATCCTGTATAGGATCGGGTATTGTGTCAAAGATCACGTATCAAAATCCAATATTTTTTGAGATGACGTCAACCCATAAGCAGAAGCAGAAGTGGACGTCGTTGATGAAGAAGAAGAGGAGACCGAGATACATGTTGATCACATGCTGAACAATGACATTGAAGATGATGATCAACCACCACCAATACCTCTTAGTCATATCTACAATCTGCCTCAACATATGACAAATATGGATCCGCACGACAATGAAACATCCAACAGTGTTTTCTATAACCCGTATCCAAGATCAGAAGGCGAATTAAAGGTGGGGGGCATGTTTCGTACCAAAGAAGAATGTGTTCTAGCTATCAAAAAATTCCACATGAACAACTCTACTGATTTTACAGTGAAACGCACTGATTCTAGAAGGTATGTTATTAAATGTCGTAACATCCTTTGTAAGTTTCAGTTGGCTGCGTCTTACAAAAAGAAAAACGACTCTTGGGAGACCGCTTCAATAGACCCACCTCACAGTTGCATTGCAACTAACGTTGAACAAGATCACCGTAAACTAAGTGCTGCATTGATATGTCAAGACATTCTATCGTTGGTTAATAAAAACCCATTAGTGAAGGTGAGTATAATTATATCCCATATCAGAGCAACATATAATTATACTTCATCTTACAAGAAAGCCTGGATTGCGAGGACAAAGGTTGTTGAACAGGTATTCGGCAACTGGGAGGATTCATACAAAGAATTGCCACGGTTTTTATGGGCACTAAAAACATATGTCCCAGGAACTGTGGCAATTATGGAGACATTGCCAGCAATAATGCCAGACAGAACCTATGTTATAGGTAATAGAATCTTTCACCGTCTCTTTTGGTCGTTTGACCCATGCATCAAAGGTTTCGCATTCTGCAAACCTATTATTCAAATTGATGGCACTTGGTTATGTTGTTAGACTAAACAAAAGTTGGTGCGACTGTGGAAAATTCCAAGCCTTCCGCATTCCTTTCTCGCATGTCATTGCAGCATGCGCACATACTCTTCAAGACGCTTACAACCATTTATCTGATGTGTACAAGGTCGTCACCGTCATGAATGTATATAATCAAAGCTTCTCGGTACTACCAATGGAGGAATAATGGCCTCCATATGAAGGTGATATAGTTTGGCACAACGACGAGATACGTAGAAAGAAAAAAGGAAGGCCAAACAACACACGTATCAGGACAGAAATGGATTCTACAGATAAAATGATAAGATTATGTAATATCTGTCGTCAACCAGGACACAACAAGAACAATTGTCCCAATCGAGGAGCATCATCTGAGTCTTAAGCTTTTTGTAACAATGTATTTCTGTAACCTTCAATCATTATATATCATTAAGTTTTTGTTACAATGAGGTTCACAACAAACATCAGTACAAAATAAGCTAACTGAAAACCGAAATATTTCTAACTGATTACAACAATCAAATTGATGTCATCTCGACCGAACATCATTTCCCTAGCATCCTTATCAGTCTTCATTCGCATCCAACCAAAGATACTGTCGAGTCTCTCAATACTTCTAATTTTTTCCCCTTCTGGTATTTTCTCATCTAACCAACGAACCAACTCCCTCTTCATTTGCTCGAATGTAGTGATGTTCCAGAAGAGCATCAACATCTGAGGTTTGTCTCTCGCATAAATTACCTTCCCGTATCGACGACGAACACCAAACATGATTTCTAAATGATTAAATGAGATGTGGAACAATGACTCACACAATACATCTATTTATAACAAAAAAAAATGCATTTTGCACTGAGGTGCCAATCCAATTGGCGCTTCTTATAAAGTAATACACACGGACGCCAATTAGATTGGCTAGTGCATGTGCCCTAGCCAATCCAATTGGTGCCTCCATTAAATTTTTAAGAGGAGTCGCCAATTGAATTGGCGCCTCCTCCTAAAAGTGGCGTAGTTTGGGATTTTTTTTGAAATCAGGGGTATTTTGAGAATTTCCTTGAAAAAGTGGGTTAATTTTGTAAAAAATTCCAATTTCGTCACATATCTCTTTGAAATACACTCTAAAAGATTAAAATCACCGAGAAAATTGGATATTTTACAATTAAAGTGGACTAGTAAAAGCTTACGATAGATTGAGTTGGCGATTTATTTCGGATACGCTTAAGTTAGGATGACAAATGACTTAATCAATATCATTATGTACATGATTAATTTGGTTTAGACGAATATGAAATGGAATAGCGTGCATGGAAATTGTTTTCTAACAAAGAAATGATTGAGGAAATGTTGAGACAACCTATGTCCCATTAGTGAAATTCTAATTAAAATTTAGAAATCTTTATTAAAAAAAACAGAAATTTTGAAACTTTTAGATAACAAGACTGAATTAAGTAAAACATACTACTTCACATATATATGCTTCTAATATATTTTACATAGAACTTGACACCGTTAAGATTAGTAGCCTTGCCACATATATAAAACTTAAAATAAAAGCACATGAAGAAAACCAAAAGAAAGCATAATAAAATGACCTCTTAAGTCCAACAGGACTGACACTTATACTGATTGTACATAATATTACATAGTAATAACGATGTGATCAGCATTTGATAAAACACTAGCAACCTTCGGCCTTGACGTTATTGTAATATGTCACTCCGTAGTCTTCCCTCCTAAACGGTCTAGCTCGTTGCCTGATAATCATAGATCAATAAAAAAATGCAAGACAAAAAGAATACAGGGCTAAGATTTACGTACAAGTTTAAAAGTGGGAATAAGGTGTAAAATAGTAATAAATATGACAACCATAATTATTCAAACAATCGTATCTTTATCTCATATTTACCTCTACTTTATATATGTTTATTCTAATGCATCCCTGAACTATATGCTGACTCGGGCCACTAA
This sequence comes from Lathyrus oleraceus, assembly GCF_024323335.1. Taxonomy (NCBI): domain Eukaryota; kingdom Viridiplantae; phylum Streptophyta; class Magnoliopsida; order Fabales; family Fabaceae; genus Lathyrus; species Lathyrus oleraceus. Next base: position 58,396,369 of record NC_066581.1, read on the forward strand.
ACATTGTCAAGGATATCTATCCCATTTACCAAGATCAGATATCACAAGACCACATGCCACCAACATACTCCCGATTACCAAGAGTTACGCCACCTAACTTCACGTGGAGTCCAGGTGTTATAAGTCGATCGTCCTTGAGGATTTAGGCCAAGAACCTCGTCTTGCCTAGCATGCATAAATAATAATCCCCGTCGGGATTGTAGGCGACCGATCAACCTCGTGCTTCCCATACCGCATGGCAATGGACTTACACATTCCTCAATGCAAGTCTGTATGATCACTTAATCATCTTGTGGCAACTCTCAACCATAAGTATTAAGTTAATATTTGGGAAATATCGTATCAACCTTTTAGGTTATACTTATTATCTAGATACTTAGGTTGAATGTCAAATCCATCAAATATTTTGTCTATTTCTTCTTGGCATGATCCTTATCTCTATATAATTGGTTCAGTTTATACAACGAATAATGTATGGTTAGCTTCCCAGGTAAGAGAGGTGGACCGTAAAGGACATAGTCAACGAAGTCTTTCCTTAGCCAAAATCCAACCGAATACAACTACTCAATATATATAACTTTCCTTCTTTTATTGGAGATCTAAGATTTAATATCTAACAATTTTGTTGTTTCTCTCCTTAATGGATCATTTTCTTAGTCTATCAATCACAATCATTCAAGTATAAATAAAATAAATAATTAGGCAATTAATCAAACAATGCAAGTACAATACAACCTCAAATTATCATAGATCATTCTTATGATAATAATTAAGGCCGACGTAACCTCGCTTAGTGTTTTGGGAAAATCATTATTCGAGAATATGCCCTCCTTACTTATTTATCACTAATAGGGCTTAGGTCACCAATATATATATATATATATATATATAATATATATATTATATATATATATATATATATATTATAATATATAATATATATTATATATATTATTATATATATAATATATATATATATATATACACACACGCTAACCGTCCCAATTTCTCTGATGTTTGTCCAGAACCTAATTTACGATAATTGTTGAATTTTGTACGAAATTTATAAAATAATTAGAATATAATTTACGATTAATTAAACATAATTCCGTCACAAATGAAAATATTTATTTTTTAAAATATTTAATAGTAAACTCCACTATATTTAAATAATTATTAAATTCAAGTATAAATTAGACTATACTCCCATTTGAATTTGTTCGTTTTAGAAAATTATCAAGAGTATATTTCTAATAACATTTTAGTTTTATAATAATACTTGGGTATTATAACAACTTAAAATGATAAAATTTATCTTGGACTTTATAAGTTCAATATCTCGACGTCTGAATGAAAATTTTCTTCTTGCACCCCAAGTTTACATCGTTGGCTGATAACCAATCCATTCCTAAGATGACATCTAGGTTTTGTAGCGGGTGTACCATAAGATCTACTAAGGATCTTCTATTTTCTATACAGGGCAATCTGTATAGACTGAATAAGTTACCAATCTTTCTCCCGAGGGAGTTGTAATGGTTAACTTATAGTTGAGATCAACAATTTTAAATCCCAAAATTTCTGCATAATATGCAGATATAAATGAATGTGTAGCTCATGAATCGAATAATACTGATACCAACTTATCTCCAATTAAACATATACCTTGTATTAACCCAAATGACTTTGAGATCTTAGTTCCTCTAACTGTGAATACTCCTCCCGTGGTTGGCTTATTCTGATTATGAGGTCTTTGACCAACATTTGGGACTCCGTTCCTTGCTCTCCCTACATTGTTATTGTTTATCATGATGCTCTTCTGGCTTGTTGGTTGATTTTGTCGTTGGGGACAATATTTGAGAAAATGGCCCTTCTGACCATAGCGAAAACAAGCTCCAATATTTCTATTTGGACAATCTTTGTTAAGATGTACCCCTCCACAACTGTAACACTTGAACATTAACCTCTTAGAATCCTGGTTATGATATGGTGTAGGCCTTTGATATGGCCTACCCCTTTGTTGGGTCCTTCCTCTGTGGCCTCAGTTAAAATGGCCTTTATGATTGTTGTTTCAGGTTGGTCCTCCTAATCCATGTTGATCTTCCTATTATCAATTCCTTCCAACTTCAAACACCTTTCTATCAGCTCACCAAAACGCATAACATGCATAGGTAGAACCACCATCTGGATATCATATTTCAATCCATCTTGATACTTCTCACACATCCATTCTTCCCTTGGATGCAAGCGGTAAAATTCAGAATACTCTAGCAAGGATTTGAACTTCCTAGTATACTCTTCCACTATCATCATACCTTGATGTAGGTTCTGTAATTCTCTCTCATTCTCTTTCCTACATAACTTTGGAAAATACTTCCCCAAAAATTCTTCTTTGAACAAGATCCAGTTGATCTCCCTTCCTTCCTCTTCCAACAATCTATGTTTTCCTCTCCACCATGCTTCAACATCGCCTATTAGCATGAATGTTGCATAACCGACTTTCTATTCTCTCTACAGTGAGTGAAAGGAATATTTTTTCTATCTCTTGCAACCATATCTCAGCACCCTCTGGATTAAAGTCACCACTAAACTGTGGTGGTTTACCTTTCAAAAACAAGTTCAATCATGTATCTTCATGCACGATTTCTCTTTGTTGTTGCTGAAATTTTTGATGATCTTGAGTGATTTGCAGGATTTGAGCATTTTGTTGTGTTTGAACTAACACATCTGCAGCAAGTTCACGAACATCTCGAGTTCCAGTTTGGGAATGATCTTCTCATCCCGTGGGGATATTATCTGCCCCTTCGGGAGTAGCTTCACCACTCACATTCCTACCTATACCTTTATTAGCGCCTCTACCAACACTCCTACCACGCCTCACGTTTCTGACATTCTAAACCATAACTTCCTGAAAAGGATAAGTTATTAGGTTCAATCATTCACAATACATAAAGAACATAACAAATATGTATATTTATATCCCAATGAATGATTCATCGATAAGGATTTTGTTAATTCTCTCACATGCAAGGGATGGTTATGTTTAAAATGTTGAATTAATGCTTAACGTTAGATATGATTCTATCTAGAATTCGGGCAAACATAATCAACATTTAATGTATAAACAAAAATATATCAATTTATTCAATAACAACGATTCCAAAAACCATGACCATGTTTCATTTAAAAACCTCTATTAATAAACCAAGCTAAGACTAGTAATGATAAAACTATAATTATCATTATTGCTACAAAATATTTACCTAATTCTTTATGCTTGATAATACCAATAAGAAACAAGATAATGACAAGAAGATGATGAATATAAGAAAACATTTATCCATTTGAAAGATATGGATAAGTACTTTGAAACTGATATGAAAATAACGAATGGTTGTGTAGTATTTATAGAGTGAATTTTGTGAAGTGTTCGTTACGTTACCGTTGGATTTGTGACTGTTGGGGGTAAGAATATGTTAAGTGTGTTAAAGATGCTTCCTAGATCAGTATATTAGAAGGATCTCAAGAGGAAGACTCAACACACAAAAGAAAAGTTATCATCTAGTTTGGAATCCAACTTGATACAGTCAGTATAACTCTAGACACTTACGATCCGAGCTGAATCGACCAGCTCTGATACCATTAAATGAGACCGTCTATGTCCCATTAATGAAATTCTAATTAAAATTTAGAAATTTTTATAAAAAAATACAAAAAATTTGAAATTTTTAAATAATAAGACTGAATTAATTAAAACATACTACTTCACATATACATGCTTCTAATATATTTTACATAGAGCCTGACACCGTTAAGACTAGTGGCTTTGCCACATATATAAAACTTAAAATAAAATTACATGAAGAAAACTAAAAGAAAGCATAATAAAAGGACCTCGTAAGTCCAACGAGACTGACACTTATATTGGTTGTACATAATATTACGTAGTAGTAGCGATGTAATCAACATTTGACAAAACGCTAGCAACCTTCAGCCTTGACGTTATCGTAATACATCACTCCATAACCTTCCCTCCTAAACGGTCTAGCTAGTCGCCTAAGTTAGTGAAACAAGAACCATAGGTGATATCAATTCAAGTCATATGTAAAGTAAAATCTAAAACTATTTTGAAAAACTTGAAAAATTTAGATTTATTGTGTGTGATTCGAATATTGAATACCTTGTGTAACGTAACGAATCCACTTCGAATAACCATAATACACCTGATTGGAATCCAACGAAGTGTGTGATTCAATGTTAATTCTAACATCGAAAAATTTAGATTTATTGATAGAGTGAATTTTGTGAAGTGTTCGTTACGCTACCGTTGGATTTGTGACTGTTGGGGGGAAGAATATGTTAAGTGTATCATTAACATTGAATCACACACAATAAATCTAAATTTTTCAAGTGGAGGAAAAACAAAATGAGAGAGAAAATTTCAATATTCGATGTTAGAATTACACACTTCGTTGGATTTGATGTTAGAATTCATTAACATTGAATCATTGTATAAATACATTTCGTGAATTATACAACTGAATCAATTGAATACCTTGTGTATCATCATATATTCACCTTTGGTGTTTGTGAATCAATTTAATGTTAACGTGATCAAGTTTCAAAAAGCATAATTTTCATATTTTCGCTTCAAACCTTCTACGCGCCCTTTTGAAAAATCTCGGATACTCAATTTTTGAAAAAGAGATTGATTTTTTAAGGGTCTATTCACCCCCTTTAGACACTTTTATATTCACACCCAACAGGGGAGACGAGCCTCTCGAGGAATTCCATCATCGTTTGACCATACTCTTAGCCCTAGTAGAATCCGTCTGTATGCCAAAAGACAAACTTCCACAACTCTGGTAAGCGGATCTTCAATCACACCTCCCTTGACCAGGGAGAATACCCAAAACAAAATGAGAGAGAAACTGAGGGGTTGCTGGCCCGTTGGTCAGAATGCACGACGCTGGAATATCCCAAAAAAGAAATTTTGTGGCTCCAGAGTTTTAACAGTTCCCTTAAAGCTATGCCCACAACGAAGTTGACCATCCTGTGGTATTCGTCGGCTACGAAGTCTCGAAGGCGTCTAAAGTGGACCATCACCCCTCTAGGCGGATGAAGATAAGGCCTAATACACTGACGCTCCGATCAATAGAAGATAATATGATAGAAAAAAGGACACCATATCCTTACCTATGCATTTATTAGTTAGATACTCTGTAAAGTTATTGCACAATTTTGATAATTGATACTCTAATTGTTAAATGCTAAAACTACAAAGAATATTTGTGTTCCCTACAAGAAGGTGCGAGTCAGTCTTTTAAGTTAGGCTTCACGTTCAAGGAACACTTTCCTCAGCGTAGCTGGCACATTAATATTGGATATAGCAAATCCAAGGGAATTAGACGGTGGATCCCAAAGACGTCAACCTCGATCCGAGTCATACCATGGGGAAAGGGAAGATGATCCTACACGGTCCTTTCTGATATGGAGCACAACACAAAGATGTGACCTGACCTTCCCGGGTCCAGATCCTACCTCGGGGAAGTTGAATACACACTAATTCAGTGATTTCTAACTACATCATACAAATACACACCGATCTAGTGATTGCTAACAACAACATATAAACACATATTTATTTAGTGATTGTTAAGTACAAAATACAAATACGCACTAAATTAGCAGACACTCATTGCAGCGAACAAACACAACAACTAAAAGTGGTGGCAAGCGACGTCTAATGCGCTAAACCGCAAGTTACAAGAGGTCATCATCAAGCAAGTCCAAAGGCACTTCAAAGTACTTCGACATGACAAGGCACCTCTTTTCCTCCTGAAAGCAAGTCATAGAGGTTCTCACATCCAAAACAGCTGCAAAATACCGAGGCGAAGCCTGCCGATATCGCCCCTAAAGCAAACAAACTTTACATTGCAGAAATCACACTCAAACCTTAATGATGCAACAACTTGCCAACAATCAGAAATGCATCACAACAACAATATAGTGAAGACAAATACAACACTCAGAATTATATAACGCGCTACCGATTCAGGTACAAATGTTTTATTATCTAAATATTATGATTACACCAAGACACAAAGTCTATGAAATGTTACATGAAAAAGAATAAATACAATGAAGAAGTACTCAGGTTATCCTTCAATTTTTAAAATCGTCAGTTCGTCGTTTTATATCCGTTTTAGCCCAATTATCACGGGTTAAATAGTTTAACCGACCCAACAATTAAATCAAATCAATGATCCCTTCAATTTTCGATCCAACCGATTCAACCGACCAATTCTATCTAGGTTTTAAAACAATAGTTGTGTTGTGCTTTTGTACTTTTGTAGACCTAGTTAATGTGAAAGACGACTTTCATAAAATTGAGAGCCGAATAAGTGAAGCAAATATAACCGTAGAAAGTAACTCTCACCAAACTATTGCTCCTTATAAACTTTCCCGATCTAGTATGAATTCACTTTATCTACAAAATAAGCTCACAATCTGAAAGATCCAGCATCGTAATAATCCGGGTATATTAAACCCGACCCGATCCAAAATATCTAAATTATCATGGTTTCATCCATAACAACGCTATAGGGCGAGTTGGAGGTTTAAAAGGCCATACATTCATTTGTCTTGTCTCCTTTCCCCTTATCTTTATCTTTTTTTCTTCATTCTTCTTCTTGTGAAAGAAGAAGTAACAAAAAATGGCTTCCATAACCGTAATTGGCGCTTCTTCCACATGCAAACTCCCCTCTCTTGAACTCTATAAAAAGCATAAATTAACTTCCATTTCCACTTCCTCCTCCACCGTTAAACTCCACTCCTTCGACGCTAAAAACTCCCGCCACGTCGGTAACAACCTCCTCCTTAGACATAACCGTCTCGCCAATTTCAATTCCTCCGATAGGTTTCTTCCTTCCGCCGTCGCTACTCCTAATTCTTCCTCTTCCTCACTCCTCAGCGACGAAGCATTCCAAGGATTAGGCTCTGGTTTCGACGGCGAAGAAGATGACGATTTCCCTTCCCGAACTGCTTCTCTTAACGCTGATGAACTCGACATTTCCAAACTTGATTTGCCTTCGCAACTTGTTGATTCGCTCCGTGAGCGTGGGATTACGCAACTTTTTCCTATTCAGGTGCGTCACTGAAACCTAGTATGCTAATTTGCCTAATATTAGTTTCGTAAATAGTTACTGATTTTTTGTTTGTTGTGTAATCAGAGAGCGGTGTTAGTGCCTGCACTACAAGGTAGAGATATCATTGCTCGTGCAAAGACTGGAACAGGGAAAACACTGGCTTTTGGAATTCCTATTATTAATGGTCTCGAAGATGGCGATCATTCGGCTCGTTACAGTAGCAGGTAATCCTCATTCATTCATTATGACTCCATATCATATGCAATAGCTACGGGATACAAGGTTTGGTTTTGATAAACACCTCTCATACAAGTACTTAATAGTATAAGTTATTTCTAGAAAGATAGATAAACTAAAGTAAAATCATTTTTATATAAGTTATTAGTGGTTTGTTTTCATAAGTTATTCTACTAAGTTTATGAAAATAAGCTGAAAACAACTTATAAATATCTCATAAGCTATCCCTAACATTCTTACAAGTGCTTATGTGAGTAGATAGTAGATAAATTCAAATAAGTCAATACAAACCGACCCTCATTAATATTTATTTTATGTTTTTAGAATCTAGTTTAGCTAATTCTTGTGTTTTTTATGATTGGTATAATTCTCCTGTTAACTGTTTAAAGCCGATGTAACATTCCCGTTTCTCTTTTTGTAAGGGTGTTAAGTACCCCCCTGTACTCCTTTTGATAATTCCATTGCCTAACAATTTTTTTTTATGTCATGTGCAATAGGGAAACTATTCTACTAGTTCTGATTATATGTATGTTTCATATGTATATGTTTGTTTCTTTGTTGTTAGGCGTCTTCCTAGAGCTTTGGTACTTGCACCTACCAGGGAGTTAGCAAAGCAAGTGGAGAAGGAGATAAAAGAATCTGCACCTCATCTCAAAACAGTTTGTATATATGGAGGTGTTTCTTATGTTAGTCAGCAGGGTGCACTTTCACGTGGTGTTGATGTGGTTGTTGGAACGCCCGGTAGGCTGATTGACCTCATCAATGGGAACACACTTAATTTGAGTGAAGTTGAGTATTTGGTACTCGATGAAGCTGATCAAATGCTTGCTGTTGGGTTTGAGGAGGCCGTGGAAGTCATTTTGGAAAAGCTTCCAGCTAAGAGACAGAGCATGCTTTTTTCTGCAACCATGCCTAGTTGGGTGAAGAAATTGGCCAGGAAATATCTGGACAATCCGTTGACAATTGATTTGGTATGTTGTTCTTACTTCAGGGTTCAGCCTTCTATTCTCCAAATATACATAGAATATAGCAAATTGATAGCTGTTTGTTGTTAGATGCATCTCCCTTTTTTTTTTGTCTACCGTAGCCTTAATTACTTGTAGATTTCACGACCCTATCATCAAACTATTTGTGCCATAATTGTGCATTACATTTATGGTGTTTTAGAATAAAAATTGAATCATAATTATGATGCATTTTTAACCAGAAGCAATCAATTATAATCATGATGCTTTCCTTTTTCTTTTGAAAAGGTTGGTGATGAAGAAGAAAAGCTTGCCGAAGGGATAAAACTTTATGCTATATCAGCCACTACCACTTCTAAGAGAACAATTCTTTCTGATCTTATTACAGTAAGTTGCTAGTTAATTTTTTCATAGTTTGATGTTCTTAACCTCCACATCTGTATTTTGTGGGTTCTGTATAGTCATTATATTGAGTAATATTGCATTATTGTTTTTACTAGTTCTCGTGACCAAAAATTTTAATATTCCGTAACAATTAAAATTATACCAATTAAGATTCAATGTTACTGTTGAAGTATATTTATTTACATAGCTGATATAATTTATTTTTGTAACACTAGTTAAATCTTTCATTGTCATCTTGTGTTTATTTTAAAATTATATAATGCATTCTTAAGTAACCATCAAGCTCTCTTAACTTTTGTATTTTACACACACACATAGCCATTTCTTCCTACATACAAGCTTATGGGCGTGTATTCTTCTACAACTCACGTAGCTGTTGGAAACCGTGAATATATTAAATCAATTAGTTTTATAAATGTGTTTCAAGCTATTATTTTTTATTACGTTCCATTTGCTTCAAGGTACTGATCTCACTAATTTTATTTAATGTTATGTTACTATGTCTTTTAGGTTTACGCAAAGGGCGGGAAGACTATAGTTTTTACACAGACAAAAAGAGATGCCGATGAAGTATCATTGGCATTGACAAATAATATCCCTTCTGAAGCACTGCATGGCGATATATCTCAGCATCAGAGAGAGAGAACATTGAATGGTTTCAGACAAGGAAAGTTTACAGTGCTTGTTGCCACTGATGTGGCATCTCGCGGACTTGATATTCCCAATGTTGATTTGGTACGTTCATAGGTTGCTTTAACTTGATATTCTCAATGTTGATTTAGTACATTCAGTTGCTTTAACTTGATATTCCACAATCTACCACTCCATTCCTGGTGTTAGTTCTATATGCATCTGTCCATTCAGTTTTATACCAGGGCTGAGTTAATAGAGTGAACCACTTGAGTTATTTTAGTTTGGAGAGTGGGGTTTATTAGTTGGGGATTCCAGATCTAACTTCCAATTTTTTGGAATAGGGTTTAATAGTTTGAATTATTTTGGTTATCACGTGGGCTGATTAGGATTGGGTTTGGCCAAATTCAATACCCAATCCATATAGGACACTCCGGTTTGGGTGAGGTAAAATAACCACCCTTTACACCAATGAGCCGGTTCGGACAAATCCACTAATTTCGAGTTGGGTTGGGCTGGGTAGTGGAATGCCCAAATAATTTTTCTGTTTTATTAATATTAAATGACTTAATGATGAGTCATCATATTTTTTTCATAAAAATTACTAACATTTTTATCTTTTTAAAAAAAATAGATAATCTATTTTTACTATTTTTTAACATCTAAAATAATAAATGATATCATAAACTAATAAAAATTATCATAAAATACTAGCAACAAATTAAAGTTGCATGACATAAAATTATATTAGCATCAAAATAACTAGAGTGATAGATTCAAAATTAGTTAAAGTCACGGTTCACTAAAATAATAAATGTTAAGAGACTAAAATTGCAACAATTAAGTTAGTATTCATAAAATTATTAAAATTATAATAATAAATGTTTGATTAGTGGGTCTATGGGTTTTTTGGATTTGGGTTTGGGTTCGGTTTTACCCGAAACCTGATTTTTTAATGGTTTTTTTATAAAGTTTTTAAACCCATATCCACCCAATTACCCGACTCTAACCACTTTTTTGGATTTTTTTTGTGTTTAATCGGGTTTTGTGGGCTTATCCAATCTATGTACACCTTACACTCAATTGAGTTGGGACTTTATTGCCTACTCTTGAAGTATGATTTGTTGGCTTTTGAGAGTTTGGTTTGCTTGTCGTAGTAGAATTGAGGTTGCCTGTTTTGTTGAGCAGATGTTTTCTACGCAATTCAACATTTTCTTCAATTTATTTTTGGTGTACACCGTCTCATCTGACATGAAAGTTTGGATTTTATATTTCAATAAATTGTGAAGTGTGCACATAAATATATGTGAATTTTAAGGTCATTGTTAATTGTTTTATCTCAATCTCTTGATAGTGTTATTTAAGATTTATATTTCATTCGTAAGAGTCTTATTTATGCTTGGTCAAGTATTGAAATGGAAATGAAATCTGGGATGAACTTATTGGTCTTGTATGTTTCCTTCAGATTATCCATTATGAACTTCCCAATGATCCCGAGACTTTTGTACATCGCTCTGGTCGTACTGGCCGTGCAGGAAAGCTAGGTTCTGCCATTCTGATGTACACAGGTAACCAGAGAAGAACAGTTCGATCCCTTGAGCGCGATGTAGGATGCAAATTTGAATTTGTTAACGTACCGTCTATGGAGGATGTTTTGGAGGCATCTGCCGAGCAAGTTGTTGTCACACTTAATGGAGTCCATCCCGAGTCTATTGCATTTTTCACCCCAACTGCACAGAAACTGATTGAAGAAAAAGGAACAGATGCCCTTGCAGCTGCACTGGCACAGCTGAGTGGATTCTCCAAACCTCCGTCTTCCCGGTCTCTTATCACCCATGAACAGGTATTGGAAGCTTGCATTTCTAATTAAAGTTATCCAGTTTAAATTTTTTTCTATCTGTATCCTCAGTTTTAATTAAATTAGAAGAATCACTTTAAAAAAAAGACTTTTTAAATGTTTTCATTTGTTTAATACAACTTTTGAAAAGATAGATTCTAAAACATGATTAAGAAGGGTAGCTATTTTGAATAGCTTCTCAAAAAAGTCACTTGGGATAGATGAGAGAGAATATAAGTTTGAAAAGGAGGAGAGTTACCTTTATGACATATAGGCCCTAATTGAAATTCTAATATTTCAAACATTTGATCGGATGATGCCCTATCTTCCCCCATTTGTTTATGGCAACTGCACAGAACCACTAAAGGCCATTTTCCGACAGCCTCCTCATGCGCTACTCTCTCGCAGGAAACATGTCTCCTTTCTTTAGTTTCTCTTCGTCTCTCCTATTATCCACTGTTTTTTTTTCTTCTTTCATGTGTGTCCGTTTTGTTTTTTTCTAAATTTTCTTTCTTTTAGTTAACCCGTGTGTGCGGTTGTAAACCTAATTAAAAATGTATGGTATTGCAGGGATGGGTTACATTGCAATTAACTCGAGATTCAGAAAATTCCCAAAGATATTTTTCAGCAAGATCAGTCACAGGGTTTCTTGCTGATGTATATTCCAAAGCTGCCGATGAAGTTGGAAAAATACATTTAATTGCAGATGAAATGGTTTGTATCTGAGTAAAATTCGTTTCTGTGCACGTCTTTCTTGGAACTTAAGTGCTTTTGGGAATCCACCTACACTGTTCACAAATTGTTTGACAGTTTTACATTGCCAATGCCTATTATCAGGTTCAAGGAGCTGTTTTTGATCTTCCAGACGACATTGCTAAAGCGTTACTTGAGAAGGACATACCATCTGGAAACACTATTTCCAAAGTCGCTAAGGTGAATTACAATTTACAACATTTGCTAATATTTTATTTTGTAAATCTTTATGGATTTCATGTGTCATAACTGTTTTATTCCCAACCAAAATGTCATAATTTGGCATCGATTCATTGTATTACTGATTATATTAAAATGCGTTATGCATGTTACTTTGTATCGGCAGTTACCTCCTTTGCAAGATGATGGACCTCCAAGTGATTTCTATGGGAAGTTTTCCGATAGAGAACGAAGTAACCGAAGAGGTTCAAGGGATGGTAGAGGTTTCAGATCCTCAAGGGGACGGGATGGAGGCCGTGGCTCTAATGATGACTTTGGTGATTCAAGGAGGGGTGGCAGAGATGACTTTGGTGACTCAAGAAGGAGGGGTGGCAGAGATGACTTTGGTGATTCAAGGAGGGGTGGCCGAAGTAGTTTTAAATCTGGCAACAGTTGGTCCAATTCCGAAAGAAGCAGCCGGGATGATTGGCTAATTGGAGGCAGACAATCAAGCCGGTCTCCATCATCACCTAACAGGTTATAATAAATAATAATAATGATTACTTTTAGTTATCTGTTAATTTTCTACCTATTCAAGTTACATAATGAGCCTTATCTGCTTGATATCATCAAGTTCATGTTTAACTGATATTACATTTGAATGTGCATTGTAGAAGCTTTGGAGGTGCCTGTTTTAGTTGTGGGGAATCTGGGCATCGGGCGTCGGATTGCCCAAACAGGCTAGGCGGCTCTTTTTAATCCCCTCATCAATTTATTTTTGGGCACTTCTTTGTCCAATGATGTGAGCTGAGGTCATTGCTGTTGGGGCCTATTAGGGTCAGGAAAATTCAAAGATGCATCCCAGAATTCTAACAGAACTGATATTTATCTGCATCTCATGTTTTAGCGGAATCTCCTCTGGCGTCTCGTTTTTCAGTCCCTGTGTGTTTAAGTCTTGATATAGAATTAGTAGTGTTCTATAAGAACAGTTAAAGTCATGGTTTTGTATTCTTTTTCGGGAAGAAAGAAAGGGAGGGAGGGGGTTGTATACGTGTATGATCGTGTAATCTACTTAACAATGCTATGTAATTTCTTTTCAATCTTAGCTGTTTAGAGACAGATAGACAGTAATACCTTTAAATGAATGCAAAATTGTAATTCCTACTAGTTTATTTATGCTAATATTTGTGTCTTTCTTAGTGTTAGTATAAAACATCATGCTTTTGGTTTTATCCTATTTCAAACTTTTTTGTTTCTGCGAGCTTAGTCGGAGTATAAGTAAAATGTATTAACTGCTTGAGTTTAATTATCTGATTTTATCTATCTAAATCTTTGATTATTTCATAAAGAAAGAAAGAGCGTTTGCTTTACAGCAATCTGCCTCCATCCCCACTTCATTTAAAACGTCATAAAAACTTACAAAATTAAATTAATTTTCAATAATGATGTCCTCATTTTTTTTATAAAGAATTTGCAGGATTTTAATCATGAAATGACAACTAATACATAATTTCAATGTGATTTTATTAAACTCCTACATGGCTCGTGTGTTTTATATATATTCTAATTAAAGTATATTGATGTATTCTAATTATTAGTAATATAAATTAATATAAAGTGAAATAATAATAAATATAAAGTGTATAATTAAGAGATAAAAGTTAAAATTATATTAAAAATTAAAAGTGTTATGTATTTTAAAATAAATAATTTTTGTAAATATAATGGAACAGAAAGAGGAAGGAGTATTATTTATAATTTACATTTTTCTTTTTTTCTTTTGGCATTGATTGTTGTTCTAACTTGTAATGGTCACCATACCATTGCATTTTAATATCAATTCCTCCCCCGTGTTTTCGTTCATACAGATTCGTCAAGTTAATAACATCTTTCCTACCAACTTAGCAATTTTTAAACCAAAAAAATGTCAAATTGGTCCAAAGATTGAGAAAATGACCAAAGGCCACGATGTGAATACAAACTAGTTTACGTTCTTCACATCATCCCCACACATACAAATAACTAGATACTAAGTACTTCTTTTGTCTCTCTTTTGAATTTCTTCTAGTATTATCATCGCATTAAAACCCATTTACATTTTGAATCCAAGTTTAATTCCAAAATCTATGATATATATGATATGAAATGAAACATCTACAAGTGTTATCTTTTGTTAGAAGATGGAGTTCATGGGCTTTATCTATTAAAAAAGCCTCTTCATCATCACCAACAAAAGCTATTCATCTCTATTCCAAAATGCATAGAAATGGTGTTCCTTTTGACTCTTTCTGCATTCTCTTCGCCTTAAAATCTTCCACCAATTTACATAACTTGCCCATCATTCATCACCTTCATACACATATCATCAAACTCGGTTTCATATCTCAGATTCACGTGGCGAATTGTCTTTTAAATGGTTATGTTCTTCTCTCTTTCATTGATGCATGTGTACTGTTTGACGAAATGCCACAGAAGAATGCTGTCACGTGGAACACTATGATTTTGGGGTATTCGAGATCAGGGGATATGAATAAAGCACGCGAGTTGTTTGAAGAAATGCCGCAGAGAGATGGTGTTTCATGGTCTTCTGTGATTTCGGGTTATACTAATGTTGGGAGTTATATGCAAAGTTTGTATCTTTTTAGACGGATGTTGTTTTTTGAAGGAACCAAGCCGGATCAGGTGACTTGTGGTGCGGTTTTATCGGGTTTAGCTCACATGGGGTCTCGTGGATTGTTAGGTGGAAAATCAGTTCATGGTTTTATAGTGAGAAATGGGTGGGAGTTGAATGTTGAGATAGGTGCTGCTTTGGTTAACATGTATGCTAAAGGTGGAGTTTTGAGAAATGCTGCAATGGTTTTTGAGTTGATGGATGAAAGAGATGTCATGTCTTGGACAGTGATGATTTGTGGAGCTGTGCGATGTGGGTTTAATAAAGAAGCATTGGTTGTGTTTGAGAAGATGCAAATGGTTGGAATAAAACCCAATGAGCTGACTTTCACTGGGGTGCTCACTGCTTGTGCTCATGGGGGGTTTCTTGAGGAGGGAAGAAGATATTTCAAGATGATTGAAGAATGTGGTCTGGAACCAAGAGTTCAACATTATGCATGTTTGGTTTATTTGATTGGGAAAAGTGGGAAACTAGAGGAAGCTTATGAGATTATAAAAACAATGAGAGTGGAACCAAATGTTGTTGTCTTGGGTTCTTTCTTGTCAGCTTGTAAGGAGCACAAGCAATTTGAGATTTCTGAGAGGGTGATTGAGCAGGTCCTGAGGATGGCAAATCCAGAAAATGATAGAGGGCTTTATAACCTTATTGCTGATTTGTATGTCATTGGTGAGAAGTTGGAAGAGGCTGAAAGGTTGAAGAAATTGATGGTTAATGAGCATGTGAGACAAGCAAAGGGGTTAAATTTTGACAGAAATGTATTTAGATAATCCTATCATATATTTGTATTCTTTCATTTACAAATCATGGTTCTTTTATTGATATTGACAGTGTCTTTGGAGGTAGAGAAAGTTCTGTTATAAGCCTATTCTCTTTATGTTTGTATATTGTAATTCTTTCATTTACAATCATTTAGATGGAAGGAATATTAGAGAGTGTTGAGTTTAGACAACCAAACTTTATCAATGTTCAATAAGTTTTGGTTCAGAAGTGTATGATAAATCTGAGGCCTGGCAGTGACACTGCATCATTATGAGTTCAAACAGCTGCTGTGTTCCAATTTTTACCAGAGCAGCATTTGTATGATTATCACTTGGTCTCTTAGGTGATTAGGATGTTACACACTTGTATACCACTGAATGGATTTGTGACTATGGTAGACATTAAATTACCAAGCTTGGTTCATTATTTGTACACTCTTTTTTGGGTATGAATTACCAAAGTTATATTGGACCTTAACTAATTCAAGTCCAGACAACTGGACTCAAAGCACCTGCAGCAGATGATATATTTTTCCATATATTATATAGAGATTCGGTATCTCATTGCTCAAAGCCGGTTATGTCAGTCATCCGGTCTACAAAGTTGTTCACAAAATAAAATCTTTCTAAAAACCTCTTTGAATTTCAGTAAGTGTTTGTATGCTTCAATTAAAGCACTTTCATCAAATGAAATATCTCTTAAACTTGAAACAACATTTTCTTTATTTATCTCGAAGTTACATGGAATCTTCGATTGGAACCCATAGTTTACTTCTTCGTCATCAGAATGATATCAAAAATCTTCCAGAATGCATGCGGTTATCTGGTTCAACAATTTTTTCTTTTTGTTTAGCTACCAGAGTTGGAGTCTCTAGTTGAAATCCATAATTTACTTCTTCCTCTTCGATATGGCATCCAAAATCTCCAAGAGTATGATTATTTGGTTCAACCATCTTTTCTTTTTCTTGTTTAACTACTTGAGTAGCTTGTCGGGTTGCTCTTATGGTTTTTTTCTATTTTGAATCAAATTGCAAATCTTCTAAACCTACACTCTGCATAAACTAAACAAGTGGATACCTTCATTAGCATATTTTAAACAAAATAAAAAATTAAATTGCGCTAAAAACTCACGTGCAATTGTTTATTATTGTCTTGTTGAAGTTATCAACAATCCCTGACATCATTTTGTTGGATGAAAAATTATGGTCATAGTAATTGTGCCAACAAAAGTCATAATGTGGTGAATTTTACTATCTATCCACAAGAATTGTGTATATCCTCGCACAAGAACAATGTGAATTCACTTGTGATGACATGTCATGTGTGGGTAACAGAACGGGAGGTTTGTTGAGCGCAATTGATTGTTATGTGTTAATAGTAAACTAAATGATAATAACGATCGACAAATATGATTAAAATCGAATAGTTTGCCCTTTCGAATCATCTACTCTTATATGTGGGAATTCCTATGACTAGTCCTATAATAATCCTAATTTATTATGACCATTTACAAAATAACGTCATTGCAACTTCCCAGGTGTTGGGAGTCTCTAATCACAAAGCAATCTGCTTCATCAAAGTAATCTCCCATGTATTGGAAGTCTCCAATGGCTAAGATGAATGTTTTATGCCACAAAAATAAAAAGTTAGTTTTACAAAACATAAAATTACACCTACAATCTCCCAGGTACCAAGAGTTTCTAATTGCAAGGATACCCGCTTCGTCAAAGAAATTTAACAAGTAATAAGAGTCTCCAATGTATAAGAGAAAGTATTATACCGCATAAAATTATACTAATGGTGAGGATAAATCCTGACATAACCCGAACGATCATTACAATCTCATACTTCTACCAATTAAATAGACAAATTACTGGAGAGTCTCATTTCCCTCTAGATGAATTCTCCAAATCCTATAGACGTTAGTAAACACTAAACATAAATATAACTATATAATTAATATCAGAGAGTTTGTCATAGAAAATTACATAGAATCACGTGTTTAAACTAGAATCATCTAAAGAGAACCTAATATAAATGCAATATCCACTCACCTCTAAGAAATTCATGATTTTTACTATTAAATTTTTTTATTAAGACTTACAATGAAGAAGAATGAACTCTTATTCTTATTCATCTTCTCCATCTTCTTATAACTCATAAAAACACCCTAAACAATATAAAATTAGACCACTAATAAAGAAACATGATTTGTTAGTTTTAATTAAAATTCTAAATCAACGCAATCGCATCACGCGATTTCCATGCAATGTCACATTTTACATTTAAAAAGTTGTCATGTCTCAGTTGAGAGTTGAAATAGGGCCGTTGTGTCTTAAACATGCCGCTTTGATCTTTTGACAGTGAATCACATCACTGTCACTTATAGATGTGTTGCAATTTACATGATTCTTTTAGTATTTTCAAAATTTTCATTTGTTCTTTTTATTTCATTCCTTCCCTGGCTTATTCATCAGTAAAACACTATGAAATTTGTCTAGTTAAAATGATTTATGCATAGTTCGATCTTTTTCACACTTATTTGGATTATTTATTAAAATCAACAAAGTGAGAACTTGTTAATTGTAAAAATATTTTAAAATATACAAAGCATGACAGATTGTCATCAACTCTCTAGATCTTGAGGAAAACAATGCTCAGAATCTTCTTAATCATGCTCACCACCTTCATTACCAATTTGTGTATATCTCTTTTCACCATTCACAACAATTGTGTCCTTTCTGATCTCATTGAGAGGTTTATACCTCATCTCATCACTAATACAAATAATGAATTCCTTACTAGAGTGCCTCTTTATGCAAAGATCAAAGACCACTCTTTTCAACATGGATGAATCTCCCTTTCTAGGTTATGATAGTTTTGGAGGATGTTTTTTTCAAGCTTATTGAGATATAGTTGGAGATGATGTCATTTCCTGAATCAACATCTCCATTTATGCTAACAAGTCCAGCTATAGCAGATAGTCCAATAAACTAAGCTTCAAGTTATGCTTAGAATCCAGCTGTACCCACAAGTTTTATGAATTTACATTAAATATTTATTGTTCAAAATCTAACATATAAGAATTATTATATTAAAGGACAAAAATTATTTTTGTGAATAATTTTTTATTTTTAATTTTTTTTTAAAATTATGAAAAAATATTGTAATAAAATTTTCATTTATTGCTTAAAAAATTCTTTTATAAAAAAGTTATAACAAAAAAATAAAATGTTTCAAAAATATTTTTCTAATATACACAGTTTCATGTTTTCTCAAACGAAGTTATCCATTTATTTGAAAAAATAAAAGTATCCAACAGTGGCAAGGTAGCATCGATCCGATCCTCTCAGTCTCAGTCAGGTTCCCTCCTTCTCTCTCTCTCTCTCTCTCTCTCTCTCTCTCTCTCTCTCTCTCTCATAGCATTATCTGCAATTATTATTTTCAACCGTTAGTTCTTTTGAAACCTAATTTCAGCATTTTCTCCGATAAATCCATAAATCTATGAGATATAACAAACTACTAACAAATCCATAATAACCTTTCGCGTGTATGTTTAAATCAGAATCAGAATTTTGATTTATTTATTTTTTAGAATTGCATTGTTTATGTCAAATGTTAATACTGAATAGGAAATACAGTGTGGTGGCAAAGCTAAGAAATGGCAGATCTGAGTTTGGGAGTACTAATTGATATTGTTGATGAGGATTGGATGAGAGACACTCTCCCTGATGATGGTATTTTTTTTCTTTTACCTTTTTTTTGTTTTGTTTTAATTTATTTAATTTATGTAGATAGGTTTTAGCTGTAGTTGGATATTCAAGATGAATCTTTTGTGGATTTTGTTTAAGAAAGATCTCGAGATTAGCGATTTGGATATAAGTATGGTCTTGGATCTTAAATAGAATATTACGATAGAAGTTGATTCATGTAGTCGGTCCCACTTAATGAGATAAGACTTGGGTGTTGTTGTTGCAAGTATAAACAAAATAACAATCGCGTCTTATCCCAGTTATAGGGATAAGGCTCGATTGTTGCGGTGAATATGTTAAAATGATTTTATTTTATTTTTCATTTTGTTTATATTGAAAATATAAACAAAATAAGAAGTTGAATTATATATTGAGAATCTTTTGTTCTTTGAGTTTAAGAGGCATACACTATCAAATTGTTGATTTTGAGTTCTTGTTATGAGGGGTTCATTAGAGTAGGAAGAGAATGTAAGTTTTTAGGATCAAAATTGGTCACATATGTTCTTTTGACTTGATATTCATTAGGAAATATGAATCTGATTTGCTGTTTTTACAGATCTTCCACTGCCTCCAACTTTGGTTGTTCGAACCGATGATACTGAGGATTCAAGTATGTGTCTCAACTCACTTGCACAATCAATTTGGTTTTGTGGAGAATATCTTTTTCGAGCTTAGTTTATTTGAACGTTGTTTTATTAATCATTCATTGATTGGTTGTTGGATGGATAACTAACTTCACAGCTGATTAAAACTTAATAATACTACTTGTGAAGTTGCAATTTAGTGGAATTGCTTCAATGAAAATATGGTTGTGTAAAGTGAATATGTGTGTTTGAACGTACAAACACGGACACTAGACATGTTATTGACACTGACATATACCAGTAATAATTTAAGAAAAAGAAAGTGGCTGAATGTACTCGTCTAAGTTGGTATCAGTTGGAGGATTGTTTCTGGCTTTCTTGTTGAGTTTCTAACACCATGTGCTTTGCTGTTGATCAGATCAGGAGGTGCAGCAAGTTAACGGGGAAGTTTGGCATGATCTTGCCCTTGGCCAAGAGTAGAAGTTTCAATTAACTAGTGCCAGTGTGTCATGCTTATAGCAGTAAGTAGATGATATTGCTTCCAGTTACTGGACTAAGCTTCTTCCTTTCTATGTACGGGATGAATATCAAGAAATTTGCGTTCGTTTCTGGTTGCTTGCTGTCTTAAATGCACTCTTTTTGTATTTTTGCTTTGCATTCTAAAGGCAAGATATGCATAATGATAGATTTAGTGTCGCGCAGCACAAATCTGTAATAGAATTTGTTACTGGTGTTTATAGTGTGGGAAATGAAATGAAGGAGAGGGAGTTTAAATAAAATCTGTAGTTTATTTTAAAAGTTTGAAGGAGGGAATTCACTCCTTAAATTGGGAGGAAAATGACTTGCAAATTATAATTTACTCTTTATCATTATATTTTTAAAGAAAAAAAAATACTAGTATTTATTTGTTACAGTTATAACAAAACAAAATTTGAAGAATCAATGTATTTTCAGCAATCCTCCTCTTGTGTATTCTGCCAATTACCTGTTTTGGTTGTTATCGTAGTAACAAATAAATGCTACTAGTATTTTTCTGCTTAAAAATAAATAAAGTTGGATGAGTAGTTTTTAAATTTCAAAATTATCTCTACATATATAACATGTCAACACTTGGTGTTTACAATATTTCAACCTTATTCACTCACGTTGTAAAAGTCTCAATTTGTGAACTTCAATATATTATTTAAAATGAAATTAATCAGTGTTTGTTGGGTCTACTTTCTTTCACCTATTATAATAGTTAATGTAAATAAAGATTTTCTACACTCCAATTTCTTTCAAGCAAATCAAAAAGGCAATTTTAAGGTTTGATAATTTTGTGAAAATTGCTTTATATGTTTTCACACGAAAATTTCCATTCTTAATTATAAAAATACTATATTCTGCTTTGGTTTTTCTAGCTCTGCTAATAGGTGAAGATACATACAAAAGAAAATTTCCATTTTTTTAATCAAACAACTTTTGGATTAATTCAAAAACGATATAAACAAGGTGATTGCACACCACAAAAGAATCAAGACAAAAAAAAATCAAAAACAATCACAATAGCTAGTTCATCAATCTAGCTAAGTGAGACCTAAGTTTCATATTGGTTTAACCTCTATAAACAATCGTATCGATAATGCTATCAACTATATTGGTGTTATTCACATTGTTTCTTAAAGTTTTGTCATTTCTATATCGCCAAACTGCATAAATCGTTTATGTTGCTGTAAACTTCAGAGTGGTCGCTCTATACCCTTTGCCTTTGTTATAACGTCAATATCTTGCCTCCAACCAACAGGCGTATGCTTCATATGGGTCCAAGCAAGGATCCTCTCCCAAATAGCTCTCGATTATGGGCATTCAAAGAGGAGATGATGATGGGTTTCTACTGCATTGCAAAAATAGCCATTAGCATTATCAGTCACACCAAATCTCACCATTTTGTCCTTTGTAGCGAACCTCTCGTGGCAAGCAAGCCAAAGAGTAAAAAGAGATCTAGGACGAACCACATTCCCATAGAACAAATATCTTCGGTCCACCTTTTGCGTGTCTTCAAGAAGGTTGTGATGCATTTTTTTCATGCTAAATTTTCGAGCCTCCTGCATATCAATCCAAGTCTGCAAGTGTTGGACATTTTCCATCTGCTTCAGAATAGCTTTGATAATCCAAGATGAGTTATTTATCTCTCCAACATCCATTAAGTGTTGTTGCTTCCGGTAATATATGTGGATCCATTTGACAAGGCTATCATACTTTCCACTAAGATCCACAAGAACTTCACCAAGTTTGTTATATTCAAACTGTGAGGTCAGTCATGTTGAGACCTAATTGGCTCTTAGGCCTACACACAGAGTTCCAAGCAATATGGGATTTTTTGCTCAATTTTGTACCTCTTTGTCCACATGAAAGTTCTAGAAATTGCATCAATTTCGTTAATCACAAATTTGGAGAAGGGAAAACACTACATTCGATAATTTATAAAAGCAAATGTGACACTCTTAAGGAGCTGAATTTTTCCAGCATAACTCGAAACTCTAGCACTCCAATGTGTTATTATCCAACTATTGTATTAACAAGGTTCATGTCACTACTACAAATAACACATCTAACATCAACCATAAAATGCATTTAACATCGACTACATATGCGAGGTAACGAATGGCAACATGCAAAACAATCACTTGTCACCTCGGTGTTTCTAAATCTGAGGTTAAAAGTTAAAAGGTCATGGGTTTGATCCCCATCAACTGCATATTTTTTATTTTCTAAATTTTGTTGCATGCGTCATATACCTCTCGGTTGTATTTAAAGACTGAGGTAATAAGGTATTCATTTACCTCGGTTTTAAGTAATATCCGAGGGGTAAAATATCTTTTTTGCCTGTATCATTTTCACTAGCCTGTATCATATCATTATAAATCTGTTAACCAATGAATACCGGATTTACATTGTTTTAAATCTTAGTTTCACATGCTTGTATCATTTTTTACACATAAACTACAAAATATGCGACATAATTGAAATATACCATATCATTTAAACCAAGGTTAGAAATTTACATTATTTTGATCATCAAGATAAAATACACACATTTACATATTTGCACAAAACAAATTAAGGAAATCTACATATTTACAACCAAGAAAAAACTATTGTTTTAGAGAATCATAACAAGATAAAAAGACTTTGATCCAACGTCATCGGATGTCATCCATATTTTGATAAGCTAACAACAACAACATAAACTTAAGAAGATATGGATTAAGTTAATACCTTATGCTTCATCCACCCAGCTGTAATGCATGTGGAGACAATATAGAGCATATATCTCATAACATAGTATTGAAGCTACGCGAAATATACCCCAGCGCATCACACGCTCAAAGATACAACAAAATCGTCATCGATCTTCATTTATTCCCGAAGGAAAGGGAAAACATCGATAAAACATGGGAAAAGAGAAAATAGGGTAAGAAAGTCGATTATGCAAGGGACATTCGTTGTACTCAACGGGAACCGTTTCGACTGTTCTTTGCAAGCACGAGTGTTACTATCTAAACATTACTTACGAAAGGATAAAGGTTTGAATAATCAAGGGGAAAAAGAAAATACTAATTAATGTGTTCACCAAGGATTCAATCCCTTGTGCCTACGTATCATCATCGTGCAATGAGAAGGTTATAGCTCTGTAGTTCTTGCTAGAAAATACAGATACATTGATTGTTTTTAATGAATAGTGCTAACGTTCGCGTTCTATAGTCAACTTTGCTTGTATGTTCGAGCATGGGAGACTTAAGAGTTTATTTGTTTGCGATAGAATGGATGCGCTTGGATCACACTCTAGCAGTTAAACATTATTTGTATGCTCACGTATGGAGGCTTAAGCTTCATTCACGATAGAACTGAAGTAACATGTCCTTTCTAAAACGGTTTGAAAAAAAGATGATGCCTAAGGCAAAAGTGAGTTTGTTAAGTTGAATTTGCTTTTATTCTGAAAAGAATGTCTTGATTAGAATTGTACTAAAGTCTATGAACTAAGGAGAATACTTTGAGTAGTCAGGGTCTACGCTCGTACTCAAAGATACTCTAGACAAGAAGAGGAATGATCCCTCTCATCATTCTTCATTGTGTAAGGCTTGTTAGGCACAAGTCTAACCGTATTTTAAAGTGTTTTTGAGTTTATTCACAAAATAGTTTTAGTCTTAAAGGGAAAGAAAAGAAAAGGAAAAGAGAAATCCCAAAGGTTGGGAGCTTGATCTCCAGTCTGCATGCAACATCTGTATGGAAGAGTACTTAACAGTTGTTAGACTTGAATCGCTCTAAAGTCTACGAACGAAGGCAGATACTTTGAGTAGCTAGGGCCTGTGCCCCGTACTCAAAGGTGCTATAGACAAGGATAGGAAAATCCCTCTTATCATTCTTCATTGCTTAAGGCTCGTGGTGTGCAATCCGCGTCATGATTGTTAAGTGTGTTGAAGAAGAACCTTTGTAGTGCTTGAACAGTAATCCAGTCTGCCTGCAACGTCTGACTTGTATAGATTTGAAGTCTTGAAATTGATATCTTGATATCCAATGTATCCAGTATAGGAAAATGGTCATATTAAGTGATCAAGAGACTTTTGATCACTTGAATAGACAGGGGAAATGAGCACAATTAAAGGATTTAATTGATCAAAGTGAACTAGATCAACTAAATCAATTGGGGAGAAAACGATTGAAAATTAATGCACATAAAGATAAGGACTAGCAAAAATCTAGGAATCAAATCCTAAACACCTAAGTTTAAGGGAACATGTCATGGTTAAGGTGCAATTAATTAGAGAAATCAACACCAAAAATCTATCAAGAAACAAATGATTAAAAGATCAATAAACCTAAAAAATTATGATCAAGGTTAATTCTAATAAATTAAATCTCTAAATCGAGAATTCTAATTTTAAAGCATGAAAGAATTAAAAATCAAATCAAACCAAGTAATCAACAAGTATCATGTACAATTACAATCTAAACCTAATCATGTAAACTAGGTTAAACCACATTTTTCTATTCATTTTCAATTAATTAAGAATTAATCCACACAATTAATTCTAACTATAAGTAATCATGTTTGAAAAATCTAATTAACCTAACAATTTAATTTCCATGTCATCATGCACAATTATTAAAAGAATAGCAAAAAATTAAAAGAACAAAAATTTAAATAAAATGTAAAATGGAAACACAGGCAGAGGGTAAATTGTTAGATGAGTGAAGTGAAAGTTTGTTGGAGTGATCATGGAGTGAATTGGTTAGCTAAATCCGTTAGCTTCAGTTGGTTTGGATGAGTTAGTTAGTTAGGTGGAAAGAATCAGTTAGTTGCATTTAAATGGTGAGTTAATGTGATGAAATGGAAACTCGAATTAGTAATTGTTGTTAAATTGTGAGTTAAGTGGTATTAAGTTGGAGTTTTTTGTTAAACTGAATTTGAAATTCCTGTTGAAATGTTAGGTTGCAGTTAGTTTAATTTGAGTTTGTTGAATGTGATGCTTATATTTTTCTGTTAAACATAATATTCAGTGAAATGTTAGTTGTTAATGTTAAGTTGCAGTTCAATTTGGATTATGTATAATTTTTTTTTGCTTGATGTGAACTGGTTGCAGAATGGTTATGCTATGTATGTTGCTGTAGGGCTTGATGTTTGTTGTAGGATCGATGTTTGTTGCAGGATCGATGTTTGCAGGTTCGTGCTTAATTAGCAATGTTTGATGTTGGATGGTACATGGCCATGCTACGGCAGACTTGGTTGTCATGAGGTGATGATGTAAGTCTGTTGTGAGGTTGGTGCCATGGTTAGGCTCAAAATGGCGTTGGTTTGATCTTGTTTGCATTGCTTGTAATGTGGTTTGAACTTGGACTGTGTAATGTTTCGTAATGGTCATGGTAATGTGTTGAAAAGGTCTTTGTTTTGGTCAGGCCTGCTTTAGGCTTTTAGTCATCCTAGGACTTGAAAGATGGAATGGTCATCTGGGCATTTTGTTTGTGGTATATGATTGTGTTTTGGTCATTTGAAAGTTAATGTATTGAAATGAACATGTATTGAATCATGACATTGCCTTATGTATTTTTTTGGATTTTGGTGTTGTGTAGGTGATGGACAAATGACAAGATAATCTTAACTTGAAGACCAAAGAACTAGGACTTTGGTATGGTAGCATGATGAGTTGACTTTGTCAACTGGTTGACCAAAAATTCAATAGTTTACCAAAAGTAGACTTATGCAAAAATGATGTAATTTTGTAATTTTATCTCAATGCAATGTATGGACTATGTAATACAATGAATAAAATGTATTTCTTAATTAAAATGAATGTTCTAATGAAACAATGCAAAAAATGTGAATTCACATGACCATTTTTCAAATTCAATGCAACTAATTGCAAACAAGTACTTTCAATGAATGAAATGAAACCCAATGATCATGAAATAATTTGACCAAATAGACAATGAGATCTTAGACCAATTTACTTTAAATGAACCTTGACACACAATGAGACCAATGAATGAGAATGAAATGAAACTTGGACCAAATGATGATGACCATGAAAACCAATGGATGAAGTGTGACTTAGATCAGATGAGACCAATAAAAGCATGCAATCAAGGAGTGAAATATGAATGAAGTATGAAAGCAATCATGCCTTAGACCAATCATATGGAAATCTATGAACTAGGGTTTAGTTAGGTCAAAGTTCAAGGCCAAGCAACAACCAAATGCCTCAAACTAAGATGTAATCAGCACAAGCAATGCACCAATGCTCTAAGCCAGACTAGGGTTTTCAACCCCCTCAAGGCAAGCCACAAGATCCACAACCTTCAAGATCAAGAATTAGGGTTTGGTATGGAATGAACACCAAGATGCAACCTCCAAGGCCTCAAGCACCTAGCAACTAGGGTTTCCACCCTGATCATAATGACGTTCTCTCCATAATGACTGTAGCATCACAATTCATAAGGCTTGATCCTCAAGCAAACCCTAGCTTCTTGTTAAGTATAATCAACCTTAAATATTTAAATTTATGATGATCTTAGTACACTAGATGATATGGATGTTCATGAATGCAGATGAATCTTAAACCCAAAAGGTTAGATGAAAATGAAAGGGCATGGAAAATTTTGGGGTATGACAAGTATCCACATGAATGGTTGTCAGGTTATTTTTGCCACTACAAATAATTTTCATATATTTATATCACACTAATACACGCAAACAATATAATGTCAAAAAGCACAAGTAATATACTTACTTTTGGGGAAACATAGACGAGCTTTTTACCAAGTACATTATGTTTTAGTGCATTATACTCCTCCATCACTCTACACATGTTAGTTAAAATTAAACATGAATAAAAAATATTCAACTCTAAAGTTGAAAATAATATCACTTACCCATTCAAAGCATTAACCACTATTTCAAGCCGTTTATAGTGCAACGAGCAAAACACAGCTATAGTATTTTTCTTGGGACATATAATAATTAGTTGTCAATGTTCACTGCATAAATATTCAAAAATAATTAATATGTATAAAATTTATTTATAAATGAAAACACATATTAATATATACTTACTTGCGGTAAAACGGGGCTAAATAACAATCTTTAATGTTCCCTTTCAACTTATCTTTTAAGTAAAGAAGGATATTATTTCATGTCGAACTGCGAGTAAGACAAATGTTCGCCGGATCTAAGATGCAATACTTGTTTTGAAGTTTCCTTTCAACACATAACTCATGGATGTACCTGCAAGAGAAAATGTGTATGTTAAAGTAGAAGAACATATGAATATAAATAGAGATCAACTTAAAAACTATAGTTACGAGGACCAAATTTGTAATACGGAATTGTCTAGGTACACATTTCCCGACAAAAATTCATGGACAAAAATCCTATAAAGTACGAATAGTTGATTTGGATCATGACTTAATTTAATACCCATGCATAGGTCTGGAATACGTTCAATGATCATTCCTAGTCTCTCAATGTTATCTACTTTTAACGGTGTGGGTTCAATACTGCCCTGGTCGGTAGGAAAATTTTCTTTCACGCTTGTATCATCCGTAACTTTCTGAACTTCATTATCTCGAATTTCTAACTTATTTGAATTTGTGTAGCTTAATAGACCCAACAAATTCAATTTCTGCATCATAAAAATAACATAAATACAATCCAAAATTAAAATACGCAAACAATAATAACAACAACATACAATTTATACCTCAAGTACATCGCGGGTACACTTCTCGGACACCTTCTCCTCAGTCATCCTCTCTCGCTCCTCATGGACACTCTCCTGCACCGTCTGCAACAACCTCTCTCTCTCCTCCTCCAACTTCCTATCCTGCTCCTCCTTCCACATTCTCTTCTCTTCCTCCAACTTCATATCCTGCTTCTCCCTTTCCTTCTCCAACTCAATAATAACAATCTCTTTAATCTCTCTCTCTCTCTCTCTCTCTCTCTCTCTCTCTCTTACGGGTTTTATCTCTAGATGATTTAGATGGTCCAAAATATGCCTTGAAGCCAATGACTCTTCCAAGACCACGGACACGCCCATGATGCTCCTCAAGATGTCATGATGATCTTGTGAAGTGAAGAGGTTGAATTCAGTTTGTTCAACCAGATCATCCTACAACACATATGAAATTTAATCTTTAACAAATTGATTTAACTAAAATAAATATTGTTGAAAAAAGTATCTACTTACAATCCTTTGAGCCACTTCATGCGTAGCATCTGATGTGAACTCGCCATCTTTTCTTTGACGCGCCCTCTTCTATTTCTCGTGGTGTGATGCTGGAGATGGAGTGCGATCAAGACTTATAGAACCTCCCAGCTCTTCCTTGCTTTATTTTCTTTTTTCTTCCATCATCTCCTTTTCAAGTTTTCGATATCCTCAACGAGATAAACTATGTGGATAGATATTTCTAGCTCGATTTTCCTTTCCTTTTTGGCGCTTTGCCAAGAAGGCAGGAATGGTGTGACACTCTACAAATTTCTCCCAAACATATTGATCAAATACACATCGTATGGAGGGTTTTATTTATCTTCTTCATGTTTAATATAATCATGGGTGAGCTATATCTTAAAGCCCCTCCAACACTCACCATAATATGTAAGAATCTTCTTTTTCACATTATTATCATCTGGACTGACAATGAACACTTCCTATGTTTACACAATATAAATGTTATTAGTATTAAACAAAAAATAAATGATCATATATACTTGCAAACAAATCAAATACCTGAACATCTTCACATATGACATCTTTCAAGTCCTCTTCAACATTGTGTCAACTATCTATCAAAATGCTCACTTTACTTCTACCTTGTAATGCAATATAACCCATAAAATCGTCAATATGTTCACCATAAGCCATGTCGATTGCAGCATCAACTGTAACTGGATCGAAAACACCGGTTTCGTGGGCTTTTTTCACCTTCGTATACATTGTGGAACCTCTAGTTTTTCTTTTACGTTTTATAACTGTAGAGGTAGTTATATGAGTCGTGAAGGTTGAATTCATCGAGACGCTAACATCTTCCAGATGAGTCGTTGATGTTGTATGGGAGTTGTTTGTCGTATCGGGCATGACTATCAAGAGACAAATACGTAGAAACAAAATGATCAAGAGACAAACAATGAAAAAGAAAAGGATATAACTCGTTTTCGTGATATATAACTCGTTTCAGTGAAGAACAAACCTATTGAAAAATGATATCTGTTGAGAAAATGACTACTAAATAAACCTCAAAATGATCAAGAGAAATTATACTAACTAATATTTTAATAAAAACAAATGGAAAATCGTAGAAACAAAATGATCAAAAGATAAACTAACGTAAAACCCTAAACAAGATGATCAGTGAAAAACAAAGAGATATATGGCTTGTTTCAATGAAGAACAAACCTTTGCAAAAACGACATTTGATGAATATATGTTGGAAGAGTTTTGATGAATATCAGCTTGAAAACCGTCTAGGGTTATTTGCGAAATGAGAGTGACGAAATGACGTTTGAGTGTTGATAGGTAAATGAAAAGTTAGAAACTAGTTAGATTATAGTCTGAAGTATTTCATGCAATTTATGTGTCACGTCGGTTTTAAATAAAACTCGACGTGATAGTATTAATTAAAAATATAAAATATAAAAAACACAATAGCACCATATTCTGGGAATTCAATTAAAATATATATAACGTCGATTTTTTTAGTATAACCAATGGGTTTGAACATATCCAATAAAAAATTAAAATAAGATTTTGAAAATAGTATTTTTAAATTGATTAATGCAAAATATATCACTTCTTAGTTGGACCATATAGTCGAGGTAAATACTAATAAAAAATAATAATAACAATGATAAAAATGAAACTTATAAAGGCGTCAAATGAGAAATACTAACTAAACAACTGGCAAAAAAAATCATAAAATGCAAAGACTGAGTGTCAAAACGAGCTCCCTTATAACTTTATTCCCTCCCTTTTCTTAAAAAGTGAGGTAAATGATTGTTTATTTAAAAAAAATGAAACATGGCGCTCTCAGTACCTATCACTCTAGATGTTAAAACTTTGAAAATAATCTTGTAAATGGTCCTGCAGCAGTAGGCTTCATACCCATCCAACCCATGGGATTTCAAATCACCAATACCTTTTAGAGCTAAGACAATCTCATGTTCAGTGACTGGAGCAATCAACATCTCTCTATGATTATTTTTCAGCTGGGGGCCACCTCTCATGGCATTTATGTCAATACCATCCGACATATTACATATTATCACTTTTGCCCATCAGATCAGTGTAGAAATACATCACTTCCTTATGAATATCATCCTTTGCAGTCAAAAGAGTGTCATCGTCCTTCTGCGGAGTGTTTATACTTTTCATCTCGTGTTTATACTTCCCATCCCCAAGCTTCATCCAGTCCAACTTAGCCTTTTGATTGAGCACCTTTTCCTCCATCTCCTGCCAATTAGTAAAATCTTCAGTGTGTTTCTTTACCAGGTCAATTTTGTCAATATTCATCCTGTCATTCAAAGCTCTAGTTGGGCAGTTTGCAGGTTAGCTCTAGCTTTGACAATGTTCTACTTAACATCAGTAAAAGGCTTACTCATATTCCTTAGAATAGGTTGAAGCCTTTGTAATTTCTTCCAAAGAATATACATTGGCCTACCATGAATAGGGATCTTCCAGTTACTCTCAACAACATTTAAAAAACCCTCTAGGTCAGCAGTACTATTAATAAACTTGATCAGATACACTATGATGCATAACAGTGAGATTATAGTCACTATGGTCCTGCAGCCACTCCATGTTCCCAAAACTCTGTCAATTCTGGAATAGATGGCACAATCACTTTGTTTGTTTGACCAAGTATAATAGTCTCCACTGCTGTCCATGTCATACAAACCAAAATTTTCCATCATTCTTCTCAGATCAATATATTCCTTGTTAGTAACCAAATTCCCCCCAATTATGTCTTGAGATTTCAAGACATTGTTGAAATCTCCCATTAAGAACCAAGGTCCAGTTTGATGGCAGCGGAGCTCCTCAATGTCTTTCCCTAGTTTCTTTCGCTGATCTAACCGATTCAAGGGATAAATTGTAGCCATCAAATACCTCAAATCCCCACTTAACTCAAAGATCCCACAATATATCATTTGGCCAGTGCTCTTAATCATCTTGATTCTTATGTTGTTGTCCTTCCAAAGCACATATATCCTACCATTGTCATGCTTCATGTAGTTATCAATGTAGTTACCTCTCAAGTTTAGCTTGCCTCTAATAACTTCAACCTTGATCTTTTTTTCACTCTAGTCTCAATGAGTATAGCAATTTCAAGATTAAGATCTAGGAGACGGTAGCTAATCTCCCTAATCTTACCTGATTTATTGAGCCCCCTCACATTCCAAGCTATGATCATGGAACATGTTCCGGAAACACCATGGACTTTCCCAACCCTAGAGCTTCAAAACCATTCCCAAAGTTGATTTGGTCATTTGAAATATGTTTTCCCCATATCTCTTCCGCTTTTGCCAACTTTGGTCCACTCTACCTGTTCCGCTTAAGTGTCTGTCGGAGTCCCAATGATCTGAGTTGTGCTAGAAGTAACTAAATCTGCAGTTTCTTTTGGAGTCTCCTTAGCCATCGTTGTTGAGTGTTCTTTGGGACCCATTGTCTAGTTGTTGGTTTTTGTTTTTGAACTCCACAATTGTGTCCAACTTTTTGACATTGCTCATAATATGGGGGTTTCCATTCGTATTCAATCAGTTGCTTCATCTTCGACCTTCTGCATCTTTGATTGTGATTTCATTTCCAGTTTTTGGGTGATGTCTACCTTCACTAAAATTCTAGCATACGAGATTCTAAATTTGTTTGTCGTGCATTCATCAATTAGCAAAGGATTCCCCAAAGCACTCCCTATCTTGCTAAGACTTTGTGCGTCCCATAGATGGAGAGGGAGTTGTGGCAGTTTCACCTATATTGGAAGGGTTCGCAACATATCATTCTTGAGGTTGAATCTGGTTTCCATTCCCTCGACGATGTTAGCATATTCCTGATGGTATACAGTCCTTTCATCATCACTGAATCCCTATCAAGATAGGAGTGAAACCTCAAAATGAAGTAATCTTCGGAGTTACAAACTCTACTGTCATCCTTTTTTCCAGGATTTCGATTCCCACTCAACACCTCCACCCATAACTTTCGCAGTTCAGAGACTTTTTTTTTATTGTTCTAGGGTTTGTAAAATAGTCACGTCTGCTTTCTTTTCCTTCGTGGATTCCCCTTTATCTTCACTTGATGCATCAATTGTCGTCATAGTTTCTTCATTTCGATGACTAATTTCCGGAACAATGGTTGGGTTTGCCGGTGACGGCGGCACCGATTTTTTTCGCCCCCGTCCTCGCATCTTTATTATGACTAGATGTGAGATTTATTAAAAGAATTTAAAAGATACTTTAAGAGTTTGGAATTTGGATATACCTTTATTTTGATTATCGAATTTGCATTATTTTCAAGTTTTGTTAATCTTATGTTTGAGGTCTAAAATTGGTCTTGCATTCATAGTCGTCAATAGATTCAGCAGGCTCTCGGATGCACTAGTACGCAAACTCAAGCACTGAAAGATGCGGATGTTTTTTAAAAAATTCTGAGTTGTAGAATGTTTTTCACGTCCATGCATAGATCTGTAGAGTTCTGTCCAAGAAAGCGCCATTATTATTATTGTAGCGGCTCCAAAAACATTTTGTTGTTATTTATGGACCGTAAATAACCATCTATACTAAACACACTAGTCGCCTCTTTGTAAATATATGGCGGAGATTGATATACATCTAGGCCATCAATATAAATGCAGAAGAAAGCCATTAGCTAGGAGAATAAGGGAGACATCCAGATATCACTTGATTTCTTAAATAAAGAAACCAGCTCTCATGTCCAGCCATGAAAGGCCAAAAAGAAAATGACAAGAAAAGATTGCAGCTGAAAGGCATAATTGTATATGCAATCCACAAACTCTTTACAAATAAGAGACTGGCCTTTAACTTGTACAGTTTTAGAACATCACAAAATTTATACAACCAAAAACAATTGAGTAGGAATTAAAAAAGCCGCACTCATATGTGTCCGGATATCACACAATCATGATTCACAACAATATGAGAAAACACATCAGCTCGGAAAATTGAGAGAAAAATAGGAAAACACATCGGCTAGGTACAATTGTACCACCAGAGTTACACTTGTTACAAACTAATATACTAGATTTCCTTTATATCTAAATTGATTTCTTTACAAATGTAAATAAATCTTCAATTGTAAATAAATTCATTTACTTCAACAGTGCGGGAGGTGTACCAATCATAGGAAAGGGTCGCCACTTGCAGGCGCTGTAGTTGGATTTGGAATATTAGTCTCTGAAACCTCTGCTACTGGTGATGGGGCTTCAGGAGGTGCTGGATCGCTTGTAGGCTCTGCCTGAACAGTTTCCCCATTAATATTTGGATTTTTGTCACTCACTGATGCTGCGATAGGAACTCCATTATCTACAGAGGTTTCTCCAGAAATTGATTCAGGTGGAGCAGCCTCAGGAGTTGGCGTGGAGTCTGATGGAGGTGGATCACTAACTGGTGCAGGTGTAGGCGTAGGTGCAGGTGCAGGTGCAGATTCGGGCTGCTGCGCAGAACTGTCTGGCGCTGCTGTGGTTGTAGGAGGTGCTTCCAGTGCTAACGGCTTGCCTGGTTGTGGTTGGGAATTCTGAGTAGCAGAAGCTGGTTTTTTCTGAATGGAGATAGGGGCATTAAGTGACATCATCCCCGGAGGTAGGATTTCAATAGGTGGCTTCTTCCCTGCTTCTGCCAAACTCGTAAGCTTAGGCTCCTCAAGAGAAGCTAGAAATGCAGATGTAGCATCTGTTTTTTGTGACGGAGTAGGCTCAACCTCTCTCTGTAGAATTTGGTTCCAGGTCTGAACCAAATTCTTCAGAGTTGGCCGTCCATGTGCCTGAAAACAACAAGGTCAGACTTACTAATGCTAAATAGAGTGATAAACTAGTTGTATATAACTAATCATACGTGGGCATGAAGCACAGCCTCTGCCAGCATTCCAGTATCCTGCCATGCTTTCTCCATTAGAGCATTGTCACCCAAAACAGCAGCAGAAAATGCAGCTTCCCGTCCCAAGCCAAGCGTGATTAGGTTGTTTATCAGACCCTGTGGTGCATAACATAATTCTTTGTTTTAATTAAAACAAAAACTTCAAAACTGAAAAGCTAAAGAATAATTGATCTCAAAAGGACGTATATTAAAAGACACTATCAAACAGTCATTTTATTTAAAAAATTGTGTATTAAGTTAAATAAAAAATTGAACATTTTTGTCCAAAAAAAATTGTGTATTAAGTTTAATAATAAATTCTTTAATCTAAATAATCACAAACTCTTCTCTCTCACACACACTCACACAAACAGATGTTAACATGCACACACTTCTCCAAGTATATAACGATAAGAATAAACACTTCTATAATTCCAGGGTATTGTTTTTTGTTTCCTACCATCTCGATCTCAGTTCTTGGGATTGGGCTTTACTTGAATAAAATTATATTCTATTAATTATGATCCAGCTCTATTAGATTGTTATGCCAAATTGCCAACATGCACCAAACAGACAGAAAGCAGTGGGTTGGAAGAGCAAATATTAAGAAAGGTTGCCTACACTTAGCCGAGTCAACTCTCCATGATTTGCAAGGCGCAATGCTAATCCCCTCAGCTCATGACCTTGTAAAGCACCTTTCACTGATCCAGCGGCAGCTAACCTCTTCAGAGCTTCACGGGCAATTTCACCCTGTGCTGTAGCATCTGCAGCATCGATAAGTTCCAAAAACTCTTTTGCGAATTTCACTATGCCCTGAACACCTTCAACTACATCTTGTTTTTTATCTGTTAAATTAAGAATGTCATTCAAACCAAGCCCAGTACCATCATGACCTATATCCCGGCTGTTACTCATGGTAAGAAGACAATGAAGAGCTCTCTTCAAATCATTGCTCTTCATTGCCAAATCAAACTCCAACCTGCAAAACGTAAACAGTCACCATAAGGAGTAAAGAAATTTTGCCCAAATGTCAATTGCAAGCTCTTAACTGTAAGCATACAACACACCTCTTTGATAATCCAGGTAAATGAAGTGCTTCAGTAGCATAGCCCATTCCTAGCATAAATTGTGCTAAATCATCATGGTGTTCTCTCCCAAGCCTACTTGCCCTGTTTGAAAAGGTATAATGTGAGATATCCATATATAATCTGAACTAGTAAGCAGTAAATATGAAAAGAGAGCAGGAAATCAACACCATTTTACTGCACTAACAGCATCACCATAAGCAGCAAGACATCGGCAACGAATACCGGGATGACTCAGGGATAAGGCGTGAGCTCGCATGTACCTACCACAAGCCAGGAATCAGTAGATCATTCTTGAAACCAGTATCTAAAACAAATGAAAACCTCTGAAGCATGCGTACTTCTAAAATGGTGAAGTAGCAGTACCGGGTATGCACTCGTATCGGGTACGCACTCGTACCAGATACTCGTTAGTATATTTATGTGTTTTAATTTTTTTGTTATTGTATCTTAACATTATTTTTGGTTTTTTCTATTTTTTATAATGGTGTTTTTGTATCATACATTTTATAAAAAATTCTTATTTCTTATTAAAGTACCCGTACCTTGATTTTTTTTTAAATGACATATCTCGTACCGGTACCAGTACCCGCCGGATACCATACCCGTACCTATGCATCATAGATAAAAACCTTAAATATGAAATCCATCTATAAATACAACATCCATGTGTTAGCTAAGAGAAAAGTGAACACTCAAATTTTTATGAAATGACTAATGTTAGTTGTTACTTGGTTAGAGGAATTAAGCAGATGACCTCCTTATCACTCCAACCCCTATGTTCCTCTCCCAAACTACCAAGTCAGCTTATCACTCCTTAAAGTCAACGCTCAATTAAACACATTAAGTGCACCGCACATCACTTTATAAGTGCTACTCGAACTCTGTTTCGAAAACAAATGTTCCTAATCACATGCTTTCTTGAATTTCTGCTGACTGGCTCATCCAGTAGACCAGCACAACATTTGTTCCTAACGAAGTGACATCAAAATAATACATTGATTCCCCCTCCAGTGTTAGACATTTACTCTCCTTTACATGTAGATCAGTATAGAAAGGGTATAGATACACAAAAGGTGTTAAGTTTCTCTAGTAAAAATACAATAGTTTCTGAAAATTTAAGGGAATTAACCTAGAGGGAGATAATCATATAATCTAGCCTGATGTGAAAGCCATCAATTTGTTTCATGCACTAATACTATAGCAAAAGATAGAGCAGAAAATCCAGGAAAAAATAGATCGTATACAACTGAGCACGTGTACAGGTTTGGACGAATTATATGTTGTGAGCTCTCACGTTGAATATGGATGTCTTGAACATTTAGTGGGGGTTGTCTTGGAACTGTTAGGTCATCAATTTGGGGTCAACATGAGGGAGCATTTTTAGATTGGGATCTTTCTTTATGACCAACACACCTTGTGAGAGACACACCACATACTCACCAAAAAATCTTAAGGTGATAGGTGTGTGAGTTTTCTTATAAAATGCTCAATATCCCCTTGGGACTTTGCTGCACTTGTTTCTCAACACTTCCAACTCACGCTTATTTTTCTTAACAGTATTTGAAGTAATAGGACCATTAAATACTTACTGCTGGAAATAAAAATCAATAAGATTATATGTAGTATTGGAAATTTAGGATATCATAGGAAATTGTCAAAACAAATTGTCCTTATATTTATTTTCTGAACAAAAGATTTCATGCACTTAACTCAAATCTTCTGTATTATTTTCTTTAGACTATTTTCTTGTTTTAAAACATCCAATTGAAAGTAAGATGCCCACACTAAAAATTGAAAGTGAAAAGCCCAAACTACCTGTCAATTAGCCAAAGAACTCCATCTTTGACACCCACTACAACAAGAGGCCCAACTGGACGTTTCTGCTCCGTTGGAAAACGAGTAACTGCCACAGACACACCCCCTCCACCAACCGCTACTTCACTTGTCCTTCTCTCCTCTGCTTCTTTTGTCCAAGGGTCATCACTATCAACTCTAGACTGTTTTGGTAATGATAGAAAAGGTGGCACTGAAGGAGCATGCTGAAATGAAGCCAGTCGAACCACCTAGAATAGGAACAGGAAACATCTTCATATCTCTTTCTCTCATAAGTTACAAGATCAAAGTATAAGACACCCACCAAGTAAACCAGCAATATATGTTTGTTCTTATTAGATGAGATGACAAAGTAACTCGTGGTGTGTTTGTGTAATCTACAACATGAGGATCTAAAACAAAAATTTCAATATTTAAAACAAGGAGATAAAGCAGACACTGGATATAACCAATTCAAGAGCAATATTCTCTGCTCTCAAATTTCTCACAAGAAGTAACTTTTAGAAATAGTACAATACCAAACCAGAATCATAGACTTGAATTAAATTTAATTATCTCCAACAATGCAAAAATAACGCAAAAAACTCACAGACGTGAAGCTCATATTCTTTCAGCCTTTAAAACTGAAGAAAGCTAATAGTTAATCATAGATGTAGAATATATCAATGTTTTTAACACAGAGGTACTCTAGTTTTTAAAAGTAATGCGGGTTTTAAAGAAGAAGAAATCTAATTACACACAAAATTCCATATAAAATATTATTTCAGCTCATTCAAGCAACATCTATCAAACATATCTCGAAATAAAATTTTAAGTCATGTCCATATATAACAAAAATTGAAAACATTTTTTAACCTGCAGCATTGGTGGCCTCAATGGTATTCTTTCTTCTGTAGAAGATTGAGGACCTTCAACTG
Organism: Lathyrus oleraceus; assembly: GCF_024323335.1. Lineage (NCBI taxonomy): Eukaryota > Viridiplantae > Streptophyta > Magnoliopsida > Fabales > Fabaceae > Lathyrus > Lathyrus oleraceus. Next base: position 58,434,714 of record NC_066581.1, read on the forward strand.
TAATTAGTGCTAACTCCCCGTGCTCTGATATTGCTCTTGTCTGTGCTTCTCTCATTTTCTGCTCATCTTTCATCTTCTTAGTTTCAATGTCGACTTGTGTAACCCCAGCGTCCACAAAAACAACTCTGACACCAAAGCAAATATGTTAACTAAATTATGAATATTAGCTGTTGGTGATTTTAATAAGTGAGAGAGAGAGAGAGGGAGGGAGGGAGGGAGAGGGGGAGGGGGAGGGAGAGGGAGAGGGAGAGGGGGAGAGAGAGAGAGAGAGAGGAGAGAGAGAGAGAGAGAGAGATTAAGGCCTCATAGACAGCAATCAGTGGTCAAACGTATCAATCAGAAATTAGCTACTCAATTATCAGGTTCAAGGAGAACTTCCTAAAGAACTAGAGGTTGTTGATACTGATGACATTTATCTTGACAAGGTGTTGGGTACAAGGGTGACAGTACATGCAGGTGTGATTGTTTCTCAGAGTCTTATTCAATGGAAGAATAAGTCTTTGGATGATGCTACTTGGGAAGAAGATGCTTATCTGAGGGGACAATTTCCTGAATTTAGCCTTGAGGACAAGGCTGATTTTAAGGAGGGTGGTGTTGATAGAGATATGGATGACGAGGTGGGCCTTAACTATAGACCTAAACCAAAAGTGTGGAGGGTTATACTAGAAGAAGTGGTAAAGGAATAAAAGAATAGAAGGAATAATTATAGGAGCTTGTTATTGTTATTATAGGAGTTTGTTATTATAATTAGAGGAGTTTGTTATAATAATTAAAGGGGTTTGTTGAAATAAAATAGGAATAAGCTTGTGGCTATAAAAGAGGACAGGAAAGGTAGGAATAAGGCATCTAGGGATTCTACTAGGATTCACCATCTTGGTGAGGGAAGCACTGTGTACTTAGGGATTGATAGGTATTCACCATCGGTTGTTATTTTCATCATTATTATTTTGTATCTGTTCATCCACGATAATAGAATTGCGGTATTCTTTTACTGTTTCATTCATTTATTCTCTATTCTTCCATATATTCATATAAGAACCCATCACTATCTAAATGACGGACCTCATAAAATTTCATAGTATCAAACTCTATTTTAAAAAAAAAAGCTTATATTATAATCTTTAAGCATTTTACAAACGCCTCAATGAAAGTATAGGCAATATCAGATATTTGTCGATGGACTGAAATGAGAAGGATGATATCGGACATATAAAGATTAGATGAATAATCCGACTTAAAAAATAGTTTACGATTATTCAATAAAATTGTTTTGCAAATAGCATCTCTTAGCAAATCTTGTCACTAAAACAACCACGAAAATAGGTGATTTGGTGATTTAGATTATATTGTTTGAAAGAAAATATAATCTAAACTTATCTATTAACTCTTGTAAAAGTTGAATTTCACATTTGAGAACGGACAAAGGTTTTCCAGGTCTGTCCTAAATAGGAAATCACAATCCTAAAACTAGTTTTTCTTAAAACTTCAATTCTCTAAAAACTAGTAGGGTGCATATGGGTATACACGGTAAGATATTAGGTTGATGGATCTATTGAAAGGTATAAGACAAGATTGATTGTCAAAGAATTCACTCAACTTATGGAATAGATTACTCAAAGACATTTACTCTATCGCAAAAATGAATATTGTCAAACATGAGGGGGGGTGTTGGACTTTCCGCCTTAATTGCGGTCTGCCCCTAGTCGCTGTAATTGCGGCACTTTGGCTTGCCTCATTGCAGTCCCTAACACCTTCATTGTGTTAGCTTTGAAGGGATGAATTTAGTCTCACATTGCTTAGAGATATGGTTTGTGTTATGTTTATAAGTGGGGGAATTCCTCACCTTACAAACCGGTTTCGTAGGGATGAGTTAGTCCCAACCTAAATTCTGAGATGTAGATAACATTATAGTGACAAGTGATGATGAAGAGGTGCAAGAATTTTAGGCAAACACTTAACCAAGGAATTTGAGATCAAGATTTTGGAAAAATAGAAGTACTTTCTAGAAATTGAAATCGTTCACTCTAAGAAAGGAATATTCATATCTCGAGAAATACATTATTGATTTTTTGCAAAAAACTGACAAGACAGCATGCAAGCCTGCAAGTACACCTATTAATCCAAGTGAGAATGGTTGATATAGAAATGTATCAAAGGTTAGTCAAAAAAAACTTATACATCTATCACATACTAAACTTGATGTTGCTTTTGTTGTAAGTTTAGTCAGCTAATTAATGCACCAATCAAAGGAGATTCATATACAAGTTGTGCTCTGAATTATGCAATACTTGAAAGGAACTCCGCGTAGAGGAATTTTGATTGAACGGAATGGATGTGTGGGTCTTGAAGCATATACTAATTGAAAATATTCTGAGCGGAAGAGTAAAAAACAAAATGTGGTGTCTAGATTTAGTGTTAAAGCAGAGTCCAAGGCATTGGCGCCAGAGATATGCGAACTATTATGGCTGAAAATATTCTGAGTGGAAGAGTAAAAAACAAAGTGCGGTGTCTAGATTTAGTATTAAAGCAGAGTTTAGGGCATTGGCACCAGAGATATGTGAACTATTATGGTTGAAAATGATCTTAGATAACTTAGAGATAAACATTGATTAACCAATGAGACATTATTGTAATAATAAGTCTGCTATTAGCATAGCCCATAATCCAATGCAGCATGATAGAACCAAACATATTAAAGTTGATAGACACTTCATCAAAGAAAAATTAGATAGTTGCCTTATTCGCACTTCATATGTTTCTTTCCGAGGCAACCTTGCAGACCTGCTAACTAAAGGGCTAAACAACAATAACTTTGAAAAGATTGTTTCCAATTTAGGAATGATGGATATTCATTCACCAACTTGAGGAAGAGTGTTATATAAGTCGCTTTATTCATATTTGAATTATACTCCCTCCGTTTTTTATTATAAGTCGCTTTAGGAAAAAAAATTATACCACAATATAAGTCACTTTATATTACCAATGAATCATTAATGCTACTTTTCCTATTATACCTTAGAAGTTTATTACTCTCTCTTTTTTCAATTATGTAAATTTATCTTTCTCATGTTATTAATGAAGGACAATTTTGTAAAAACATTCAGAATTTCTCATTTTTATACAACAGTCATTATTTTTCTTAATACGTGTGAAAAGTCAAAAACAACTTATAATAAAAAACAGAGGTAGTACTTTATTCAATTTTCACAATAATATCCAAACAGGGGAGATGAAACTTTTTGTAGAACTGCAGATACACCAACAATGTTCAACCCTGGCATGGTTTATCCATTACTATTTACTTCCTGAACTAGATATATGTTCGCCAGAATTTCCTAAATCATAACTCTCCATTTTTCATTGGTCATGAGGAATAAATGCTATAGTTGGTCTCTTTATAAAAAGGCCAAGGAATTAACTTTGTAAATTATAGTTTTCCATTTCAACTTTCTAAACTAAAGCAAACTTACGGAAAAAACAGTGGAGCACTAAACCAAAAATACAAAAAAGACGAGTAATATGGTAGACACTTACTCTATAGTTGTTGGTGTCGCCACAAACAGTTGCCTCCGATGCCAAACAGCACTAGTAGCATATGGAATTGAAACATCTCCCAGGTATCGATATTGTGGGCGCAAAGAAGATATGACTATGTATTGTTGGTATGCAAATGCACAATACTCGACGGTTTGGTCCCAAGCAGTCCATTCTGGCTGAGGAAGTAGACCCCCCACAGGCTGAAATGTCTCCCAACTGAACCACAAACAAAATTAAATGCAAGTTAAATCTAAATGTTATGAAACTCGTGAACTCTTACCCTCATAAAACTAACACGGATTATATACTGTATTCAAATTTATATGAATGTGATGCAAATGAGGGGGGTTAACAGGTTGTACAGAATTGGGAGGGGAGGAAAAAAAACTACCACATAATTTAGGCAATAATCCTTATTCGATATTTGAGGGTGAGGTGGCCCAGAAGCATGCGTCAAACAAGGTGATTAAAACACTTACTAATATTATAGGTGGCAAGTGTAAAAGCACATGGCCACAGCCTCTTAACATGTAAAAATCATTGGTACAGATAGTCTTGCAAAGAGTATGAGTATGTAAAAGATTCTTCTTACTAATTGTCTGATTCTACTATAAAAGAATAACACCTTTGATAGAGCTGAACCGCAACCTTTCATAAGGAAATCTTTTTTTTATTTGGTATGGATAAAAGATCTTCCTATGTTATACTCCCTCAGGTCTCATATGTAAGCAACAGCAAAAATTCAATGGACTCATATATAAAAGCACAAATCTCCTAAAATTATAACATTTAATATACTATTTAAATTTACCCCTAATGTTTTCATATTTTCTTGTTTTCAACAATTTTCAAGGCAAAAAGTAAGGGTAAAATTGGAAGGGGAAAAGAGGGAATGTATAAATAGTGGGACATAAAAACATCTTTGATATAAAAAAAAAAAAGAGATAGGGGGAAATAAAGAAAATGGGAGTTACTAGGTGACTTGGAGGAATGACATAGGAGTTGGAGTGATAAGGAGAATATGGGTTCATCTCCCACCACTAACAAAATACAACTAACATTTTGCCCATCTCTCTCCATGTCAAAAATGGAAATTCCCTCGAAACAGACATGAGGAAGTACCAGAGATAATCCTAAACCTAGACTTATTCTAAAGCAAAACTAGAATCAAAGTGGTCCCCTTATACATGTGAGCATTCTAATCTTAAAGAGACTACTCTTTTTAGAGGCCAGGTGTGGGAAAGAAAGGAAATTCTGAATTTATCAAACATGATTTTTTTTTGTTACTGTACAACAATCATAAATTTCACCTGTATAACTGGAAGTTTTGAGGTGCCGCCTCAGCTGGAGATCTATGTGAAGAAAATCCATCATCATAAGTGGAAAATGAAGAAAGACCACTGCTTCCATAACCTGATAACGGCATAGACTGGATTGTCGAAATAGCAGTAGCAGCAATAGGACTGATTCTTCTAGATGTCCGATAGGCAACACCAAGCAGTGCCCCTCCATGCAAACCAATGACCTAAAACAGATACATTGATTCAAAAGGTACCCTAACATTCAAATTGTTGCTCCTGTTTTCAATACTGTCTTTGAAGAATAAACATGCAAAAGAGGTCATACTATCTTTGCATAGAAAAACAAACAGATTTATGACTCTTGGCAATGGATAGAAGTGGATTATTTATTATAAAGAATTTTGAAATCAAAGACATGATAAATACATTTTGGAACACCACTACTGCCAATTTCAAAAAGATATTCATTACAATATTTTACAAGAAACAGTAAAACAAAACAAAAAAAACATTCACTGACGAATTATCCGATAAATTAGTTCCTATAGCACCAAATTGACATTTACATAACAATAGCAACAATACCTACCAAACGTGGACTATCTAGAGATAGTTATTCAATCAATTGATAATTATAATTTATAGTCATGATTAATCTAAGAATAGAGTACATAATTTAGTAGCTATTAATCAAGTGCCATTTATTTTAAAATTTTGCAGAAGTTTGATTTATATGAATAGAAGCACTGCCAGTAAAGCCCGAATCATCCAATCCTATATATTATGATAAACTTTTACGAGGAATATTTGAGACTGAAAGAATCTTACTGGTTCATTGCGTGCACCAACAGACCTCATTAGTATATTTGATGTTCCATCATCCAACACGATTCGCACTTGAACAGAAGCTGAGGAACCAGCAGCAGCTGCAGCTGCAGCTGCTTGTGCTGCAGCAGCTTCTTTTGCTCTTTTTGATGAACTACCCTTGGGAATTATAGGAATTCGGGGAGGTAATGATGATTCCAATATAGCAAATCTGTCACGACAAGCATCCCAAGCGAGAAGCCTTGCACTGCCAGAGTCAACAATTGACCAATCACTGACCTTGTAGACAGAGAAATAAGGAATATCTGGCCATACGATTGCTAAATACCTGCAAACATATGATACAGTAAGAAAGTGCCCAAAAGGCAATCCAACTAACAAACTAAATACTAGAAGAGGAGGTAGCATAACGGTAGAAAGGCTACAACATACAAAAACGTGGTTAAGTTAATAATCTCAAGCTGTGACTTATAAGAGGTATACCAGAAGTTATAATTCTGTGCATTGTACATCTGTATTTAAATATAAACTTCTTTGGCAAAAAAAATGTCCCTTTAATAAGTCCCTTTCCAAATTACTAGATGCATTAACTATTTTTTAAATTAAAAAAACCTAATGATTAAAATACTAGAGACAATCATTAATTTAGTGGAAAAGTATGAGTCCAAATAATTGAAGGGCAATTTTGATAAATCAATATACATTGTTGACAAATTTTAACGTGAATAACTAGATTAAAAAAATTTCCTAATTCTTGTAAATTGATCGAAGAGGGGCTTTACTCAGGGACGAGGGTAGGTTTAAGAAAAAATGTTAGCTTTTAGTTACAGATACACTTTATGGGAAGAAATTCAATAGATTGTAACAAAAGTAACTTACTTTCCTGAACTGCTTACAGAAAGAACCGAGTATGAATCATGAGGAACAGGTGTGCTAATGTGCTTCTTCCCCTGCTTGACAGTCAATGGTTCAAAAGAATCTCCCTGAGGTCTTCCTGTTTCCGACAAGGAGCTGTTATTTCCAAGGGATGGATTTACAGAGTTGTTCAGTTGAAAATTTAATAGCTTTAGCTCCCTTTCAATTACAAATACAGCCGAATGCTCTCTACTGTCTGGTGGGGTAAGTAGGGGAGCAACAGGTGGAAGAGATCTAGCATCAAACTCGCAGATAACAACACCAATATTGGTTCCAATAGCAACAAGATGTGGCTGCAGTGTATGTGCAACCATACAATACACCTGCAGCAAAAATCGGCGGCAAAAAGTTTGACCAAATCCATTACCAGGTAGAGTCAACAAAAAGAGGTGATTCAGCTGGGAGCAATATGGGCTTGAAGTCCAATTTCTTTTTTATTAAAGAGAATTTATTACCCTGGGGCATGATAACAATATTTTGAAACGTACACAAACTTATGAAGCATTGAAATATAGTTTTCCACAGATTTTATAACACTCAATCTTGATCTTATCCTAGCCTCTTGTCTTGTCATCCTTATCCTTACAGTGTTTAGAAGTTTCAAACCATATTCATATCATTATTCTAAGTTGGATAGAATTGACAAGTTAAATAAGAAACAATACATTCTAAACCAAGTCAAAATTAACAAAATGGTAGCTAGTTAGCCACATACCCTCAGTTTCTTATTAGGAGCAAGAGCATGTGGAGGAATAACTGTTGTCAATTCGCACAATGGCCTAGTGAGAGCAGAATATGTGGGATGTTCAATTGCCCTAACAAAAGTTCAAACAAAGTCTTCAAATCTATAATGGATACAGTGCATCATCTCGCAATCTTGTAAAAAATTAAGATACTAAAAGCCACCACAGGAGAAAGAAAACTGCATACCATATGTGAGAATCTTTGACACAGGTTAGAATATCAAGATTTGGAGCTCGAGGGTGGCACCAAGAAGCCACGCTGTGGCAAGCCAATTTTGGAACTGGCTTTATACGCCGCAGCTCCTGAGAATTAAAAGCATGCTAATGCTAAGTCTTTCTAATCGTGAGGGGGATTTTCACAGAATTAAAATGAACCAATAACATACCTTAAAGGAGATTGTGTCCCATATAGCTAATGTCTTATCTGCACCAATTGTAATTAGCTGAGGAGCACCTCCCATCACTCTGGATAGCTCAACTGCCACAACCCCACCATCATGTGCCTAAGATGCATCATGTGATGTCATAAACAAGAATAATAGGGTAGAAAAATGAGAAACAAAAAGAAATATAAGCTACATAAAATTGGGAAGAGATCAAAATTTTGTTTTGTTCAACTCAATCTAAGTTTTCATTTCCACCTTTCCCTGGAATTACTTGAACAGTGAAGAAATAACAACTGAAATTTAGCCACAATAAACAATGGCTTGTCCCTGTTTCATAGCCATTTCAAGGGATACATATTTCATCTTTCACCAATTATTGAACTAATCAACAAAGTGGACTAAGCATAAGGAAAAGAGTGATACTTTTAAACTCAGCTTGGGTACAAGTTCACGCGAATCGTGTCCATGATCAGCACTCCAAATTATGAGCAATCCGTCACTAGCACCTGAAACCAGGAGAGCCTGAAATCCAACCATAACCCCACCCCCAAAAGAAAAACGGAATAAAATGTCACTAGTATTCCACACAAAAAAAGAAGTATCCAAGTGTACAAAAGCAGCACATGCATTCCCCATATTAACAAACAATTGTAATTTCTCAATGAATTGTCTAGATGGACACTAAGCTGTCACAAAATGAAATTTTCTGCAAATAAAGTTTGAATTGGAACTGATACAAGCCTGAACCAATGCCTACAAATGCAGAATATATTAGAAGTTGAGGGTTAACATTATTTTTTGTTAAAGCATAGGTAAAAATATGAAATACCTAAAAACAATGCTAGTAAAATAAAATTGTGTAGCATAAATTCATCCATGGGTAATCAAGATCTACCTCGCCTGAAGCTGCCATGAAGGACTTCAAGCAAGAGATTGTTCCTTTATGACCACCAGTGTATCTTCTTGCAAGCTGCATGGAACAGGAGCATCATAACATGCTAATAGTTGAGACTAGATAATTATTTTGGTTACTAACCTTCCATGTAATCATTGAGAGAACTCTAATGACACCATCAGATGCACCAAAAGCCACAAGAGGACCATCACCAACGCCAGATCTATAAAGGAACTCCATGCTGTAGTAGTAGGAAAAATTGGAAACTTGAAACAACTTGTGACGTGTATGAAGATTGCAAAAGAAAAATACAAATAGTCACAATAAAAACATGCATTCTTGCCAACAAATTTGTGATTTTAAGACTATACTAAATCTCCATATGGAATTTGGCCACTTATCAATACAAATGCTGAAATGCCCACCCAAGCACTATTCAATTTGTATATGCATGTTCTTGGTTGTTGTGTTTGTATTCTTTTCAAAATGTGGTGATTTTTGACACCAGGGACTTTAATTTGTACAAACAATCAAAGTAACAGCTAATAAGATGGAAAGTGAATTACTGTCAAGCAAAATCTCCATATGGAATTTGGCAATTTATCAATGCAGATGCCGAAATGGCCACCCAAGCACTATTCAATTTGTTATGCATGTCTCTTGGTTACTGTGTTTATATTTGTTAGTGAAAGAGAGAAATTTGGGAGTGGGTAAGAGTTGTAACTCACAAGCGAAATCTTAAACAGAGTAAAAGACTAAAAGTAAATAACAAGACAGGGACTTTTTAAAGATCAGTAAATTGTGCCTACGTCTCCAAGTGCACTATGACTGCCTCTTTGTATTATAATATTATTTAGAGTTGAATTAGGATTACAAATCTGGTACGTGGTGTATGATAGTACAGATAACAAATCAACTCGCATATCTCGCTCCGTTACGCTCTACTCCAACATTTGACCACTTTTCAGACAATAGACATACACGGAGATAAGGTAACAAGCCCACACAGTAGAGGCCATTTAAGGAGGAATATTATAAATTATAAGTAAATTAGACCAAAAAACTAACAACATTAAAAAATGGTCAAATTTCAGAAATCCTACGGTATCTGTCCTATGACTCCACCAGAGAGCAACTACTCTTATTGTTTAATTCAAGGACATATAAACATGAAATGATTCCAGCCTGATGAACCAGGAAAATAAATAAATATCGGCACAGTTTGATATATAACATAAAAGCATTGCTGGAGTTGCTGATGTGTGAATATAGATCACATGTTCGAGTCTGATATTAATCCCTTGCAAACGCAAGTTATGATAGATTCACAATCAGTCCGACCCTTATCTGAACCTCACATGGTAGGTGCTATATAGCATCCTTTAAAAGCATTGCTTGCGTTGAAAAACCCCAAAACTATATCAACGACAGCTTCACAGTCATAATAGAAAGTCGAAAAAGGATGATTTGGGTAAGCATCAATACAAAAAAAGAAAAACAGCCATAGGATGGTTAACATGTCTTGCCTTAATAGATAGTGTGTAGCAATTTTAACAATAGCATAATAAAAACTTACCAGTGTAGGGACTTGTTATCAAGCTCTTGCTTTGGTACATCACGGCCACGCATTGTCACCAAGTCCAAAAATATTGCTTTGTTTAAACAACATATGACAAGAAAATGCCTCCCTTTTGTTGATGGGGCGGGAGAACTAAAAGATGAAGTATGGACAGCTGTTGGTGCTTCTGCTGCTGCAGAGCGATTATGCCAAAGTTGCCAAAAGCGTACATCATCATCATAAAAATTCACCTGCTTGACACTTTAAGGCAGGTAAAAAGTTAATATAAGCAAACGAACCATTGAAGTAAAACTAAAATGATATAAAAACACAAAGCAAGGTATACTACCTTCCTCCACGAATGGCTTCTGTCGGTTTTCCTTTGGACTCTACCAAACAAAACAAAAAACATATAGTTACAAAGTTCTGAAACTAGAATATCGCAGAAATATTAAAAGGTCACAAAACATGCTTAAGAAATTGCTGTTTTCTGTGTGCATAAAAAGGAACTCAATTGTTAAAGTTTACTTAATCCTAATAATGTCAGAGCATAACCAAACAGAAACAACAGTAAGCCCTAACATTATAAGTTATCATACTATTCAAAGCTCACAAAGCAAATTAACCTGATTTGAGGGTTTTCTCACCGGTAGCAATAAAACAAGTTGACAAACATTGATAACTAGTCAATTCCTCAAAATACAACAACAATCAAGCCTTATCCCACGGCTACATGGATCAACTTCCGCCATAATGTTCTATCCAAGACCATATTTCTATCCAAATTGTTAATCTCGAGATCTTTCTTTATAACTTCTCTTATAGTTTTTTTAGACCTTCCTCTCCGTCTATATGATCTACTCTCCTTTCCATAGAATCTTCAGGTCTTCTCTCTACATGCTCAAACCACCTAAGTCTATTTTCCGCATCTTATCTACTATAGGTGTTATCCCAACACTTTCATTAAAATTGTCATTTCTAACCATTGTGTCTAGTCAATTACTCAAAATAACAGTGACAAATGACAATTACAATAAGAATGCTGAAAACGAACAAATTCCTGTGGACGAATGTTAAAGAAAACTAGTATCACAGTAATATTCACAGAAAACGAGATTTATGTTTCCAAATGTATCCAATAAAAGCAAATGTACCAAGTCTGTAGTAACAACGAATGCTACTTTTTGAGAATTCATTCATTTCCATTTAAATTTTTTGAAAAAGTTACACCAATAGAGTTAAACCTGTTTCTCCCTCAGCCAGTTTCTCCAATTTGGCACCTACTAAACGTCGTTCATCGACTCCACCAGCTTTCAACTCGTATATCACCTGAAGAACGCTTCAATCAAAACAAAGCAATAATAAAAAGGAAAACGAAACTAAAAATGAAAAATCAATTTCACCTGACGGTGCTCCCAGTTCCAAACAGATACTCGATCTGAATCATCGGCAGTTACCATCCATGGATGCGTCGGATGCAATTGGATCTTAACGATTTTATCGGCAGAGGGACGAAACGCTTTTAGCCGCAGCATTTCCTTCTATTTTCGTAGCTAAGAAAAGCGATTGTGAAGAAAATTGTTTCCAGAAGTTGTTGAGATCGGAATCGCGACTTCAGATTCTGTTCAATTTCAAATCTGGTGAAAATTCAGACTCCGTGTCGATTTCAAAAATGTGCGTTCATCGAACGCGCCTTAAAGGCGGCACGGAGTTATGAATTTCTTCCGTCTTCAAGAACGATGCTCCTTAGTTGTATCTTGTTTTCTGATAAACGAAACGGAATAAACAGAAAATTTTCCGATAATGTATGAGAAGGTTTTTCTCTGGCGACTGAGTGGTTAGCTTTGGAGGCTTGAATTGAAATTTCAGTAATTGTACTTGTGTAGAGAAGCAACAAGGTGATCTCTGCTTGAAGGATCAAGCTTTTCCTCGATTTTGTTTTTATTTTTATTTTTTTCCTTCATTTTCTTCTTCTTTTCTTACATTTTCTTTTTAGTTTTGGGAATTTCTTTTAACACTCTATTAGGTTGAAAAACACTGTAAAAAAATGAAATTGTCATTTAAGTTCAGGTTATACATCTTCGGACCACCACGCATCAATATTATGGCGCACTAAATGAATGACGAATATTAAAAAAAAATTGGAGATATATCTCGGATATTTTCAACAAATATATGATAGTTGATTATTTCAGTGGACATTCCGAAGATACATCTTCGAAAGCTTAGGGCGCTGTCGTACCGCAAACTTTGTCTTTCCTTTTTCATCTTTTTACTCAACCTATGACTTGAGATTCATCTGTACACATTCATCTGCATTCATTATGCACTCACTTTGACAAACAGCGTAGATTCAAAACTTATGAATAACAATTTGATTTTGCTTTATCTTGGGGATTACACATTGACATGTTATTCATGCAACCCTATTTTGTTTGATTGGGCCTTGATAGACCATTTGGCCCCTGAAACCCTAATTGTTGATTCATAACTTCGGCCCCTTGACTTCGGTTTTGTTTGAGGAGGCTTATTGCTTATTTTGGGACCACATATCATGTGATCTGCCTGGTAACATTGTATTGTGGGGGTTTTAACTTTTGATGACCATGGGGTCTGTTTGTTGATCTTGCATTTAAGCAAAACCCTAATTCATGGCATGAGACTTGTGGCCATTATGGTTTACATCATGTTATGTTTGCTTGGAATCGATCATCTTTTGACCAAGAGTTTTAATATTCTTACCTATTTGGTTTTGTACTTCATTCTTGAATTCCTTGAACTTTTCAAAGGACTCTGATTTGTGTTTCATTAAATACACATAACCATATCTACTGAAATCATCCGTAAATGTGATGAAGTACTGAAAACCTCATATGGCTGGTATGTTCAATGGTCAACATACATCAGTATGTATGAGGGCCAAAAGATCATTAGTTGTTTCACCTTTTCCTGTGAATAGAGACTTTGTCATCTTTCCAATTAAACAAGATTTGCATGTCTCATATGATTTAGAATAAAAAGAGTCCAAAAGTTCATCTTTATGGAGTTTGGAAATGTGTTTCTCATTTATGTGGCCTAATCGACAATGCCAAAGGTAAGTTGCATTTAACTCATTAGATTTCATCCTTTTAGTATTAATGTTATAAATAGGCATTTCAAGATCAAGGACATATAGTCCATTGTTCATTTGTGTAGTAGCATAGAATATATCATTCAAATAGATGGAGCAACAATTGTTCTTTATTATAAATGAAAAATCAAACTTGTCTAAACAAGAAACGGAAATAATATTCCTGCTAATTGCAGGTACATAATATAAGTTCTCTGAATTATTAAACCACTAGGTAAAGTCAATACATAAGTTCCTACGGCTAAAGCAGCAACCTTTGCTCCATTGCCAACTCGTAGGTCAACTTCACCTTTTGCCAAATCTCTACTTCTTTTTAGCCCCTACACATTGGTACAAATGTGAGAATCGGATTCAGTATCTAATATCCATGATGCAGAAGTAGATAAATTAATTTCAATAACAAAGATACCTGAAGTTGAAGTCTCTACTCCATTCTGCTTATCTTCCAGGTACTTTGGGCAGTTTCTCTTCTAGTGTTCGGTCTTACCGCAATGGAAGTAGGTGCCTTCCTTTGCTATGCATGCATTAGGCTTCAAAGTAGGAGCAATGGGTTTGGGGTTAGCAACTTCCTTGCCTTTCCCTTTACCACCCTGCTTGGTGGGTCTTTTGTTCTATCTTTTTTCATTTTCGATCATCATAATGGACTTCCCTTTTGACTTCAGATTCTGCTCAGCAGTTCCTAACATGCCTAGCAGTTCAGGAAGAGATTTGTCCATATCATTCATGTTGAAATTAAGGACAAATTGACTAAAGTTGTTTGGAAACGATTGCAAGATCAAATCAGTCGCAAGTTCCTTTATGAGGGGAAAACCCAACCTCTCAAGGTTCTCCATATACCCAATCATCTTGAGCACATGGGGACCTACAAGGTCTCCCTCAGCTAACTTGCCTTGAAAAGGGGCTTTTGAAACTTCAAACCTTTTATGCCTTGCGTACTCTTGATAGATCATCTTTAGGTGTTCGATCATATCGAACGCTGCCATGTTCTCATGTTGCTTTTGTAACTCTGAGTTCATGGTAGCTAGCATGAGGCAAGTAGTTTCATTGGCATAATCGACATGCTTCTTATAAGCATCTCTTTCTGCCTTAGGTGCAGAACTAGGAGGTTCCTCTTCAGGAACAGGTATCTCCAAGACATACAGTTTTCTATCATGTTTAAGGACAATCCTCAGATTTCGGTGTCAATCAAGAAAATTTGTCCTAGACAATTTTTCCTTAACAAGGATTGAGCGTAAAATGTTGTTAGAGGTGTTCGTTGTCATGGTAATCTACATGAAAAATATGAAAATATAAGTATCACTAAAATAACATATTTAATTAGGCCTTTAATTAAATATGCTTTCACTCTCATCATTTGATTCGGAAAATCCCGTTGGAAGATTTTCTAGTGGGTCAAGATCCACATTTCACTTTGTTTTAAGTCTGCGTAGGCGGATTACACAAAACTAGGTTATTTAGGTACGAACTCCTTCCAATTGTATTTAATACAACTCTCGAATATTTTAGTTGGGTGAATAACTCATTATTCCATCATATGGATCATTTCCAACTCTTGCTTCTAAACATATATCATCTTATTATAATTTTTTTAGTTAAGTTTGACCCATTGTTTTAGCAATTAGATATTACAATTATCCCATCGCACCTTACTAATATAGAACATGCACCTCGCATAGGCGAAACCTACATTATTCGATACTAGTCTTGATGAGTGCTAAAACTTGGAAAGCATAAACTTAATATTTAATTTGAGGGAATTTACAATTATTCTGATCTCACCTGCTTATTTATCATATAAATCGTCTCTCACATGCATCAACATATATGCAAAATGAAACAATTATGGCCCCTAGTGCAATTGTTCTCCTAAGCTAATGAGAGAACCTAAGCTAACCTAATAACGATATAAGCTTCTCCAAGTAAGATATTCAAGGTTTTCCTCCTTCGGTATTGTATTCTTCTCTTTCTTCATAATATTACATTACATAAAATAAACTTGTTTTACATACGAGGGAGTGAGATGAGAAAAAAAGTTACATTAAGAGATTAAAAAAGAGGCACGACACGCAAGCCGTATTTTAAAATTCCAAAATAAAATAAAGGAAAACTAAGGTCATAATTGATCACCACAAGACAATAATAATAAACACATTATTATTATTATTATTTTAAATTCTGTTAATTAAATAAACCAAATTAAATTTCGGCGACCGATCACACTACGCAGAGTTAGTCGGGGGTTTCGCTGACTCTTGATACTTTAAAGCACAACACTTATGCAGTCATAACCCTAGTCGCATAACTCTTTGACAACATAACCTTTGTACCTTCATGAACCCTAATACAACAATTTCATATCGTCAAACACACCTCGATTATTAATTCAGTATGATTAATCAACATGTCATTGCTTCACCATACTTTCGTCGAATTCCGAAGCAAATGACCATTGATCGCTCAAAAGAAAACAACCATTAAGTGTTTGAATGGACGAAACAGAAACAATATATCATATATATTATATTTTGCATCAGAATTACTTATATCATATATATAACTTGATCAATCTCAATTGTGTAACCTATGGACGACCGATGTATCATTGTTTCACCATACTAACGTCGGATTCCAAAGCATAGTCAACATCAATCATCCAAATCGTACACACATGATGCCAAAATTTAATTGCTCGTTTATTATTTAATTTATTCTGTCTTTTAATCGTATTAATACAGAAAATAAACAACTATCAGATGCATGGTTTCGTAAGTGGCTTTGATACCACTAGAGGAGAATTGCGATCCAAAACGCAACGGAATTTAAATTTTCTCATTTAGTGATCCTTACGAATGAGCATGATCAGTGATAGAAGTCATTACCTCTTGTGGCGATTGAAACCTTTGATGCAGATCTAAGGAGTGATCACGAACGTTGAATGATGACAACGCCTCTACTCAATCCACACGAACGAAGGCTTTGAGTGAATGAGTGTGTGTGTGTGTGTGTGTGTGTATGTGCGTGTATGTGTGTGTGTGTGTGTGTGTGTGTGTGAGAGAGAGAGAGAGAGAGAAAATTTTCATCTAATCCAATGCTTCTGCACAAGGGTTCTATTTATAGAACCACTTGTGTGGGCTACAAGCTAAAAAGTCCACTTAAGTGTATGTGGCACATATCTTATGATATACAAAAATCACTTAAGTGTGTGGTAACTTACCATATTTCATATTCTACTTAGGTGCAACGTACCTTACGATGTTCTACAATTCACTTAAGTGCGTCATACCTTACGGTGATCCTTATTTACTATATCTCTCATCAATCCGTCCTTTTGTATGTGACCCTGTAGGTTCTCGCGACATTGGTAATTATATTAAATCACATATTTAACATAATAAACTGTGAGCGGTATCTAGCAACACATCATTGTTACCCAAAACACGAAAATGTCATGTGATCTGACAAATCCTTTTGTGATAATACTTATGTGTACAATTACCCTTTTGTCCTTATGCCTATATTGAACACAAGGCATAGACCGTGTCATCCTTGTCCAGTTCAATATTGGGCCCTTAGATATTTATCCTGTTACGCAAGGTGGGCAAATTCCATCTAGGTCACTCATGTCCCTCAGCATGCTTCGTGGAGTACCCATCAACTATCTTTATGGTCATCCAGTTACGGACAATGTTTGATCAACAATAAGACACTCGACTCTACATTTAGGGTTCATAGTGGTTTCAGGTCGAAAGATGGTATACACCACTATCACCATGAGAATAACTTATGACACTTTGCATAACATTCTATATAGTATTCTCATAGCGGGTCAATCCAGTATAAATATTACTCTTAATATTCATACCTATATTTAAGACTTGATAACTCCTTATCCATGATCCATGAGATGTGATCATCAGTCTATACACATAATAGTCTTAATGCTTTAATGTTATCACACTTCACAATAAATATCGACTACTGATTCTTTAAGAATAGTGTCCTATGTTTAATGGGATCTCATTATTAAGTCACACTTGATACATTAAACGGACTAGCTGTCATACCCCAATTTTGTCTGGGCATTTTAAATTTTCATAAATTCGATGTATTTTTCAGTTTACATCATATGTACAGCATAACATGCATTTTATCATTAATAATACCTGAAATATCAGTCAGGATAAATTTATTGAAAATACAGAAAAATCGGTTGAATCTTTCCTCAAGTACGGACAAAATCAGCAGATAAAAGTTTCAAATTTAAAATTGCAGACGCCAGTATTATTAACCTACGGTTCATGTAGTTTAAATTGGTGTGCCCGTTATATTTTTCAGCGACTGTTTCGGTTGCATTTTGACCCGCCTGAGTCTTTTAACCGGTGCAAATCTATTTTAAAATTTAACGAAACGCTGTATTTTTTCAATAAGTATATTTTGTGCTGATCATTTTAGTGTGCCCGATTTAATTTTTCGAGCAAATTTATATTCAGTCACTATTTTTTTGGTTTAGTTATTTAATTAAAGTAATTAGAATTTTTTTTAAAATCAAATATTGATTAGAAATTTTATATATTTCCTTAAATAAATAATAATTATTTGAAAATAAATAAATATCAACATTGGATTCCTATCTTTTTTTTACGTTTCCTATCTCTCTCATCACTCTCCCTCACGTTTCCTCTCCTAACATGTTACCTCACCAAAATCCTCTCATAAGATTTCTGCTTCCCACATGTCCCTCACCTCTCACATCTCTCTTACCTACCTACTTTCACTCTCTGATCTCACCTCACTTTCTCTCCTCTCACACGCCACTCTTCACACTCCCTACACGTTTTCTCTTCTCACACACTAACCATATTTCCCTCACCTCTCTCAAACTCACTTATCTCTCTCTGCTACAAGCTAATAAAAAAGAGAGAACTAGAAGAAAAAAAAGAAAAAAATTACTTCACTGTGTTCACTTCCTTCACGCTACCACAAATCCACCAAATACACAACCTTTTTCACCGTAACGCCGCTCGCCATCTTCACACCGTCTCACCCTCAATCGTCCGCCATCCACCAACAACAATCGTTTCACGACCTCCGACCGCACCCTTTCTTCTTCCCTTAATCGACACCGCTGAAACCACATTCGTCCTCCGTCATCCTCGCGAACCACCAAACGACGAATCCTTCAATCCTTCTCCGTCCAGATCCGTTCGCATCAACACCGGCATCCACCGTCGATCTTCACCAACAACCTCGCCTTCTGGACGTGCAAAAGATGAGAAGGCCATGGATTCGTCGGTACGAGAAAGGTTAACATGTTATTTTCGGTTTTGTTTCGTATTCATTCCGATACAAATAAGTTGATTTGATATTATTTTCTTTGAATTGAAACAGAGTTGTACTTTGAGTTGTTTTTATTGACATGATATTTCCAGTTTCTTTTCGGTTTCATTCCGTGTCAATAATCTAGTTTGATTTTGTTTTGGAAATACAAGTTGTTGTTATTACAAGAGCTGATGTTTGATTTGTTTCTATTTGAACGATTCATTTTAACTAATGTATTAATCGGTGAGAGTTGCATATGCACTTCGATTCGCCGCTCGATTCGCTGTTGGAAAAATGTTCCACCTGCATAAGGATTCGCTGCTAGAAAAATGTTCCACCTGCATAAGACTTACATTAGATTTGGATTGATTTTGGATACATTTGAATATTGTTTTTATGTTGAAAAGAATAAATGTATTAATAGGTTTGGTTTCTATCATGAATGATTCAAGTAGCATACAGTTTTCATGTCGTGACTGATTTTTAGAAATGCATCCTTTTGGTTTAGGTTACTAGTTATTATTAATTTACTTTTGTTTTAGTGGTAAGGTAGGACCATATTGGACATGTTTGGTCTCTAAAAGTTTCCATTTCTTTTTTTAATTGATTAATTAATGGTTGCCTTTATTAATTGGATTTGTTAATTACATTTGATTATATTATTAATAATCGATTTAGCTTGTTGATCAAATAGCCTTGATACTCATTTTAATTATCTTAATTAGTTAATTTGATTACATGCTAATTAATTCACCTTACTCATTTAAATTGTTTGTTAATCTTGCATCTTGTCTAATATCATATGTGTATCATAACTTAAGCATGGCATCTTAGATTATTTTTATGATTAGAGCAATAATGTGACTTAAAGTAAAAAAGTCTTGAAATTCAAATCTCGATCCGATGTCGAGTATTTTTATTAAATTAAAACACCTAATTACGGTTAAATACCATTTCATTTGGAAATAAAAAGGGGGATGGTTTTGAGTTTTCAACTCCTCCCCTCGATTATTTGAATACGAGTTCTCTTACTCAGTTAGTCAAATAGTCGTCATTTTTATCCATCTAAGTACAATCAAATACCATTTCATTTGGAAATGAAAAGGGGAATGGTTTTGAGTTTTCAACTCTTCTCCTCGATTATTTGAACAACGAGTTCTCTTACTCGGTTAGTCAAATAGTCGTCATTTTTATCCTCCTAAACACAATTAAAACGAATTATTCTTGTAATGACGAAATGAAAAGGGAAATGGTTTTAAGCCTTTAACTCCTCTCCTCGATTGTTTGAATACAAGTTTTTTTACTCGGTCAGTTAGACAGTCGTCATTTCTTTACGAACCTTAAACCAAGATTAAATCAAAATATTTTCACAGTAAGTCGAATGAAAAAGGAGTTGACTTTCAGTTTTCAACTTCACTCCTCAATTGGACGAATACGAGTTCTCTTACTCGGTCAGTCGAACAATTGTCATTTTTTCCGCAAACATACGATTCAATCAAACCACTTTCATAACAAATTATATGAAAAAGGAGATGGTCTTGAGTCTTCAATTCCTTTCCTCAAATGCTTGGATATGAGTTGTCTTACTCAGCCATTCGAGCACTTGTCGTTTATTCTAAAGTACATCAACCATATACGACCTTATTTTCATAAATACTTAGATGAAACAGAAAGCGGTCTAGAGTCTTCTATTCCCTTTCCCGATTATTAAGGTACAAGTTATCTTACTCGATTACCCGAGTAATCATCATCCAGTCAAAATACCTTAACTATTATCAAATCCTTTCTATAATTAAAGATGAAAAAGAAAACGGTCTAGAGTCTTCTATTCCCTTTCCCGACTGTTAGGATACGAATTGTCTTACTCGACTATCCGAGTAATCGTCATCCAACCAAAAACACCTCAACCAATAAAAACATCCAACATATTAATCCAACTTGTCACTTCTGTATGACCTAAACTCTTTTAAAAATAGAACATCATTTAATTCTTTCTAATGCGCATAACAAAATAATGCTTAAGCCTCCGTCGAGAGTAGACAAGCCAACGTTTAGCCTTTAGGATGCGATCTAAACAGTTGTTTATTAAAAAACACCAACCAACCATAGTTCCCCAAACTACAAATGCTCTGATTTCCTTATTACACCATAAGGATACGTAGGCAGGAGATTGTTGTATCTTCGCGAGCACACTAATAAAAAACCTCCCCTTTTCCCTTTCTGAGGTTCCCATCAATTTCTATTTTTAATATATTTATAATCTGAAGATAACAAACAAACATAAATTAACACTCAAAACTCACATTAGAACTAAAAGGTTCCCGTTGAGTACAACAGACGTAAGGGGTGCTAATACCTTCCCCTTACGTAATCCACTCCCGAACCCGAATATGGTTGTGACGACCATTATTCCATTTCCTAAAGGTTTTATCGATATTTTCCTATCCCTTCATTGGGATAACTGAAGTTCGGTGGCGACTCTGTTCAAACATTAATTTTTCCACGACCATCGCGAGGAATCGTATTTTTCGAGATGCGACACTAGCTATTATAGGGTCTTTATTAAACAAACATAATAAAGAAAAAAAGCTTTTATTATTAATAAATAATTCGATACAAGTACCAAAAGTATCGGCCTTTAGGGCTTACACCAACACAAATCAGATTATCCTTTGGTTCAGACCATACTGTTATCACAATTCTTTTCATCTCCCACCACTAGTTCTATGAACTGCGGAGCTCTTAATTCCTTATTGCACAGTGAGGATACGTAGGCATGAGGACCCCAATCCTCACCGAGCACTTTATCTATTTCCATTTTTCCCTTATTCTTTTACAAGTAATCTTTAGATATAACACCCATTTGAGCAAGAACAATCAAAATGATTTTCGTTGAGTACAATAGATGTTAGGGGTGCTAATACCTTCCTCTTGCATAACCAACTTTCTTACCCAGCATATCTCTTTCCCACGGGTTTTATCGATGTTTTACCTTTCCTTCAGAAATAATTAAATTTCGATGACGACTTTGTTGTATGTTCGAGCACGCGATATGTTCGGGTATATTTTCGCTAGCTCTATCTGCTTAAGAGGCTTTTTGATCCCATTCATTTTGAAATGTGTTAACATCATGACCAAGATTACAATGTGCCAAGAAAAGGTTGCATTTGGATGCTTGAGCACAAAGCTATGTCGTGTTGAAGTTTTCCTGAAAAACTGATCATATAACTTAGAAAAATTTGAGTGCTTCATGGTTGAAAATGACTTGTAATGTCTCAATGAATTCCATGGTCTTCCATGCATATTTTGACCTTGGTCCTTGAAGAAAACTTGTAGAGGGAATTATAAATGACATTATGCAAAAATAATAAGCCTCAAATGTTAAAATTTGAAGAAGTTATGATCTTTGAAAGTTGAGGAAAAATCACTTGAAAATAGGTCAAATTTCACTTAGTCCACAAATGACGACTCTGCTGGGGAGAAGCTCCAAGCAAAAGAGAGTGAAGCTTAATTTAGTTCAGTTTCTGTATTATGTGTTAATCTTGTTTGTTTGTTTATTCTTTTTATTCTGTTATTATTCTGTCATAATTATTGTATTGTGATTTGTTGACTATGGCTTATTTGGGGGCTCTCTA
The DNA here is from genome assembly GCF_024323335.1 of Lathyrus oleraceus. Taxonomy (NCBI): domain Eukaryota; kingdom Viridiplantae; phylum Streptophyta; class Magnoliopsida; order Fabales; family Fabaceae; genus Lathyrus; species Lathyrus oleraceus. The sequence goes on from NC_066581.1 coordinate 58,456,958, forward strand.
GTTAGTGATGCTTTGTGAGATAGGCTCTCCGCCCGAGTCTGAGAAAAACCATAAGATTAAGTTAGTGGTTGCGTAGTGGACGCCCGCAAGGAGTCTTCCTTGTTGGGAAGATACGAAGACCCCGCCTAGAGGAGATTCTCTTGAGATATTATTGCCCGACGAGTCTTCGTCACAATGATAGTATTCTCAAGTTGGATCAATGACTCTAGGGATCTTTTAACCCACTATATTCGGCGATTATGTAGTATTAACCTACGAAGTTTCAGACTTGTTGGGTTAATACGAAAGCCCCAATCAAATGAGATCCCTTGGACGTATTACTATCTTACAGTAATATTTCCAACCTCGATCTATGACTCTGAGAATCTTGTTAGAACTCTGGACTCGAGAGTCGTGTAGTAGAATCCTCATGGAGTTTTCCTTGTTTGACAATACGAAGACCTCACCTAGACGAGATCTTCTTAAGGATATTATTGTCCGACGAGTCTTCGTCACGGCAGTGACGTCCTCAAGAAATATCCATGACTCTGGGAATCTACCAACTATAGAGCCTACCCATGGGGTTCCATTAATTAGAGATACCTGACACTTACCCGTTATTCTGATCCATCTGAGAACACCTTGAACTTGTGATCCTAAACATGTCACTACATTCATACACATATCATTACATTTGCATTCATCATCATAAATTTCATATCATTTTCCACCAAAAAATAATTACCAAAACACTCATCCATCCTTCGTCCATAACCTGCAGATGATTTCCCGACACTTATATCAGACTTAAAGTAGTTCTTGAAAAACCATGGATCCATTGGAGCAAAATCACATTGCGTTAAGAGGAGATGTTTACTCGATGAAAAACCAGATAGACCAACTTGTGGAGGCTATGATAGCTTTAGAAAAGAGGGAGGACAACATTCAGCAAACTGCAATCGTAGAGAATGTTATTCCAGCTCCAGTAAATGGTCCTACCCAACCTCAGCTTGTGCGAACCCCAGTTAATAACTCTATTGTACAAGAATGTCATGTTGTTCAAAACCCCTCACGTGATGATGCTGTTGAGTATCACAGTTTTGCATTCTCCATGCCAGATTCCCATGGAATAAGCCTAGTGGTTAATGCTGAACAACCACAAGATGATGAGATTGCTAAAAGATGTTGCGTGCTAGAGAAAAGACTCAACGCCATAGAAAGGCAAGATACAGTTGAACTGAATGCCTTAGGCATGTGTTTGGTACCTGACCTGGTTATACCTCCAAAATTCAAAGTACCGGAATTTGAGAAGTACAAAGGGGATGGCTGTCCAAAGCACCATTCGGTGATGTTTTGTCGAAAAATGACCTCTCATGCCCACAATGATAAGTTGATGATTCACTGTTTCCAAGACAGTTTGACTAAGGCATCATTAAGTTGGTACATGAAGTTAGAAAGGAATCATGTCCAATCATGGTTAGACCTAGCTAACACATTCTTGAAGCAATACAAATATAATATGGACATAGCTCCCGACCCCATGCAGCTAAGAGCCTTATCTCAGGAAGACAATGAATCCTTCAGAGGATATGCCCAAAGATAGAGAGAGTTAGCGGCTTGTGTTGAGCCACCACTCTTAGACAAAGAATTGATGGAATTATTCAGGGACACCCTGCAAAGTCTATACTTCGAAAGGATGATTAGCAGCGCAGCATCAGACTTCGCTAACTTAGTGACAATTGGAGAATGCATCGAGAATGCCCTAAAAAGTGGAAGAATCCAAAGCGCCTTGAGCAACCAAGCTAGCAAGACAGAATCCCTCAGCGATTCCCAAAAGGAAGAAGATGATGAAACAAATGTAGTCATGGCAGATGTTGGGTATTCTCACGATGCACCAGCCAGATCTTATGGTTGTTCACCTTCTCAACAATCACCATTTACAACACCATGTTATGCTTATAGGCAACCGGCAAGGCCTAGAGCACTATTCAAGCAACCGTGGACTATTCCTCATACAAATCAACGATCTCGTGGTCGAGGATACCAAAATCAGCCTTTGAACCAATACAGGCCTCGAAATAATCTGGAAAGAAGGAATGCTCCTCTCAATCCAATTCCTATGTCATACAGTCAACTTCTGCCATATCTGATTCAAAGCTCACTGGTGGAGCCCAAGTCTCTCAGGCCATTTTCAGAACCATACCCACCTGGATATGATCCTGATGTGCAATGTGGATATCATGCCGGAACAATAGGGCATTCAACTGAAGAATGCAATGCTTTCAAGGATAAAGTGCAACAATTTATCGACAAAAGGTACATATCCTTTTCAGAAGGAAGCCTGTTGGTGCATGTTAACCTCTCGTCAAAAAAAGTTCAAAGATTTCATAGAGTATCTCCTAATGCCAGTAGTTCAGACAGGAAGACATCACCAACACTGGCAATCGTTGGACTGATTTATTTCTATTTTTGCATTTGTAGTTTCTTTGTTGTTAAAAGCTTCTTGTGTTTAAACATTGTTGTTTATAATGGTAATATTGATGAAGTAATGATGCATGTTTTGAATTAATTATATCGCATTCGCTCATTTTTCTTCTCTTATATCAAAAACAAAAAAATACATCAGTGTTTCTCCCATTCACTTTTATTTATCATAACTTTTGTTTTAGCAAAGGTTTGAGGGAGGATGACGAAAACAAGATACCCATAATTGTTGATTATATGCTTTCGGATAAAATCCTACTGATGATGTACATGCATTATTTTAAATCCCCAAACACTGGAGAGATAAGGAGTTAATCCCTAGTCAACCACTTCGAGCCTAGAAGTAGGAGTTTCTTTCGGATCTAAAAAACCTTACATTAAACCTGGGGCAGGGTAGTGTTCAGTTAATCTGACTACACATTCAAATTACAAGACGAAGCATCCTGTTTGTGGATCAACCACATGATGTTCTTTGCACACATCCTGAAGTGTCGAAGGAACCATGCAAAATCCAAATGTTATGTTGGATTATTCTTCAAATGACCAATGACTTGGCAGACACAATTCTAAAAAATAAAATAAAAAAGTCCGCTAAGTCGAACACCCAAAGATGCGACTTAGGCAAAAATTAGGGCAATCCCGATGGACTAAAGCTTCAAAAAGCGGTCCATGCAAAAGTTAGGGATCAAAACAAAAATCAAAGGAGGTTACGAAAACCCTTAACAAAACAAAATGAGATTCAGTGACCACCATATCCAAATCAAAAGATCACCAACATCCATAAAGAGCGAAATAAGTGACTGTCATTTCAAAAAGATCTTACACTGCTAAAATCTCGTAAGAGTAAGTGTGTGTCGAATTAATTGAACGTAGGATTGGAGATCATCATGAAGAAGGGGTGGGTTAAAATAAACTTCGAGCCTTACATCCTTTGTTTCAATAGCCATGAACCAAGCCACGTTACAACCCTTAAAAGACCTAATTGAAGTAGGGTTTATTCCGAAAGCATACTACAGCAAGGTTGCGTAAACCGACTCCTAAAGATTTGCTAATCTTTAACATCGATGTCATTACTCTCACTGTGTCTTTCACATTTTAAATTGTTAAATTAGCATTAAATTTGGACTCATGGTCCACTCGTCAGACATTATCACATCATTGAAATAAATTCTTTTCAAAACTTGCATAAGTATCGCATTAAAATTACCATTTCTGAACAAACAATTTTAACTGTAAGTCAGTACTTGACGTTAGGGAAATTCCAACAATAAGGAACAATTAGAGGAACTTGGACATTCGTTGATGCTAACTCGAATCAAGACTACCTCCGAACCTACAAATCAGGTGCATGCCACCCAAAACATCAAGTTGATCATAGGAAAATTGCTCCAAGAATTAGTCAGTCTTAAACAGTCTCCAACATCTATTAATAAATGTGCAAATCATTTCAAGAATCAGTTGATCCAGATCAAATCATCTCGGGACTCTATTAACTTGGGGCAGATCACCTAGAGGTTCTGTTGGCTAGGGGCAGACCCCTTCAATATTCAGTTAGGGTGAGTTAAGTCGCTTCAACGCTCATACCGGGGCAAGCTACCTTAAGAGCAAAGAAAAGTCAACCACTCCAAGAGTCGGTTAACCAAGGATAAATCCTTTCATGGATCAAAATTTTGGGGTAAGCCATCTCCAAATCACGGTACAATTGCTTTTGAAATCCTTTCGAGGTAAACGTCCGCAAAGACCCAACAAACTGGGGCAAGATGAGCCACATAGGAGCAAGTCCTCTCCATGTTTTCAAGTTGGTCAATCAAAAAGTTTGGTCGCACGTCAGCAACCATAGAGTTCGAGACAAGTGTCGGGGAATCATGATATCATCCCATAAAATAACCATCTGGCAGACAAAAGTCTTTTTGCAAAGAACCTTCTCTTCCAATACCCACGCAGGGGCATTTTGAAAACCTGCAAATCATTACATAAATCATCATCACGCATTAGTCATGTCGCTTTGCTCTAACATAAAACCATGCATATCATAAAATTCATCGGGTCTAACCCCATAACATGAACCTGGCATCAAAAGGCCTTGAAACACAAAATCTGACACCAAAGCCCAACGTCGCTTGGCCGTTTCAAAGTCCAGTTCTCATCTGGCAATTTATTTCAAAGTCCAGTTCCCGTCTGGCAACTTATTTCAAAAGCCCAGTTCCCGTCTGGCAACTTATTTCAAGAGCCCAGTTCCCGTCTGGCAAACCTTTTTCAAAAAACTAGTTCCTGTCTGGCAATTTATTTCAAAGCCCAGTTCTCGTCTGACAATTTATTTCAAAGCCCAGTTCTCGTTTGGCAATTTATTTCAAAGTCGGTTCTCGTCTGGCAACTTATTCCAAAGTCCAGTTCCCGTCTGGCAAATTATATCAAAAATCAGTTCTTGTACGACAAATCATTTGCCAAATACCAGCTCTCGTCTGGTAAATTATCTCTTAATACCAGTTCTCGTCTGGTAGGTCACCTATTTCAATACCAGTTCTCGTCTGGTAGTCAATTATTTTCACCAGTTCTCGACTGGTAGCCTACTTTAAAAATCAGTTCCTGTCTGACAAACAAAAACAAATTCAGTCCCGTTTGACATTTAAATTATTTTCACCAGTTCGCGTCTGCTAACATATCCTTCAAGTGTTGTCCTCATCTGGCAGTTCAATCTCCTTCACCATTTCTCATCTGGCAGTTCCCATTTAAAGTCCAAACCTCATTGGCAATCAAGAATTAAACCCTACAAAAATATCCAATTACCCAGTTGCATTCCCACATGCATCACACGAATCATCCATACATGGTTTTCCTACCAAATAGAAAATTAAAAAAAAACACAGTCATATCAATCATCAACATACTTATGCATAACCTTATACAAAATAGAAATCATTCGCATTCCTACATGCACAGCCAAATATCCCCAGCAATTGCATACTTGCATGCATCATCCCATGCATGGAATTCCCACCTAAAGAGGAACATCATACAAAAATAAAATATAAAATATCAGGATCCAAGGTCATTCATGTATATCTTGGTCATTCCTCATTCCCAAATGAAGTTATTACCCTGCATATGCTCGTGGGATTATATCTCAGTAAATCATTTTTTCGACTTTACGATTAATAATGATATTCCCAGCAATTTTCTTTACAATCATCGCTCCCTAAGCAGAGGTTACCCTAAAAAGTCTCTTATGAGCTTTTTCCCCTGCAGAGCATTTCCAGTATGTCTCCCTCAAAAGGAGTCTTTTCCTAAAGTTCCCCCAACAGACGAATATTCGAGATACTGCTTCATTTATCTGAAGAATCTCATTTCTCTGTTTGAGATACTGCTTCATCAATTTGAAGAATCTCATTTGTTTTTTAGAGGTACTGCTCTAAGTATCCTCGGAGAGTCTTAGATTCAATTAAGGTATATTTCCCTTGTTGGAATATCTTAATTCTATCGTATAAGATGCTGCTTCGACTCGATATAGAGAATCTCATTTTTACTGTTTGAGATACTGCTTCATCAATATGAAGAGTCTCATTTCAGATTTTTTAGAGATACTGCTATAGTATCCTCGGAGAGTCTTAGATTCAATTAAGGTATCATTCCCTTGTTCGGAATATCTTAATTCTATCATATAAGATGTTGCTTCGACTCGATACAGAAAGTCTCATTTTTACTGTTTGAGATACTGCTTCATCAATATGAAGAGTCTCATTTCAGATTTTTTAGAGATACTACTCTAAGTATCCTCAGAGAGTCTTAGATTCAATTAAGGTATATTTCCCTTGCTGGAATATCTTAATTCTATCATATAAGATGCTATTTCGACTCGATACAGAGAATCTCACTTTTACTGTTTGAGATGTTGCTTCATCAATATGAAGAGTCTCATTTCAGATTTTTTAGAGATACTACTCTAAGTATCCTCAGAGAGTCTTAGATTCAATTAAGGTATATTTCCCTTGCTGGAATATCTTAATTCTATCATATAAGATGCTATTTCGACTCGATACAGAGAATCTCACTTTTACTGTTTGAGATGTTGCTTCATCAATATGAAGAGTCTCATTTCAGATTTTTTAGAGATACTGCTCTAGTATACTTGAAGAGTCTTAGATTCAATTAAGGTATCATTCCCTTGTTCGAAATATCTTAATTCTATCATATAAGATGCTGCTTCGATTCGATACAGAGAATCTCATTTTGCTGTTCGAGATGTTGCTTCATCAATATGAAGAGTCTCATTCATTTTTAGAGATACTGCTTTAGTATCCTTGAAGAGTCTTGGATACGATTGAGGTATCATTCCCTTGTCGAAATATCTTGATTATATCATATGGGATACTGCTTCATTGATACCCAAAGAATCTCATGTGTTCAAATCAAGACGCTGTTCTGCTAATGCTCGGAAAGTCTTAGGTACAGTTGAGGTGTCATTCCATTGTTGAAAAATCTCAGCCGTGATATCCAAGATACTATTCTGACGATTCCCAGAGAGTCTTAACTATTTCATTTTACCTTCCGATAACCTTTTCTTACTGTATTTCTCACTGTATTTTGTGTCTGCATTTCTTCCTTGCATTTCAAAGGACAAAATTTGGGTCTTTTCGTATTTAATTACCTTCCACTACGATTGTATGAAGACCGTTGTCATTCTTACCTTCTAGTTCAAGATAATGAAATAGGGGCAGCCGTCATACCCCAATTTTGTCTGGGCATTTTAAATTTTCATAAATTCGATTTATTTTTTAGTTTACATCATACGTACAGCATAACATGCATTTTATCATTAATAATACCTAAAATATCAGTCAGGATAAATTTATTGAAAATACAGAAAAATCGGTTGAATCTTTCCTCAAGTACGGACAAAATCAGCAGATAAAAAGTTTCAAATTTAAAATTGCAGACGCCAGTATTATTAACCTACGGTTCATGTAGTTTAAATTGGTGTGCCCGTTATATTTTTAAGCGACTTTTTCAGTTGCATTTTGACCCGCCTGAGTCTTTTAACCGATGCAAATCTATTTTAAAATTTAACGAAACACTGTATTTTTTCAATAAGTATATTTTGTGCTGATCATTTTAGTGTGCCCGATTTAATTTTTCGAGCAAATTTATATCCAGTCACTATTTTTTTGGTTTAGTTATTTAATTAAAGTAATTAGAATTTTTTTAAAATCAAATATTGATTAGAAATTTTATATATTTCCTTAAATAAATAATAATTGTTTGAAAATAAATAAATATCAACATTGGATTCCTATCTTTTTTTTACGTTTCCTATCTCTCTCATCACTCTCCCTCACGTTTCTTATCTCCCTAACGTTTCCTCTCCTAACATGTTACCTCACCAAAATCCTCTCATAAGATTTCCGCTTCCTACATGTCCCTCACCTCTCATATCTCTCTTACCTACCTACTTTCACTCTCTGATCTCACCTCACTTTCTCTCCTCTCACACGCCACTCTTCACACTCCCTACACGTTTTCTCTTCTCACACACTAACCATATTTCCCTCACCTCTCTCAAACTCACTCATCTCTCTCTGCTACAAGCTAATAAAAAAGAGAGAACTAAAAGAAAAAAAAGAAAAAAATTACTTCACTGTGTTCACTTCCTTCACGCTACCACAAATCCACCAAATACACAACCTTTTTCACCGTAACGCCACTCGCCATCTTCACACCGTCTCACCCTCAATCGTCCGTCATCCACCAACAACAACCGTTTCATGACCTCCGACCGCACCCTTTCTTCTTCCCTTAATCGACACCGCCGAAACCACATTCATCCTCCGTCATCCTCGCGAACCACCAAACGACGAATCCTCTAATCCTTCTCCGTCCAGATCCGTTCGCATCAACACCGACATCCACCGTCGATCTTCACCAACAACCTCGCCTTCTGGACGTGCAAAAGATGAGAAGGCCATGGATTCGTCGGTACGAGAAAGGTTAACATGTTATTTTCGGTTTTGTTTCGTATTCATTCCGATACAAATAAGTTGATTTGATATTATTTTCTTTGAATTGAAACAGAGTTGTACTTTGAGTTGTTTTTATTGACATGATATTTCCGGTTTCTTTTCGGTTTCATTCCGTGTCAATAATCTAGTTTGATTTTGTTTTGGAAATACAAGTTGTTGTTATTACAAGAGCTGGTGTTTGATTTGTTTCTATTTGAACGAGTCATTTTAACTAATGTATTAATCGGTGAGAGTTGCATATGCACTTCGATTCGCCGCTCGATTCGCTGTTGGAAAAATGTTCCACCTGCATAAGGATTCGCTGCTGGAAAAATGTTCCACCTGCATAAGACTTACATTAGATTTGGATTGATTTTGGATACATTTGAATATTGTTTTTATGTTGAAAAGAATAAATGTATTAATAGGTTTGGTTTCTATCATGAATGATTCAAGTAGCATACAGTTTTCATGTCGTGACTGATTTTTAGAAATGCATCCTTTTGGTTTAGGTTACTAGTTATTATTAATTTACTTTTGTTTTAGTGGTAAGGTAGGACCATATTGGACATGTTTGGTCTCTAAAAGTTTCCATTTCTTTTTTTAATTGATTAATTAATGGTTGCCTTTATTAATTGGATTTGTTAATTACATTTGATTATATTATTAATAATCGATTTAGCTTGTTGATCAAATAGCCTTGATACTCATTTTAATTATCTTAATTAGTTAATTTGATTACATGCTAATTAATTCACCTTACTCATTTAAATTGTTTGTTAATCTTGCATCTTGTCTAATATCATATGTGTATCATAACTTAAGCATGGCATCTTAGATTATTTTTATGATTAGAGCAATAATGTGACTTAAAGTAAAAAGTCTTGAAATTCAAACCTCGATCCGATGTCGAGTATTTTTATTAAATTAAAACACCTAATTACGGTTAAATACCATTTCATTTGGAAATAAAAAGGGGGATGGTTTTGAGTTTTCAACTCCTCCCCTCGATTATTTGAATACGAGTTCTCTTACTCAGTTAGTCAAATAGTCGTCATTTTTATCCATCTAAGTACAATCAAATACCATTTCATTTGGAAATGAAAAGGGGAATGGTTTTGAGTTTTCAACTCTTCTCCTCGATTATTTGAACAATGAGTTCTCTTACTCGGTTAGTCAAATAGTCGTCATTTTTATCCTCCTAAACACAATTAAAACAAATTATTCTTGTAATGACGAAATGAAAAGGGAAATGGTTTTAAGCCTTTAACTCCTCTCCTCGATTGTTTGAATACAAGTTTTTTTACTCGGTCAGTTAGACATTCGTCATTTCTTTACGAACCTTAAACCAAGATTAAATCAAAATATTTTCACAGTAAGTCGAATGAAAAAGGAGTTGACTTTCAGTTTTCAACTTCACTCCTCAATTGGACGAATACGAGTTCTCTTACTCGGTCAGTCGAACAATTGTCATTTTTTCCGCAAACATACGATTCAATCAAACCACTTTCATAACAAATTATATGAAAAAGGAGATAGTCTTGAGTCTTCAATTCCTTTCCTCAAATGCTTGGATATGAGTTGTCTTACTCAACCATTCGAGCACTTGTCGTTTATTCTAAAGTATATCAACCATATACGACCTTATTTTCATAAATACTTAGATGAAACAGAAAGCGGTCTAGAGTCTTCTATTCCCTTTCCCGATTATTAAGGTACAAGTTATCTTACTCGATTACCCGAGTAATCATCATCCAGTCAAAATACCTTAACTATTATCAAATCCTTTCTATAATTAAAGATGAAAAAGAAAGCGGTCTAGAGTCTTCTATTCCCTTTCCCGACTGTTAGGATACGAATTGTCTTACTCGACTATCCGAGTAATCGTCATCCAACCAAAAACACCTCAACCAATAAAAACATCCAACATATTAATCCAACTTGTCACTTCTGTATGACCTAAACTCTTTTAAAAATAGAACACCATTTAATTCTTTCTAATGCGCATAACAAAATAATGCTTAAGCCTCCGTCGAGAGTAGACAAGCCAACGTTTATCCTTTAGGATGCGATCTAAACAGTTGTTTATTAAAAAACACCAACCAACCATAGTTCCCCAAACTACAAATGCTCTGATTTCCTTATTACACCATAAGGATACGTAGGCAGGAGATTGTTGTATCTTCGCGAGCACACTAATAAAAAACCTCCCCTTTTCCCTTTCTGAGGTTCCCATCAATTTCTATTTTTAATATATTTATAATCTGAAGATAACAAACAAACATAAATTAACACTCAAAACTCACATTAGAACTAAAAGGTTCCCATTGAGTACAACAGACGTAAGGGGTGCTAATACCTTCCCCTTACGTAATCCACTCCCGAACCCGAATATGGTTGCGACGACCATTATTCCATTTCCTAAAGGTTTTATCGATATTTTCCTATCCCTTCATTGGGATAACTGAAGTTCGGTGGCGACTCTGTTCAAACATTAATTTTTCCGCGACCATCGCGAGGAATCGTATTTTTCGAGATGCGACACTAGCTATAATAGGGTCTTTATTAAACAAACATAATAAAGAAAAAAAGCTTTTATTATTAATAAATAATTCGATACAAGTACCAAAAGTATTGACCTTTAGGGCTTACACCAACACAAATCAGATTATCCTTTGGTTCAGACCATACTGTTATCACAATTCTTTTCATCTCCCACCACTAGTTCTATGAACTGCGGAGCTCTTAATTCCTTATTGCACAGTGAGGATACGTAGGCATGAGGACCCCAATCCTCACCGAGCACTTTATCTATTTCCATTTTTCCCGTTATTCTTTTACGAGTAATCTTTAGATATAACACCCATTTGAGCAAGAACAATCAAAATGATTTTCGTTGAGTACAATAGATGTTAGGGGTGTTAATACCTTCCTCTTGCATAACCAACTTTCTTACCCAGCATATCTCTTTCCCACGGGTTTTATCGATGTTTTACCTTTCCTTCAGAAATAATTAAATTTCGATGACGACTTTGTTGTATGTTCGAGCGCGCGATATGTTCGGGTATATTTTCGCTAGCTTTATCTGCTTAAGAGGCTTTTTGATCCCATTCATTTTGAAATGTGTTAACATCATGACCAAGATTACAATGTGCCAAGAAAAGGTTGCATTTGGATGCTTGAGCACAAAGCTATGTCGTGTTGAAGTTTTCCTGAAAAACTGATCATATAACTTAGAAAAATTTGAGTGCTTCATGGTTGAAAATGACTTGTAATGTCTCAATGAATTCCATGGTCTTCCATGCATATTTTGACCTTGGTCCTTGAAGAAAACTTGTAGAGGGAATTATAAATGACATTATGCAAAAATAATAAGCCTCAAATGTTAAAATTTGAAGAAGTTATGATCTTTGAAAGTTGAGGAAAAATCACTTGAAAATAGGTCAAATTTCACTTAGTCCACAAATGACGACTCTGCTGGGGAGAAGCTCCAAGCAAAAGAGAGTGAAGCTTAATTTAGTTCAGTTTCTGTATTATGTGTTAATCTTGTTTGTTTGTTTATTCTTTTTATTCTGTTATTATTCTGTCATAATTATTGTATTGTGATTTGTTGACTATGGCTTATCTGGGGGCTCTCTAGTTAGTGATGCTTTGTGAGATAGGCTCTCCGCCCGAGTTTAATCTAGGAATGAACCAGAGAGAAGCGGTCAAAGAGAACTTCATCCATTGAAGAAACAAACTCAATTGGGGATTAATCCCATCCAGATAATGAACTAGAGAGGGAAACTGAAGCAAAACTATTCCACGAGGATCAGACTCAGTGGGGAATTAGAAAGGATAAACTCTTTTTGCTTAAGGTCGATACTCTATTAGAAAGGGAATGCACACACTCTGTGGGGAGAAAAGCACCAGAGAGCGGGGAAGTATCGAGAAAAATGCAACATGTGCAAATAAACATGATAACATGCACATGCGTATGCTCATGCTGACAAAACAAGTGCAAAGAGTGTGAGAGTGATAACACAATACAAACAGATACTCGGCTAATCTCAACAAGATGGAGGTGCTGGCAGAGATTCGTTAGGGATTCTACCAATCTTGCAATCTGATGTTGGGGAAACTACCATACAAGTAGCAAAAAGAAAAATCCGGCTTGGGGAAGTCACTAAATTCCATTCTTCAGGATCTTACCATCCTTTAAATTGTTATTAGCATTCCTCCTTTGTATTCACAAGTCGAGGAAAATACATATATTTTTTTGTAAATTTTCAAAAATATGATTGTTTAGATATATTTTTTGTTTAAAAAATGATCATAAAAAATAAATGAAATTTCGTAAACTGAAACAAAATAAGAATAGCGAACAAATGGGCAAAAGGCTCAAATTTTATTGATGGAATGGTAGTCCGCAAATGGCGTGGCTCCATGGATCATTACAAAGTCGGAAAAAGGATAAATACATGGAGGAACATTAACAACAATCTAGTTTTGGCACATCGATCCACATGTCACAAAGTTCAACGCTCCTTCATTTTCCTCGTCTTCTAAAATTGTGGCAGCTGAATGATCTCTGAAATGAATAAAGCCAACACTATGAAACACTTCCTGAATTCGCTTCAAATCTCTTTGGGTTGCACCAGGTGAAAAACCCAAACCAGCTATGTTCTTGTTCTCAACAAGCTCAATGATTTGTCCCCACTTAGCCGATTCACCATTCTTCAACCATGTTGGGCATCCTTCAAGTATGACATGGATTCATCATTCTTCTTAACAATAATATTATCAATAGAAAGAGCTTGAAACGATGTTCCCTCATATTCGTCGACATCAATGTATGAAAATGAAGAGAGATGACTCACCAAGATGACTTGCTCGCCACCCACGATCACTAACTTCCCATTCTTCACAAACTCCAGCTTCTGGTGTAGAGTTGATGTAACTGCCCCAGCCTCATAAATCCACAGACGTCATAAGAGACAACTCTAGGCGGGATAAATATCCATAACTTGAAAAGTGATCATAAACAAACATGAACCTATCTTTAACGGGTGTAAGACCCTAATTTTGACCCTAAGATCCCTCATGGCATCATAACATTGCATTTGCATAATGCCTCAAGAATCCTAGCATCTTGGCCCCTTTACCTTTGGGTGGGATCTTTTGTGACTTGGTTTGAGATCACCAAGCATGCTTGAATTTTATATTATTGCTTTTCTCATTTTATTTCACTAACCAAAAGCACAAAAATATGTCACTAACATCTCTTGTTTGCAGCTTGAGCAGTCACAAGGTCCAAAGCTTCTAGGAGATCCTATGTGCATTAATAGGGCCAATTGAAAATGAAAGAAAGCATGGCAATGGTTCCCAAATCTCTCATCCTTCAAATATGCCTCCCAAGTATCTCAATTCATCATTTTGATCAAAGCAAACCAAAGGGTTTGAGGCTTGTTTCCCAAGGAAACCCTAATTCAACTGTGCTTCAATTGTGCCTTGCTCATGAAGCAACCTCAACCCATGATCAAATAAAATCAAGGTAAGTTATTTAATTCATCATTTCATGCATATTTGAACTTATTTGAGTGTCCTCAATCATCAATTCATCAAGATATGAGGTGTAGACTTGAGATGTCTACTTCCCAAGGACATAACTCATTCATTTTTCATGATTTTGAGGTGGGATCAAATGCATTAGAAAGCTTAAGATGTATACTTCAAATGTTATGTTGAGCAAAATTTCAAAATCCTAAAATAAATACATGTGATAATGCAAAACATTATAGGTCACTTTGGACCAAAGGCATTGAAATGTGAAAAAGTACAATTTCAAGTGCCCATAACTTCTTCATTAAAAATCCAAATGATGCAAACTTTAAGTCCAAATTGATTGTCTTGAAAAAGTATACAACTTTTATGTTGAAGATTTTTCCATTTGGAGCTTACATCATTGAAACAGAAGGGCTTGTACTTTGGCCATTTTTGAAATTCTCACATGTACATGTTTTGCACCCTACACTTCATGACCAATTTTCACCAATTTCCAAGTTTCAAATGGAGTTTTGATCAACATAACAAATGATCCTCATGCAAAAAGATTTCCAACCATTACTCATAAGGTTGTGTTTCAATTATGGAAGAGCCATTTTCGAAGACATGAACATTATGGTACAATTTTGGAAATTCATAAAATTTGCATTGCATGAGATGATTATGCACAATTTACACGTCCAGTTTGCACATGCTAATGTTCAGTTGCCAAATCCAAGTGGAATTGGGCCCTCCATGCGCCTGTACAGGCCCATGCATGGAGGCCCTTTCCATTCATGCAAGTATTTTGATCATGCATTTCAGCTTGCTTCTCCTTTAAATACAATGCCAAGGCCTCTCATTTTAGAAACCTAAAGGCGCCCCAAATGTTGTACAATTGAATCCTCACCCTTACTACCAAAGAAACTCACCAATTTTCTTTCAATTTTTCAGATCTAGAATTCAATTTCATTGATTGTTTTCTGGATCTAAAGTTCCTTAGCCTTCTTCCCTTTGATCAGAGGAACAAACTGCAAGCATCCATACCAAGGAATTATGCTCTCACACTTTGCAAATCAGAGGTTCACTTCACATTTTAATTTCTTCGAATCAGCTAATATACTGCTTGTTTCTTGCTGTTGTTGTATGATCTGAAGTCCTTTGCATAGAGGAAATTGTTTTGAGCACAAGGTCACCTTCTCTGAATACACGAGGTTGAACCTTCTCGTCAAACACTTTCTTCATTCTCTTTTGATATAATTGGCCATGACACAAGGTCGCCATTCTTTTCTCTTCAATCAAATTTAACTAGTCATACCTGCTATGACACCATTCAACATAAAATAAGTTTGCTTCCATCAAGACTCGCATTGATGAGATCTCAACCTCTACAGGGAGCACTGCTTCCATGCTATACACAATAGAGAAAGGGGTTGCCCCTATTGAAGTGCGGATAGGTGTACGGTATCCATGACAAGCAAACATGAGCATCTCATGCCAATCTTTACACGTCACAACTATCTTATGGATAATCTTCTTAATATTCTTAATTGCAGCTTCAACAGGCTCATTCATATTGAGTCTGTATGAAGAAGAGTTATGATGTTCAATCTTGAAGTCGTCACAAAGCTCTTTCATTATCTTATTATTCAAGTTTGACCCATTATCAATAATGATCTTACTTGGAACACCATATCGACAAATAATCTGATTCTTGATAAATCGAACCACCACCTTCTTGGTCACATTGGCAAAAGATACTGCTTTGACCCATTTGGTGAAGTAATCAATAGCTACCAGGATGAAACGATGTTCATTTGAAGCTTTGGGTTCAATCATACCAATCACATTGTTTCCCCACATAGAGAAATGCCATGGAGATGAAATAACTTTGAGAGGTGTTGGAGGCGCGTGAATTTTATCCATATAAATCTAACATTTATGGAACTTCTTCACATATTTATAACAATCAGATTCCATTGTCAGCCAATAGTAACCCGCCCTTAACATCTTTTTAGCAATTGCATGTCCATTGACATGAGTACCAAATGATCTTTCATGAACTTCTTACATTAACATGTTTGTTTCGTGTCTATCCACGCATCTGAGCAGAACCATGTCAAAGTGTCTCTTATATAACATATCTTTATCCAGAAAGAAATTGCCACAAAGTCTTCTTAAAGTCTGCTTATCTTTGTTGGATGCCCCAAGCGGGTATTACTGACCCTGGAGGAAATACTTCATGTCATAATACTAACGCTTATCATCTGTGACTTCTTTTTCTACAAACACATGAACAGGTCTATCAAGGCGCATAATCGTGATATTTGGTGCGTCATTCCAACGATTTACTTTCTACATAGAAGACAAAGTAGCCAGAGCGTCCGCCATTTGATTCTCTTCACGAGGTATATGGTGAAACTATATTTTTATTAAATAAAGTTAACAATATCCTTGCATAATCCTTATAAGGAATTAAGCCAAGATGACAAGTTTCCCATTCTCCTTTAATCTGATTAACCACCAGGTTTGAATCTCCATGTACATCAAGGATTTTAATTCTCAAATCAATGGCCTCTTCAAGACCCCTGATACAAGCTTCATATTCTTCCATATAATTCGTGTAATTAAACATTAATCTTATAGTAAAAGGGATACGATAACCCTTAGGAGTAATAATGATTTCCCCAATTCCATTTCCATAAGCATTAACAGCTTTATTAAACACTAAACCCCACCGAGATTCAGGCTCAGGCCCTTCTTCAGGCAATGGCTCATCACAATCCTTAGCTTTTAAGTACATGATGTCTCCATCAGGGAAGTCATACTTGATGGATTGATAATCATCAATCAGATGGTAAGCCAAATGATCTGCAAGAATACTCCCTTTAATCGCTTTTTGAGTATGATACTCAATATCATATTCATACAATAACACTTACCAACGAGCTATCCTTCAAGTCAAAGCAGACTTTTCAAAAATATACTTGATTGGATCCATTTTGGATATCAACCAAGTGGTATGATTGATCATATATTAGCGTAAACGTTTGGCAGCCCAAGTTAGAGCACAACAAATCTTCTTAAACATGGAATACCGAGATTCATAGTCTGTAAACTTCTTACTCATCTAGTAGATGGCATGCTCCTTCCTACCATTTCCATCCTGTTGTCCAAGCACACAACCCATGAACTCTTCTAACACAACCAAATATATAATCAAAGGTCTACATTCCACTGGAGGAGACAAGATAGGAGGTTCAAGAAAATACTCCTTAATGTTTTCAAAAGCTTTATGGCATCCCTCTATCCAAACACAACCTTGATCTTTATGGAGAAGCTTGAATATTGGCCCACACGTGGCAGTCATGTGAGATATGAATCTAGGTATTTAATTCAGACGCCTGAGGAACCCTCTAACTTGCTTTTCTGTCTTTGGTGCAGGCATCTCTTGAATAAATCAAACTTTGTCAGGATCTACTTCAATACCTTTCTGGTTGACAATGAAACCCAATAACTTTCCTGAACGGACACCGAAAGTACATTTATTAGGATTCAACTGGAGTTTAAACTTTCTCAACAGCTGAAACAACTTCAATAAATACTCAATATGATCTTCTTCAGTCCTCGACTTAGCAATCATATCATCAACATATACTTTTATCTCTTTGTGCATCATGTCATGAAAAAGAGTAGTCATGGATCTTTGGTATGTTGCACCAATATTCTTTAAACCAAAAGGCATCATTCTATAGCAGAATGTTCCCTAGGGTGTAATAAATGTTGTCTTTTAAATGTCATTGAGCCCATCTTGATCTGATTATAACTAGAGAACCCATCCATAAAGGAGAAAACATTGAACTTAGTTGTATTATCTACCAACATGTCAATGTGTGGTAGAGGAAAATCATCTTTCGAACTAGCTTTGTTCAAGTCTCTGTAACTAACACATATCCAAACTTTACCATCTTTCTTTGTAACAGGCACAATGTTAGCCACCCATTGAGGATATTCAACAGGAATAAGGAATCCAACATCAATATGCTTTTGCACCTCCTATTTAATCTTGATGGCCATATCAGAGTGAGTTCTTCTCAACTTCTGCTTAACCAACGAACATTCTGGCTTAATGGTAATCGATGCTCCATAATATCAGTATCAGGACCTGGCATGTCTTGATAAGACCAAGCAAACACATCCACATATTCTCTAAGAAGCTCTACTATCATCTTCTTAACATCTGGACAAAGTAGTGCCCCAATCTTGACTTCTTTCTTGTTATCTTCGGAACCCAAATTAATAACTTCCAACGACTCTTTATGAGGCTGAATGGTCTTCTCTTTATGCTTAAGCAACCGATAAATCTCATAAGGAATCTCTTTATCATCCTCTTCTTCCATTTCGAACACAGGAAATTCAAAGTTGGGAGACGACATAAGGTCATTGTTTTCAATGGGTTTAATAGTTAATTTGCACAAAGATTTTTGCTTGATTTTAGAATATGAACAAATAAACGCACATTATGATACAAATATAAAAATGATTATTATCTTGTTTTTTATGTTACAATTTTTTCCAGAAAAAGCAAAAAGAAAAAATATAATATGGATAAACGAAATAACATTTTATTAATGATAATGAAATTTGAAACAAAGCCCACATAGATTCACTTTCACCTTGAGCATCATAGTGAAATGATTGTGAAAATAAAGACAAAAAACATATTAATTCGATAAGTGAATAACAGAAGGAACATTAACAACAATCTAGTTTTGGCACATCGATCCACATGTCACAAAGTTCAACGCTCCTTCATTTTCCTCATCTTCTAAAATTGCGGCAGTTGAATGATCTCTGAAATGAATAAAGCCAACACTATGAAACACTTCTTGAATTCGCTTCAAATCTCTTTGGGTTGCACCAGGTGAAAAACCCAAACCAGTTATGTTCTTGTTCTCAACAAGCTCAATGATTTGTCCCCACTTAGCCGATTAACCATTCTTCAACCATGTTGAGCATCCTTCAAGTATGACATGGATTCATCATTCTTCTTAACAACAATACTATCAATAGAAAGAGCTTGAAATGATGTTCCCTCATCTTCGTCGACATCAATGTATGAAAATGAAGAGAGATGACTCACCAAGATGACTTGCTCGCCACCCACGATCACTAACTTCCCATTCTTCACAAACTCCAGCTTCTGGTGTAGAGTTGATGTAACTGCCCCAGCCTCATGAATCCACAGACGTCCTAAGAGACAACTCTAGGCGGGATAAATATCCATAACTTGAAAAGTGATCATAAACAAACACGAACCTATCTTTAACGGGTGTAAGACCCTAATTTTGACCCTAAGATCCCTCATGGCATCATAACATTGCATTTGCATCATGCCTCAAGGATCCTAGCATCTTGGCCCCTTTACCTTTGGGTGGGATCTTTTGTGAGTTGGTTTGAGATCACCAAGCATGCTTGAATTATATATTATTGCTTTTCTCATTTTATTTCACTAACCAAAAGCACAAAAATATGTCACTAACATCTCTTGTTTGCAGCTTGAGCAGTCACAAGGTCCAAAGCTTCTAGGAGATCTTATGTGCATTAATAGGGCCAATTGAAAATGAAAGAAAGCATGACAATGGTTCCCAAATCTCTCATCCTTCAAATATGCCTCCCAAGTATCTCAATTCATCATTTTGATCAAAGCAAACCAAAGAGTTTGAGGCTTGTTTCCCAAGGAAACCCTAATTCAACTGTGCTTCAATTGTGCCTTGCTCATGAAGCAACCTCAACCCATGATCAAATAAAATCAAGGGAAGTTCTTTGATTCATCATTTCATGCATATTTGAACTTATTTGAGTGTCCTCAATCATCAATTCATCAAGATATGAGGTGTAGACTTGAGATGTCTACTTCCCAAGGACATAACTCATTCATTTTTCATGATTTTGAGGTGGGATCAAATGCATTGGAAAGCTTAAGATGTCTACTTCAAATGTTATGTTGAGCAAAATTTCAAAATCCTAAAATAAATACATGTGATAATGCAAAACATTATAGGTCACTTTGGACCAAAGGCATTGAAATGTGAAAAAGTCCAACTTCAAGTGCCCAGAACTTCTTCATCAAAAATCCAAATGATGCAAACTTTAAGTCCAAATTGATTGTCTTGAAAATATCTACAACTTTTATGTTGAAGATTTTTCTATTTGGAGATTACATCATTGAAACAGAAGGGCTTGTACTTTGGCCATTCTTGAAATTCTCACATGTACATGTTTTGCACCCTAC
The DNA here is from genome assembly GCF_024323335.1 of Lathyrus oleraceus. NCBI lineage: Eukaryota > Viridiplantae > Streptophyta > Magnoliopsida > Fabales > Fabaceae > Lathyrus > Lathyrus oleraceus. Next base: position 58,477,232 of record NC_066581.1, read on the forward strand.
ACTTCATGACCACTTTTCACCAATTTCCAAGTTTCAAATGGAGTTTTGATCAACATAACAAATGATCCTCATGCAAAAAGCTTTCCAACCATTACTCATAAGGTTGTGTTTCAATTATGGAAGAGCCATTTTCGAAGACATGAACATTATGGTACAATTTTGGAAATTCATAAAATTTGCATTGCATGAGATGATTATGCACAATTTACACGTCCAGTTTGCACATGCTAATGTTCAGTTGCCAAATCCAAGTGGAATTGGGCCCTCCATGCGCCTGTACAGGCCCATGCATGGAGGCCCTTTCCATTCATGCAAGTATTTTGATCATGCATTTCAGCTTGCTTCTCCTTTAAATACAATGCCAAGGCCTCTCATTTTAGAAACCTAAAGGCGCCCCAAATGCTGTGCAATTGAGTCCTCACCCTTACTACCAAAGGAACTCACCAATTTTCTTTCAATTTTTCAGATCTAGAATTCAATTTCATTGATTGTTTTCTGGATCTAAAGTTCCTTAGCCTTCTTCCCTTTGATCAAAGGAACAAACTGCAAGCATCCATACCAAGGAATTGTGCTCTCACACTTTGCAAATCAGAGGTTCACTTCACATTTTAATTTCTTCGAATCAGCTAATATACTGCTTGTTTCTTGCTGTTGTTGTGTGATCTGAAGTCCTCTGCATAGAGGCAATTGTTTTGAGCTTCGAATTTTCAAAATCTAGCAAGTTCAATTGAACACCATAGAATTTTCATCTCTGATTTCTCTCAATGTAGAAACCTAGAGTGGATTTGGATGGTACAGGGTGATGTACATCACCCCAGCTCTCGATTGGTACCAAGATCGTGGCATTTGGTTAACATTTTTTTCTTTGCAATTTCTGAGCCTCGCCGGAGCTGGCCGGAGAAGACGGTGGCGCTGGTCACCGTCTGGTCTCCAGATTAAATCTGAGCCTTCCATTTCATTTTCCAGATTTAATCTCGTACGCTCATTGTTATGACTTATTTTAAAGCCCTGTGCGTTTCGGTTGACTAGAGTGCATGGTGAGTGTGCGCTTCCCAGCCACGTGATGATCCAGCTCAATTAATGAGATCACATCAGACGGTCCACGCTTTTCTCCTTTTTTTAAATTCTGATTTTATTTTCTTTATTTTCTTTTAATTCCATTTCATTTTAAAAATTCATATCTCCTTCATTATTGGTCCAAAAAATATGAGACCAATTGCATTTTTCTTCTTTTAATTTCTAGTTTCTAAAAGTGATTTTTTAATATTTTTTATTTTATCATTTGATATTTTTTAGGAATTTTCTCTTTTCTGGTTATTTTTAATTCATTTAAAATAGTTTTTGATATCCAAAAAATACAAAAATATTTTTCCAACCTCTTTGAATGATGATAGATCTATGAAAAATATTCTCATCAATTTATTAATTTATTTGAGATTTTAATTCAATTAGCTTATTTTTATGCATTTTTAATTGATTAAAAATAATTTCTGACTTCTAAAAATGCTGAAAGTTTTTTTGTCAAACTTTGTTTGACCTTGTTGAACTTGGGATAATTCACTTGGACTTTTTAAAGTTGATTTGAAGTGAATTTGAAGTTTGACCTTTCTTTATTATTTTAATTCAAGTTTTATTTTAATATTGAAAAATACCAAAAATATTTTATTTGTTTCTTGACTTCTAATCTTCATCTTACTTCTGTTTACCATTGTTTGACCTTGATCTTCTCTATCTTTGGTCAATGCTTGTTGATTATTTCATTTCATTTCCATTAATGTGCTTTAATATTCATATTCATCATCTTCTTCTTGTTCTTCTTTTTCTTTTTTTGATCAATGAGTTAAAGATTGGTGGTTAGCCTTGATACATGGGAGGTTTAACCTTCCTTGATTCAAATCTAATTCATCTTGATCATGGATCAAGTGAATGGCTTTGCATTAAGGATAGGTTGCTTCCTAATCAAGCAAAGAACCTAAATCAATACAAGATCATTTCTCATCTTCTTTTTGGCATGGCAAGTTGTAGGAGTTTGATTCTCTAATCAAAATCTCTAACTTGTGTTGTTGCCTACATTATTATTGACCGGCCTCAGATAGTTGTGACTTCTACATAAGTCCAATTACGATTGCTTAACATAGCGCTAAATTGCCTTATGACACACTAACTCTAACACTAACCATTAACCATTAACATTTAATTCTTGCTCTTTACATTTATGCAATTTACTATTCTTGTACATATTATTCATTTGTTTTTTCCTTTGCTCATTTGAGCACATGTTTATGTTAATGCAATTTACCTTTTGCTCACTTGAGCACATAATTGTCTATATATTATTGTGCTTTTGTTTTGTTTTGATTGTTGTGGACCAAATGCAAAAAATGGACAAATGGACTTAGATTCTAGGACATTCCCTATGCAAAATGGAGTGAAAAGGCCTTAATGTTGAAGATGGATTAGAAGGACCAAGTCTCTAAACTCACTTTTGTCCATTCTTGATTTACTTCATGGAACCTTTTGATGTGTGTGCTTTTGTGCTAGGGAATCCTATTTGAGCCAAATTGAAGAACCATTGCCATGTTCATCCAAAGTGAAAGATACAAGAGCCGTTGGGGATCTTCTAAGAGCTTTCTTGATTAATTTGATTGCTTGAGCTTACACTTATTTTACTTGCTTATTCCAAAGGATGGGAGCTACTTGGATCATCAATATGATCTCAAGAGAGGAACTCCATTTGTGGTCTTGTTTCTTATCCTTCATCTCTTGTATGATTAGGACTTTAGCCATTCTTCTTCTTCCCTCCACTCTAACCCAAGCCAAAACTTTTGTGCAAACATTAACACTTGTTTTCAAACATTAGAAACCTAAGCATTATGCTTTTGATTTTCAAACTTCCTTTTCGTAACACTTATTTTGAATTGAACCTTTAAGTCAACTTTGACCATATTTTGTAAATACTTTTCATTGGTAAATATAACTCATTCAAATACCTTTTTATGGTTTCAATGGCCACCTCTTATCAAAAACTTTTCATAACCTTTAGCTATTAGGTTTGAGTTATCCTTGAGGTAGATGTAATACTCACCTATATCCTTAGTGATGGACAATGAGTCTTCTATGCTTATTATAGGGTTAACCCCTCACTAGCACGTTGAAGCTATCCTCACATGATGTATTTGTGGTTTTAGGTTGAGTTTTCTCCCTTGGATAACAAAAGACCTTAAGGCTTTTGGACCAATCAATTCACCAACTTGTTTTGAGATTTTTACCCCGAACTACGAGGTTTTGATCCTAATCTTTTTTAAGATGGTACGTAGGCAATGGATTTATCCATTCAAACACAAATTGCAAATAACTTGTATATTCTTTTCTCATCTCTTCAGTCATGTTTTCACAAACAATTTTTTCACAAAATACCAACCTTACAACAAGTGTGAAAAGGGCTCCCTAGGAGTACCTAGGATGTTTTGGGTGCTTAAAACCTCCCCATTGCATAACCAACCCCCTTACCCCGATCTTTGACATTTTTACTAGTTTTTGATTAGATAAAACTTTTAGGTTTTTGTTCGCTTTCTAACCACTCCTTTGGATAAATAAAAGTGCGGTGGCGACTCGACTTGTATGGTTTACCTTGGATTTAGTCAATATCTCTAATGGTAACGAATACCCCGCTACAACGGGAGATCAACTTCCTTAATTACAATATTCCTTAAGCCATCAAAGGCCTTCAGAACAACTCCATTGAATTTGATCGGAGCACCTTGGTAAGAAAGCTTAAATAGCATGGACTTAGGCAGAACATTCAGAGAGGACCGAGTATCCACCAGCATATTGGACAAGGAGTCTTCCTGAAAGCTCATAGAGATATGCAGGGCCAAATTGTGATTCCTCCTCTACTTAGGAAGCTCCTCATCACTGAAGCTCATATTGTTATATGCGGTAATATTGGCTACAATGCCATCAAATTGACTGATTGTCACGTCGTGGTCCACATAGGCCTGCTCTAGAACCTTTTGCGAAGCTTCTCAATGAGTTTCTAAACTCATCAGTAGGGATAATACTGATATCTTGGACGAAGTATGCAACAACTGGTCTACCATATTAAAATCACTCTTCTTGATTAATTTCAGCACTTAGTCTTTATCAGCATTCTGATTCACACTATTGGATTAACCGGTCTACATAACAGGAGTTTTCCCTTGAGTTGATTTCTCTATCACCACATTTTCAGTTCTCTTAGGAGTTGTAACAGTAAATACCCGACCACTTCGGATCACATCACTTACATCGGCGATGTTCACAACAAACTGGAAAGCGGGAAATATATATCTCTTTGTCGTCTTCCATCATAGTAGCATTATACTTGTAAGGCATAACTTTATCAGACTCGTAAGGCGTAGGACCCGCCAAACAAATAACCAATAGAGAAACAATAGTCTTTTGACCCTCATATGCAATTACAACCGGTTATGGAAGATTAAAACGGGGAACTATAACATTCACCTCATGCCCATCTTCATTTCTATCCCTTGTTACCTGAATAAGGTTTTGATCCAACATTTCTTGTAAGTCTCTTTTCACAACAACACATCCTCGGGGATCTCTGGAACAAACATGGCAAGAAGCATGGTCATGTTCATAATAGCTCAACTCATACAAAGTTGTGTGTATTTCAACCAAGGATATTTTAATTAGATTGACGTCAAAAACATTGTACTTTCCTGGACAACCTTTGACCATGTTCATAGCTGCTATGTGTAGCGGTGTATTCGTCACTTTATGATTTATTGATTAAACCATAAGCAAAGCATACAAAGAAATCGAGTCGCCACCGCACTTTTATTTATCCTAAGGAATGGCTAAAAAGCGAACAAAAGCCTAAGAAGTTTTACACATAGAAAACTAATGAAAAGATCAGAGAATTTGGGTAAGGGGTAAATTACGCAATGGGAAGGTGTTAGGCACCCAAAACGTCCTAGGTACTCCTAGGGAGCCCTTTTTACACTTGTTGAATGAAAATGTTATTTGTTATGAAGATATTATTGTGCAAACATGAATGGGATGATGAGAAAAGAATGTACAAGTTTTATTATTTTTGTGTTTGAACGGATGAACCCGTTGCCTACGTACCTTTCCATGAAAAGGTAAAGGATCAAAATGCCGTAGTTCGGCTAAAAGATTTCCAAAATGTAAGTGGATTGATTTTAAACACAAGAGCACTAAGGCTTTTCATTATCAACAGGAGAAACTCAACCAAGACCAACAATCCACCATGCGAGGATAACTTCAACATACTAGTGAGGGGTTACCCTATAATAAGTATGGAAGGCTTACAATCAACTCACTAAGGATATGGTAAGATTTACATCAACCACTATGATAATTGAAACCTATGGCTAATGTATGAAAAATTATCAACAATGGACAAGCCACAAAACAATTGAATGGGTGAAATTAATTGATTATGAGTATTCACAAAAAGATGGTCAAAGTATGATTAGAATTCAATTCAGAAAGAAGTATTATCAAAAGTGAAGTTTGGAAAATCAAGGACTTAAGGTCCAGGTTTCTAATTTGAAAAGGCATGAAGATGTTTGCACAACAATTATTTCAAGTTCTGAAAGCAACATGTGAAAAGGTTTAGGACAAAGAGGGTGAATGGATAATGGAGTGTAAAACTTCTCAGAAAGGTTCACCTCTTGAAATCATATAGAAGATGATTCAAGTGTGTCCTTAGGAATAAGCAACAATGAGCAATAACAAATAAGCAAAACAAATGATACCGGATGCCAATAGCTGGACTTACACCAATCTCACAAACAAAGGTGGATACCGGATACCAATAAATGGATTTACACCAGTCTCCTAAAACAAACAAGGATATCAGATGCCAATAAATGGTCTTATTCCAATCTCCTAAAGCAAAACAAAACCTGGATATCAGATGCCAATAAATGGACTTATTCCAATCTCCTAAAACAAAACATGGATGTCAAATGCCAATCTATCTGGGCTTACTCTAAACTCCACAGGATGATCATAGGAATACAAATGCCAACAACATGGACTTACAATTGAATCCTCACATATAACAAACAAACACAAGCAATAAGCAGAAAGGACATAAGTGGCCAATGAAGTGGTCTTACACTCAATCCCTTCCAAATCATAGGAACAATGGCCAACAAGTGGACTTACAGTTGATTCCTCAATGGACAAAACAAAGATGTGTCACAAAGGTATGAAATGATGATCATGCAATAATGAGCAATTAATGATGATAAATGCACAAAGGCAAACAAGCAAACATGTACAGATGAACCAATAAGCAATCAATGATTCAGTTAGCACACACTATATACAAGCAATTAGGCTCAAGCAAGGGTTAGACTTTAAAGTCAACTGGAATGGGGTAAGTATGCTCTTAACCTTAACATTGAGAGTTAAGGTGAAGCAGATGAAAGGATATGAGGGGTGTGCCTCATGCTCTTATCCCTGGTCAGGGAGAGCTTCAAATGATAGAAGGTGTGGGAGTTCAGAAAGTTGGAACTCTCTCCACAAGTTAATGACTCGATAGATCTTGGGTTAAGATCCACAATGCTACAACATGTAATGTGAGCAAAGGGAAGACACACAGAATAGTAGGAGATGGGCTACACACCTCTTATATCTACCAATTGCCTTATCAAAGGACTTTTCCTGCTTGGGGACAAAGATAAACAATCACAAGCATTGCCTCTTAAGGAGGACTTCAGACAGGTGCCTGGCCACATAACAAGCCAGGTCTTCCAGACTACATGAAGAAGAGAAAGTATACCTAATTGGTTAAGCAACCAAGCAAAAGCAAGTTCAATATGAACTTAAGCAACTAATGTACCTGAAAACATCAAACAGCTCAGTATGCTATACAGACAATCAAACCAACAGTTAATATCAACAGTCAACCAATAAGCAAAGGCATAAGCCACAAGTCAATCCCAATTGAATCAACTTCAACCTACAAAACACACATTAGTAAGCAAAAGCAAATATCAAAGGCTCTCAAGATGAGGCATCATCAATTATGTAACTTGAATGTGTAACCTGAAACAAAGCTTCAAACATGAGAGGCAAACCCTTAGGCCAAAGCCTAGGGTCAAAGAGGGGGAAAAAATTTAAAACAGAACATGAAAATTCACAAGAATCAAGTTTAATCAATCAAGAACAATATCCAAGTGGTCTCATATCAAAATCATGAACCAATTTCATTTCATAAACAAATCATGCCAAAGTATGCAAGTTGAAAGCTCAATGAGGCAAACAGAATGAACCAATTCAAATCAAATCAACAATGGCTCAATAAATCTTCAAGAAAAATCAAGGCTAAACAGAACATATCAAATGAGCAACACACCAAAATTCATGGCATTTGGACAAGTATAAGCATGTCAAAGAAAATCATGAAGTCAAGGTAAGCATAAACAAGCTCAAACAAGACCACAAATGGTACATCAAGTTCACACAAGCATAAGACAGTGATGACAAATGATAAATGATCCAAACCAAAACCACAATGAACTTCAATGTGTCTAGAAAACATGTGTAAAATTTCAAGTCCATATGATAAGGCATAAGAATTTCACAAATCATCTAAATTCAACACTCAACAAAAGTCCAATTATGACAAGCCAGAAGAGAAAATCTCAAACAAATTTGAAATGGATCTAAAAAATTCTATAAACATTCATGATCAAACTTAACATCCAGAAGAAGCATCATGCAAAAATTCAGATCATTTGGCATTTATTTAGTATGGTAAATAAAATCAGCAACATGAACAAGAAATGGTGTGACACACATTGTCACACCTCCAATAATCACATCATAACTCAACATCCAGACATGCAAAAATAGCAAACTCTATACCAAAAGATCAATCAAAGTGTCTAGATTATGCATGTAAAATTTCAGCTCCATTGGATCAAGCATCATGATTTCATAAAAGAAATGGCAAGCAATGTGTAATGAATGACATGTAAACATAAACCCTAGGCAATTTTTAAATCCAACCGAGCACAAATTCTGGAAAAATCATCAAAAAAATGTAGACATTACAAGGAACATGGCAAAAAAAATATCATGTGAAATGGATCATTATTTTTAGAGTTATGATTTTTTTTATGTGGAGAAAAATTAAAAATGATGAATGAAATAGACATGAACATGGATAAAGAATGAAATAAAATGCTAAAAGGCCAAAGTGGAAATGTCCTAATCCGGAATCGAACTGGTGAAGAATTCAAATTGTGGCGCTCACTTAATGAAACGCACCGTTTCATTAAGTGAGGTGGCAAGACGCGACTGGTGCATGGGAGAGAAACAACGAAAAGCATGCAAAACACGGCCAGGCAAGATCAAAGTGCATCTGGAAACGCAAAACCTAGTGTTCATCATACGTTCATCATGTTCATCAGCATCAAGATCCAAACATCACAGAAATTCATCATACATATACCATTCGATCCGTCTTGCATCACACATCAACAATACAACATTGATTTAACCTAATTCTAATCATATCAAACAAATCGAGCAAAGAAAGTTTCATCAACCAACATTCAAATCAACATAACTTTTTCAATATTGCATGAAATCAGGAGATCCAAAGCTCAGCATAACCTACGTTCCACGATCTACAAGATGCACATAATTATTGCAAGAATTGTAGCAATCGAAAACTGACCTTGATGATGATGCAGAGTTGAAATCGTGCTTCTCGGATCCTGGCAATGTGAAACAGAAGTTCTACAATGACGAGGAAGATGAATGGATGCAAAAAAGTAGCTCAGCAATGCTTGATTCTTCTTAAAACTCCAACTGCCATGGGAGAATATGAGCTTCGACACTCCACGATTTAGCTGAATTCTCCAAGATCTTTCTTCAATCCGCTTCAATAATGCTTGTATGTGATGAACAGAACAAGATCAAGGCAAAAGCTATGAAGAAAATCGATGAAAAGTTGAGATGAAAAATTTTGGATCTGAAAAAATGAAGTTGTTCCCCTGATTTTCTGTTATGATTAGGGTTTTATATCACCTGCTAATGAAGCTTCTTAATCATGATTAGCAAAAATGCAAATGGATTAAGTGAAATGAAGATTTATGCAAAATGGCAAAATCACCCCTATTGCATGTGCATGGCATGAACAGTCACGAATTTCACTTGGAATGAGCTGCAAAACCTTTTTGGAGGCAAATGGAATTGGTTGGAATTGAAAATAATGCACATTTTTCAAATTGACATTTTCCCACCAAAATTCAAAATGAAATCAAGTGAAAAATGCACTTTTTTTATGATGAGTTTTAATGAAATGTGATGCATGATTATGATAATAGAGATCAAGAGAAAATTGCTCCAAAAAGAACCACATGAATTGGCCTTTTGGTTCAAAAGTTATGCTAGCTTGAAGTTCAAAATTTCTTGACAATGATTTGATCATAACTTGCCAACCACAAATGAGAAATGGATGTTCTTAGACTTTTTGGAAAGGTGAGAGAAAGATCTTCAACTTTCATGTTGGACAAAATTTAATTTGAAGCTTCCTTGGTGATGTAAAGTTGAGGAGAAGACCTTTCCATTTTTGGCAGTTTGAAATTACAGGTCACTTACTATTTTTGGAAACTTTTCATCTGACCTCAAATTCTTCAATGATGATGTTTGAAATGTCAAATGAGACTTGTATGGACATGAATGAGGTCTCTCTAACCATCTCCCACCTTCAAATCCATGATTGAATGCACAGTTGACTTGTGTTGACCATTCTAGGGTTTCAGTTGACCTAGCTATGCCTTGATGAGATTCAAGCCTCTACCACTTGAGATCTTGATTCAAAATGATACCATGGCTCATATGAACCCTTGATGAATGATCATGGTGCCCAAATTCTTCAGAATGGCCACCATCTATGGCTCAATGGATGCCTTTGACTGTCTTGACCTAGTGTTGCTTCAGTTGCAAGTAACAAGGTTAGATGACAATATTTTTGTACTTTTGGTTAGTAAACAAATGAAAAGCAATGATATACAAATGCAAAACATGCTTGGTGATCAAGAAACACACTCACAAGATAACCCACCCACAGGAAAGAAGGCAAAGGTGCACAATGATCCTTGAGGCAATGATATGATATGATATGATATGATGCCATGAGGGATCTTAGGGACAAAATTGGGGTCTTACACTATGGTACCCCAAAATTTGCCCTCCCCTTTTAATTTTTATCCGACCTACGACTTGAGATTCATCTGTATTCATTCGTGCTTCATTCATATGCATCATGCATTCATATTAACACTTTCTCATAAACAACATAGATTAAAAGCTTTTAAACAACAAAACTTGGTTATGCTTGAAGTTTGTGAAACTTGCTCATTATTGGGGCAAAACCCTATTTCCTTGATCCTCGATCTTTGGTTCAAGGAGACATCCTGACATAACATGACATCAAAACCCTAAATACTGGTGCTTAAGACTTTGGAGATTGCATCAGGGTATTCACTCATGCCTAAACCCTGGCTCTTGTTGGGGGATACTATTTATTCTTGACTTTTTTCCCAAGTCCTAATTCTAGGTGGCATATGATGAGAGATTTCTTGTAGAGCCTTGGTGGTTGTCCTTGTTCCGCTGGTTTGCGTTGATATGGTGAAGCTCTAGTGGGCTATGTGGTTTGAGTTGGCTATTGAGCCGTGAGGCCTGATGCTTGTTGGTTGTTCACTTGATCCGTTGCTTAACGGGAAACCTTAATCCAAAAGGTTAAACCATTTGGTCATTGGTGGAATGCATCATGCTTTTGGGGTTATTGATCCAGTTGATTTAAGGCCTTAGGTTATTCGTGATATTTGATGCATTTGTATTGCATCTATTCGAGTTACATGATTTGTTGTCATATCATTCATGGTTCCATTCTAAATCATTGATTCACCAACTTTTAGTTCATCAATGCATTTATAAGTCCATTTGTCCATAATGCATGATTCAAACAATATAATTTAAATTTGACTTTTGATGGGAAGATCCTTGTTTGGAAAATAAGGCATTGGTCCAATAAATAAAATTGTCATTTGCATTACATTTCAATTTACATTGTCCATACAAATATTTACAAAAAAATAAAACTTATAGTAATGTTAAATTAGTTGCAATACGAATGCATTCAAAGAATACGCTCAGAGATGGCGTGAGATGGCTTCTAGAGTTAGACATGCACTGGCAGATGCTGAATTAGTTGATATCTTCATGAGAACACTCCAAGGTTTGTACTATGAGAAGATGGTTGGTAGCTCGTCGTCCTATTTTGTCGACATAGTAACCATTAGAGAACGCACTGAGAATGGGCTAAAAATCGGAAAGATTGCTAGTGTTGATAGCCAGACATTGGCCAAGAAATCTCAGGGTTTTTCTAAGAAGAAAGAGGTTGAGGCAAGCACTGTGATATCAAATGTTTACCCTCAAGTTCAAGCACTTATGGCTCATGTGCCATACTACATGTATCTGTACATTGTTAATGCTCAATATCAGCAACCTGCCTACCAGCCTCAGTATCAACAACCTCCACATGCTCCAGTTTTATAAAATCAGCGACCTCCACAAGATAATAGAAACCAAAGTCAAGGTCAAGGCAAACGTTATGATAAGAAGCATCCTCAGTGTGACCAGATCCCTGTATCGTATACTCAATTGCTACCATATCTTATTCAACAGGGGGAAATTATGCCAAAAGAAATACCATTGGTTGTATATCCCTATGGTCCAAAATATAATCCTAACACTTCTTGTGTGTTTCATGCTTGCTATATAGCGCACTCGACCGGATATTGTGGGTTATTCAAGACCAGAGTGCAAGAGCTAATCGATCATAAAGTTTTATTTTATCAGTATCAAACTGTTTGTCAAATAAAATCAAAAGAGAATGATGCAGTTAAAAATGCGCAAGATCGTTGTCTGTATTCTTTTGAATAAGACTGTGTTGATGATGTAAGACATTGCTCAAATCCCTAAACACCAGAGATATAAGGAGGTTAATCCCTAGTCAACCCCTTTAGGCCTTGAAGTAGGAGTTTCTTTCTTCAACATATAAAACCCTCATGTTTAATAAGGGGAAGGGTAGTCTTCTGTTAGTTTAAACTTGCAGTCAAATTCCAGAAGGAGAATATCCCATCAAGTGATCAATCATACCATATCCCTCCCAAGAGGATGGAGTCACAAATTCAAAATGGTTATCTCTTACCCATAAAAGGAGTGAGATAGTCATGACCCACGCAACAAATCGAGAAGGCGGTGTCACAGGATTTGCTCCAAAAAGAAAATGCAAAAAATCAAAAGCAAACGAAAAGCCCGCTAAGTCAAAATCTTGAAAACAAGATTGTCTTATGCAAAAGTTATGGCATCCTGGTGGGCTACAGACCCAAAGGATTGGCCTAGGAAAAAATAAGGGTAAACAAAACAAAAGAATCATAGGATCAATATCAAAATCCTCATTAAAAACAAATCTCTGGGACTGCAAATAAAAGCAGAAGCTAAGTGACTATTGCTCCAAATTCTCATGGGTTCGTTAACCATAATTGATATTATCCTAAATCCTTTTCTGAAAGATGGGCGCTTGTTTCAAGCTAACTGAACGTAGGACTATAGAACATCAAGGAGAATGAGTGGGTTAGAATAAGTTTTGATCCTTATATCCTTTATTTCTGAAACCGTGAACCAGGCCACATTACAACCTTCAAAAGACCTAATTGAAGCATGGTTTATTTCGAAAGCATACTATGGAAAGACCACATTAAGTTGACTCCTAAAAATTTGCTTGTCATTTGTATTGATACTGATATGGCATTCTAATAAGTGATTCGTTCACTATATGTCATAATCTTAGTGAACACATTTGAGTTTCAAAACTTGCATGAGCATGACATTACAATTATCATTTTCAAAATGAGCATGTTTACTTGCGAGGAGTTATTTGACATCAAGGAAATTTAATGGGAAGGTTGAGCAAATTCCTGATATCCCATAGCTCAAATCTCTTTAAGAGTCAGTCAATATGGGGAAACCACATCGAGATTCTACAAATCTCTCTGAATCAACCAGATAGGGGCAAAGTTACTTCAAGGATCATATTGAGCAAGGCCATCTTAAGAGCACGAGAAGTCATTCATTCCCAAGATGGTTGATCAAGAGAATACAGTTTCAAGATGCTGGGGCAAGCTAATTTGAGATCTTCATATGATAAGACTACTCCATAACTAGTAACTAGGACAGTTGATGCAAATATTCAGTATATTGGGGCAGAGGCATGCTATGTAGGTACAAGCTCTCTCCATGTTTCAGGCATAGTCCAGAGGTATGACAACAACTGTTTAGCTTAAAGTAGATGTAGGAGAATCATGTCAGTATGACCTTATCCTAGCCTAAAATTCCCACCTCCCTTTATATGAGCATCTGGTTTAACCATTGCATAAATCATCGTCATGTATAAATCATGTCGCTTCACTCATGCATATCATTCATCCAGCATAACGTGAAGCCATATGTGTAAACTTGGAGAATCAAAGCCCAATATTTACTGGCATATTCCAATTCCAAACTTTCCCGGTACCTTTTAAAACCAGTTGGTTTGACACTCCCTCCAAAATCCAATTTGCTTGGCGTCTTTTAAAGCCCAATATGCTTGGTATCTTTTTCCAACCGTTAAGGTTGAAAACCTTTTGTTTCCAGCCTTCGTGGTTGTTGAATCTTGTTCCAACCTTTAGGGTTGATGATCTTGTGTTTCCAACCTCTGGGGTTGATGATCTTTTGTTTCAAACCTTCATGGTTGGTGAGCACTTTTCAACCTTCATGGTTTATAACCTTGTTTCCGACCTTTAGGGTTGATGTCCCTTTGTTTCCATCCTTTGTGGTTGTCGAACCTTTTTCTGACCTTCATGATTAATGAACATTTTTTCAATCTTTATGACTAATAGGCTTTTTCCAAACCTTTAGGGTTGATGACATTTTCTTCTTTTTAAAACATTTGTGGTTGGGTTTGTTTCCAGTTTTTTGGGGCTAATGATGAAATTTTATAGCACCTTGTTTGCAAAGGTATTCCGAGAACTATCATGGGCCACCTGGTTAGCATAAATGGCTTCATGTTTCATAAAACTATAAAAGATACAATACAACATGCATATCATGATCTTCATTTTCCATTAAATATATCAACAATACATCAAAAAATAATTCCCAGCAGATGAACCTGTAAAAGTCAGACTGCCATCCCTATATCCCATATAACTGTCTTTAATGGGCAAATTTTCAGATACTTCGATATTTAATCCCCTTATACCTCGCATATCCGAAAAGCACTCGCAATTCGACCATTCAGGTTTAAGTTGATTAAATAGGGGCAGCTGTCGTACCCCAAAATGTGCCCTTCCATTTTCATTTTTATCCGACCTACGACTTATAATTCATCTGTATTTATTCGTGCTTCATTCATATGCATCATGCATTCATATTAACACTTTCTCATAAACAATATAGATTCAGAGCTTGTGAACAACAAAGCTTGGTTCTACTTAAGGTTTGTGGCATTTGCTCATAATTGGGGCAAAACTCTATTTCCTTGATCCTCGATCTTTGGTTCAAGGAGACATCCTGACATAACATGACATCAAAACCCTAAATACTGGTGCTTGAGACCTTGGAGATTGCATTAGGGTATTCACTCATGCCTAAACCCCGACTCTTGTTGGGGGATGCTCTTTGTTATTGACTTTTTTCCTAAGCCATAATTCTAGGTAGCATATGATGAAAGCTTTCTTATAGAGCCTTGGTGGTTGTCCTTGATCCCCTGGTTTACGTTGATTTGGTGAAGCTCTACTGGGCTATGTGGTTTGAGTTGGCTATTGAGCCACGAGGCCCGATGCTTGTTGCTTGTTCGCTTGATTTGTTGCTTGACGGGAAACCTTAATCCAAAAGGTTAAACCATTTGGTCATTGGTGGAAGGCATCATGCTTTTGGGGTTGTTGATCCAGTTTATTTAGGGCCCTAGGTTATTTGTGATACTTGATGCATTCATATTGCACCTATTTAAGTTACATGGTTTGCTATCATATCATTCATGGTTCCATTCTAATTCATTGATTCACCAACTTTTAGTTCATCAATGCATTTACAAGTCCATTTGTCTATAATGCATGATTCAAACAATATAATTCGAATTTGACTTTTGTTGGGAAGATCCTTGTTTGGAAAATAAGGCATTGGTCGAATAAATAAAATTGTCATTTGCATTACATTTCAATTTACATTGTCCATACAAATATTTACAAAAAAATAAATATTATAATAATGTTGAATTTTTAGTCAACTATTGACTTTTTGGTCAATAGTTGACCAATGTCAATGCTATCTAATTCAATAACCTTAGCGGTTCATCCTCATCCCATCTTCATGCATCCCATGCTTCATGTCGTTTCTCTTCATGACCAAGTTATTCTTTCATTCAGATTACCTACAAAAAGATAAGACAAAGGCCATGAATAGTTCATTAAGTTCACCAAGGCTTCCTCATTCAATGATCGTCTCATTTCAAGGTCTAAGCATGACATTCCAAATATAACAATGGAATATAACAATGACCATTCAAGTTCCATTAGCAATGCAACATCAACATCAAAACTGACATTAGATTATACCTTTGATGCAAAATTGAAAGGAAAGTCCCTTGCTTCAAATTATATTAACTTGCAACATCAAACTCCAATTAACTTCATCTATGTTTCTAACTATAAAATCCAGTTTGATTATAACTTAAAATCAAGATGAGCTAGCAAGCACACACCAAATTCAAACTTCAGAATTCATTTAATTCTATCACCCATTTAATTAACACATTCCATAGTTCACCACAGTCCAATTCACTAATCCAAGAATCACATAACAGAAAAAAAGCTCAAAACAGTTCCATATGCCGCTCTTTTGGTTCTAACAACTCAAGCATACTGTAACACCTCAAAATTTGCCCTCCTCTCTTGGGACTAGCTTAGCATATTGCATTTCATCTTTTAGGTCATTAGTCATTGCATCTTTGCATATCATGTGGAAACAATAAGCAAGCCATCCTCCTAAGTCTTGTTCAGAAGATAAAGAGGTTAGAAGATGCAAGCCTGAGGGTCTCATGAATTGATCACTAATCATCTGAGGATTGTGATTCCATTAGGGTTTCTTGGCTCTTCAAGGAGGTTGGATATTATCTTGGTTAAATGGTACATCATCATCATCATAGTCTTATCATCACCAAGAGGTGCATTGTGCCTGATCATGTTCCTTGGGATTAGGGTTTTGACCTCTGGTCAACCCTAATCAATTGTATTGTACCAGTCAGGGTTTGTTAAGGAGATGAGGTTTCATGGAGATGGGGATCATCATATGTGTTTTAATGAGCTTGTGAAAGCTAGGGGGTTCATTTTGGAGCCATTTCATCAGGAGATTGAGGCTCAAATTCATCTGTGCATGACCAAGTCATCTATCAGTCAACAAAAGTCAACCAAAAGTCAACTGTTGGATTTGAAGGTGGGAGATGGTTAGAGGGGCCTCATTCATGTCCATACAAGTCTCATTGGACATTTCAAACATCAACATTGAAGAAAATAAAGTCAGGACAAAACTTTCCAAAAATAGAAAGTGACTTGTAATTCAAAATTGCCAAAAATGAAAAGGTTTTCTCCTCAAGATTACATCATCAAATATGATTCAAATGAAATTTTGTCCAACATGAAAGTTGAATATCTTGCTCTCACCTTTCCAAAAAGTCCAAAAACATGAATTTCTCATGTATGGTTGAGAAGATATGGATCAATCATTGCCAAGTGAATTTGAACTTCAAGAAGGCATAACTTTCAAACCATAAGGCCAAATGAGATGGCTCTTTTTGCAACATTTCTCTCTTGACATGCACTATCCAATTCATGCATCATAAGCCATGCATTTTGATCACAAAAATTTTGGACTTTTCATTTGAATTTTGGAGGGAAAGTGGTAATTCAAAAATTATGCATTGCCTTCACATTTTACCAATTGCATTTGCTTCCTAACAACATTTGAAGTGGATTTCCAAAGGATTTCGTGCAATGTAGCATTGCTTTACATACATGAGGGTGTATTTGAAAATTTGCATAAACACTTGGTTTTCCTTAATCCTTTGGCATTTGGCTAATTGTGATTAACAAATTTGATTAGCAGCCCATATAAAAGCATAAGCATAACAGAAATTGGATTAACACTTCAGAATTCTCAGATCTAAATCTATTTCACAATTTTCTTCACTTTGTGCTCTCACTTTTTCATCAAATTTCTTCATAAACCTTGCTTTGTTCTTGGTTACTCCTTCATCCACAAGCATAATTGGACATTTTGGAAGCAAGATCCATCAATTTTCGAGCTGATTTGAAGACTGTTGAAGGTTGCATCCATTAATGGCAGTTGGATTTTCTGGCCAAATCGTGCAAGCTTAACCTCTAAACCTTCATCCATTCCATTGTACAAGAGCATAGGATCACCTGTTTGGACTTCTGAAGGCCTGAAAGCTACAATTTCATTTCTGCACTTGCTTGAAGGTTAGAATTCGAGTTCCTCAATTCTTGAAATGTTTATGTGCATGTTGTAGATCTTTCATCCCTGAGTATGCTGAGCTTTGTCTCATTGATTTTCATGGAGAAACGAGTGAGATATGTTAGATCTAAGGTTGATGCATGAAACTTCTTTGGCTTGAATCTCTGGATACATGTGGAATTAGGTTAAATTGAGCTTAGATTAGTGTTGTATGTTGAAAGACGAATCCAATGGTGTGATTGTTTTGAATTTCTGGACGATTTTGTTCTTGAGCTCAAGAACACGTATGAACATGATGAAGAACTTAGGGTTTCTGTTCCAGAATGTTGTTTGATCTTTGATAGCGTGTTTTGCATGTGTTTCGTTGTTATAAGCCATGCATTGGTCCACGCTGGCAGTTAATGATTGGTCCTCGCTGTTTTGCCTTGCCACGCAACTTTAATGAAACAGCGCGTTTCATTGTTAAGCGCCACAATTCAAATTCCTCTTCAGTTCGAATCTGGCTGAGGACGGTTTCAATTATTGCTTTGCATATTATTTCATCTTATGCCATGCCATTCATACTAGCCTTGTTCATGTTTTTTTTTATTTTTCCATTCACTTAGAAAATTCATAACTTCATGATTAATGATCCAAATGACCTGGGAATTTTTGCGTGTTGTTCCTCATGATTTATAGTATTTTATGACTATTTTTCCAGAAATTGTGCACGCATGAAAATTGTTTTGGCTTAGGGATTGTGTATGTGTGTGTTTTCTTGACCTACCTTGCCATATGCTTTGTGAAATGATGAATTTTAATCCAATGCTCTTGAAACTTTGCATGCTCAAACTAGACATCTTTAGGGACCTTTTGGTGTTGAGTTTGCATTTTTAGCATTTATGGTTGTTGAGATATGATCTGGTTAATGTAGGTGTGACAATGTGTGTCACACCATTGCTTGTTCAAATTGATGATTTTCTTTGCCATGCCAAAAAAATGCCAATTGATGTGATTTTTTGCATGATGCTTCTTCTGGATGTTAGGATTGATCGTGAATTTTTGTGGAATTTTTGGATTCATTTCTGATTTGTTTGGTATTTTTCTTGCTGGATGACCATTTGTGGACTTTTGAATAGTCATGAACTTCAATGATTTGTGAAATGCTGTTTGTGTATCGTATGGATTTGAAATTTTGCACTTTGTTTCTAGACACTTTGAAGTTTATTGTGGCTTTGGTTTGATGTCTTTATCATGTTTGGATTCTGTTTTAGGCTTGTGCTAAGTTGATGCATCTAATTGTGCCCTATTTGAGCTTGTTTGTGCTTTCCTTGCCTTATGGAATTTATTTGCCATGCTTAAACTTGTCCAAATGCCTTGAACTTTGGTGTGATGATCATGCGATGTGTGCTGTTTAGCCATGATTTTTCTTGAGATTTATTGAATCATTTTTGAATTGATGTGGATTTGTTCATTCTGTTGCCTCAATGTGGTTCCAACTTGCATGCCTTGCCATGATTGCTTTGTGAAATGAATTTGGTTGATGCTATTGACATGAGACCTTTTGGATTGTGTTCTTAATTGATTGAGCTTGATTCATGTCAATTTTCATGTTCTGTTTTGAATTATTTCTCCCTCTTTGACCCTAGGCCTTGTCCTAGTGGTTTGTGCTTATGTTTGAGCTTTGTTTTCAGGATAAGAAGCATATGGCCATGAGGAGATTGATTCATTTGCTTAAAGATTGGTTGATTGTTGAATGTTGACTAATCTTGACTTGTTTTGTAGGTGGCTTTTAGCTCATTTGAGTTGAGCTTGTGCCTTGCACATTGTTGCATTGTTTGCTTGTGTACAGTTGACTGTTGACTATTAACTGTCTGTTTGACTTTGTGAATTGTATACTGATTGAGTTAGATTGTTTTCAGGTACATTAGTTGCTTAAGCTCTTTTGAACTTGCTTTTGCTGTTGCTTGGTTGCTTAACCACATTGAGGTATAATATTTCTGACTTCATGTAGTCTGGAAGACCTGTCCTGTTACTTGGGCAGGCACCTGTCTGAAGCCCTCCTTAAGAGGCAATGTTTGTGTTTGTTTATCTTTGTGCCAAGCAGGAAAAGACCTTTGATAAGGCAATTGGCAGATAAAAGAGATGTGCAATCCATCTCCTGCTAATCAGTGTGTCATCCCTTTGCTCACATTACATGTTGATGCATTGTGGATATTAACCCAAGATCTTTGTTGAGTCAGTCATATGTGGATAGAAGAGTTCCTGCTTTCTGAACTCCCACACCTTCTATTTGAGTCAAGCTCTCCCAGGCCAGGGATAAGAGCTGTGAGGCACACCCCTCAGTTCCCATTTCATCTGCTTCACCCTAACTCTCAATGTTAGGGTTAAAAGCTAACTACACCCGATTCCAGTTGGCTTGTGTTTCACAGCCTAACCTTGTGTGAGCCCACTTTATTTGTATATAGTGTGTGCTAATTGTGGGTATGTTTGCTTTGCTTTGACTGTGCTATTTAGGATAGCTTGCTGCCTGTGCAAGTTAGATAGAAACCTCAACCTAGGACCATTGCGGATTGCATGATAACTATTAGGCTCGAGTCAGGCTCCCTTCTAGTTTGTCATTTCCCAGTCTCTGGTTAGGTTAGAAGTTCTTTCCCTGTTAAGGGGAACTACGTCGCCCTGATCCTCATACCAGATGAGGTACGTAGGCAGGAGATCGTGCGAGATCTCTCTGGGCACCCTTTTCCTTTTTTGTGTGTGTTTGCTTGACAGCTAGCAGGCTCAAGTACCAGACTCCCTGTTAGCTTGTTTGTTCAACTTTTTTGTTGCTTTTTGACGACTCAGCGTCCGGGTAACCCCTTTTGTGTTTGCTTGGAGTCCGACATAAGTCCAGCGATTGGCAGTTGGTTTCCTGTGTGTGTTTGGTTGGTTCGGAGTCTGATGTAAGTCCAACGATTGGCATTCGGTTTCCATGTTTGCCTGTTTGTGGGGAGTCTGACATAAGTCCAGCGATTGGCAGTCGGTTTCCTGTTTGTGTTTTGTTTGGCGTGCGTGAGCCGAACTACGGTAGCTCTGATTCTCATTCCAGATGAGATACGTAGGCATATGATGCGATATCCTAGCGAGCCCGTTCCTCTCTTCCCCCACCTGTGTTGTTTCCGGTGTGTGTGTGCATTCTTTTGAGCAGTGTTTAGCAACCTTCCTTCTATCTTTTGAGCGTGGATCCCGTCGAGTACGACAGATGCGTAGGGGTGCTAATACCTTCCCTTCGCATAACCGACTCCCGATCCCATCTCTCTTTGGTCGCGAGACCATGTCTTTTCCCAGGTTTACTTCGAGCGTTTCCTTTCCCTCTTTGGGATAAATAACGCACGGTGGCGGCTCTGTTTGTTTTGTTTTAGCCCGCCGGTTGTTTTTCGCGGATGCGACACATACCAATTTGAAAAATTCACAACATAAAAAACCCAAAACTTTGAGCCTGCAATATTTTTCTAACAGAGGGAAATAAAGGCTCCACTACTATCATTAGGACTTGGGGAAAATCAT
Organism: Lathyrus oleraceus; assembly: GCF_024323335.1. Lineage (NCBI taxonomy): Eukaryota > Viridiplantae > Streptophyta > Magnoliopsida > Fabales > Fabaceae > Lathyrus > Lathyrus oleraceus. The sequence goes on from NC_066581.1 coordinate 58,498,382, forward strand.
TCCATAACACAATTCCAAACTCGGGCCATATTTTCAACAACATAATTAACGCACATATCCCAAGCAGCGGCAAATAAGTATAATAGAGAAAAACTTACAGCACACCCACCCTACAATTTTTTCACATTACAATTAACAGAACAAATCAGAGAGCATCTAACATAAAAACACATCACACACACAACTTGAAGTGGAAACTAAATTCACTATAAAGAACTGAATTAAGACTGTATTTCATTAAGTGGAATTTGATAAATTAATCACTAACTGATTACTGAACATGTCCAAAGCAAACACAACAAACATAAATTGAAATTAAATCCAAATGTATTGAATTTCATTTCTAACTAACAACTGACTCAATCATAATTCCTAACTAACTAGTGAATTTAAGATATATTTGATTGTGAATTTTAATAAAATTTCTAACCAACTTTGAATGCTATAAAAGGAGTAACTCACTGCAGTTTCAGGATTCTGGAACGAACATTCCATCTTTACTCTCTCTCAGTCTCATCTTCATCATCTTCTTCAATCTGGAGTTTTTTCACAGTCTACACATGTGGATTTTCTAGAGGTTCTTCTGCAACCTGAGTCTCACCATTATGTAACGGTTTCTTATTTTTATTATAATAATTATTAATAATAAAAAACCAATTTTAATGTGGTCCATAGTTTTGGGATTTTGGTTCTAAAAAGGGTATAATTTATTTTGGTTTTAATGTAAATTGATATGACAATTTAATTGGGTGGTAATGAGTTTTAATGGCTTTAAATTCTTGATGGTAGAATCAAGCCTATAAATAGTCTTTGATCCCCAAAGCTTTCTCTCATCATAAAAGAAATACACCATTTATATTGAGAGAGCAAGAGCTTGGAAGAATCAAAGACAGTGCACTCACAACACTGCAACAATGGCTGGAGGTAAAGCCTCTATTGCCTCTGCCTTATTTTCAAAAAAAAAAATCTGGAAACTTATGGCATGAACAGTAATAAAATTATTTTTCTGATTTTGCTATGACTAGGTATTGAACTCAAGTCCTGATCCATGGCATTCATGAATGTCACCACTGCGTTGCTTTCTTAAACATGTATTTTGATTCTGTTCATATCCATACGATTTAATTTCTACTGATTATTATGCCTTATTATTTAATCTTTGAATTAAATTTGTGCATAAATTAAAATTGACTTATATGTTATTATTTTGTTAAGCAATTGTATAAAAGATCTTACTTATTTATTATCGTTCTCTCATATAATTGAGTTACTATGTCTAGTGATCGTTATAATTTTGATTAATTTGGATTAACCACAACATCCTTAAATTAATTGAGATTATTTTTTTAAAGTTTTGAGATCACATAAATTATTAGACATAAAATTGTAATTAATTATACGTGGTATACTGAATTTTATCCTACAAGAATTTTTATTATATTTGTATGATTAATTAGGATAAAATGTCAAAATATTTTCATAACTTGCCCACAGGAATTATGAATTGGTACATAATTTGATAGTTTTATCATAAATTATTAATTTTGGATAGAAAAACAAAATTATATCATGCACGTTGTAAGACCCCAATTTTGATCCTAAGATCCCTCATGTAATTTCATCATAAGCATTGGCATTGAGATCATACCTTGGCATCCTCCTTACCCCTATTTCATTGGGTTTGTTGTGGGAGAGATCACCAAGAACTTTGTGATTATATCATACTTGTATTTTATCATTTCACAAACCAAAATACCAAAAATATGTCTTTGCATTTGTCTAACTCTTTTGTAAGAAGGGCATGATTCCATTGATTCATCAAGTTCACATCTAGGGTTTGAGACCCTCATGAACAAAGAGAACAACCAAGAATGGATCCAATAATGGTTATGAGCATCATATATGATTCCCAATGTTCTTTACATGTTGTATTGATCAAGTTTTCTTCAAGAGTTTGAGGGTGATTTGCCTTGAAAACCCTAGTTTGACTAGGTATCTTGAGTAACTTCTCCAACAAGATATCTCACCAATTGATAAAATTTCTCAAGGTACACTTCAAAATTAATCATCTTATGCATATATGATTTACCATGATCCAATAAAGTCAAGAGAATTGGAAGTTAGCAAGTTGGTTGATGGTGGTTGGCCAGATGAATTTATCTGATCAAAACTGGGTCTCCTTAGGCCCTATATCCTACAATTTTCACCATATGAAAATTATTCCAAGAGCAAAGTTACTCTAAATGACATTACAAACAACTTTCATGTTGATACCTAGAGCTAGTTTTGCTTGGAAAATCATTTTCTATGTTGAAACATTATAGGTCATTTTGTCTAAACCCTAATTTGAAAGTCAACTTCCCAAGGCCATAACTTGCTCAATTTTTATGAGATGAAATATCTCAAAGTTTCAAAATAAAATTCAATGTGTCTAATTAAACTTTTATGTTTTGAATGGGAGCTAATTCAACTTTTTTGAGCATGTGATATGAGGTTACATTATAGGTCACTTTTGACCTATACCATTGATCAAGTGATTTTTCCAAACTTCAAAAATGCATAACTCTATCATTTCAAATCCAAATGACATGAAATTTATTACCATTTTTAAGGTATTTGAAATAGATACAACTTTGATGAAGACACTTTTCTCATTTGAAGCTCATATAAAAAGTTAAACAAGGTGGAATATTGAGACATATGGCTTGACACTTAGAAATATTTTGATATGTCAAAAAATTTCAAACTTCCACCTCAAATTTCTTCAAGTTCCAAGCTCCAAATGAAAAAGTGTTGAACATGAAAGTTGTTCCTCTTGATCTCACCTTTCCAAAGAGCTAAAATTAATTCATTTTGGACAAGGAATGCATCGGCTGCACATGGCATGAACATGGTGACATCACTTGGTAAGGATCAAACTTCAAATCCAAATGCACACTTGCCTTGCAATCCAAGCTGAATTCAGACTATCTAACATTCATTTGTGGACTTATGGCAATAATTTTATGGGCCTATGCGCACCCATGCACCCATGCATCATCAATGACCAAATTTGGAAAGTGATTTCAAGTGTGCAAATATCAATGGTTTCAGCTATAAATAAAGCTCCATATGCTCAGAATTTCACACACATTCGCGCCAGCTTTGATCCCCCATCTCAAACCCTCACTTTGCAAAGGATAAACCTGAGAAATTCATTTGAATTTGAGGTTGAATTTCCACTGTTTTGAAATTCAAATCTCCAGGAATCCACAACCTTTTTAGCATTCAATCCTTCTTCAGCAAACAAGTGGAGTAAGATCAAGCACAAGCAAGATCAAGATCAGTTGAACCCATACCTCCATTGAAGGTATTTTCCAGAAATTTTGATCTCTTCGATTCTCTCACATTCTTGCTCAATTCCATTGATTCTTTGGTTGTCTGAAGTCCTACCAATGTAGGCAAGAAGATTGAGTTGCTTTGAGGCCAAATCGAAGCAACTCAGTTCATGTACCTCAAATTTCAACTCCATGTATCTCTCAATATACTTGGAGTTAGAGTGAATTGAGGCCAGATTCGAACTCAGTGCCACTTTTACATTGAAATCATGTCCTTGTTTTTAATTTTAGTGATGATTGATGGTGAACCAGTTCGGTGAGGTCCACCGGAGAAGAAGACCGGAGCTACAGCTCCGGCCATGCGCTGTCATGTCTCACAGCCATAGGATCCATGTAATTTATTTTAATCACGACCGTTCCTTTTAAATACCAATGTTATGGCACGCTGACTCATGTGCACGGTGGAACGCGTGTTTCTGGCCACTTGATCTGCCACCTCAATTATTGAGGGAGATCAAGTGGTCCACGTTTTTTCTGATATTTTAATTTTCATTTTAATTGCATTATTTTCAATAATTCATATTAAATTCAATATTGATCCAAAAAATATGGGACTTTCACAAAAAAAAATCAAAATTTTTTCTCTTTCATATTCTGAATTTAAATTATTTTTTGGATCATTATTAATATTTTTCATGAATTAATTGATTTTTCATTTGTTTTTAATTGTTTAAAAATACTTTTAAATGTCCAAAAATTATGAATTTTTTTCTCCAAGGTCCTTTGACCTTGTTTAACCTATGATAAATCTCATGGCCATTTCTTTGGTGTTTTGATGAGATTTTAGGAATTGGACAAACCATATTTAATTTAAATGCACTATTTTAGTATTTTTAATTTGAATAAATGCCAAATAAATTTGTTGACCAATGATGATGACTTGTTTATGTTTGACTCTTGTTGTTGGGCCTTGGTCAAGGTTGATTTGACTTTGTCAAATTAATATCATTAGATTTAGGGGATTGATGGAATGTACATTCCATCTTCCAAAATGAATGGATGATATTAATTTGGTAAAAGTCCTCCTTTGACCAATTTGTGTTTTGATCCATTTCCCTCCCACTTCATCTTATTCCCTTTCTTCATTCATTCATTCCATTTGGCCTATGACATCTCAAAGTCTTAATGCTAGTTGATTGAAAAATTGACATGAGTATGAATGTGATTAGGCCACACCTTTTGCATATTCTTTTTGTGTGTGGTATGTTTCATGAGCATAGTTCATTATACTATGTCTCTAACATGCATTAACACCAAAATTTTATTGTCCGACCTCAAATAGTTGTGACTTCTACATAAGTCCAATTACGATTGCTTAACATAATGCTAAATTTGTGACATAAAAGGCATAATCATTCTAGTTAGTGAGATTGTAAGTCTCCCCTCTTTCATGGTATTGTGTTGAAACTTAGTCTTCTTTCCTTCATTTGGAAGATGTTTTGGCTCAAGGATTCATGCTTGTGATAAGTGGGTTGAGTGTTCTCCAAAGAATGTCTTGAAATGAAAAGCAAAAGCAAAACAATACTAACTTCTAACCAATTAAATACTAACCTTTAATTTCAAGCTTTTACTTTAATGCAGTTTACTATTAGCATTCTATTTCATTTTCCATTGTTCATATCATTCTAATTGTTTATGTTAATGCAATTTTCACTTTGTCCATTTGGACCATATTGTGTGATATATTTTGTTTGTGTATATTTTACTTGTTTGTGTGGTCTTTGACCATTAATGTACATAATAATAACAAAAACCCTAAAAAACTTTTGAGTGGACTGTTGGCTTGATTTTGGACAAATGGATTTAGAATCTAGGTAACCTTCCTAAGCTAAAGGACTTGGCCAATGCCAACTTGTTGAAGAACCAAGTGCTTGCAATTTGAACTTCATCTGACACATCTTTGAAGACATCCCTAAGTTCATCTACAACATGATCATTGTGAAGCTGTTATTTTGAACCTGTGACTTGTGGAATTCATTTGTTACATGGGCTATTTTGAAGAAGATCATGGAATGGATAAGCTTGGATGTGACCATCTTTATTTGATGCCTTGCTCTTCAAGATAATATAATTGTGCATTTGTGTGTTGCTTGATTCTAAAAGTCCAAGGGAATTCTGGGTTTCTATTGACATTTTTGTCTATTGGATTGCTACCCATTTGGCCAGATCTTTTCAACTCTAAACTTTTAATTTTGTACATAGGACAGTCTCTTCATCTCCTCCCCATTTCTTTAATTTCAAAAATCTCTCCCTCCATTTTTCAAAATCTTCTTTGTGTGAACTACTTTTGTTCTAAACTTTGACCACTTTTGCAAAAACATATAAACTTTGGCCTTATGCCATTGCATTTTCAAACTTCTTTTCTTAAATCAAACTTGTAAATAAACTTAACTATACTTGAATTAAAATTTCAAAAAGCCAAAAAGAACTAACTCATTCAAACCATTTTTAGGCCTTTGTGCCTTTCAAACTTAATTTTTGTTAAAAAACAATGCATCCATTTTGAAATTTGTATCACGAACTACGAGGTTTTGATCCCTCATTTTTATGTTGGTACGTAGGCACAAGACCGAAGGTCTTGTCAAACACAAAAATATAATTAATGAATTCTTTTCTCATCCCCCCATTCTATTTGTTTGTAAACATCATTTTGTACAAAATACACATGCACACAAAAAGGGCTCCCTAGGAGTACCTAGGACACTTTGGGTGCTAACACATTCCCTCTGTGTAACCAAACCCCTTACCTGTGATCTCTGACTCTTTATTAGTTTTGATTTGAAAACTTCTTCCTTTTGGGTTTTGTTCATACTTTTTCCCTTTTCCCTTGGAAACAATAAAAGCGCGGTGGCGACTCTTGTTATTTGATCTCTAGCTTGTCAATAGCTTGATGATCATGAATTTCCCGTTACACACGTAAAATGTGAGGTTTGAAAAATCTATCGCAATTTTTTTAAAATCTTATTACATTAAAATTTAGCCCACAGGTAATTTTTATGTTGCAAGATTTATTTTATGGTATGTTTATATTGATAATACATACAATTTGGATAATATTTATGCCTCAAATTTTGACATCAATTTTGTTTATCTTTTTAGCTTCTTAACCTGCTAATTTTTCTGATATCCGATGTGATATTCCCGAGCTCAGAGGAGATAACTATAAGGTGTAGAAGGAAAGAATTCTCCTCCATATAGGATGGATGTACATAGATTATGCTATTAGGAAAGACGAACCACCTGCAATTACAGATGAAAGTACTCCAGCTGCAATCGCACTATATGAGCGGTGAGAGAGATCCAACCGGCTCAGTGTGATGTTCATTAAGACTAAGGTCACAGGTGGAATATGTGGTTCTGTCGATCAACATGAGAATGTCTGTGATTTGCTGAAAGTCATTGACGATTAGTTCGTCACTTCTAAAAAGGCTTTGGCAAGCACATTAATTATAAAATTTTCCTCCTACCGACTCACCAGTGTGAAAGGTGTGCGTGAGCACATAATGAAAATGCGTGACATTTCAGCCCAACTTAAGAAACTTGAGGTTGATATGTCTGACTCCTTCCTGGTGCACTATATTCTGAACTCTCTTCCATCTGAGTATGGGCCTTTCAAGATCTCCTACAATACACATAAAGACAAATGGTCAATCAATGAATTAATGATCATGTGTGTTCAGGAAGAAGAAAGGCTTGTAATGGAACAGAGTGAGAGTGCATTGCTGACAAGCACTCGCGGGAAGAACAAAGCTTTCAAAACTGACAAGTCACAAGCCAATCAGAAAGGGAAATTCAAAATACCACCGCAAGGTGATATCAAGAAAGAAGCAAAGTGTTACTTCTGTAAAAAGGGAGGACACGTGAAGAAGGAATGCCCTGGATTCAAATAATGGCTCGAGAAGAAAGGTAATTTATTCTCATTTGTTTGTTATGAATCTAATATGACTGATGTTAATATTAACACCTGGTGGATTGATTCTGGATCAACAATCCATATAACAAATTCCTTACAGGGTATGCAAAACCTAAGGAAGCCAGTGGGAAGTGAGCGGACTGTCCTATCAGGAAGCAGGATGGGCTCACATGTGGAAGCTATTGGCACTTTCAATTTAATTTTGAATAATGGTTTTGTTTTGAAATTAGAAAGGACCTTTTATGTACCAAGTTTATCACGAAACTTGATTTCAGTTTCTAGACTTGTACCTTTTGGATATTCCTTTAATTTTAAAGACACTTTATTTGAATTATTTTATAATTCAGAATATGTTAGGAATGGTATATTGTCTGATGGTCTTTATCGTATTAATTTACAAATCGAATCCATTTATAGTTCAATGCATGTTTGAACTGGCACTAAGCGGTGTAATATTAATGAGAATTCTTCTATGTTATGGCATCGGAGATTATGACATATCTCCATAGAGAGAATTAAAAGGTTAGTAAAAGATGGGTTACTTAATACTCTAGATTTTGCTGACTTTGAAACTTGTGTTGACTGCACTAAGGGAAAGCAGACCAACATGTCTAAGAAAGGTGCCAATAAAAGTTTAAGTATATTAGAAATAATTCATACAAACATATGTTGTCCTGAAATGGATGCACATGGTCAGAAATATTTCATCACTTTCATAGATGATTACTCACGATATATGAATATTTATTTGCTTAACAATAAATATGAAGCATTTGATGCCTTCAAAGTCTTTAAGGCTGAAGTTGAGAACCAGTGTGGAAAACAAATAAAGATAGTGAGATCAGATCGGGGTGGTGAATACTATGGTAGATACACTGAGAATGGACAAGCACCTGATCCATTTGCTAAGTTTCTTAAAGATCATGGTATTGTTGCCCAATACACCATGTCCGGTTCTCCGAACCAAAATGGTGTTGCAGAAAGAAGAAACCGAACATTATTGAACATGGTGCGGAGTATGCTTAGAAACTCTAATCTTCCTAAATCATTATGGAATGAAGCACTAAAGACGGTTGTGTACATTCTAAACTGGGTTCCATCCAAGTCTGTCCCAAAGACACCATTTGAGTTATTTAAAGGATGGAAGCTGAGTTTACGACATATGCGCGTTTGGGGATGTCCGTCTGAGGTGAGGATTTATAACCCACAAGAAAAGAAACTAGATCCGAGGACCATTAGTGGGTATTTCATTGGATATTCTGAAAGTTTTAAAGGTTATAGATTTTACTGTCCATCTCATACAACTAGGATTGTGGAGTCAAGAAATGCAAAGTGTCTTGAAAATCATTTGACTAGTGGGAGCGATCAAATCAAAAATTCAATTTTTGTGCATGATCATATAGAGTATGAACCTTCCACTTCAAGTAATAGATTGGTTACTATTTACAACACCCCTCAAGTTCAAATGGATGTTGATCAACCAATCATCGAGACTCCACAAGCTACTGACGATCCAGTCAATCAAGTTGGTCATCAAGATGATGAACAATCAGTTGAACAACAAGATCCACAAGAAAGTGTTGATCAAACATTAAGAAGATCTACTAGGACAAGAAAATCAGTTATTCCTAATGATTACATTGTGTATCTACAAGAATCTGACTATAATGTTGGAGCTGAGAATGATCCTGAGAGCTTTAGACAAGCCATGAGTTACAAAGAGTCAAAATTGTGGTATGATGCCATGAATGATGAAATGAATTCCATGAAAAACAACGGCGTATGGGATCTTGTAGAGTTACCTAATGGGGCAAAGGCCATTGGTTGTAAACGGGTCTTTAAAACCAAGAAAGATTCATTAGGCAACATTGAGAGATACAAGGCCAGACTCGTTGCTAAGGGATTTACTCAAAAGGAGGGAATCAATTACACTGATACTTTTTCTCCTGTATCTAAGAAAGATTCTCTTCGTGTCATCTTGGCATTAGTTGCACATTTTGACCTTGAGTTGCATCAAATGGATGTGAAAACAACCTTTCTTAATGGTAATTTAGAGGAGGAGGTTTATATGAAACAACCTGAAGGTTTCTCTTCTAATAGTGGTGAGCATTTGGTTTGCAAGCTTAAGAGATCCATATATGGTTTAAAACAAGCCTCTCGTCAATGGTATCTTAAATTCCACGAAACGATATCTTCATTTGGGTTTATTCAAAACCCCATGGATCAATGTATATACCAGAAGGTCAGTGGGAGTAAAATTCGTTTTCTCATTTTGTATGTGGATGACATACTACTTTCAACCAATGATAAATGTTTTCTACATGAGGTGAAACAATTCCTCTCTAAAAACTTTGATATGAAGGATATGGGTGAGGCATCTTATGTCATTAGCATTAAGATCCACAGAGATAGACTTCAAGGAATTTTGGGTCTATCACAAGAAACCTACATCAATAAAGTTTTAGAGAGATTTAGAATGAAAGATTGTTCACCAGGTGTTGCACCAATTGTCAAGGGCGATAGATTTAATTTGAATAAATGCCCTAAGAATGATTTTGAACGGGAACAAATGAAGAACATTCCATATGCTTCTGTTGTTGGAAGTCTTATGTATGCTCAAGTATGCACAAGGCCTGACATTGCATTTGCTGTTGGAATCTTAGGAAGATATCAGAGTAATCCAGGTATGGATCACTAGAAAGCTGCAAAGAAGGTGTTGAGATATCTTAAAGGAACAAAAGATTACATGCTAATGTATAGGCAAACAGACAATCTTGATGTGATCGGCTATTCAGACTCCAACTTTATTGGTTGTGTTGATTCTCGTAAATCAACATCAGGATATATTTTTTTGATGGATAATGGAGGTATATCATGGAGAAGTACTAAGCAAACCTTGGTTGCTACTTCTACTATGGAAGCCAAGTTTGTCTCCTGTTTTGAGGCTACTTCTCATGGTGAATGGCTTAAGAGTTTTATTTCTGGGCTTAGAATCATGGATTCTATTTCTAAACCTTTGAAGATTTTTTGCGATAATTCAACAGTTGTCTTTATGGCTAAGAACAATAAAAGTGGAACTCGAAGCAAACACATCGACATAAAGTATTTAGCCATTAGAGAAAGAGTTAAAGACAAAATAGTAGTTATTAATCACATTAGTACTGATTTAATGATCGCTGATCCTTTGACTAAAGGACATGCCACCAATACAATTTAAGGATCATGTAGAGAACATGAGACTTGGGTCCTCCTTATGATTGTATACATACAGTTTATTAATAAAACTCTTATATTGTGATGTTTTCTCCTTTTCATGCGCACATCAGTTTGAGAAAATATGTTACATCTGGACCAAGAGTAAACATTGGTTTATTCATCAAATTAGTTACCACATTACAGATATATACTTGAAAATAGACATGTTGTAATACATAGATGTGACTACTCGCTTTAAGAGGGACTATCTCTATGTTTCACATATTTATTTCTTGAGTAAGTTTTTCATGACTCATTTATGCTAATAATCAGTTCTATGGACCAAGTGAAAGAATGTAACGGTTTCTTATTTTTATTATTATAATTATTAATAATAAAAAACCAATTTTAATGTGGTCCATAGTTTTGGGATTTTGGTTCTGAAAAGGGTATTATTTATTTTGGTTTTAATGTAAATTGATATGACCATTTAATTGGGTGGTAATGAGTTTTAATGGCTTTAAATTCTTGATGGTAGAAACAAGCTTATAAATAGTCTTTGGTCCCTAAAGCTTTCTCTCATCACAAAAGAAATACACCATCTATATTGAGAGAGCAAAGCTTGGAGAATCAAAGACAGTGCACTCATAACACTGCAACAATGACTGGAGGTAAAACCTCTAATTCTATTTCCGCATATTGTTTTATTTATCTTGTTGTTCTTTTGTTATCAGGAACATATGATCAATATATATATTATTCTAACACATTATTCCACAACCGAGATTTTCATGTTGCAACAGGAGACTTCAGTTCTGCAACTGGAGCTTGATCCTTCAACCTGAGATGCTTCGTTCTTCAACCTAAAGATCATATATCCTGTATTGGTGAATTCGGCATTACATGACCTACCGTAACGATTCAGCACGGGATCAACAATGAACAAAGCAACATTAACAGAAAGTTCGAGAAGAAGAAGGAATGATCGAAACTGAGAAGGAGTAATAGTTGTTACCTATTAATAACTTCGTTACGATGAGTTTCTTCCGCCTCTTGCTCATATTACCAGGTCCAAATTCTTGAACGTGACCCACACGTTTGATGATTGATTCGAGTCGACTTGAAGAAGACAAATCTTCCAGGTGATTGGAGAATTTGTTGCTTTGGTTTTTCTTCATGGTTTTCGCGTTCAGAGCGGAGGAAGCGTGTGAAAATGGCTGAGGGATTGTACATGTTTGTTGGGTTGGAGTTTTGAGTGTATATACATGGGTCGGGTTTACCATTTGGTCACTCATGCTTGGGTATGAGGCCCAAGCTTGCTATTCATACCCGCGAGTCATCATTCCACACCCCTGAGCCCGTTTGAGGTTGCATTGGGCTCAGACTTGGGACCCAGTCAGTCAGATTTAGGTTTTTACTAATTAATGCATTCTTGTCTCTTTTTCTTTTAATAATTATGACTATAATTAGAATTAGAATTAAGACTAATTGTTGGTCGATTATATTCCCGATTAAATTAATTAGAAGTGTAGGCCTAATTATAACTCTAGAATTACATAGTTTTAAGAATTTAGTTAAGTCATAAATCTTGATTAGGATAATTAATCCTTTAATCTTAATAATAAATATTTTATTATTTGGTTAACTAGGATTAGCCTAATTAGATTAATTAGAAATAACTAGAATGAGATGATTTTCTAGATTTTTAGAATAATTAGATTTGTTTAGGTTTTAATTGTTTTTATTGATTTTCATGATTAGGAAATTAGTTCAATAGCAATATTGCATGTGAAATGACCATTTTGTCCTTAAGGCTTGTAATTCTGATTTTTAATACATGATCCCTTAGCTTAGAGATTTAATTAGAATTGTCTAATTATATTTATCAACATGTTTGCCTATATCTTCAGTTTCTTTGTAACTTTGCCGCTTTGAGTTTTCTCTAGAGACCTAGAGATTTGATGTCGAGGATGCAAACAAACAACGAGTTTTTATTTTGCTATGGAGTTGGAACGTCTGTGCCATGTCTTTCTCCTATCCAGGATGGCATGCCAATGAACAATAAGGGCAACAAAATTAGGGAGGAATATGGCAAATGCAATGCTCTTTCTTTCAAAATCAAACGAATGAGTTATATGTCTTTAGTGTCGGTTGCTAGCTGGTGATCTTGAGGCCTCGCTCTATGGCACACTTGTGCCAACAGGGACAAGCTCTAATGTGGAGGGTTAATTGTCATTTGAGGATTCTTCTTCTACAATGTTGTCTCTTGGTAGAGCATATTCACTATGGCAAAAATGACTTTTAACAGCGCATCTTAGACAACGCTTTTAAAAGAAAGCGCTGTCTAAGGTTAAAATTAAAATAAAGCGCTGAAAATGTTCCAAGAAAATACTAAAAGCGCTGTCTAAGGGGGGGTTTAGAAAGCGCTTTTGGAAAGCGCTGTCTAAGGCCCCCCTTAGGAAGCGCTTTCCACAAAAGCGCTGTCTAAGGTCTAATTAAAATAAAATTTTTTGCATTTTCGTTCTCAGTACGTATTTTTGTTTTCCCTCTTCTTCACTCACCTCTCAGACACCCAAAACACGTTTTTTCCTTCAACGTTCGAAAACCCTATTTTTTCCTCCGCCGTCACCCAAACAAGCGACCGCCGCCGTTTCCGCCACCGTTTCCGCCACCGCACGCACTCCTCATCTCAACAATCTCAACAATCTCAACAATCTCAACCCTATTTCAACGTTCGAACTGGTATGTTTCAACATACTTCTTTTTCTTTTTTATTGTTTTTCCTGTGTTTGTGTGTTTTTTCTGAGCATATATATAAAGTTAAGAGTGGATTTTGGGAATGAGGGAATTTGTGTATAAGGTTAAGAGTGATGATGGGAATGAGGGAATTTTTCTGAGCATATATATAAGTATGTTTCAAGATACTTCTTTTTCTTTTTTTCACAGCAGTGATGATGTGGATTACAAATACATAAGGTTAAGAGTGGAATTTGGGAATGAGGGAATTTGTGTATGTATGTATATTGAACATATAAAATGCAATGTTAATGATAGTTGGTGATTTGGGAATGAGGGAATTTGTGTATGTATGTATATTGAGTTGTGTATGTATATGTGTATGCAATTTGATTTTCTTTATACTTGCTTGGTATGCATGATGAATTTTGAAATGCATTGCATGTTGGGGCTGTCATGACTAGGCTTGGATTTAGATGTTTAATATTGTTCAAACTTCATGTTTCCTTAGTGATTATACTTGAAGATTGAATAGGTAGTTTTTTTTCTTTTTAACTGTGAAAGTGTTATTCATCTCACTTTCATTCTAAAGGAACAAGATTTCTCCCATAAAATGATTGAACGAACTCTAATATAGTTATAGGTATAGTTATAGGTATATTGTAATAGAAAAAGTTTGATTCTTGTAATATAAAAAATGAAAGTGATGAGGTAATTAAAGTTGGTATATTGGCGTATCGGATACGTTATTGAAGTTTATATTAACATTGGTTATGTATAGGTTTTTGAAGTTTAAAATGAATTAAAGCTTATAATTGTTAGGATATTCAAAGATACTACCTTAGCTTATAATTGTATGGATTAATTGTTTACTTTAATAAGTAGGAAAACCATGGATAAAACATGGATCTGTGCCGATCGAATGACCAAAGAGTACGAGAGTGGGGTTTTGGAATTCGTTAAGTATGCTGTTCAACACGCTGAAAACCCCAGACGAATGCATTGTCCTTGCTTGCGTTGTTGTTATATTGGTAAGGTTGACGCACATGGATTGAAATCGCATTTGCTGAGGCATGGAATTGATCAAAGTTATCAGTGCTGGATATTTCATGGTGAGAAAATTAACGAGAATGTTGAATCGAGTGGAAAAAGTAGTACGACCTATGCTTCATACGACAAAGACATGGAAACATACGATTGTGATCGAGTTGAAGAGATTGTAGAAGCACTGGAAGAAGATCTTCATGATTGTCCTGAAATGTTTGAGAGGATGGTAAGCGATGCAGAGAAACCGTTGTACAACGGTTGCACTAAATTCTCAAGACTTTTTGCGGTATTAAAGTTGTACAACTTAAAGGCGGGCAATGGATGGTCGGATAAAAGTTTCACAGAGTTGTTGGCCCTTATGAGAGAAATGCTACCGGATGATAATGTTCTTCCTAATCGAACCTATGAGGCAAAAAAAATGTTGTGCTCTATTGGCATGAGCTATGATAAGATACATGCTTGTCCTAACGATTGCATTTTGTTTCGTAACGAATATGCAATGTTAACTGAGTGCCCTAAATGCGGTTTGTCTCGATATAAGAAAAGATTATCTCCCGCAAAAGTCTTATGGTATTTTCCGATAATTCCGAGATTTAGGCGCATGTTTCGTAGTGAAACCGATGCAAGACATCTTACTTGGCATGCAGATGAAAGAATTATTGATGGAATGTATCGGCATCCGGCTGATTCACCACAGTGGTCGAAGATTGATAATGATTATCCTGAGTTTGGATCAGAAGCAAGAAACCTTCGATTGGCATTATCTACTGATGGAATGAACCCACATGGTCTTCAAAGTATCTCACATACCACATGGCCTGTGATTCTTATGATTTATAACCTACCTCCGTGGCTATGTATGAAGCGTAAGTACATGATGTTATCTATGTTAATCTCTGGGCCTAAACAACCAGGGAATGACATAGACGTATACTTGACACCTCTGATCGAAGATTTAAAGATTTTGTGGGAGAACGGTGTGGAGGTTTATGATGGATATAGGAAAGAAAGTTTCAATTTGAGGGCGATGTTGTTTGGCACAATTAATGATTTTCCAGCATACGGGAATCTATCTGGGTATAGCATTAAAGGTCAACGTGCGTGTCCTGTTTGTGAAGACGGAACCGATACGATTCGATTGGAACTTTGCCAGAAGAATGTGTTTCTCGGTCATCGTAGATTCTTACATTCTAAACATCACTACCGTGGGTGGAGAAAAGCATTCAATGGAGACACCGAACATCGTAGAGCTCCACCCGCATTGTCAGGTGAACAAGTTTTTGAAAAGGTGAAAGATGTGCGTACTGAGTTTGGCAAGCCTTTTGCACATAAGATTGTGAAAGGTGGGTGGAAGAAAAGGTCGATATTTTTTGAATTGCCATATTGGAAGTCTTTGTACGTGAGACATTTTCTCGATGTTATGCATATTGAAAAAAACGTATTTGAAAGTGTTATCGGTACATTACTCAATATAAAAGGCAAGTCTAAGGATGGCCTTAAAGCAAGGGAGGACATGTTAAAAATGGGAATGAGAACTGAATTAGCACCCGTGAAGAAAGGAAGACGAACATATCTACCACCTGCTGCTTTTACTTTATCTAGAAAGGAGAAAAAATTTTTGTGTAAGTCTCTGAGTGAAGTTAAGGTTCCAGAAGGATACTCATCTGATATCAGAAGACTTGTTTCTATGAAAGACCTCAAGTTGAAGAATTTGAAGACACATGATTGCCATGTTATAATGGAACATTTTCTACCGATAGGTATACGTTCTATTTTGCCTGAAAAAGTAAGAAGTGCCATAACTAAATTGTGTTTTTTCTTTAGGTCAATTTGTAGTAAGGTGATCGATCCCGAGATCTTACCAACACTACAAAAAGAGATTGTAATTACCTTGTGTGAGCTTGAAATGTATTTTCCTCCGTCTTTTTTTGACATAATGGTTCATTTAGTTGTTCATCTTGTGAAAGAGACACAGTTGTGTGGACCAGCTTATATGAGATGGATGTACCCTGCTGAACGGTATATGAAAATATTAAAAGGGTACGTGAAATCCCGAAGTCGACCAGAGGGTTGTATTGTTGAACGATACATTGTTGAAGAAGCTGTTGAGTTTTGTACTGAATATTTGTCTAACGTTCAATCGATTGGACTCCCCAGAGCTCAGATTTTCGACAAAATGGAAGGTAAAAAATTAATTGGGAATAAAATTGTGACAATATCAAGGGATGAACGGGATCAAGTTCATTTGTATGTTCTGCACAATAATAATGAGGTTGAGCCATATGTTGAAATGCACAAGGATGTACTCCGAAGGTTAAATCCGAACAGAAATGAAAATTGGATAGTTATAGAGCACAATCAAAGTTTCATACAATGGTTGAAGGATCATATTTATTTGAAGCGCTCTTCAGATCCTTCTTCGGTAACAGAAAGGTTGAGATGTTTGGCGTATGGTCCAAGTTTGCATGTGTTTTCTCATAGCGCATATTCAATTAATGGATACACATTTTATACCAAAGAACAAGATGATAAGAGTACTATGCAAAATAGTGGTGTCACCGTGCTAGCTGAAGCAATGCATATATCAAGTATGAAGGACTTAAACCCCAAATATGCAAATTTGTCATATTTTGGAGTTATTGAGCATATTTGGGTGTTTGATTACGAGAAGTTTCAGATTCCCATCTTTGGTTGCAAGTGGGTGAATAGTAGTGGCATACGAATGGATAAGTCTGGATTTTTGCAAGTTGATTTTACTAGGGTGGGGTACAAAGATGAACCTTTTATTCTAGCATCTCAAGCTAAACAAGTGTTCTATGTGAATGACCCGAAGAGTACAAAATGGTCTATAGTGCTTTTCTCTAACAAAGTGACTGATGATAGCGGTGTCGATCAATGTGATATTGATGTTGAGAATGAGTCATGCATTAGACGGAATGAGTTGAATAGAAATGATGAAGTTGAGGATCTTATACCGGATGAGTCATATATAAGAAACGATCATAATGAGGGAATTTGGATCAATTCATCCGTACGCATTGCTAAGAAACAAGTGATTAATATTCCAACAAAGAAAAGAAAGAGATGTTAGTGACTTAGGTAAATTATCCATGGTTTCTTTATGTTTTTTTCATTTGTTTTGATTATAAGTTATATGTGGTAATGCATGATTTCATTATATTTTTGTATTCAATTGCTTTGATTATAAGTTATATCTGATAATGCATGATTTCTTTATTTTTTTGTTTTCAATTGTTTTGATTATAAGTTATATTTGATATTTGATGGTTTCCTTGGTTTATTACAGGTTAGACATGGCTGATGACCAACATGAGGAAGTTAGTAAAGTATCCGCGGAAGAAGAAATCCGAAGAGGCATCACAGTAATGCGAAGGGTGGTCCAAGGAAGATCTCGAGGCATCATACTAGATGTCTCTTGGAACAACCAGGGACAACTTATAGAACCTAATGGGCATACCTTAACTAGTTTCATCGGTGCACTAGTAAGGAATGAAATTCCCATTACATGTGATGATTGGAGAAATAAAGAGTTGAAAGAGTCCAAAGAAAAAATTTGGAGTGAGATAAAGGTACAATCATTTGGCCCTTAATTATACGGTATCAATTATGTTTTTTTCAATTACCGATACTAACTATCAATCTGTATGTTTTTCTTAGCGATGTTTTAACATCGAAGAAGAAAGAAGAGGGTTTTGCATGAAATTGGCCGGAAAGCTTCTTAGAGGGTTTCAGACATTTTTATCATCCAAGTTCCTTAAGGATGCGGATGGTAATTTTGTGGATGCGGAGCTTCCTAGAAAATATGAAAGTTTGATATCGGCTGAAGAATGGGAAGCTTTCAAATCCAAGAGACAAGACCCGACTTTTCAAAGAATAAGTGCTACGAATCGGGAAAGAGCATCAAGTCCCGCATATCCGTACCGAAAAGGACGTGTCGAATATGGACGCTTAGAACAATCCATGGTAAGTATTTATAAATTGCGAAAACAAATTTGTTCATCATATATTAGTTTTATCTGATCAAATTGTATGACTTAATGTGTAGCTGCAGAAGGAGGAAAGTTCAGAAACATCTCTTCCTGCACATGTTTTGTGGAAGGAAGCCCGTGTGGGCAAATCTGGAGTTCCACAAGAAGAAGTTTTAAACGTATACCAGAAATGTGTAAGTATAATATTTTTCATTAATTGAATAACATTTTTATACACATATTTGACAAGTATACGGTATTCATCTGATTTTTCAGGAGGAGCTATCTCAGTCTCTATCTCCCGATGATACTAAGAGCATACTTAGTCGGGCATTAGATGTCCCTGAGTATTCTGGTCGGGTGAGGGGTAAGGGATTTGGAGTCACTCCGACCTCCCTCAGTGTTAGAAAAGGAAAGGCTCCTAGTAATCGGGAGCTTCATGCAAGATTGGAAGCCATGCAAGCTGAGCTTGATGCATTGAGGAGAGAAAGAGAGGCTAGCGCCTCAACGGTATACAGAGATGCTTCGGACAAAAACAGTATCAACTGTACCTTTCAGCCGAACATTCCAGAGGTAATTACATATAATTGTCTTAAATTGAACTATTTGCTTAAATTATGTATTTGACATATATACACATTAACGATTTCTTGTTATTATTGGTTTTAGGGCATTTCCCATTGTCAGCTGTATTTGTCGTCACCACACTATCGGATGGTTGGCAAGGGAAAAGTGCATAACGTTAGCGGAGTATTACTCCACACTAGAGAGCTCCCTGCTGGATGTTTGAAGGTATCAGTTGATATTGCAGTTGACCCGAATGCATTATTACCATATCCTAGCGATGATTCGGATGCAACAACGGTGCACGAAGCAGTAGGTTCGTTTGTTGCATGGCCGACAAACCTCATATGCGTAGGATATGAGGTATGCTTAAAACTTATGTTAACTTTAATGTGTATATTCAAAGTTTAAAATTTATGCTTAAAATTTTACTTACATATTTTCCTTGATTATGTTAAATAGACTCCCACAAAATCCAAATCAAGAAAAGAGGTAATATACAATTATATGACATATATTCATGGAAGTTGTTACATTCTTAATTTGATCTAACTATTTATATGACATGTAGGTTCAAGAAAATGAGGTTAGCAATGCCTCCGCACAACAAATAAAGGAGGTTAGGAACGCCTCCGCACGGGTAAAAAGTTCTGGTGCTAAGAAGACCGTAGCTAGGAAAAAACCTACCACCAAGTATAGGTCGTGCCTCAGGACATTTCTAGAGATGACCGATATACCGACCGGAGGTGTTCGGACTATACATATGGAGGAAGGGATTTTCGGCTTTGATTACGACCAAATGATTGGTAATGAAGACTTCATGCAAGTTTTTGGTCATGAAGAAATCGGCGTCAACATTGTCAATACATATATTAGGTAAATCTGGTCTACTTTGTTTTATTAATTAAACAACTTATGTTAATGATGTTTACTTTATGTTAATCCGGTTTACTTTATGTTTCAAAAGAGGTGTTAATGATGTTTTTATATTAGGTTTTTGTATGACAAATTGATGCGCCCCAATGATTTGGACGAGTCATTCGGATTCTTAGCACCCGCGAGCGTCAACTTAGGTTTAATCTTAAGTAGACCGCATACCGTGACGGAGTATGTTCTTCGGATCCTCATGGAGAATAAAGATGCGGAGAAGTTGTTTTTTATACCGTTTAATACCGGGTTAGCATTTCATTCTAAATTCATCTATTATAATTATTTTCCAAGTTACCATCTAACATTTGCCTAATCATTACAGTGGACATTGGTTGTTGCTCGCAATCAATCCTATCCGAGAAATTGTGTATTATCTTGACTCGTTAGGAAATGATTGGACAACATACCCGGATATGAAGGACCTAATTGACACGTAAGTGAGAATGTTCAAAATTTTTCTTAGTTTATGTGAATTGTTCTAATTGCTTCATTTTTATTTTATTAGCGTCCTACAAGCTTTTCGGGCCCAACGAGATATCCAAACCTCAAGGAGGAGCGCCAACCGCATTACATGGATTAAAGTGGCGGTATATTTTTAATTACCATATTTTTTATTATATTAGTGATGACACTTGATAAAACTTAGGATTTATAATCCATATTTTTTTTTCATGTAGTGTCCTCAACAACGTAATCAAATAGATTGCGGGTATTTCGTGTTGAGGTTTATGCGGGATACTCTTGCTTTGGGCCGATTAGTGATTCCCACCGATGTATGTATTTCTAACCTATGAGTTATTTTTATATTTACACATATCTCATATAATTAAATAGTTGGAATTAATTCAAAATATGTTATATTATTATGTAGTACTTTGAGGAATTCAAGTGTGCATTTTATACAAAGGATCAAGTGGACGAAATCAAAGAGGAGTGGTGTCAATTCATGATAGAGCTCAAAGTTTTTTCATAAATTTGTGTAATTAATGTGTACATTTGTAGTATATGTAATGACTTGTAAATGTGTACATAAATTTGTATATATTTTGATACTAATTGTCATATTTGTAAATGTGTACAAAATTGGTTTGAATTGGTATATATATATTTGTTAGCCAAAAATTGGTAGAAAAAAGGCCAAAATGGCATGTATAAAATGTGATAACTGTCTGTCAAAATCTGGTTGAAAACAGGTAGAAATTCTGGTTTATAAACCTGGAAAAAATGGGATTTAAAACAAAAGCTACAAAAATTTTCGTATACATTAGACAGCGCTTCTGTAAAAAGCGCTGTCTAAGGGGGGGGGCTTAGACAGCGCTTTTTGAAAAGCGCTGTCTAAGCCCCCCCCCCCCCCCTTAGACAGCGCTTTTGCCTTAAGCGCTGTCTAAGGTATACCTAAAAAAATTAAAATTGGGGGGGCTTAGACAGCGCTTTTTGAAAAGCGCTGTCTAAGCCCCCCCCCCCCCTTAGACAGCGCTTTGGCCAAAAGCGCTGTCTAAAGTATACCTAAAAAAATTAAAATAGGAGGGTCTTAGAAAGCGCTTTTGGCCAAAGCGCTGTCTAAGGGGGGGGCTTAGACAGCGCTTTTAAGATTTAAAAAAGCGCTGTCTAAACCTTTAGCAGCGGAGGTTTAGACAGCGCTTTAAAGCGCTGTCTAAGGCCAAAAAAAGCGCTGTCTAAGGTCTTGTTTGGCATAGTGATTGAAGATTCTCTTCAATCCTGAGTATCCCATTATCCAAGAATTGTGAGTTTTGTTGGCGTACTAGGTTGTAGACACTGCTCATCAAGTCTGTGTCTCTTTGTACTCTAAGATTAGTTCACAATAGTTGAAGGCTTGAGAGCATTTCTTGTTCAGATATAACAAGTTGTGAAGGAGGTCGATGTGATGGTTTGCCATGCCAAAGTTGTTTTATAGAGACCGAGAGAGTTTGGAACTTTTCTTGACCAACTCTTAAACGATGATTGATGTTTTGGAGAGAATAATCGTATGTTTTTTTTTATCAAAGTGAATATCTACCTAATCCATGCACCTTTCTACTTAAAGTTCACTCTTAAACCTTTTACCACGAACTTTACGGATGACTACGATCATTGATATTAATGTTTTTAGGCGTCAATTAATGCTTTTAGGTGTCATCTTGTTTTATATAAAAAGAAAGTTTATCTTGTTTATTACAAAATAACTCATTAGGCAATGTGTGGATCAAGCATCGCAGGAAATGGAGATTTAGATTGCATAATGATGCATGCAATTTCATGGAAGGGAGTTAAATTATTACTATTATGAAACTATATTTGCAACCCGATCTATTTTTGGAATTTGAATCAATTGAGTTTTTTTTTTCACACAAATCAATGAAGTTTTAAAATTTGTCCTCTTTCGCCTTTTTTTTTTCTGACTCAGATCATATCAACTTCAGAAGCCAAATCCCATAACTTTGAACACAAAGCGAATGCAACAACCAGACTTTTCAACGCATGGCTCAATTATTTACCAACATTTTATTTAACACTTCCTTTGGCTTTTAAAAAAAGAGATTTTATTTATAAAAAAAAATCATGGAAAAATATAGTTGGTTGATTGTATAGATAAGTAACAAAAAGAGATATTTTTGAAAAGCAGTGGGACCCACCCATTTACTTTTTTGTATTGATTATTCACATGTTGCTTTCTTTGGAATTCAATTTCCTAGCTCTATTCGTTAATTAATTAATCACTGCGTGTTCTACTTATGCACCACCCACCCAAGTTGCGTATGCCAAGATAATTAAATTACTCTATCCTATAACTAAAAAAAATGATTAATTAAATTAAACAATTGATTAATTAATTAATGTATACTATAAATATAAACTCCTAGTTTTCATTCAATCCACGACTCCATTGATCAAAATGGCTCCAACAATTCTGCCCCTGGCAACTTTATTTTTAGCTTTCTCCGCTTCATTTCTCCGGGTATCTTTTTCTCCCTCAGATTAATTTCCACTTGCGATAATCACTTTTTTTTAAAGCTTTTTCTTCCGGATCTTTTTGTTGTTAAACTGTTTAGTTTTGAAATTACAAAAACGTCGTTGACAGATCGGAGAAGCGGAAGCAGATCGACTCACTGCACACAAGCTTAATTCTCATATTCTTCAGGTTAATTAATGATTACGCTAATTTATTTGCTATTATGAATATTTGAAGTTTGAATGTTATCTATGTGATTGAATCGATGAATCTTGTTAACGTGATCGATCATGATGCAGGAGTCAATCGCTAAAGAGGTTAACGAAAACCCAGGGGCAGGATGGAAGGCTGCTATTAATCCTCGCTTCTCCAATTCTACGGTTTGACTTCAACTTTCTCCAATTTTAGTCTCTGATGTAGATAATTTTGTTTTAAATTCTTTATTTTTGTTTTAATCCACCGATAATATGTTAATATTGGTTTAGTCTCCACGGAGACTGTGCAAAATTCTTTTTTTAATTCATTATATATATATAATATATATATATATATATATTATATATATATATATATATATATATATATATATATTCATTAAATCTAAAAAATCAGCTCAAGTTAAGTATATATTAATTTTTAAAAAAGTTCATGAAAACAAAAAATAATAAAGATCAAACCTAGTATAAAAATGACTTAATTACAGTTTATTCCCAAATTATTCTCTATTTTAAATTAAAATTTAAACAATACTTTTGTATTTAAAATTAATCATTGTTTCTATTTTTTAAATGATAATTTTTTTTGTAAAACATGATAAATCATCGAATATAAACCCATGGTAGAACTTTATGCATAAAAATATTAGTTAAAACACAAACATTTCATCAATTTCTATAAAAAATGTGAGAGGAGAGCCAAAACTGTTTAAATTTGAGGACTAATTTTGTGAATCAATTAAAATTGGGAGACCAAAACTATAGTTTAGCCTATTAAAAAAACCAAAACAAAAAAAAAAGGTTTTAGTTTTAGGATTATTTGAATTGACTTATTTAAATTTATTCAATAGATAAAGCTTATACAAACAACTTACACATTGTTTATAAGTTGTTGTTTCCGTTTATTTTCATGAGCTCTTAAAGATAGTGTATGAAAATAAATTATAGGGGGTAAAAACAATTTGACTTTATTTTATATTTGTTACAGAAATGATTTATGAGAAACGATTAAGACTTAAAAATCAAATACAAAACTTAATAGGAAAAAAGATTAATATTTAAGTCTTCATTTTGTTTTTTTAGCTTACTATATTTAATTAAGTTTTCACTAAATTATAGTACTTTAGAGTGCATTTCATTTGCACATACTTAGTTGCATGACATGTATGTTTTGACTATGAAAGGTACTGTGTTTGATGCACAGGTTGGACAATTTAAGCGCCTTCTTGGAGTCAAACAAACGCCTAGGAATGAACTCAGTAGTATACCTGTCGTAACTCATCCAAAATCATTAAACTTGCCAAAGGAATTTGATGCAAGGACAGCTTGGCCTCAATGTAGCACTATTGGAAGAATTCTAGGTAACCTACTTGCTCCTTCTCCTTACTTTTTAAAGTATTAATTATATAATGCGTTTTCGCAGTAGGTGCTGACTCTTCTTTTTCATTATTGATAATAACATTGATTGCCGAACCAATTTCCTCACTAAAGATCAGGTAATTCTCTAATTATTTCTTCATTTTAGCGACTTTTTGTATGTTTAGGGTTCAATGTGGTTCTTTGACCATTAAGTTCTTATCTGATCCTTGTGTTGATTATGATTCAGGGTCACTGTGGTTCTTGTTGGGCATTTGGCGCTGTTGAATCATTATCAGACCGTTTTTGCATTCATTTTGGCGTGGTAAGTAAACTTCTTGCTTTAGTAAGTAGGGAACTTTTTCTTACAAAAATATGTTAGGATTGACTTATTTGAACTTATCTACTAACATAAGCACTTGTGAAACTGTTTGAGAGAATTTATGAAAATAATTTATGACATGTCCACTAGTTCTCCATGATAGCTTATGAAAAAAACTTAAAGATTATATGAAAACAATTTCATTTCTTTTGTTATAGAAATTACTTATGTGTGTAATTATGTGTAATTGTGAATATTTACCCAAAATTTCTAGACCTATCTCCCTATGCACACACACCTACTCGAGGGACTTGACCTATAGAAAAAACTATATGTTCAATTGCAGGATGTGCCCCTTTCTGTTAATGACCTTCTTGCATGTTGTGGATTTCTTTGTGGGTCTGGCTGTGATGGTGGGTATCCCATTTCTGCATGGAAATACTTTGCACACCATGGTGTTGTCACTGAAGAGGTAACAACTTTTCATTCCCTTCAGTGCTTAGAGACTAAAATCTTAGACTCTTTCTTATGTTCTGTATTTTTATTTATTTTTTACATGTGACAGTGTGACCCATACTTTGATCAAATTGGATGTTCTCATCCTGGTTGTGAGCCAGGATATCAAACTCCCAAGTGCGTTAGAAAGTGTGTAAAGGGAAACCAGGTTTGGAAAAAGTCAAAACACTACAGTGTCAAACCATATAAGGTCAACTCTGATCCCCAAAATATCATGGAAGAAGTTTATAAGAACGGGCCGGTTGAAGTTGCATTCAGTGTTTATGAGGTAAATGAAAGCTTTTGACATCTTTTTGTCGCTTCTGCAAGTAAGATTTTGAAAGCACATCACCATCCTAGGCTAGTATGCCAAGAATTAAGAAATGACAAGCTGCAAGCATGAGTTGATGTGTTCTTCCACTTTTGCTTCATTTCTTTGGTAAAATTGTGAGCGATACTTGCTAAGGCCCCATTTACTTACCATGTTTTTCTGTTTTCATTTTCACTACAACAAATAAACATTAGAGAATATAGATCCAACACTTTCCTCAGCATTTTCTTTTACAATTTTTGAAAATGTCAAAACATTGTTTTTGTTGTTTCTAAAAATGCATTCTTCCTAGATTCCCTTCCACCTTCTCTCCATCAGAATTGTTCACTACTCGAGTCTTCCATTCCCTTGTTAGTCTTCCATTCCCCATGAACATATATTTTAAGAAATGAGTATTGAAAATGTTTCCACAAAGGAAACGGGACCTAAGTTTCCACCTTGTCACTTCAACTTCTTCTCGTTCCTTCTGTGCCATGTTATCCTATAAGCTTTATATCTCCTTAACACATTAGATTTGTGCTGTATTAAATTCCTTTCATTACTTTATCTTTTCAAAATTTTCCCATTGTTTTCGTCACTCATTTCATTTTAAATAAGGGGTCAATTGACATCTCTTGTGCTTTGAAGATGCAAATTGATTAAAGAATAGGATAGAAGATACAACTTTTAAGTTAAAAACTAGTAATATGAACCAGACCTTATTGCATATCTTTGACTCCTTTGATCTCTTGACAGGATTTTGCTCACTACAAATCAGGAGTTTACAAACACATCACAGGTTCTGCACTAGGCGGTCACGCAGTAAAGCTGATTGGGTGGGGAACAAGTGATGAAGGGGAGGACTATTGGGTATGCTGATAATATATTAACTTGTTCCTGGTTTTTTGACAACAACATTCTCATATACATACCTTTATTCAAAATTTTATATATACTGATTGTGTATTTTTCACAGCTTCTTGCAAATCAGTGGAATACAAATTGGGGAGATGTATGTTTCTTGAAATATTCTTCAGCTTGAATAGTTGTTATTTAAGATGTTTGCTAATGAACCAATTTAATCTACTAAACTGCAGGATGGTTACTTCAAGATCAGGAGAGGGACAAATGAATGTGGGATTGAAGAGGATGTTACAGCCGGTTTGCCTTCTTCCAAAAATATTATAAGAGAGGTGTCCGACACGGATGTTGACGCTGACGTTTCCTTCTGAATGTGAATATAGTATTACTTTAACAGTTAGATTTTATGTTGGTATTGAAAATCTGCACCAAATGTTGTCTGTTATATTTATGTATATTTTAAGGGAAACGATCTTAATTATGACTATGATGTAGGGAGACAGTAAGCTTTTGTGGTTTATACAATGAGATCACATCAATTAAGAGGCTAACTGCCATATTTATAGTACAGTCTTCTTGCAATGCATTGTTAGTTGAATTTGCTGTGAAGCTTGTGGGATCAGACTGAGCGGGAATAGAGGAACTTGTTAAAACCGTTTAGCTGAATTGTTCATGTTGAAAAACTCTGCTTTTAAAATAAAAACAAAGACGTTCATTCTTCTATGTTTCTTCTCCTGTTCTCCTTGTGCGTCTATCTTCCTCTGATGACAACACATAGTGCAACACGCACCATTCCTCCTTTTTTGTTTCCCTTTGTTTTGCATGGTCCCTCTGCTTCAGTAAGAGTAACTAAATATTTGTTGCTATCTTCTTTGTTATTTTGTATGTGTTATTGTTGTGTAAATGACTTAAATAGGCTCCTCTCATAGTGAAGTTCGAATCCGTGGCGCATTAATACATGTCGTCATCAATAGAGTTCTTAAAAACGCCTCTAAAAATAGATTTGTTCTGATCAATGTTTTAAAAATTGGATCGGATTACTGGTTCATTGGTCAACCACTGGGTTACTGGTCAAATTACATAATTAAATTGGATAATTTGGTTGAATAAACCAATTTTTATTATAAACTATATAGTTATGAAACCGGTCGAACTAAATAACTCTACGTACCTACAAAATTTCAAAATATCACAATTTTACAAATTTATTTTTTAAATTTAAATTTTAAAGATAGGTATCACACTCAACAAAATAATACAAAACTAAATAAATTTAGAATAAAGTTTAATTGCACGAATAACAAAATAATTGTAGTGGTTAATAAATTAAATTTAAGGAGAGAAAATTGTTTAAATTCTTCTTATATTATAACTTTATTTCTTAAAACATTTATCAAAACGACATTGTTTTGTCTTAAGAAAAAAATAAACATTTAATTCGTCAGTTTTCTAAAACTGTCGGTTCGTTGGTTTTTATCGGTTCTGGTTGATTCCTACTGATTTAATAATTTATCCGGTTCAACAATCAGATCAGATCTGATTCCCAGTTTGACTGGTCAGTTCGATCTGGTTTTTAAAACACCAATCTTAATATAGAAGCATTGTTTATGTGGTTTGAGCTTCCATTGCTCTGCGGTTTGTGAAAGCTCAAGAAGATGGAGTGAAAATATTGTATGGAAGAATTTAGTGGAAGAGTTTATAAACTAAAATATCCTTTGATCGGAACTCGTAAGAACTTAACTTGTAAAGTTATCTCCAATGATATTAAGAAAGAAATAATTATTGCTGTTGTGGAAGGGAAAGCTAGTCCATCCCTTTTAAAATAAATGGTTCCTTAAGATTGTGTTAGAAGAGTAACATGAATACAGACTAGAGTAGAGAGAAATATACAAAAGCTTTGTACATGCAATTCGACTAAATTACCTACAATGTGATTATAGAGTAGTTATAGTTCCTTTGATTTATGTCTTGTGAATTGATTAGATTATAGTGTTACAAGTCATATATATAATATCATGATTTAATTTATCTAAAACTTTAATCCATAGTTTTCCTCAACAAACACTTATCTGTATCCATAATTATCTCATCAATATGAATTATACTCTCAACATCTTATAGTTATCTAAGCAACTCATAATTATATCAATAATATGAGCCATATTCAACAATCTTCAGCTTGACACCTCTTGCTTAAAATTGAGAACATGTAACAAGTCCAAGCAATGTTTGAACTTGTCATTGGTGACTGCCTTAGTCAACACATCAATTGCATTCTCTGAAGTGTGAATCTTCTGAAGTAATATCTGTCTAGACGCCAACAACTCACTGATCTTGTGAAACCTCACATAAACATGCTTGGTCCTAGCACGATACACCTGATTGTTTTCCAAATAGATAACACTTTGACAATTACAATGCAAATGAACTCCACATTACTTAACACCCAACTCTTTCACTAATCCTGTAAGCCACAATATTTTTTGGCAGCTGCACTTACTGCCATGTATGTTGTCTCATTTGTAGACATAGCGACTATAGATTGAATTACTGATTTCTAACATATAGGTCCATCTGCAAGAGTAAAGACATACATTGTTGTAGATCTTCTATCATCTAGATCATCTGCATAATCAAAATCCACATATCCCACAACTTATGGAACACCCTGTTACATGGAGAACATGATACCACGATCCGTTGTACCCTTCAAGTACCTTAGGATCCACTTTACTACTTCTCAATGTTGCTTCCCTGGCTTTAAGAGAGTTACAAACTTGTGTTAGTTGTGGAAGTGTTATATGAGTCTCTCATATAATATTCTCATAATTAACACACGTTTTCTACTATCCCTTCTACTTTATCCTCTTCATAGTTTCCAGAAACGTTTAGCTATCAAGTCCTTCCAATCTATGTTAGTTAATTGATGTTTTTGTTAATAACTGTTATTAGTGAGTTTGTTATATCATATGTGATTGCTTGTTTCACTAACCCCTCATTGAACTTACATTCATTTAAATATATTTTTGAGATGATAATTTAAAAAGTTAAATTATTACTGAAAATCAACTTAGATGATCCAATATTTTCGAATTGCATGTATTTTGTAATTTATGAGTTCCTCTCTAGCCTATAGAATTTGATCCAATGTCACAAATTCTTCAAAATAATGATAATAAATGGATGACATTCATCATCATTACTTTGAAGAATTTGGGATTGAATCAAATTATATGGGTTAATGAGGAAATCATGAATTATAAGATGCATGCAATTCGAAAAATATTATACCGTTTAAGTTGTTTTTCAAGAATAATTTAATTTTCTGATTATTATCTCATAAATCTATTTGAATGGTTGTATGTGGTTAATGAGTGGTAGGGAAAAACAAGAAATCTCATATTTAATAATCAACTCTTACACATACCACCACAGTTGGAACATAAAACCGTGGTGAAATGTTATTTTTTATGCGTTTTAATTTGTTTGCAGCTTGGTATCGAACTCGTGATTTTATATTTATGAAACGGTTGTTTAAGTTAACTGTTGTGATAGATAACGTGTTACATAATTTATTACAACGGTTGCACGCTCGTGATTGAAAACATCGAGCTCACACCCACATCCTACTTCACCATAGTTGGTCAGGCGTGATGATATTTCTTTTTCAACAATGATGGATTTTTCCATAATAGTGAGTGTTGTGATGAAAAAAAAAATGAATATACTAACATAATTATTATGTTTGTTTAATACGGTAATGTGTGTGAGCATTAATGTCTTTGTATGACTATTTGTCCATCTTCCCAATTTTTTTGTTATTATTTTTAAATTTTTATATAGTTTTATCATGCTTAGTTAGTATGTATCTACTGTGTTGGTTTTTAAGTATGTTCTTTAAACAAACGCGTGTCCAATACGATAAAACACACAAAAACATATCTCGTACATAGACACGAGTTTGTTCAAAATGATCTTCGTTTTTCTTATAATAATATTTTTTTAAATAATAACTATAGAAATATATGTTGTTAATATTTAAATTTTTTTCAAAATTCCATATTTATTTCAAGTTTGTTACCTAGTTATGAAAATTATAACTAAAATGGATAGTTGTGAGTTAAAGATAATAAAAATTAATAATTTTTTTCCTATTATGAAAATAAATATTTATCGACAATATTTTTAAAAGTGTACAAATGCGCGTATTATTACTATTTCATCTTCTATATGCGGGAAAGATATACTACTAATTGTTCCATAATTAATTTTATCCAAATAGTCATTGGAACAAATTTAGATATCTATTAATTAAAACACAATTTTCATACTCATACAATTTTCATATCCATACAATCTTTATTAATGCATACTTTAACTATACATCCCTCGTAGATATAAATTATGGAGTGATTCAATAAAATTTTAATAAATTTTGCTTGCTCATATGGTGGATGAAATACAATTCTGTAAAGCTCTTAGATCTCTCCGAAACTTTATTTATTTATTCATTCATTTTACATAGTTTAGTTTTTAAATTCAAAATTTACAAACTCAAACTTAAAAACGTTGAGACTATTGAATGACATTTGATGTCGCACTAATCCCTGTGGAGACGATAAAATAGAATACTTACTTTTCCTTGTTGCTTTACCGGATCAACAACAACCATGGAGATAGGTTATAAATTATGAGAAGAGCATGCCATGGCGTATGGTTAGTACTACCAAAAGGCATCATTCCATCGGTGACAAGTCCAAGCCTAAGGTTCTTCGGTTCTAGTGCAAAATTTGGAAATAAGGAATCGATTTTATTCCATTGCAATGAATCAGCTACATGGCGAATGTTTCCATCACACACTCTTTCATCTGCATGCCATCTAGTATTCTTTGCATCATTTGAATTAACAAACAATCTCTTGAACATTTGAATTACCAGTAGGTACCACATCACCTTGGAAGAAACACCATTTCTAGTTACACTATCATCGTCTTCAACACCATCAACCTTCTTCTTTAGCGTGACTCCCCACATCTTGGACACTCCTTCAAGTTTTCATATTCTTTCCTATATAATATGCAATCATTACGACATGCATGTATTTTGACATAATCCAAACTCATTGGACACAATATATTTTTGGCCTCATAACTACAGTTCGACAACGTGTTACCTTCTGGAAGCATTTCTTGCAACAATTATAGCAAATCAGTGATACTTTTATCCGTCCATCCATCTCTTGCCTTAAGATTAATAGTCTTAACACAACCGACAATCTCGTAAAACTTTTGCATCCCGGATACAACGACTCTTCCATATCTTTTTGCAAAGTATCTACCACATTAGCATTCTTGAAAACATTTACCCTAATATCATTCATAGATTCAGCATCATATTCAACGGTAAGTGACATAGGTCTTTTTTTTGTCACTTCACCATGCCATACCCATTTTATGTAATTTTGAAAAAAATTCCATCATAACCTAAATGATTGAATATTTCATCCCTTGGATATTTGCGCATATTTCGGAAAATTTTACAAGGCACCAAAAAATCCACTTCTCCTTAGGAAGATTTTTTTCCTCGTAAAATCAAGAAATTGAATCACTCAATTCTCACACTCTTTATTTAATCTATTGACTTTCATCCAACTACGATCCATAATCACATACAACTTCTGAAAATAAAATAAAACAGTACACATATAAATCTCAAAAACATTATAGTAAACAATATAAATCTCAAAAACCATAATAATAACAACAACAAACACATATGACAACAACATCAATGGACAGAACAACAACAACAACAACGATGACCTACGACTACAACATCAACGACAAAAATAATAACAACAGTAATGAAGAATTTGTACATGCTAGAAATGTGATGAGAGACTCAACGAAGAAGAATTCGAGCTTGCTTCCTCCTCGGAGAAGAAGGGTGGTGGTTATGAGTATTGAGAAACTCCTTCGTTTGTCGGAGAAGAATGAGTTCCTTTCGATCGCTAGGGCATAAAAAGTGAATGAGACAAAATATTATAATTCTGAAGGAATAACAATTGTTTTTAGCGTTTTTATCTCGGTTTTCTTCAACAACCGAGAGATAATATCCGACGTAAAATATATAAAAAATAAATGCGCCTTTTTAATTGTAAATAAAACATAAAATTGCAGGAATTAGGAACCGAGGGAACAACATTTTACGTCAATTTTCCTAGAAAACCGAGGTAACAAATAAAGTTTCTTAAAATAAAAATAATATTTAGCGCATTCCAGGTTATTTGACTTCAATTTTTCAATAACTGAGGTGAAAGTTTCATAATGAAATATAGTATTTGTAGTGCATACTCGATCCCCTATGGTGCTTCAAAGAACAACATTAAATGGCTTAGTATAAATATATTGCAAAATCACATCTCTATGCAAATAAACTTCTACTTTACTCATGTAAACAACCATCTTCCTCACTATACCATGACTTAGATTTTAAAAGCGAAGAACTTTGCCACCAAACGCTACTAAATGTTAAGGACATACTTAATGCTATAGATATGAGAAAAATTTGACCCCACAAAATGCAGATAATTAGGAAGGCTCATGGACGATTAATTTTCATAATCAATCAATGATCATAAATAATTTATATGTTATAATCGAATTTCATTTTTGTAAAATTGTTATAAATACGGTTATATCCATAATCAAATTTATAATTAGTTTTGATTTAAATTTTTTAAAATTATTTTTTGCAAGATTTTTTTACAGAAAATTATTTATTTTCAAAAAGAAATTGTTTTTTTAAATATGTTTTATTTAAAAAAAATCATTTTTTATACTTTTAAAAAAAAATCAATTTTATTTTATTTAATGAAGATTTAAAAAAAAAATTTATTTTCCCAAAATTAAAAAAATAAATAATTTTTTTTTAAAAGAAATTCTTTTATTTTTTAAAATAGACTAATTTATTTTTTATTTTAGATATGGATTTAGTTAAAATCATATTAATAACATATCCAAAATGTTGATTTGGTTAAAATCATTCCTAATAACTAATCGATTTTTAATAACCAAATTCAAATATGTATATGAATAATTTAAATAAGTAATTAATTTGAACATCCCTACTATGGAGTACCTCGCAGGGGTGTCTTGGCAAGAATATTTTGTTGATGGGGAGCCAAGGGTCACATTCAAACACTTATAAATGACAACTTAATTATTTTTTACTACTTTTATAATAAAGTATTTTAATTCTTTTTAGAGATTAATTATTATACACAGTGTAAAAAATTTTATATTGTCGATTCATCACCATCATCCATTTGTATTACTTTATAAATTTTTAAAATAAAAGTCAAACTTATTTCAACATCCAATGCTTGAGATTAACTGATGATGTAAAATCCTTTTACACTGTCCGTGTATTTCAATTAAATTCTTCTTTTTATAATCAACTTAAAATTAATGTTAATAACTATGCAATAGTTATTATACTATTCTATAAACGTTATATTAATCATTCAAATGTTCAAAACTATACACTAGTCCTTTTATTATTATTATTATTATTATTAATAATAATAGTAATAATAATAATAATAAAAATAATAAATGTTGTTACTACTTTAAAAAACAATACATGATAACAGTGTATATGATCAATGAGTTATAGATAAGAGAGTAAATGATTGTTATTTGTTATAATGACATATTGTTAAACTTATGTCATATAACAACAATAATAATAACGATTAACTTAATTTATTTATCACACCATATGTGCAGTGCACGTTTATACAACCGATATGCCAAGATAATTACTCCATCTTAGGACCCAAAAAATGATAACTAATAAATTGATTAATCAGTTTCCTTTTCATTCTATCATCAAAATGACTCCAACAATTCTACCCCTGGCTACATTATTTTTAGCCTTCTCCACGCCTTATCTATGGGTACCTTTTTCTACTCTAACTTTGATTTCTACTTAAATTGCTATTTTGAACTTACTGCAACTTTGTTGACAGATAGCTGAATCAGAAGAAACATATCAACTTCCTCAACTCAACCTTAATTCTCACATCCTTCAGGTGTAATTAAATCTCTTTGTTTCAATTTCAATATACGGTTCATCTCATGTTGCTAAAGTTATTAGTCATCATGCAGGAGTCTATTGCTAACCAGATTAGCAACAATCCAGGGGCAGGTTGGGAGGCTGCTATTAATCCTCGTTTCTTCAATTTTACGGTTACACTTCAACTTCCCTCAGATATAATACTCTTTAATTAATTGATGTTTAAGTTTTTACTTATTAATTACCCTTCAAACTGCATTTCATTTGCACATTGTGTATCTGGTTTCACGGAGCACTCATAATTGATTCTGGATGTGTAGAATTGATTCTGATATATTTGGTTGCTCTCGAATAGTATACTGATTTTGATTTCTAGAATTGATTCTACTTGAAGTTATAATTTGTAGTTTTTGAGTTTAAATATATGAAACTTACTGATCAACTCACTTTTAATCTGAATCAATTTTACATCATTGCATGATACGAATTGAGTGTTGAGTATGCAAGGCTTTGTGTTTGATGTATATAGGTTGGACAATTTAAGCGCCTTCTTGGAGTCAAACAAACACCTAGGAATGAATTGAGTAGTATACCCATTGTAACTCATCCAAAATCATTAAACTTGCCAAAGGAATTTGATGCAAGGACAGCTTGGTCCCAATGTAGCACCATTGGAAGAATTCTAGGTCATTTACTAGCTCTTCTCCTTTCTTTTTTCTTAATATGATTAAACATTGCATTTTCCAATAGGTGCTGATTCTTCTTTTTGGCTATTAACATTAACATGGATTGCTGAACCGATTCCCTCACTAAAGATCAGGGTCACTGTGGTTCTTGTTGGGCATTTGGTGCCGTTGAATCTTTATCAGATCGTTTTTGCATTCATTTTGACATGGTAAGTAAACTTCTTGCAGAAGCAATTAGGATTTCTTTTTCATACTTATTGTGTGTAATTGTGAATATTCATTTTTCTGTGTAACTTTGTAAACCTCTTTATCTCTATGCACACACCTACTTGAGGGTCTTGCCTCTTAAAAGAGGAACTAACTGTTGATATATGCCTCGTAGTTTACTTGCGAGAGTATTTAAACACAAGCTGTAATCTGTAAGCCTAGGCTTCAATTCTAGAAAGGCACTGCAACCACTCTGCAGTCAGAAACGTAGGCAAAACTGGCCGAATTCTATGATCAAATATTGTGTTTTCTTTGTTTGCGGCTTTCGTATCTATTTTTTTAAGCTAAGTTGTTTGTTCTAACACAAACATTCTATATGTTGAAACGAAGAATGTATCCCTCTCTGTTAATGACATTCTTGCATGCTGTGGCCTTCTTTGTGGGGCTGGCTGTGCTGGCGGTACTCCCTTTTCTGCATGGATATACTTAGCTAACCATGGTGTTGTCACCGAAGAGGTAACCGATTCTCTTTCCCTTCATTGCTTAGGGACTAAAATCCTAGGCTCTTTCTTATGATCGGTATTCTTTTGTCATATGTGCTAGTGTGATCCATACTTTGATCAAATTGGATGTTCTCATCCTGGTTGTGACCCAGTATATCGAACTCCCAAGTGCGTTAAAAAGTGTGTAAATGGGAACCAGCTTTGGGAGGAGTCAAAGCACTATAGTGTCAAAGCATATAGGGTCAACCCCGACCCCCATGATATTATGGCCGAAGTTTATAAGAACGGACCGGTTGAAGTTTCATTCACTGTTTATGAGGTATATTAAAGCTTTTGACAATCTTTTTGCACTTTCTAAGGTCAACTCTAAAGACAATGTTGTCAATGATTCAATGACCTTTCAATTCACAAAAAATATTTCAGACCGTTCTCCCATCCTTTTGCATACCTTTGATCTCTTGACAGGATTTTGCTCTCTACAAATCAGGAGTTTACAAACACATGATAGGTTCTGCACTAGGCGGTCATGCAGCAAAGCTGATTGGGTGGGGAACAAGTGACGAAGGGGAGGACTATTGGGTATGTTGACAATATATAAACTTGTTCCTGAATTTAGACAACAACATTTTCAAATACACGCTTTTATTCAGAATTCGATGCATACTGATAGTGTATTTTTCACTGCTCAGCTTCTTGCAAATCAGTGGAATACAAATTGGGGAGATGTATGTTTCTTGAATTACTTTTGAGCTTGAATAGTTGCTACTTAAGACATGTATTTGCTAACGAGTTAATTTAATCTACTAAATTGTAGGACGGTTACTTCAAGATGAAGAGAGGGATAAACGAATGCGGGATTGAAGATGTTGTAACTGCTGGTTTGCCTTCTACCAGAAATATTGTAAGAGAGGTGACTGATATGGATGCTGATGCTGATGTTTCATTCTGAATGTAAATATATAGCATTACCTTAATAGTTAGGTTTTGTGCTGATATTGAAAAATATGCACCAAATGTTATTATGTGGATCCAGATCGACTATGATCAACTACAATTTCATAGATGTGAAGTCTACCCTGAAGCTTTTATAGAGACTCTCTGTAAACAAGCTCAAATTGTAATCATCTTTTGCTCAGATTTGGTGGGTTGCCTATAATAGATGGAGTTACACCATTCAGATTTGAAGCAACATAGATTAATAATTCAACTTGAATAGTGAAGAACACAGCCTTCATTGCTCGAGAGATTGTAACACATCTAAACGAGGTGCAATTATTTGTTCATAACAATGCCAACGACTGCATCAAGGATTATTGTAGAGGGTATAAGGCCAAATTATTCTTATCAGGACATAGGTGGAGCTGGAGATCGAGAAACATGGCATGGATTGGTAAATAGACGATCACAATCAATCATCGGATTGATTGCATTAGAAGTCTCGAGGAAGGTATTACTAAAGTGTTACATGTTACTTCTAATGGCACTAATCTAGTGCAGTGGGTGGCTTGGCACACCACATGGGATGAATGGTTTGTTTTTTAATGTAGATGGTCGAGTCGAGGAGGTGTTGGAGGAGAGATTCGATGTAGTGCTCGGAGATGGATCATATGTTTCAACAACTTCATGGGCATCCCTAACATCATTCATGCTAAGCTCATGGCTCTTTTGCTGAGATTGAAGCTGGCGAAATTGCAAGGCAACAACAAAATCTAGTGCCATTCTGACTCAGAAACTATAATTGAGTTCACTTTCTAGTCTTAGTAAATTCTGTAGCCTCACATTTAGGGGTGGTTTTAGTTTATAAATTGCAGTCGGTTCAGTTTGCAATAACAACTTCAATAATAAAAATAAAGTTAATTACTAAAATTATTTTAATTAAATTTAAAACTAGTTTAAAGTTATTTGTATTTATAAACTAATTTATAATCAGTTTTCAAATATAAATCAATTCTATATTTAGAACTTTTAGAATCAAAATTTTAAATTTTAAGAAAAAAAAAGAATTTTCTTTTTCAAAAAATATTATATTTTTTATTCTTTGGAAGAAAAAGAGTTTTTTATTTACAGATTTTTTTATAAAAAAATTATATTTTTTATTTTCAGAAAAAAAATATTATATTGAAAAAATATTATTTTTGAAATATATATATATATATATTAATATATATATATATATATATATTTTTGTTGATTTAAAAATATATATATATATATATATATATATATATTGCGGAAATTGTTTATTTATATTTGGAATAAAAAAATTGAAAAATATTTAATTTTTTTTTTGGATTTTTTTTTCAAAAGTATAATATATATTTTTTTAATTTTATCATCAAAAAATTTTAAAATTCTTTTTACCTAATATTTTTTAAAAACAATTATTTAATAGTTTAATCTAGTTTTTAATTTAAGTTTGATCAATTGAATTGTTTCTAATATGTGGTTCATTTTATTATCTATGTAAATGATTGGAGTTTTTTATGGTTCAATGCAATTAAGTTTAAGTATATGGTCCAATGAACCATATTTTTGCACACCCCATATTTCTATAAGGATTTTATGAATAAGTCATCGATATATACTTGCATAAAAGTCTCGATGAAGTCATGAAACATGAAGTTCATAGCTCTTTGATAAGTCACCCCAATATTTTTTAGACTGAAGGACATCACTATCCATTCATAAGTGCCTAATGCACCTGGGCATCGAAACACTGTCTTAGGTACGTCCTCCTCAGCTATAAATATTTTATTATAGTCGGAGTACTATCTAACGTACTTAAATACTCATGACATGCGGCTGAATCGACTAGCATTTATGCCACTGGCACATGGTATTTGTCTTTAGGCGTACCGTTACTTAGATCCCTAAAGTCTATGCAAACTCTAAGAGTATCATTTTTCTTTATAATTGGAACAATATTAGCTAACCATTCGACGTACCTGGCCATTCTTATGAACTTACTTCTGAGTAGCCTTCGATATCCTCCTTGATCTTCGACATTATCTCTAGTGCGAACCACATTGGCAGATGTTTCACCGGCTTCTTGCCATGTTGAATTGGTAGCTTTAATTCCACCATGTATCGACTTAGTCCTGGCATTTTGTTGTAGTCCCAGGCAAAACAATTTTTATATTCTTTGAGTAGCTCGACTATTTTCCTTTTCATGTCTGGTTCAATCCTGGCGCTGCTGATATATGTTGGCTGCTCTGTTGCCCAAGTCTACCTCTTTTAAGGGATCTTGAGCTTGCATTTTTTTGTTAGTTTCAAGTGGGTATTTTTCAAAACCCAAAGGCTTGTTGTCATAAATGCAATCAAGTCTTCGACTTTCTGAAGCTGTTGTATCTCCCATAGGGCTACCTTCAAGTTCCTCAGAGCTTTAAACGTTGTTTTGAAATCCAAATTGAGATCAACCTCGGCCTCTAAGGCCAAGTTCATTCTATTTTCGGACATATAATCTGAAATCCGAGCCAAAGATCTTGACTCAGCAGTCATTCTCATAGACCATTGTCTACCTTGTAGGGGGGTAGACTCCCTTCTTTGATAGGCATATTCTCTACCCGCTCCTTGTCCAAGATAAACCCATAGTCCGAGTGTAGGTTCAGGGAGTAAGTTGATTTTCTCTCAGAAGTATATACCTCATCTGTAGCATAGCATGACGGTGTCTTCGCCAAGTTCCTGTCAAAGTCTTTTCTTCCAATCTTGCCCACTTCGACTTTATAGTAATTTTGGTCGGCTTCTATGTTTTCGACGATACCATATTCACTCCAAATGACGACTTTTTGATGTAGCACCGACGACACCGCACCAATTCCATGTATCCACTCGCGTCCAAGCAGAAGGTTATAATTAGCATTGGACTTGATGACCATAAATAACATTGGCCTAGAAGTTGAGCTAACTGATAGATCTATCTGGATTACACCTAGTATGTTGCCAGTTTTGCCCTCATAATTGGACAACACCATATTTTGGGGCATAAGATATTCGTCGGTCTTCCCCATTTTCTTGAATATGGAATGTCGAATTAAATTAATTGTTGCGCCTCCATCTACGAACATTTTGTTGATGAGCATGTCGTCTACCTCCGCCCTAATGCATAGCGGCTTCAGGTGATACATCATCCCCGGATCATGCCTTTCAAACACGGCCTGTTATTCTTAGACCACACCATTATTCATGACGTAGTAACATATAGGCTTTTGGTTATCATCCTGGTCCTGTACGAAATCCTCTTCAGCCTCTGACATTTTGGACTGTTGGTGTAAACCCTAGAGGCCAATACTTTTGGTACTTGTATCGAATTATCTGTTAATTAATAAAAAGGCTTTTTCTTTATTATGGTTGATTAATAAAGTCCGTGGAATAGATAGTCCGTTTAATGTATTAAGTGTGACTTAATCATGAGAGCACATTAAACATAAGGACACTATTCTTAAAATATCCGTAGTCGAGCTTTAGTGTGAAGTGGGATAACATTAAAGTATTAAGACTATTATGTTTGTAGACTGATGATCACATCTCATGGATCATGGATAAAAAGTTATCAAGTCTTAAACATAGGTATGAATATTAAGAGTAATATTTATACCGGATTGACCCGCTATGAGAATACTATATAGAAAGTTATGCAAAGTGTCATAAGTTATTCTCATGGTGATAATAGTGTATACCACTCTTCGACCTGAAACCACTATGGATCCTAGATGTAGAGTCGAGTGCTTTATTGCTGATCCAACGTTGTCCGTAACTAGATAACCATAAAGACAGTTGATGGGTACTCCACGAAGCATGCTGAGGGACATGAGTGACCTAGATGGAATTTGCCCATCCTGCGTAACAGGATAAATGTCTATGGGCCCAATATTGAACTGGACAAGGATGACACGGTCTATACCTTGTGTTCAATATAGACATAAGGGCAAAGGGGTAATTATACACACAATTATTATCACAAGAGGTTTTGTCAGATCACATGACATTTTCGTGACTTGGGTAGCAGTGATGTGTTGCTAGATAGCGCTCACTGTTTATTATGTTAAATGCGTGATTTAATATAATTGCCAATGTCGCGAAAACCTACAGGGTCACACACAAAGGACGGATTGATGAGAAATAGAGTAACTAAGGAACACCGTAAGGTACGGTGCACTTAAGTGGAATACGAAATATGGTAAGGTACCAAATACTTAAGTGATTTTGGCATATCATGAGATATGGGCCAAAATACACTTAAGTGGGCTTTTTGGCTTGAAGCCCACACATGTGGTTCTATAAATAGAATCCTTGGGTAGAAGCATTGTCACTCAGACTAACACTCAAGTGAAGACTTGGAATTTCGTTTCCTCTCTCTCTCTCACTCAAAGCCTTCATTCATAACAGCTAGCACTGTGATTGAAGGAATCCGTTCGTGTGGACTGAGTAGAGACGTTGTCATCGTTCAACGTTCGTGATCGCTCAGTGGATTTGTATCCAAGGTTTTGATCGTTATAAGAGATCTGCACCAAAGGTTTGAATTGCCACAAGAGGTAACGATTCTATCACTGATCATGCCCATTCGTAAGGATCACTAAATGGAGAAATTTTTAAATTCCGCTGCGCCTTGGATGGCAATTCTCCTTCATGGACAGCCTGTCGTATTTAGCTGGTAGCATTGAGACAATGCCACAATTAATATGTAAGTCATCCTCAGACTCTTCGTAGAAGTTGTCTTCGACCATCTCATCATTTGATCGGGGTGTATATTTCGGCTCTTCATCCTCTGGATGAGGAATATAGTGGGGCTCCTCCTCCTCCTCAGTCTGGGGAGTGCATTCAATATTTCGTCTTCAAACCGTGGAGAGTATTCGGGCGTCTCCGCCCTCACCTTTGGTGCCCCTTTTCCCATGTGGGCTTCTTTCAAAGATGGCCTTTGAGTGGCTGTCAGCTTGTCTTCCTCATTGAATCTCTTCGAGTAAGGCTTCATCTGAGCCTTAGACACAGATGTATTTCGCTTTGCCACCGGGGGATCGCGCTTTGTTGCAAAGGCTTCCCTTTTAGCCTTCTTTTTTGTTGTTGACACCTCTATTGGGAATGTGTCATGTGATTGTTATCCTTGTAGGTCGGAGGGATATAAGATTCCCCCTTCGACACCTTCTGCCCGTTATGACTTGGCATCCTGACTTTGGGGTCGACTTCTTTCCATTTGGGGTGATTTTCCCCTTTCTGATTTATAGACTTCACCCATTTCTCCTTACATGTGTTTTCCGGTGGTTGGAAAGTCCTCTGTCGAGGCTGTTGAAATTGCCTCTTATACTCTTATTTTCTACGAGGTCTACCCCCATTACTTGGGTCAAACCAAGCAGCTTGATTCCCACACCTCCATATTCTAGGGTCGAATCTTCTTGCTCCCTGTGACGATATTGGTGCGGTTGGCGTCTCTGACGCCACCAGAGCCATTGTCCTAACAGGCGTTGAGGCAACATACTCTTCAACCGTTGACACAGCTGGTTATTGTACTACATAATAAGGATTATTCTGGGGATTGACATTATCTACAAGAGGACGCATCATTTTGGACAAAGATTTTTCATTTCTTAATCGCATGCAAACTACGCAGAAAAAATCATAAATATATAACAAGTTTATAAGAGGAAACTACAGATAATCTATGAAAGATACACAATTTAGCACATGCCCCACTGGGCGCGCCAATTTCATTATGCAGAAAATTGGTAAACAATCGCTAGTCTCTTAATTAAAGGTTACTTGCAGGATCGACCAGTGAATCCTAAAACATAGTGCTAAAAAACCTTGTTTTGTAGTTTTCTTTCTATAAACGACCTATTTTCGACTTGGTCGAAATAATTATTTAGAGAGTGTAAAAGGTACAGACTTTGACAGTGCAGAAAATGTAACAAAAGTACTGAGACTTTTAAATATAAAAACAATGTAATTGAATGAAAATGAAAATAAAATGGTAAGACAAAGTAAAGTGAAATTTAAAGATTTTGTATTGAATGTAAAAGGTGTTTCATTGTTCATATATTTTCTCAACCATGACTCTTTTCTACAGAGTTGGTACTTCGAGTTTTAAGTGAGAATTTTGTAGTAAAATAAACACGCCTGAGTTCTACAAAAGAACTTCTATATATACTAATATAAAAATAACTACTCCTAACGTTCCTATCTTCAGTGTTCGCCACGTGAAGCCTTGCATGCAGCCTGCCTCTGTGTTCTCTCCATGTCTCCTTCATAAGGAAACTCTCATGTAGTTATTCATGTTTGAATGCAATACCTGCATACTCAAATAACCGCTTCTTCGACACTCCCGCTGCTCTTGAAACTTCATGCGGTCGAAATGTTCCCACAATATTTCTAAAACGCCAAATCCCAAATCTCTTTGACCCATGACTCTTCTTAGGTTTACATCATTAATGTACATGTAGC
This sequence comes from Lathyrus oleraceus, assembly GCF_024323335.1. Lineage (NCBI taxonomy): Eukaryota > Viridiplantae > Streptophyta > Magnoliopsida > Fabales > Fabaceae > Lathyrus > Lathyrus oleraceus. The sequence continues at coordinate 58,541,548 of NC_066581.1, forward strand.
TTTGCCCTTTGTTGAGATTTTTTTCCCTATCGAAAATCCCAACTAACACTCACCCTATGAGGTTGAAAAAAATCCTATAAAAAATCGAAAATGCCCTTCAATTTTCGTAGATGAATCTCCAGACGCACCCTTGTCTTCAGTCAAAACGTTAAAACTGGGCCATACCCAACATATTCTGCAAAATTTTATCTGGAGATGCATCTTTGAGATAATTCAATGTACACGTCATGCATCCTTCACTGAAACACCCTTTTTGCCATAAATTGTTCTGCAGATGCATCACCATATTCACACTAGAGAGAATATGGATATGCATCTCCGTAACCATACCAGACATTAAATTTTAAGTTTATTTTAGTGATGCTCATATGAAATTAATGAAATATTATAGCTATACTATGATGAATTAGATAATGCAACCGATATGAAGAAAATGACATATATAAAGTAACATATACATAGTACACATTGAAGTAGAAATATGTCTAAATAAAATACACCCAATAATAAATCTAGAGTACACAATGAAGTCGAAATAAGTCTAAATAAAATACACCCGATAATAAATCCAGAGTATAAATATAATAAACTACTGTGTATGAAAGACTCGGGCTCGGGACCCCTTGTTCCTACATTCATCTCATGTATTGAAGGAAAATTGGATTGAAAATGGAAGTTGAAATTTGTGTTTTTTGGAAGTTTTGTGTTAGTTTGGAAGTTATGGTAGGTAAAGGTTAATTGTGTAATTGAATTATTATGATGAATGAGGTAGTTAGAGACCAATGGTGTTAGAGTTTAGCAAAAATACGTTAAAATGTAAGACAAAGAGTCACTAGTAATTGACTTGAATTTTAATGTTTTTGTCTTGATTTTTCTATCATTCTTTACTTGAATTTTGAGTGAATCATCTCATGATGTTAACTGCTTTGGGGAAGTGATTTTATGTTGAAAATAAGTACTTTTGAATGGTGTAAATTCATGGATCAAATTCTGAATTTTTTGGGCATGGATCAATATTGGAAAGTATTGAAAAACAAGTATAAAATTTGTTGGAAATTAACTCTTGACATAATTATAACACAAATCATTTGTGATGAATGATGATGAATCCATTAATCAAATGCTTTTAGAATGAGTCTAAGAAAATCCAGGAGTCAAAACCGAGTCAATAGTCAATAGTTGACCAAAAAATCAACTATTAGACAAAAAAGTCAACTGTATCAAAAAAAATTATAATTTTTTATCATCTTTCCTTATAATTAATTATTCTTAAAAATAGATATAGGTAAATAATTATTTTTAAAAATATCTTCAAGAATTTTCTACATAATATGTTAACTTAATTGTTTTTTGTGTGGCTTATTATAGGCTATATATGTGTCCTTTAATTGTAAAGGCTAAGTGAATAATGTGACTGTTTTTCTTCCCGCAAAAATAAAGGAAATGAAGGTTGGTGAAGTGAGTTTGACAACGTGCCACTTAACACTTAAAAATAGGTAACTAACCTCTTTCTAATGTTTGGTTTCGGTGTTATTTAAAAATATTGAGCAATCTAATGCATAATACTAGGAACATGTTTGTATATATTTGAAGTAATTTACCTCAGTTTTTATTCATTGTTGGATTTTGAAATATACTACCAAAATCATCTTTGAAAATTGGCGGAAAATTGCTCTCAAAATAAGAATGTACTTTCATTGCTATGAAAGGTTATATAACATCTTCTGACTTTATATTATTGCAATTATGTTATAAAATACATTTTATTTCACCTCAAGTCAGGACATGTTATGTAGCCTATCATACCATAATGGATTCATGACCTTATGATCACTTCAATTTGCAGCATGAACTTATGATCAATAATTCAATTTATGACTAACATGAATTAAATTATGTTGAAAGTTATTTATGAATCTAGTAATAATATACTATTTTCTAAAAACAGATTAATCTAACTCATCCAATTCTCCATTAATATCTTTTTAAATGATAAATATTTATCCATCCACAAAATTGATTTTAACTTTTTCCAATATTTCTTTTTATTTTTAAAATTTCACAACAAAGTATTTTTAAAAATCGCTATTCCTTAAAGAATCTTTTTTATAGTTTTTCTTAATCTGTAGCAGATAGATTTTGCAGTTGTAGACAAACATAGCTGGTATTTATTTCTAATGCATTTTTTTAGTAGAAAAAATATGATAGTAAAGTGATAAAATGCATGAACTTCATTTATTATTGTATATTGATGAGTTAATCTTACATAGGGGTGTTCAAAACCAAACCAATCCAATAGAAAACCGCAAACCAAAGCAAACCAAAACCGCAAAAAATCGCATTTGGTTCGGATTTGTTTGAGTCATTTTTTAACAAAACCGCATGGTTTGGTTTGGTTTGCGGTTTGTATTTTGCAAACCGAACTAAACCAAACCAAACCGCATTATGTTATAACTCAAATGTTACTTATCCCACATCCAACCAAAACATCAAACCTAGTATGCCTTAACCTTACAATTACAAACGATTTTCTCTTACTCACGCTTAGGGTTTCAATTTCAACCTTCTTAAATCTCTCATAGTAGTATCACACATTCTTCTCGTCTTCTTTTCCATGTAGGTTTCGCCTATTCTACTCTAATAAGTCATCTCTTATGTTCTTTCTTTTTCACCTTTTATGTTACTATTTTCTCTTTTAATTACATTTTTATCGCACCTTTATTCTCAATCTCGCATCTCTTGTGTTCTTTTTTTCATCTTCTCTAATCTCTCATCTCATATGTTTTTTATGTTTTATTATAATGTCTTCGATATTATTTTATGCTACTATTTATATATGTTTTTTATTCCATTTTTGTCGAATCTAATTTTTTGTATATTGAATGAAATATTTTTGTCTAAATATGATGAGTTTTGATGTTATTTAGTCATGTATGAATGACTAAATACAAAGTTATGTTGTTCTCTATAGGTGTATGTATGACACAATAAAAATATTATAAAAAACCGAACCAACCGAACCAACCCAAATCGCATTGGTTTGGTTTGGTTTGGTTTGGTTTTATTTCTAAAAGCCAACCGAACCAAACCAAACCGCATGCTTTTTTCTCTTGCGGTTCGGATGATTTTTATCGCTAAAACCGCCCAAACCGCACCGCGAACACCATTCTTACATACTCTCATACTTATAAAAGCTTTGTATGGAGATCTCATGAATATAGAGTTTATTTCACCATGCAACATTCTTCTACACATGTACATGATAATCTATGTTTAGAATTGCTTAAACATACAAGTGCTTGGTATAATCTATCATGTGCTAAAGTATAAGATGCCATCTTGAAAAACTCTTTTAATAATCTCTCGTAAGATCGAGAAGGGATGTAAGTCGTGACCTTGATCTTGGTTCAAAGATCTTGAAAAGCTATCATCCCAAGTGGTTTTGTAAGGGTGTCTGTCACTTGCACACTACTAGGAACACTTAGTATCTTCATCCTCTTTAATATAACTATTTCACTTACATAATGAATGTCTAGCTCAATATACTTTGTCATAGCATGAATAATTGAATTGTATGACATGGGAATTACACTAATATTATCACAAAAAAGACCGGAAGGATGGAATGACACAACAAATTTATTGATAAGAGATTCTATCCAAAGCAGTTATTAGGTAGTGTGAACTAAAGCACAATATTCAGCCTCAATGTTTGATGCTTCTTGGAGCTCCATAACATGAGGTTTTGGCCATAAAAATGCATGAATCAGAGGTAGATCTACGATCATCTGGATCACTTGCTTAATTAGAGTCATTATAGGTCCTTAGAGAGAACTTTTGTGGTAAAGAACCGGGAGTGGGGAGTAAGCCATGTGTAATGGTGCCACTTAGATAGTGCAATATTCTTTTAACTACAAATCCATGAGAATCGGAATGGGAGACCATGAATTAGCAGACTTTATTTATGCTAAAAGAAATGTCAAGTCTTATGAGAGTGACATATTAGAGGGACTTAACCATTGATCTATATTGATGAAGATTTAAGAGTATGGAAGAACCATGCTTGCTAAGTTTGCAGGTACTCAACATAAAAGTAGTAACACCATTTGTATTGTACATTTTGACTCGAGTGAGTAAATCTCAAAAGTATTTAGTCAGAGTGTATAGCATGTCACTAGTGGGAATATGCTTGACTTGAATGCCTAAAACGTACTCAGGCTTCCTAAGCTTTTTGAGAGCAAATGTAGCATAAAGAGAATTAATGTGCTTGCAAATTAGGATAGAGGATGACCCTGTTACAAGGATGTCATCAACATAGACCAAAGCATAAATGGCGAGGCCTTGATGAGAGTAGACAAACAAATAGTGATCACATTTGCTTTGAAGGAAGCCAAATTGAATTAATGTTTGAGCCAATTTTTCATACCACACCTTGGAGATTTCTTAAATCCATAGAGGGATTTGTTCAACTTAAAAACTAGAGTGGAATCATGCTTCTCAAAACGAGGTGGTTGAGACATATAAACCTCTTCTTGAAGAGACCATTCAGAAAAGCATTGTTGATGTCAATTTGTTGAAGTTCACATTTGTTGGCCTGGAAAATATTTAAAATTAATCTGATTGTGGTAGGCTTCACATTTGGAGAAAAGTTTCACTAAAGTCAAAGCAAAATTGATGATGGTAGCCTTTGGCTACAAGTCTTGCTTTGTACTTATTGACGGTGTCATCAGGGTTCTCCTTGACCTCAAAAACTAATTTGCACCCAAGAAGTTTTATATGTGGTGAGAGGGATATCAAAGTCCAAGTATGATTGGCCAAGACAACATCAAATTCAAGTTTCATAGATTGATGCCACTCAGGATGGGATACAACTTCCTTGACATATTTAGGTTTTGAATGACCAATTTTGGCTATTTTCAACATAAGAGGTTCATTGATATCCAAAATTTTAAGATGTGTGTAACAATGTATGGAAGGTGAAATAGACTCCTCATACCAATTTGTATTAGTGGGTACTTGTGGTCCAAGACCAATGGTTGAGGGCGAAGGGAAGGTCTTGTCAAGAGACGTATTATCAGGGACATTTTGAGAAGGAGTGACTCTAGTATTAGTTTGAGATGATTGAGTAAGTTTTCTTGAGGTACTTTAGGTTAAGCTACGTTCAGGTACAAAGTCACTGCTATGACTTGACATATCAATGGGTGATTGAACACATGATAGGCTATCCTCCATAATTTGAGGAGAAAGGGCGTTGTACATTAAGTTTGTGACAGTTATATTGGGTGGTTGATGAAAGGAAAAATGAGGAATGTAAGTGACTTAGACTGACAATTAGGTTGGCTTAAATATTTGGGATGAAATTGAAACGTAGCAGGGAAAGTAAAGTGATGCTCATGGAATACAACGTCTTTAGAAATGAACACTTTCCCAATTTTGCTAACACACCTGAAACCTTTGTGTTGAGATGATATTTCTAGATACACACACTATTGACTTTTGAATTATAGCTTGTGTTTTGATATAGGGTTATGTAGAGGGAAAGCAGGCACAACCCAAAACTTTGATAGATTGATAGCTTGATAACTTGTGATATACGGCATGAAAAAGGGAGTGGGACTTGGTCAAACCATCAGTTGGGAGCCTATTGATAATGTGCACTAAGGTAGTTATGTTATGATACAAAAACTTGAGGGGAATGGAAGAATGAGATAGCAAAGTAAGCCTCATTACCACAATGTGTCTATGTTTTCTTTCTATTGTGCCATTTTGATGAGAGGTGTGAGGACAAGTCAAACTATGTGAGATGCCTAGTTCAAATAGATACTTAGTGAAAGGTATAACCCCCCTCCATAATTGGATTGTAATGCCTTGATATTGGTGTTAATTTGAGTTTTCACGAAGCTTAGGAACAACTTGAAGGCATGTATGACCTTATGCAAGAAATATATCTAAGTGTACTTGGTGTAGGCATCCTCAAAGGCAATGTAGTAGTAAAACTTTAAACTAGTGCAGGACTCCAAAGATAAGTGTGTTCAACTTCAAATGGAGAAACATACATATTGGAAGATAAATGAGCATGTATTATATGGTATTTTGATAAGCAACAAGATTTACAAAATAAAGTATTTCCTTTGTTAGAGATATTGATATTACAATATTTTAAAGCAAGTCTAATGGCAGGAAAATGAGCATGAACTAGCCTATAGTTCCATAAAGAGTTAGTGCTAGGCTTATTTACATTAGAAATAACAGAATAAGAAATTGAGCTGACATTTTTGTGCAAAGGAAATGAACCACTATGACTCATGGAAGATGTCGTTGAAGGCTCCACTAGCAATTGTGGAAAGAAAGACAAGCCATTTAAGGCAAGGTAGCCTTAAAAAATAATGAGTTTAGAAACCTGAGATTTAACATAACACTTATCAACAATAAATTCAAACACAACTCTATTATGTTTTGAAAATTTGGAGATTAAAAGAAAATTTCTTGTTATGCAAGGAACATGTAGTATTTAAGAGCAAAAGAACTGGTATGAATAAACTTGAGAAGCACCCATGAAGACCAAACATAATTAATGGCTAAGGATTTACCATTAACAACACAAATATGACTTTGATATGCATAAGGTTTCTTCGTATGCAAGAAATGAGCATAAGAAGCAAGATAGTGAGAGACGTCTGAGTCAGTAAACCATACTTATTTCTAAAGCTCTTCAAGTAGAGAATATACATGAGACATAGCTATAATAGATATGGCATGGGGTTAGAGGTTGATGCCTCGTGTTTTTCATTAGATATACCTTGAAATTATGTTAAATTGGACTGAGCTCGTGTAGGTGTGAAGGATCCTTCAAACCTCTGCCAATATTTAGCAACAACATGGCTATATTTCCCGCACAATTGATAAGTATGTCGATTAACTATAGAGGAATGACCTCTAACACGAGTCATGTCTCCATTGCCTCAATTTCCTCTATAAATTTCATGCACACCACCTGTTTGTTGATTTGTGTGAGCCACATTTTCACTAACACTAGACCCGTCATATTCTTCCATGAACTTGTCAACTTGATCTTCTTGAATATATAAGAGTGTTTCAACATCAAAGAGTGTTAGAGGCTCAAGATTGCCATACATTTACATAACAAATGGGTTATACGCCTCTATTAATCCATCAAAGATAAAATTAATCTGATCGTGCTCAGAGAAGGACTCTCCAAAAACAAGTTAAGAATTTGCAATAGACTTAACTAGAAGCAAATATTCAGTAATGGATTAGTTGTCTTTCTTCATAGTTTTTAAGTCAACATGAAGTTTCCTAAATCGTGCCTTCATGTGAGAACTAAATTACATGTGAATCTTGTCCCATACTTCAAAAGCGTGCTTGAAAAATGACACTCGAGGTAACACATATTCAGATATGGTAGATAGAAGCAAGTCGAACACAACTTGCTCCTGTGAAATCCAAGTTTCATACTCTCCAGACACTTTTCCTTCGATGCGATCTTGTTCTGATTTGAACTTCTGGAAATTTTGAGGATTCACCATTATCTTGTGCACTCTTTAAGTGAGGATGACCCCTTCAACTTGTTGATTTCACATGAGGTAGTTGTTGTCTTGAAGTTTGATTGAAAGCTTTGGATCAAAGTGATGCGATAAAGATGAATCATAGGAATCCGTTGTGATTACTTAAAAATTCAGAACCAAGATTCCAATTGTTGTAGCTTGAGACGATTTGTCCATGGCGACAAGTTCAAGGAAGAAGAAGATGAAGTTTATGTTCTTGGAACTTATGAAAATTAACTACAAATGAATGAGAGTTAGTTAGAGAGTGGAAGAAATCAAACTAGGTGAAAGATACCATGATAGAATGTGTGAACTTCATTCAACATTATGCATTAATATGTTAATCTTACAAGCCATTACAATCCCATAGTTATTGGAGCTTATGCATGGAGATATCATTCATAGAGAGTTTATGTCACCATGGAACATTCTTCTACACAGATACATGATGATCTATGTTTACAAATTCTTAAACATTCAAGTTCTTGGTGTAATCTATCATGTGCTAAAGTATAAGATGCTATCTTCAATTACTCTTCCAATATAAAATCTCTCTAGACGAAGTTATCTACTAAATCCTCAAAACTAATACAAATAAATTGATTCATTATGTACCGAATAAAAAATTTCAAATCCTATAGATCTAGTTGTTTCTTCCTTTGGTCCTCACTAGAGAAAAAAACGAAATTATGAACTACTAGATTTTTTTAAAATCCATAAAATCCATAAAAATTAACACGGTTTTATCGATATTTTTGAAAAATAAGATAACTAACATGCAATTTTATTGGCATTTTTGAAATTGTTGGTATGCATGTATGTGATTTTACCAAACATTTAAAAAACACTAGTAAAAATGTATGTTGATTATCACATCTTTCAAAAATACATATGAAATATGAGATTTTACCAAACATTTCATAAACACCTATAAAAGTACATATTTTTTTCCTAAAACTCCGGTATACATCTTAAATTGCTCGTAAAAATATAATTTTAATGAAAAAGAGGACTTATAAATATTGAATAAGTATCTAAAAAACTCGATAAATATCACAACTTTTTTATGTTGTCAATTTTTTTTTTATATTTTTCTAAGTGGGAGAATATAATGGTAAAAACACTAGTAAAGAGAGTGTCTGATCAAACTCTGGGTGGCTGGGCAAATTTTCTTTTTAGACTTTCAAACCCTAAATATTTTTTATTTCTGTTTAGATTTGTTAATAAAGTGACCATAACCACCAGAATCTAGGACGTGAAGTCTTATAATATACAAATAATTTTTATATTGATAATTTTTATATTGATACATATTTTATATAAAAAATTTATAAATTTTTTTATAAAAGTTTAAATGAAAATTTTGTTTAAATAATTATTTTTAAAATATTATTTTATGCATTTCATCTTATTGAAACTTCTTTTATATATATTATCTATTTCAAATAATTTTTTATAAAAATTATTTTTAAGATATAATTTTTTGAAAACATTGCGATTACAACTATATTTTAATCTTTAATAATATATATATATATTATAATATATATATATATATAATATATAATATATATATAAATATTATAAAATATCAAAATTAATTTTTTAATTTAAAAAAATAAATATAAAAAGCTTGCAATATTTTGGAAAAGATTTTTATAAAATTTATTTTTGATAATAAAAAAAAATAATATTTTTTTAAAGTAAAAACGAACGGTCCACATACATATATCACTTGAGGTATACCTTACGAACAAACAAACATTACATTCTTGTAAAGAATGAAAGTGATAATGCATTAATGATGCTAAAACAGGACCGAGAGATAGAGAAAACAAACACCACAAATATGGCACGTTGGTTTCTCAAAAACAACACAAAACTGTTGTGATGACCATGCCATTAGTTTTTTGCAAGTAAACTAAAGTCCAGCTAAACAACAATAGTGTGAACTCTGAGGCATGCATTATCTGTCAAAACTGCTCAAAATATATTATAGTAATGGATCTCCCACCATGGCTTTCACGTTCTTTATTAACTTTTTCATTTATTTAAGTTACTCCCATGTGCCTTTCACATGCAAGTTATTTAACTACAAGCCAAAATCAACAGAGAAAGTTTTTTTATTTAAGTCAAAAGAAGAAATGAATCAATGCTATTGTTTAATAATAATCTAAATTAAACAAGCAAACAACGTGTGCAATTCAAATCACATTTTTAACCAACCAGGGGATATTCGTCTACAAGGGCCACCATCTACTTTTGGAAGAAGCATAAAAACACTCTATTAAAGGAACTAGTTCAAAGACTCAAATGTTATTCATTTATATAAAAGATATAGTTCTCCAAACCCATATCATTTTCAAATCAACAAAATATTCATTTTTTTCACATCCTTCACATTAGTTTATGAATTAAGAAGAAAACAATATTATTACGGAATTTCCAAATCGATTAGATAACATAATATAATGTCGTATGATAGTTGTTAAGAATATGTTATCAATCAATTAGTATTGATTGATATTCAATTAGTCATAACTGTAATTGATATTATTTTCTATTGTATATTCCCTATTTGCATATAAATATATATCATGTGTGATCATATTAGACACACAGAGATACAATTACAATATGGTATCTAGAGCTGGTTGACCTACTGTCTTCCACAAAATAAAAATAATTTTTTTTTCTTTTTTTTTCCGGCCACCCATAGCGCCGCCGCCGTCTCCGCCGCTCCTGTCGACTTTTCAGCGAGATTCCTATACGCCGGAATCGTCTCCTACAGATCGGCCAGATTCACTGCCTTCCGCCGCCGCACGCGTCCGCACACGTCTCTCCTTCATCGCACGTGAATCTCACGCGCGGACAATCAGCTGCGCATCCGCTGCCCCCAGCCGTCGCCGTTTTTCCAGATCTGCTCTCGGTTTTTCGTTCCAAGCCATCAAATATCATGGGAGATACCGCCGCTGATTACAATGATTTCCTCCAATACAAAGCAGCCATCAACAATCATCATCTGCCGCTGCTGCTCAGTCGGGTAATCCTGTAGCTTTTGTCTCTACATCTTCACTTGGTCCTTGGGTCCTTGACTCTGGTGCATCTGATCATATGATTGGTAATAAATCTCTTTTATCTCATTTGTCTTATTCTGATTCTTTGCCTTCTGTCACTGTGGCGGATGGTTCTAAAGCCAAAGTTCAAGGCCTTGGTCAGACATATCCACTTCCAAACTTGTCTTTAGAGTCTGTCCTTTACATTCCTGGTTGTCCATTTAATCTAATATCTGTTCACAAGCTTATTCGTACTCTTGATTGTTCAGTTCTTTTTAATGCTAATTCTGTTCATATCCAGGATCGACGTACATGACGGACGATTGGAGCAGGGAGTGAAGCTGGAGGATTATATCATCTTTCTCCACCGGTGGCCTGTGCTTCTATTGCTTCTCAAGAACTCACACATCAACGTTTGGGTCACCCTAGTCAAAATAAAATGCGTCTTTTAGTTCCTAGTCTTTCTAAGCTTTCTTCTTTTGAGTGTCAGTCCTGTCAATTAGGCAAACATACTTGTAGTACTTATTGTCAACGAGTAAATAAAAGTGTTGCATCACCTTTTGCTTTAGTTCACTCTGATATTTGGGGTCCTAGTCGTGTGAAGTCTACTTTAGGATACTATTACTTTGTAACATTCATCGACTATTACTCACGATGCACTTGGTTATTTCTAATGAAAAATCGTTCAGAGGTTTTCCGTATATTCCAAGAGTTTTATGCTGAAATTAAAAACCAGTTTAATACTACTATTAAAATTTTACGCACAGATAATGCTCGTGAATATATGTCATCCCAGTTTCAATCTTTTTTAACATTATAGGGAATTATTCACCAATCATCATGTGCTCATACACCACAACAGAACGGTGTTGCTGAACGGAAGAATCGTCATTTAGTTGAAACTGCACGGACTCTTCTTCTTCACCACAATGTACCCTCTCGTTTTTGGGGTGATGCTCTCCTCACCGCATGTCACCTTATCAACCGAATGCCTTCCTCGGTCCTTCAAGATCAGATTCCATACTCTATCTTGAATCCGGAACACGATCTCTACCCCATTCCCCTTCGTGTGTTTGGTTGCACATGCTTTGTTCATGATCTTAATCCAGGTAAAGACAAACTTTCCGCTAAATCTCTCAAATGTATTTTTCTAGGCTACTCACGTATACAAAAGGGATATCGTTGCTTTTGTCCTCAACTTTAACGGTACATTGTCTCTTCCGATGTAACATTTTTTGAAGGTTCTCCTTTTTTCTCTGCCTCTTCGTCCTCCCAGGAGATTTGTAATTTAGATGATCAAGATATCCCTTCTGTCATCCCCACACCCATTAAACCTCCTTTGCAGGTATATCAGCGATGCACAACGCGTCCATCGGCAGTTAGAGATGATATTGATCCACCAACACCATCTCCTACTCCAATTGTTCCTCCAGCTACGTCACCTGAACTTGACCTTCCAATAGCATTACGAAAAGGTATTCGATCTCATAATCCAAATCCTAAATATGTATGTGCTTTAAATTATGACCGTCTATCTACTTCCTATGTTTCTTTTGTGTCTGCTTTGGATTCTGTGTCTATTCCTAAGTCTACAGGTGAAGCTATGACTGATCCCAATTGGCGTCAGGCGATGGTGGAAGAAATGACTGCATTGCATTCAAATAACACTTGGGACATTGTTCCTTTACCTCCAAACAAAACTACAGTGGGCTGTCGATGGGTTTATACAGTGAAAATTGGACCAGATGGTCAGATTGACCGTTTTAAAGCTCGTTTGGTAGCCAAGGGATACACACAAATATTTGGCCTTGATTATGGTGACACCTTTTCTCTAGTGGCCAAGATTAGTTCAGTCCGTCTCTTCCTTGCATTGGCTGCTATTAATCATTGGTCGCTTCATCAGTTGGATATTAAAAATGCATTCTTACACGGAGAATTGGAGGAGGAAGTGTATATGGATCAACCTCCAGGTTTTACTATTCCTAGTAATTCCAGATTTGTTTGTCGGCTCAATCGATCTCTTTATGGGCTAAAACAATCTCCACGTGCTTGGTTTGGTCGCTTCAGCTCTGCCTTGATACAGTTTGGTATGACTAGATGTGAAGCAGATCATTCTGTTTTCTTCCTTCACTCTTCCAACGGACAACACATCTTTCTTGTGGTTTATGTTAATGACATTGTTATCACTGGAGACGATACAGACGGTATTCAGCGACTCAAAACTCATCTTTTCAAAAACTTTCAGACAAAAGATTTGGGTCCACTCGGATACTTCTTAGGTATTGAGGTTGCACAGTCCTCATCAGGCATTGCAATTAACCAACGTAAGTATGCATTAGACATCCTAACTGAAACTGGTATGCTTGACTGTCGTCCGATTGATACTCCTATGGATCCCAATGTCAAGCTTCTTCTAGGTCAGGGGGAGTTGTTGAAAGACCCGGGAAGATATCGACGTCTAGTGGGTAGACTCAATTATCTTATCGTCACCAGATCGGATATTACTTTTGCAGTGAGTATTGTGAGTCAATTCCTTAATGCTCCTTGTGATACTCATTGGAATGCCGTTATTCGGATTCTCAGATATATAAAGAATGCACCAGGAAAAGGCCTATTATATGAAGATAAGGGTGATGCTAAAATCACTTGTTACTCAGATGCAGATTGGGCAGGATCACCGTCGGATAGGAGATCCACTTCTGGATATTGTGTTCTTATTGGAGGGAATATGATCTCATGGAGAAGTAAGAAACAAAACACAGTTGCATTATCTAGTGTTGAAGCTGAATATCGGGCTATGGCAGCAGCCTCAAAAGAACTTGCTTGGCTTAAGAATTTGCTCTCAGAACTTAGGTTCGGTGACCTTCAGAACACAAAACTCATATGCGACAATCAAGCGGCACTCCACATTGCGTCCAATCCGGTTTTCCATGAACGAACCAAACATACAGAAATGGATTGTCACTATGTAAGAGATAAGGTACTGTCGGGAGAAATAACCACGGAATTTGTCAAATTTGAAGATCAATTGGCTGATATGTTTACCAAGTCTCTCAAGGGTTCTCGAGTGAATTATATTTGTAACAAGCTCGGATCATACAATATATACGATCCGGCTTGAGGGGGAGTGTTAAGAATATGTTATCAATCAATTAGTATTGATTGATATTCAATTAGTCATAACTGTAATTGATATTATTTCCTATTGTATATTCCCTATTTGCATATAAATATACACCATGTGTGATCATATTAGACACACAGAGATACAATTACAATAATAGTAAACCCATGTCACAGTAAGCCCATGTCTAACCCTAAATCTACCATCCATAGAGATAACTAATTCAAAAAGAGACTTATGATCTTTAGGAAGGACTAATAGCCAATCCCAACCACCTAAAAGTTATATAGCACGCGTCGAAACCTCATAAGTAATAAACAAATGAGAAATGAACTCTACCATCTTCCTACATATAGAACATAAAATATTAACTGGATCAACTATAACCTTACACTTAAACAAATTTCTCATAAAAAGATTTTATCTTGTAGAAGTTGATAAAAAATCACAACTATTGAAGGAGTCCAACTAACCCAGACGAGGGGGAGGGTCAAGTCATCATTCTAGGGAGAGATAGAAGAATGGATAAAAAGCTCAAGTTGGGTTGAAATAGCTAAGGATGACAAAAACACCCCATCCCTAACATGATGCTGCAACCATTTGTCTCTAACATAATGAAGGTTGACAACCCACTCCTCCTTATAGACGAAAAAATCTTCTACCTTAGGCGCCAAACCAGAACATCGTCCTTTCAACAACCAATTTCTCTTTCATACCACTTTTTTTTTATCATAAATACCAAAAAGCCTCGAAAATCTAAACTTAAAGGGTGGATTGAAACCAAGGGTTAGTCCAAAAAGAAATGTGAAGACCTGATCTCACTCTCTTATTAATTTTATCAACAAACTAATAAGAGGGATCTTCTTCCTTAGATCTCAGGAAAAGACACTCATTTTCACTAAATGGTTGCATAACAAAAACCCTACGATTGACCCCCCATTAATCATGAGATAACTAGAGTGCTATATGTAACAACTATAATCTCACAACAGAGACCTTAAACACCAAAGACCAACCTCCACCTCCATTTTGATGAATCATAATGAGTGGAAACATCCACTTTGAGTCAAAGACTCACCAAACAAGTGAGAGAGATACCAAATATTCACCAAAAACTTAAGGCATTGAGTATACGGGTCATCTCATTTATAAAATTCCCAACAATCATTTTTTCAACTAATGCGAGACTTACAACTCACACTTATTTCTCAACAATCTTCCCTCAAGTGTGAGTTCATCCAATATGCTCCCCTAAAGCAGAAGTTCTTTCATCCACATACACGTGTATTGTCGTTGACACTCTTACCACATCACAGGAGTTTCAATGCGATACGTTATCTGACCACCACATTGTCAAAAAGGTTTTCGATTGAGTCGGTCTCTTACTCGAACCATCGACTTTGATACCACTGATGGAGTCATCATGAAGGGAAACATCCACATTAGGTAAAAGACTCACCCAAACAAGTGAGAGAGACATCACATATTCATCAAAAAACCTTATGGCATTAGGTATATGAGTCATCTCACTTATAAAGTACTCAACCTTTAACTTTTTCAAGCAATATGATACTTAAAACTCACTTATTTCTCAACACAATTGGCCCAAAGGGCCAAATTAACTAATCATAGATCCCAAACCCCAAACCATTTTTTCCCTTAGGTTTGAAGATATCACACTACTTAATCCAAAAAATCTTTAACACACCCTTTACACCATTTGAAAGAAACCTTCTCTAAATTCTAATTAACTTCTTCCAAACCTTCACAAACATTTTCATAAAGATAAGAAGAATATATGAATAACATTAAGCATTAAATTAAGAAGAATCACCCCATCTCCCCAACTAACATACATATACTTCCATTTAACAAATGACCCTGCATGATAAGTATCTCACTTCTATCATCAAATAATATGACCCATCCTTTGATAATTCTTTTCTTCCATCTACAGACAAATTTACTATTCTAAAACAAAATTATGTTATCTAATGTCCAAATTCAATTATTCATAGATAAATTAATTAATAATTTATAATTAATTACTGATGATTGATGGTTTATAATTTATACCAAATAATTGGTGTTTGATTGAAGTATTTTATAAAATTAATGGTTTAATTAAAATGATATAAATAAAATTTATTATATAATTATTTTATTTTAAATTAAATTAAATTATAAAAAATAAAAGCAAAATTATAAAAATGGAAGAAAAAATATTAAAATAGTATTTAAATAAGTTATAAGTTAGTAAAATAAATTATATTTTTATAGTAAACATATATGTTCTTTTCTGAAAAACATGAGATCTGTTTCTTTTACATTAATAGATAAATTTTAATTATTATATTGTGTATATTACTTGACATATACATACACGTATATCTATAAGAATTACTAGCTCACAAAAAAAAAAAAATTCACAAATTGTACACATCATTATTTTTGTTCAACCTTATCCACAGTATATACCGTTATAAGAGAAGAAAACACAGAGCATATTTAAATTGAATCGAAATCATGTTCCCATTTACAAGGAAAGTAAAAAGAGTAGCTTCCGTTAATAAACTCACATCCAATGCCAACGTGGCAATAAAGATAACAGAATATCCACAGCATAACCGTCCAAACAAACACGCTTTCTAAACAAACCGTTACTTAATAAATTAACACAAGAGAATATACTACACGCTAAACATATTTATTCTATTCAATTAGTAACTAATTAAAAAAGTTAAACAGTGATTAGTGTTTTTAAGTTCAATCACATCACAAGACGCAGACACGTTTATCTTCTTGCTCACGCTTTTCACGTTGCGGTTAGAAAAAGGGTTTTTGGTAGGTACTACCATTGAAGCTTCAGAATCCAAACACCGAAATCTCTGTGAAGTTGACAGTGTATATAAATTCACATTACAGTAGTTCGCAATTCTGCATTGGTGCGTTGTTTGAAGAAGAAGTGAGTGGAGTGATTGTGGAAGTTGAAGATGTTGAGGATAGTGAAGGAACCAGAGGAAGTGATGAGAATGCGAGGAGGTTCTGTGCTTGGAAAGAAGACGATTCTGAAGAGCGACCATTTTCCTGGTTGCCAGAATAAGCTTCTCACTCCGCAGATCGAAGGTGCTCCGAATTATCGACAGGCTGAGTCTTTGCATGTTCATGGTGTTGCAATACCGACCGTTGATGGAATCCGAAATGTTCTTAATCACATTGGTGCTCGCCGGAAAAGACAGCAAGTTCTTTGGATTAGTCTTCGCGAAGAACCGGTATACTAACTAATAGCTTGCTTCTTTTGTTTTATATTTTATAATTTTCTTTAAAAATTGCTTATGGATAAGTAGAAATTTAGTTAAATTTAAGGTAGTTATTTTTTTCTTCATTTTTTTGTTGTTGGTAATTAGGATGAAATGGTGATTAATAATGAGAATGCTATGATATGTATTGACATTGTTTCTTTCTTTGTTGAAATCAGCTTGTGTACATTAATGGCAGACCTTTTGTGTTGCGAGATGTGGAGAGACCATTCTCCAACCTTGAGTATACGGTATAAGCTGTTGATTTAAGTTCTTTGATGTCAGTTTACAAGTTTTTTTTAGGTTTTGAATTGTGGTTGTGTGATTATTGATATTGAAGAAAAATTTCAAACAATGCGGTCGATGTGACTGTAGTTGCGGTATGGTTGTAGAAGGATTCAAAATATTTAATACTCTGCGGCTGCAATTGCGGTTAAGCACTTTTTAGGTTTGATTTGAGTGAATTACTGCTTCAGTAAAACTATTTTGGGCTTATGGCGGATAACTTATGTCGGACTTTTAATCAATCAGGGAATTAATAGGGATAGGGTGGAACAAATGGAAGCTCGTTTGAAAGAAGACATCATGTTGGAAGCTAGAAGGTATTTCTTTGGGGCCACTCTGTATTCGTTGCTAACTTTTCGTGCGGATTTGATGGTTGTTTTAATTTCTTACGACGAATCTTATTTTTATGTTGATGTAACAGGTATGGTAATAAGATCCTTGTGACGGATGAGCTGCCTGATGGTCAGATGGTGGACCAATGGGAACCCGTGTCACGTGATTCTGTCGAGACGCCGTTGGAGGTATTAGTGAAATTTGTTTAGAATGGAAATGTGAGTATCAAATAAGTTTTTCCTGCTAAATATTGCTTCAAAGTCATTTTATTTTTTATAGGTGTATGAGGAATTGCAAAAGGAGGGATACCTTGTTGATTATGAACGTGTTCCTGTAACGGATGAAAAATCGCCTAAGGAACTGGATTTTGATATTTTGGTAAGTTTTGTTTGCATGAATTTGTTTTTGAGAGAAAATAATGATCCGTCTTTCTTTTAAATCACTTTTCATTTTATGCTACCGTCATGCATCATAATCTGAACTCACTTATTAACTTAGAAAACTCCTTTGTTTAATAAGTTTCGTGAAACCAATGATTTGTTGTAACTTAGCTGATCTTATTCTTTGATTTTTAGGTACATAAAATCTCTCAAGCTAATGTCAATACAGAAATAATTTTTAATTGTCAAATGGGGCGTGGACGAACGACAACTGGAATGGTCATCGCAACTCTGATGTACCTCAATCGAATTGGGGCCTCTGGTATTTCTATTAATTTATTCACTCAACTTTTCTGTTTTTTTCTGTCAGTTTCTCTGATTTTGTTGTTTATTTTCTATTATTTATGGCATTTTTCATCCCAGAAATTTGAATATAAGATTATGATTGTTGGACATTCAGCATCCGATTGAAAGCTTATTTATTTTGCTGTTTAATTACAAAAATTATGGAACTCTTATACTTCAAAAGACTATTTTGCTCATTATTGCATCAATACGAGCATACGGACATACATTCCAGTTTTTAGTTAATATAAATGAATGTTGATTTCTCGTAAATCAGCATGGCCTTTTCCATGAGTTCCTTTAATTTATTTTTGCTCTTTTATCATTAATTTTAAGTCATAAAGTGTATCAGAGGATTTTCCACTAACAAAAATATTACTTTTATGTTATTATATAGGGATTCCAAGAAGCAATTCGATTGGTAGAATTTTTCAATCTATGACCAATGTTGCTGACCATTTGCCAAGCTCAGAGGAGGCAATTTGCAGGGGAGAATATGCGGTTATAAGAAGCTTAATTCGGGTGTTAGAGGTACTGACATTAAATTTGATATTTCTTGAATAAAATGAGAATTTATTCTTGTTATTCTAATTTGCTAACATTCTTCAGGGTGGTGTTGACGGGAAAAGACAAGTGGACAAAGTCATTGACAAATGTGCTTCAATGCAGGTTTCTTTTTAATGTTTTGATCTTGTGTTACTCAAAATAACTTTTTTTCTGGTTGTTTCTACAGTCTCTTTGAATGTTTTGAATTTCTTTCCATGTATCTTGTGGGTTGAATCTTCATATTTTTCTAAATTGCCTCATTTAATCCTTGCCTTTCATGAACTTCAGAATCTGCGTGAAGCAATTGGCACCTATCGCAATAGCATTCTACGACAGCCAGATGAGATGAAAAGGGAGGCATCACTTTCCTTTTTTGTGGAGTACTTGGAGAGATACTACTTTTTAATATGTTTTGCTGTGTACCTTCATTCAGAAAGGGATATACTCCACTCTAGTACTGCTGGTCAAAGTAGTTTTTCTGATTGGATGAGAGCTAGGCCTGAACTCTACAGCATTATTCGCAGGTTAAAACTTTATTCACTCCGTGAGGTCTATGTTTTGTAACTTTTCTTTTTTGATTTTTCTTCATTAAGCTTGTGGAGTGTGGATTTATAAGTATTGAGTCAAACTGAGTTTGACTAGTGAATTGTAATCTAGCAATGATCATGATTGTTACTGAACCGAGCTCGATTTGACTTTCCGACATAATCTTTTATATGTGGTCCGAGGTTCTGATCACCAATGCATTTGGCATGACTCATGACAATTGGCACTGCAGGTTACTCAGGAGAGATCCAATGGGTGCACTTGGATATTCAAGTTCGAAACCATTTTTAAAGAAGATAGATGAATCAACTGATGTCCGGCCTTCTGAGATGGGTATGGTTGCTGCCTTGAGAAAGGGTGAGGTTCTTGGTAGTCAAACTGTTCTTAAAAGTGATCACTGTCCTGGATGCCAAAATCCAAGTTTGCCAGAGAGAGTAGACGGTGCTCCTAATTTCCGACAAATTCCTGGATTTCCAGTTTTTGGTGTTGCGAATCCAACTGTTGATGGTATCCGATCAGTCATTCAAAGAATTGGCAGCACTAATGGTGGACACCCAATACTTTGGCACAACATGAGAGAAGAGCCTGTGATTTACATCAATGGGAAGCCATTTGTTCTTCGTGAAGTTGAAAGACCATACAAAAACATGTTAGAGTACACGGTAAACATTGCATTTGACATATCTTTTCAATAAATTTGAAGTTATGAAAGGGGATGGCAAAATAGATGTTGTTGTCAGAAAAATTGGCTCATTATAGTTGTGAGATAGTCTAATGTAATAAAGGATATCTATTATGCTGAGGAATAGCTAATACATGAAATGACACAGTCCCATAATCTACCTGCTTGCTGAATATTTGTCAAGCCTCTACGTGCTGTAAAACTCAGGATTTTGTTAATATATACATGATCAACTAATGCTTAATTAATTGTCAAATAAGTTGAAATCGTGATGTCATTAGATGCTTCTTTGAATTTCATATTACTTTGGTATTCTTTCCTCCTATTATTGGTGAATTGGAAGCTGTAATTTGTTCTTTCAGGGTATTGGCCGTGAAAGAGTTGAGAAAATGGAAGCACGGTTAAAAGTAGACATTTTAAGGGAAGCTAAACAATATAGCAATGCCATAATGGTTATTCATGAAACAGATGATGGACATATATTTGATGCTTGGGAGCATGTTACCTCTGACGTGATTCAAACCCCACTTGAAGTTTTCAAAAGCCTGGAAGCTGATGGGTTTCCCATTAAGTATGCACGTGTACCCATCACTGACGGAAAAGCTCCTAAACGTTCTGACTTTGATACTTTGGCAATTAATATTGCTTCTGCTGCAAAGGACACTTCTTTTGTTTTCAATTGTCAGGTAATTTTTTATTCTTTGATCTCATACGCTTTATTCTTTTATGAATACGTTCATCACTAGTTCTTGTATTTTTCTCCTTTTCATTTATAGCTGCTAATATCTTATTGATTTAATAGATGGGCCGGGGAAGGACTACTACTGGTACTGTCATAGCCTGCCTTGTGAAACTTCGCATTGATATTGGTAGGCCCATTAAAATATTGAGTGATGATATGACCCAAGAACAATCAAATAGCGGTTCTTCAAGCGGAGATGAAGCTGGGGGATGTGTCACTGCATTGACCTCCAATACTTCACAAATGAAGATGGACGGGAAACAAAACCGTGTTTTTGGTATAAACGACATTCTCTTGTTATGGAAGATAACCACATTATTTGATAATGGTGTTGAATGCCGAGAGGCCTTAGATGCTGTTATTGATAGATGTTCTGCACTCCAAAACATTCGTCAAGCTGTTCTACAATATAGAAAAGTATTTAATCAACAGCATGTTGAACCTAGGGTAAGGAGGGTGGCTTTAAATCGCAGCGCTGAGTACTTGGAACGGTATTTCCGTCTAATTGCTTTTGCAGCATATCTTGGAAGCGAAGCATTCGATGGGTTTTGTGGACAAGGAGATTCCAAAATGACATTTAAGGTTTGGTTGCGTCAGAGGCCAGAGGTACAGGCTATGAAATGGAGCATCAGATTAAGACCCGGGAGATTTTTCACTGTCCCTGTAAATGTTTTATACTCAAATGATTATTTTTTCAAAATTCAATGTAGAATTGCTTCAATAATGCCAATTTAAATTTTAGGAGGAGTTGAGAGAATCACAAGAGTCTCAGCATGGAGATGCAGTGATGGAGGCTACTGTCAAAACAAGAAATGGTTCTGTTTTGGGGAAGGGCTCCATACTTAAAATGTATTTCTTTCCTGGACAGAGAACTTCCAATCATATACAAATACGTGGTGCACCTCATGTTTATAAGGTATTTTATATATGAAAGTATTGCTAGAGAAACTAACTATCATAAAATTTGTGATGCCAGAGGGTAAGGCTACACGTCCAGTGGGGACCTACCGGATCATCCAAGTGTAGGTAGAATTGGCATCTTTAATATGTTTGATGGTGAAAAGTTTATTTAGAAAATATTGTTATCTGGTGTTTTACAAGTACATTGCACTGTGTGATAATTTACTTTAGTCGATATTGCTTCCAATCGTACAGTATTTGAAATGCAGATAATTTTAGCATATATTTATATTTTGAAAAATATTAACATATCATGGCATGTATTATATGATAGTAATACTTTCAAATTAAAGAGTATTTTATATATAATTGCAACATGGTTTGACAATTGAGTAGTCGACAAATATATAAAATCACTGTTGACCTATAACTTTGAGAACCAGCTAACAATAATAAAATATAAACTTGATTTGCTGACAGCATTTTGCATTATCAAATTTCATGTCATTGTCCATTGATTTATAAGTGGTATGATGACCGTGAGAATGCCATTTTTTTCAGGTTGATGAATACCCTGTGTATTGCATGGCAACTCCAACCATCTCTGGGGCCAAGGAGATGCTAAACTACTTGGATGCTAAGTCTAAACCTGGTTTCACTGCTCAAAAAGTTATATTGACCGATGTAAGAGAAGAAGCGATTGTTTATATCAACTGTGTTCCCTTTGTTCTTAGGGAGTTAAACAAACATGTTGATACACTAAAACATGTCGGAATCACCGGTCCTGCGGTGAGCCATCTTGTACAATAGTTTGTTTCTTGGAACATATTACAAAAGTAATTGTGTTGCACAACTGATGGTAACTTAAAATGCAGGTTGAACACATGGAGGCACGGATGAAAGAAGACATATTGGCTGAGATTAAAGAGTCTGGTGGGCGAATGCTACTACACCGTGAAGAATATGACCCCTCAACAAACCAGTCTTCTGTGGTTGGATACTGGGAAAATATTCTGGCAGATGATGTGAAGACACCAGCAGAAGTTTATTCTTTTCTAAAAGATGATGGATATGATATTGTCTATCGGAGGATACCCTTAACAAGAGAGAGAGATGCCCTGGCCTCCGACGTCGATGCAATACAGTACTGTCAAGATGAGTAAGTCTCCATTCTAAACAGTGTGTACATAGAATTATTAACAATCATATCATAGAATTGTTAACAACCTATGATTGTTGATAATTTGGCTCTCTTGCTTTGTCTCCCAAATGCAGTCATGGGATTCTTGTCTTGGTTTGTCTTGTAAAACTATATGGTCATATCTGACCTTTTTAGTTGCAGTGCATGCTATAGTGGCATTGTTATGAATATGTTCCCTGCTTGTCTGTGCATACCATCTAGAAACTGCAAACTCAATTGTTAATCTTTTAAGTTATTCTTCATTTAGATATTACAATGTATTTCTAAACTCTTGCTTCATTGTAGCTCTGCAGGGAATTACCTCTTTGTATCACACACAGGCTTTGGTGGAGTCGCATATGCAATGGCCATCATTTGTATTAGACTTGGTGCAGATGCAAACTTTACATCAGAAGTCCTGCGGTCATCATTTGGTCCTGATACATCTGCAGTGACTGAAGAGAATTTGCATTCTCGAGCTTCTAATGAAACAGCACTCAGGATGGGCGACTATCGTGACATTTTGAACCTTACAAGAGTCCTCGCACATGGCCCCCAAAGCAAAGCAGATGTTGACATTGTCATTGAAAGGTTGTCAAAAAAGTTTGATTATAAGCTTTACTAACCATTTTTTATTACCTGTATGGAAATGCATTCAACATTAGAGTAGATAGATTATGTTCTCTATGATGAGGAATGTATGCTGTTTGAAACATGGTATCACCCCTATCTTTTAGTTTTATAATAGCTTTTGCATCATTTACCTGCTGGGGAAGTTTGATTTGTCAACATAGTTTAAGATGCTAGTTATTGGTTTTTAGTTGAAGGCACTGATTTTTTTCTTCTTCTTCTTAATAGGTGTGCAGGCGCAGGGCATATACGAGATGATATTCTTTATTACAATAGAGAATTTGAGAAGCTTACTGATGTTGATGACGAGGAGCGTGCATATCTTATGGACATGGGTATCAAGGCTTTGAGGTACATTTACATGCCTCACTTACAGAAATGTTCTCATGATGCCTACCGATGGTTATTAATTTATTTTCTCGAAAAGGTATGAGAAGAATTATTCACACCCTCGCGTACGCTGATGGGGCCTATAGATGTAGCGTGTGGGGTTTGGTTGACACGGGTGCAGGAATTGATACAGACATTTAAGCAACTGACTTTATAATAGTTTATTTTGCTCAATCCAGCCCTAGAAGTGTTGCTAATTGTTGTTTATATCTTTTGCATGTTAAACTATAGAAAATTAAAATACTTTGTAATAAAAAAATAATTAGGTTTCTTTGAAAAGCAAATCAAATATTAATATAAAATGCATTTTGATGGAGTATGAAAAATGTTACATGTTACAAACTTTAAAGACAATGGTGAATCTATGAATAAAATGATCTTAAAAAAAGTTATTTATTGTTGTAAGGTTTACTTTGATTAACACCAGTGTGAAGTTAGCACTATCAATTATCAATGTAACCACTAAATCACAACAAACTAACATGTTGATCTTGCACTTAATGTCAAACATTGGAAAAAAGTAGAAAATTTGAAGTACACAGATTATTGGATTTGTGAGTGGTAATTACATAAATTTTTTTATGTGTGCACCATATAGACTTAATGTTTTTATAATCATTCCTTTTCTTGCAGGCGATATTTTTTTCTTATCACATTCACATCGTATCTCTACTGCACGTCTCCCGCCGATACAGAATTCGCCGCGTGGATGGATGCCAGACCAGAGCTTGATCATCTATGTAACAATCTAAGAATAGATAAATAGTATGTTAATACTTTTGATCATGTTGATGTACAGTTGGCATTTGATGTTCCAGTTTCTCCCCCGATTACTTCTTTTCTCGATGCTGCGTGTAGCAACACTCTTGCTACTTTGCAAACTGCTGTCTCAGGGAGAGCATCATCCTGTAGTCAGCTTCTATCTGTAACTGTATGTCATCAGAAGCTGGCTCTGGAATAAGGCATGTGTATAGAATAAAAAAGCTCGAAGGAGTAATTTCTGATTACCAAACTGAGTTCTAGCCTGTAAAGGAAGATACTGTATTCTTATATCAATGGTTGTTTGGAAGTTTTTTGAAGGACCGAAAGGAGTACTTCACAACATTCATCAATAATTGTATCTTATTACATTTCAATATTTTAATAATAAAAATGTCGGTCTCGTGAAGAAAGAGTCGGGGGTTTGTTTGACTTGTTGACAAATGATGCCTCTAAACATTGATTAACAAAAAAAAAACACCTCCAAAAAAGAGTGAAGAAGTAAGCTGTAAAGTGAGTGGTGAGGATTTTAAAAGAAAAAGAGGTGTAAAGAAAGATGTAAAATTAAAGTAATGTACGAGGAGGACTATATGCATTAAATTTGTTACTATAATCGATTTTTATGTTAAAAGAAAGTACTAAGTTTCTGATTAATTGATTTTAAAAGTATGAGACTTTAATTAATGATTAAATTAATCACAAAAGAGGATGGAAACAACCTGCATTTAGGAATAATAAAGATGCAATTTAGCTTTAAGTGTAGTGTAAGCTGCTGAGAATCTTTAGAAACTTACAACTAAGTTTGTTTTGTGTACTATATTGTCTGATGGTTTCCATGTTGGTTTTGTGTATTAAGCCATTCCTTGCTCTACATTGAGGAAACCAACTTTGCTTTAATTAATTCTTTTAAATTCATAATCAAACAACATGAGGTGGAAACACAATAAAATAAAAAATATTACAAACTATGCTCTTGCTTTAATTTCCCTCTTTTTCTGTTCTCTTGTGCATTGCTTTTATTGAAGGATCTTTTGATGTTTCTTAATTAAGTTAATATCATTTACACATGTTTCTCTTCCTTTTCTGCTTGTACAGGCTTTGTTATTTATTAGTTTTTGTTTTCAATATTTTAGATAATCTTGTACCAGTAAACTTTTGGACTTTAAATAATAACTTGCTTGAAAGAAAAATCGAAGATAGTTTTCTCAGTGTATGGAAATTTTGTAATGATGATGGCGAGTGAGTTGCATGGGATTTCTATGTTATTAAGTTCAAAGAAGCCATTCTTCGACCGTGACAGGATTCTGTCTTCTTCATTCTCTGGTAGCAAGTTGCATTCAAAGAATGCAACATTTGATTTTTCGTATGGAAAATTCGTAAGTGTTGTACAAAGAAAGACGAATAGAAGATTTTTGGCTACTTCTACTCTTGCCGATGTGGCAAACAATTTTATGGTATATTCACTTTCATTCTGCCTCTTAATTAATATCTAAGTTATTTGACAATGCTATGTTTCTGCTATTGTTAGAATTAGTTAAATATTGTTTAAGGTAGTTACAAGTTAGTTATGATTACTATATAAAGTGTATCGTAGAATCAGTGCAATTTTCTCGTTGTTAGGCTCTATCATGTTTCTCAACCTGGTAGCTTCTTTGTTTTGATTGAACTTGATCACTAATGATATATATTGAATATGAATTTGCTTAAATAATGTTACATTTCAGACCCTACAATCAACAATTTTCGCTGAAGAAGAAGCCAATCCAAAGACTGTTGCATCGATCATTTTAGGTGGTGGAGCAGGAACTCGTCTATTTCCCCTTACTCAAAAAAGGGCTAAACCTGCTGTAAACTATTGAGTTCACTAGTCCTTGCGATTTGTTATGTTCTTCCAGAACTAGGCTTGAATTCGCTAATATGTGCGTGTCATTTTATGTTCTTCGCGTGTTTCTTAGGTGCCATTCGGAGGATGTTATAGGCTGGTGGACATACCAATGAGCAATTGTATTAATAGTGGAATTAGCAAAATTTACGTCCTTACACAGTTCAATTCTCAGTCCCTCAACCGCCACATTGCTCGAACGTATAATTTGGGAGGTGGCGTCAACTGTGGCGGTAGTTTTATCGAGGTGCACCTTCTTTTGTTACTGTGAGTTATATTTTTTACTTTCTCTTGATGTATACGGACTAAAAGTTTTATATGGTAGGTATTGGCAGCATCGCAAACACTCGGCGAATCAGGGAATAAGTGGTTTCAGGGTACGGCCGATGCTGTAAGACGGTTCCTTTGGTTGTTTGAGGTATGCATAGTTAGTTTTCATGTTCATACTATTGTAGATTTCGCAGGATATTATTTTCGTCTACCAGAAAACTGAATAAGCTTCTGGAACTTGAGTTTAGGATGCTGAGCATAAAAGCATCGAGAACATTCTGATATTGTGTGGTGATCAGCTCTATCGAATGGATTACATGGAATTAGTGAAGGTTGGTATTATTAGCTGTTAATTTTGACTCGCATTTGAAGATTCACTTTCATTGTGAATGTTTCACATGACAACTGATCTAAAATCTGCAGAAGCACATTAATTCATGCGCTGATATATCGGTATCGTGTCTCCCAGTGGATGGCAGGTAATCTAAGTAAAGTTTCCTCTATGACCTTTTACTCATTCGGTTTTTTAGATGTTCACATTTTCTTCTTTTTTTCACTCGTAGTCGTGCCTCTGATTTTGGACTGGTGAAGGTCGACGAAAGAGGACAGATACGCCGATTCATGGAAAAACCCAAGGGAGAGTTTTTAAGATCTATGGTTGTTATTTTTCCAATTTCCTCTTAAAAAATTGAAATGTAATATACTATAACTATATAAAAGCGCCGGTTTTCAATCTGAAATCACCCGTTTCTGATTTCTCTACCTGTTCTCGTAGCATGTAGATACAACTGTTTTTGGATTATCAGCTCAAGAAGCAAGGAAGCTTCCATATATCGCATCAATGGGTATATACGTGTTTAAACTAGACGTTCTTCGCAAACTTCTCAGGTAATTAATTAACTTATGATATTTTCCAAAGTTCAATTCAGATAAGTATGATGCGATTTTCAGTTTTCTTTGGTAATAAATTTCAGGAACTGTTATCCTAATGCAAATGATTTCGGATCCGAGGTCCTTCCGAAGGCTCTAAAAGATTTTAAAGTCCAGGTAGTTTCTCTAAGTAAAAACTACTCGAGTATTACGAGTTGTTTTGCGGAAGTATTTTGTCACCAAATATTCTGTTTTTATAGTAAACAATCAAGGTTGGCCCTTGTATTTCATCACAGGCATGTCTTTTCAGTGGTTATTGGGAAGATATTGGGACTATAAAATCTTTCTATGATGCAAACTTGGCGCTTATGGACCAGGTAGGTCTTTTAGTATTTATAAGTTACCGGTATCATCGATCAACAAGTTTATACAAATTGCAATTTCTTCTTCTTCCATGTCGAAGCCACCAAAGTTTCAGTTATATGATCAGTCAAAGCCTATTTTTACGTGTCCTCGGTTCCTACCCCCAACTAAAATGGAGAAATGTCAGGTAGAAGTGAAGATTTTAGTCCATGTAATATAACCAACCTTTTATGTTTCTAATGGAGCCTAATGAGTGTGAAATAACATCTATTGTAGGTGATTAATTCTTTGATTTCAGATGGTTGTTTTTTAAGAGAGTGCATGGTTGAGCATTCCATAGTTGGAATTCGCTCGAGACTCGATTCTGGAGTGCAGCTAAAGGTAAAAAAAAATCTATCTGCTCAACTTCTTTTAACACGACTGACATGAAGCCATGTTATCACGTTTACAATCGCGTTACAGGATACCTTGATGATGGGCGCTGACTATTATCAAACAGAGGCTGAAATCGCGTCTCTTTTAGCAGTGGGGGACGTTCCGATAGGCATAGGCAAGAACACGAAAATTATGTAAGAATCCTAAAACCCGAAAATGCTGTCATAATTTCACACTGTATAAAACCATTCATGAACTCGGTTACATGGCATATGATTATGCTGTTCATTGGATCGACGCACCATCAATGAATTTTAAGTTCTATAGCAAGTTTCACTTGATCAACAAAATAAGACGGATCCGAATGATATTCTATGTCGGATTTACACATGTTTTTTCTCTCATGTTTTGTCATTTCTATAGATTTGGTATACATGTAACTCTATATCATGACTGAATCTCTATGCAGGAATTGTATAATCGACAAAAACGCAAGAATTGGAAACAATGTAATAATTGCAAACAAAGAAGTAAGTCTTAATTCTCTACTTTCTCCACTATTTGTCATATACTTCTCTGAAATCAAATTAATGATAATTGTTTTTGGGGCGTAGAATGTGCAGGAGGCTGATAGATCGTGCGAGGGGTTTTATATTCGATCAGGGATCACGGTGGTGTTAAAAAACTCGGTAATAAACAACGGCACAATGATTTAATTTCATGATGAATGGTTATCAAAAGAGATGGAAAAACACATCCATGAAGACACAAATGGAAGAATCTTCAAACTTTTGCTATGAATAACTGTCACCTGAAATAAAGGCTCAGGTATCAAGTTTTGAAGGAAAATCAATAAAAAGACACATTCTGTTTGTCAGAATATTTTTTATTGGCTCATTCAACAGAGAGAGCTACAAGATTGTCCCTGCATAAAATTCATTTTATCATTGTCATTATAAGCCAAAATGGCGAATAATTTGTTGACATTATTTGTCTAATTGAATGTTACATTTAAAATAAGAGAAATATAACCATCAATGAAAGATAAATGCATGTGTCACTAAGATTTACACTTTGAGAATGTTAGTTATGTTATATATCAGCATATATTGTTTACAAACAAATAAAGTAGATTACGTGGCACTTAACTGTGAATCAATCAGAGACGTATATCCCGCCAAATCATGAGTTTAATTTTAAAATACTGGTATGACATGACAAAATGTTATAATTCTATTGGATGATGGTGTAAAAAAAATTTACACTGACGGGACATTACTTTTAGTCTCTTAATTTAATTTAAAAATATTTAATATTGAAAGCATCATCAAATATAATTAAGATTATTATAGTAAAATTTACTTTGATTGTACATGAAATCAAAAAACTTAATTATATTTAATTAATTTTTTTAATCAATATAAAAATAATTATTTTATTTATAATTATGATCCGATATTTAAGTAATTTGTATTTAAAAATAATTATTTTATTTATATTTATTTATAATTATAAAAATAATTTTTTTAACCAATATTTAAGTAATTTGTATTTGAATCTCTTTAATCTATTAGTCGCACCCATTCCATTAGGTTAGAATAGTCGATAGAAAGAGATATTGTTCACACTAAATATAATTTAATTTTTACATGACATTATAGTTTTTGATCTTAATTTTTACACTAAAGAGACATTATAGCTTTTGACATTACATGACAAAAATTAATACAATATAAAAATGATTTAAAAATAAAATAAAACAAATGACCCTAAATCCTAGCTTCTTTCTTATAGTTTATTTTGTTTGTCTGCGTCTCTATTGCAATTTCTTTTGTTTGTTTGTCTTTATTGTGGATTTCTTTTGTTTGTCTGCTTCATTCCGACGATTTTGTTTGCTCGCCTTTATTTTAGGCATGTTTGTTTTAACTTACAATTTTTTTTTTTTGAATTTTTAAAATTAATTTTTATAAAATATAATATTAATTTTTTTTAATTTAAAAATTAATTTTGAATTCCTATAAGGTAAACATATATATTATTGAAAAATAAAATATGATTGAAGTCGTAATTTTTAAAAAAAAATTATATCGCAAAAATAATTTTATGATAAATTATTTAAAATAGTTTTAAAATTAAATGATTTTTTAAAATTAATATCTAAACAAAATTTCAATAAACTGATCAAATACTTGAAATAATATTTTAAAAATTATTATTTAAAACAAATTTTCATTTAAAATTTTTATGAAAATTTTCTGTATAATTATTTTTCCCACAAAAATATAAAAATTATTTTGAAAAAAGTTAAAATAAACATACCCTTTAGAATCTTGGAGGTCCATAAACACTATTCATTAGAAAACAA
Organism: Lathyrus oleraceus; assembly: GCF_024323335.1. NCBI lineage: Eukaryota > Viridiplantae > Streptophyta > Magnoliopsida > Fabales > Fabaceae > Lathyrus > Lathyrus oleraceus. The sequence goes on from NC_066581.1 coordinate 58,572,435, forward strand.
TGTTCTTTGCTAACATTGTTCTCACTCTATCAACATATTTTGTAAATTTGAGTTAAACCAAATCATATTTCTTAACATGGTATCATTCGTTTAAGATCCGATGGATCATCTACTATAGTTTATGCTATCGACCATTCATAATTTATTTCTACGTTCAAATTATCTAATCCTAAATGTGAGAGAATGTGTTCAAATTATCTAATCCTAAATGTGAGAGAATGTCTTGAGAGTCCCACATGGAATAATAAATGATCTGAACATAGATTCATTCATTTTTTTTTTAATTTTAAAATTAGAGAAATATATATGTACTTATCTAATACATTCAAGTATGTTTTCATTTTCACTTGATAAATCTTAATTTAATTTTGGATTTAATGTTTTAGATAAACCCTGTAACCATATTAGATATTCTGACCATGCAAGACACCTTTATCCTGGTAATGAAAAAAATATTAACAAGAAATGACACTCTTATAATTGTAGCAGGTCAATGAAATGTCCAAATAAGTTCATCTATAATAATGTGAAATGTTCTTCATATTTTCAAATTGTTCAGTAGCTTAATTTCTATACAAAAACTTACAAAAGAAATCTATCATGTAATGTTCTTTTTATTTCCATGCTTTTATTTTAAAGGATAATGTGAAAGTCAATTATAAACATAAAAGATGGAGGTAAAAAACTATTGCTTAAAGTCAATTTTGGATTTTAAAGAATTTTTGTGAAGTTTTTTTTAAATTGTTTTCTCTCACTTACAAAACTTTTACCTGGCTTTCTTACCTCAGAGAATACAATGTAACAAAAACATAAATAAAGGTAGATAGTAGAAAGGTAGAAAGAAGAAAAATGATAGACAATGAAAGTGTTGAACAATGTTTTTGTTGTTTTTTATACAAAAATGAATAGAACATCACAAATATAGAGTTAAGTTATAAATTGATTGTTATACTGAATATAAAATGTTTTGTCTACAAGCAATAAAGAGTATCCATCATTTCCCTTTACAAACTTTATTTACAACAAGAGTCCTCATCATTACCTTTTCCTACTTTGCTAAACCTATGAAACAACGAGAGAATCTAATGATGATAGTAATAATAGTAAATTGAGCAATGTGTGAGATGATATAGTGTCACTTAAAGACTCAAATGATAATTTAAATGATAGGTTAGACACACACTTTAGAAAAAGAAAAGGTGTTGTTAATATAGAGGCAAATATCGAAGATCATACCATTTAAATATCCGAGTATATAATACAAAGTGGTGAGGAAATATAAGAGAATATACATAATCGAAATTAAATCGACGCAGAAATAGATGAGACTTTTATATCAATATAATGTATTAAATCTAAAGCGACAAACTATATCACGACAAATCATATGTCACATACTTAATATTTGACACATCATCATTATTCTTACGTGGCATCTCTAGAAATTCACCTTTATTTTTCAAAAGGTCAAAGTATATTCTTTGTTGCAGTTATGAGTTCGAACTTTGGCAAAAACAAAAACATATTAACCTAACAACTATTTTTTAAAATATAAAAAATGATCACAAATAATATCTTTTAGAAATATTAAAATTTGCAAAAACTAAATTCTAGATATAAGAGTCAAATTACAAACATATATTTTTTCTTTCAAGTAAAATGTTCATTTTTATTGTTGATTAATTCGTATTGTTGTCTATATTATAATTCATAATAAAACGTTATAATATAAATCTGTAACCATATTTTTCAAAAAATATATATATAATTTAAATTCAATATTAATCAAATAAAAATTAATTCACAACCGCGCATCACGCGGGTTCTTATCCGGTTATTAGAAATAAACAATACCGTATACTTAATTGAATACAAGTAAGCAAAATTGATTTGAATGATGATAAACAAGTCATAAGTTGACAACGACGAACAATATTGATTTGAAGGACAACCAATATTGAGTTGTACATTGTGACTATGTTTGAAACAGGTGGAGTCATGATAATGAAGCACGGTTGAAAGAATAACTATAACAGAGTATTTTGTATGCTCGTAGAAAAAACAAGGAACTTTTGTGTTAATGTTTTAAAGTTATAAGTTTTCATATTGACATATTAAACTTTTTTTAAAATTATAAATGAGAAATTTGATACATTTTTTTTGAATAAGATGATTTTTCAGAATTGGTAAATGTTCTTTGGTTAGAACGATTTTGGATGGGTTAATTCGATTTTTTCAATTTTACTCTGATATTAATTCATAAAGGTTTTAAATGGGTTAACTGGACCGAATTCTCCCAATTCAATCGGTTGAACCATCTGAATTGATCTGGTAAAACATTTATGAATACTTTAATGTTATTGTTATGTGTTTAAGGTCAAAAAGAGATAATGTTTTATTCAAGCAAATTAATGGTAGGGATGTGATGTTTTTATTTACAAAATAATAATGTGCTTATAATTAAAAGTATTTTTATTTATAAAATAGTATGTTTATAATTAAAACGAGTTTAATCAAACAAAATGGTGGGTTCGACCTAAGAGCATTTGGTTTAGATAGTATGGTTTCTTCTAGCTTAATCAAAGGTCTTGAGTTTGAACTCAACCTTGGGCATTGCTAAATCTCTTGAGGGAGAACTTGATCGTCTTATAATACCCTTCGACTCGAAGGTTAGTCTCTACAGTTGCGCGCAGATGATGTCTGATTTATAAAAAATATATTCTTAAAAGTGATATTAATAAAGTATATATAACTTAATTGAATCTAAAGCGACAAACTATATCACGACAAATGATATGCCAGATACTTAATATTTGACACATCATCATTATTTTTATGTGACATCTCTAGAAATTCACCTTTATTTTTCCAAAGGTCAAAGTACATTCTTTGTTGCAGTCATGAGTTCGAACCTTAGTAAAAGAAAAAACATATTAACCTAACAACTGTTTTTTAAAATATAAAAAATGATCCCAAGTAATATCTTTTAGAATTATTAAAATTTGCAAAAACTAAATTCTAGATAAAAAATCAAATTACAAACATATATTTTTTCTTTCAAATAAAATGTTCATTTTTATTGTTGATTAATTCGTATTGTTGTCTATATTATAATTCATAATAAAATGTTATAATATAAATCTATAACCATATTTTTCAAAAGATATATATATATATATATATATATATATATATATATATATATATATATATATATATATATATATATATATATATATATATATATAATTTAAATTCAATATTAATCAAATAAAAATTAATTCACGACCGTGCATCGCGCGGGTTCTTATCTAGTTATTAGAAATAAACAATACCCTATACTTAATTGAATACAAGTAAGCAAACTTGATTTGAATGACGATAAACAAGTCATAAGTTGACAACGACGAACAATAGTGAGTTGAACGACAACCAATATTGAGTTGAACAGTGTGACTATGTTTGAAAGAGGTGGAGTCATGATGATGAAGCATGGTTAAAAGAATAACTATAATAGAGTATTTTGTATGCTCGTAAAAAAAACAAGGAATTTTAGTGTTAATGTTTTAAAGTTTGAAGTTTTCATATTGCCATATTAAACTTTTTTTTTAAATTATAAATGAGAAATTTGATACATTTTTTTTGAATCAGACGATTTTACAGAATCGGTAAATGTTCTTTGGTTAGAATGATTTTGGATGGGTTAATTCGATTTTTTCAATTTTACTCTGATATTAATTCATAAAGGTTTTAAATGGGTTAACTGGGCCGAATTCTCCCAATCCAATTGGTTGAACCATCTGAATCGATCCGGTAAAACATTTATGAATACTTTAATGTTATTGTTACGTGTTTAAGGTCAAAAAGTGATAATGTTTTTTCAAACAAATTCATGGTAGGGATGTGATGTTTTTAGTTAAAAAATAATAATGTGCTTATAATTCAAAATATTTTTATTTATAAAATAGTATTTTTATAATTAAAATGAGTTTAATCAAACAAAATGGTGTGTTCGACCTAAGAACATTTGGTTCAGATGGTAGGGTTCCTTCTAGCTTAATCAAAGGTCTTGAGTTTGAACTCAACCTTGGGTACTGCTAAATCTCTTGAGGGAGAACTTGATCGCCTTATAATACCTTTCGACTCGAGGGTTAGTCTCTGCAGTTGCGCGCAGATGATGTCTGATTTATAAAAAAAATATTCTTAAAAGTGATATTAGTAAAGTATATATAACTTTTGTTCCAATAAAATACCAACTGAAATTATTTTCCTAGTGTTAGATTCGTTGGCCTACTTTGCATTAGAGCGTAGGTTCAATATCCACCATCCTAACTTTACTTCTATTTCATTTATATACCCTTGATAGAAAATGTAGTTTCCATAATAAAAACTGCTGGCAATCTTGCGGAATTTGTTGCCAATGCCTTATCCGCAGGAATTTTTTTTAATTTATTACAGTCGCGGCAAAATAATTTCTTTAAACAACTTTGATCATGACGAAATAGGGAAAATATAGAGTTATAGGTATGAAAGGTTAAGTTTAGGTACATTTGAAAAGTTTGACAATTTAGGTATTACCTGAACACCCTAAGTTACTCGAAGTAAGATGCAAATCCAAGATATAATATATTAAATCTAAAGCGACAAACTATATCACGACAAATCATATGCCACATACTTAATATTTGACACATCATCATTATTCTTATGTGGCATCTCTAGAAATTCACCTTTATTTTTCAAAAGGTCAAAGTACATTCTTTGTTGCAGTCATGAGTTCGAACCTTGGCAAAAGCAAAAACATATTAACCTAACAACTATTTTTTAAAATATAAAAAATGATCACAAGTAATATCTTTTAGAATTATTAAAATTTGCAAAAACTAAATTCTAGATATAAAAGTCAAATTACAACCATATATTTTTTCTATCAAGTAAAATGTTCATTTTTATTGTTGATTAATTCGTATTGTTGTCTATATTATAATTCATAATAAAATATTATAATATAAATTTGTAACCATATTTTTCAAAAAATATATATATAATTTAAATTCAATATTAATCAAATAAAAATTCATTCACGACCGCGCATCGCGCGGGTTCTTATCTAGTTATTAGAAATAAACAATACCGTATACTTAATTGAATACAAGTAAGCAAAATTGATTTGAATGACGATAAACAAGTCATAAGTTGACAACGACGAACAATATTGAGTTGAACGACAACGAATATTGAGTTGGACAGTGTGACTATGTTTGAAAGAGGTGGAGTCATGATGATGAAGCACGGTTGAAAGAATAACTATAACAAAGTATTTTGTATGCTCGTAGAAAAAACAAGGAATTTTTGTGTTAATGTTTTAAAGTTTTAAGTTTTCATATTGACATATTAAACTTTTTTTAAAATTATAAATGAGAAATTTGATGCATTTTTTTTGAATCAGACGAGTTTACAGAATTGGTAAATGTTCTTTGGTTAGAATGATTTTGGATGGGTTAATTCGATTTTTTCAATTTTACTCTGATATTAATTCATAAAGGTTTTAAATGGGTTAACTAGGCCGAATTCTCCCAATTCAATCGGTTGAACCATCTGAGTCGATTCGGTAAAACATTTATGAATACTTTAATGTTATTGTTATGTGTTTAAGGTCAAAAAGAGATAATGTTTTATTCAAGCAAATTCATTGTAGGGATGTGATGTTTTTATTTACAAAATAATAATGTGCTTATAATTCAAAATATTTTTATTTATAAAATAGTATTTTTATAATTAAAATGAGTTTAATCAAACAAAATGGTGTGTTCGATCTAAGGGCATTTGGTTTAGATGGTAGGGTTTCTTCTAGCTTAATCAAAGGTCTTGAGTTTAAACTCAACCTTGGGCATTGCTAAATCTCTTGAGGGAGAACTTGATCGCCTTATAATACCCTTCGACTCGAGGGTTAGTCTCTGCATTTGCGCACAAATGATGTATGATTTATAAAAAAAATATTCTTAAAAGTGATATTAATAAAGTATATATAACTTTTGTTCCAATAAAATTGAAATTATTTTCCTTGTGTTAGATTCCTTGGCCTAATTTGCATTAGAGCGTAGGTTAAATATCCACCATCCTAACTTTACTTCTATTTCATTTATATACCCTTGATAGAAAATGTAGTTTCCGTAATAAAAAGTGCTGGCAATCTTGCGGAATTTGTTGCCAATGTCTTATCTGCAAGAATTTATTTTTTATTTATTGCAGTTGCGGCAAAAAATTTTCTTTAAACAACTTTGATCATGACGAATCAGGGAAAATATATAGACTTATAGGTATGAAAGGTTAAGTTTAGGTACATTTGAAAAGTTTGACAATTTAGGTATTACCTGAACACCCTAAGTTACTCGAAATAAGATGCAAAGCTAAGATATAATTTATTAAGTTTAAAGCGACAAACTACATCACGATAAATCATATGCCACATACTTAATATTTGACACATCATCATTATTCTTATGTGGCATCTCTAGAAATTTACCTTTATTTTTTGAAAGGTCAAAGTACATTCTTTGTTGCAGTCATGAGTTCGAAGCTTGGCAAAAGCAAAAAGATATTAACCTAACAACTATTTTTTAAAATATAAAAAATGATCACAAGTAATATATTTTAGAATTATTAAAATTTGCAAAAACTAAATTCTAGATATAAAAGTCAAATTACAACCATATATTTTTTCTATCAAGTAAAATGTTCATTTTTATTGTTGATTAATTCGTATTGTTGTCTATATTATAATTCATAATAAAATATTATAATATAAATCTGTAACCATATTTTTATATATAATTTAAATTCAATATTAATCAAATAAAAATTAATTCACGACCGCGCATCGCTTGGGTTCTTGTCTAGTTATATAAATAATATATTATATAGTAAATCTTTTAGCCGACTAATGAATAACCGATGTAAATGTCATGGAAGCGTCATGTTAACCGAGAGATAAACTAGTTATAGGTACATGCTTCGTGTTTCAACAACTGCAATTTTTATTTTATTTTCTTTAAAAATGATAAGGGATAAACTAATTATGGATACATGCTTCGAGTCCAACAACTATAATTTTTATTTTATTATTAAATATTTCATTTCCTCGGTTTCTTAAATAACTGAAGGGCATGATACCTAAATTTTACTATAAAAGGATTTTTTTACTAAATTTTACCCTAAACCTAACTCACAAGTTCAGCCGCTCCATACTCTTAAACATTATTCTGTCAGATGGATTGTGAGACAATTTTTTTTGGGTTATGTATTGTTGTTCTTCTTACACCAACATTTAACAAATCTTTTTTATGTTCTTGCAATTTATCTCACGTAATGGTGTTGTTATTAATGTCAATTTTAAATGGAATAATTTTCCAATGTTGTTAATCAAAGAAAACTTTCTATAATATATATTGATTTCTTTGGTTGAAAATATTGAGAAATTTATTCATAATCATATTGCAACACACAAAGAATTTTCCATTCACCATTTTTGGGGGTAATAGAAGTCATCTATTACCTAGGTTTCTAAAAGAACCGAGGTAAAAACACCAAATTTATTATAATTTTTATTTAAAAAGAAAAACTTTTAACCCCAGGTTTAAGTCATAACCGAAGGAAAAAATAAATATGTTTGTTGAGTTTCTTCGCAGTCCTTGAACAAATCTTTGCCTTTTATTTAGTGAGTATCAATGCTCAAGACACTGACAATAGTGATCCGCGTGAAACCTAAAAAAACATCTATTCAGAAGGCTCATGCAACATTATAAAAACATTCTGAATATCAAAAATTGATCATGAAAACATTTGTCATGAAAATATAAACTTATTTGTTTTATATTGGAGACATGGAAACATTGTTGTCTATGATTAATTGCAAGAGTAGAAAAATATTTGGGTTAAAAGTTTGTGTTCTTAAATAATCATATAATTGAATATTTATTTTGTTTATCTATTTTTTTTTGTTTTATATCAGAAACAAATGCATAAAATATCCAACATTTGATCTTCCTCAAGATTCAATGAAATAAGGATCCAACATTTGATCTTCACCAAGAACCAGAATTTGATCTTCACTTAAAGTGATGACGATGAATCAGATTTAAAATTTGATATATATTTTTACTTTAATATTCTCTGTAAAAAATATAATATTATATATAAACCATGTAATTTGTAAACAATTTAATTTAATATTCTATGCAAACAATGTAATTTGTACTTAAAAAAAATATTTTTCCCCTCGATTTTGGTCATAAATCGAGAGGTATGTGACACTAGTTTTGAAAATATAAAAATATTGTTGTTGTGGATCAAACCAATGGTCATTTCAATTATCCTCTCGGTTAATAAAAAACTGATGGATAAAGTGACAATTTTTCATGACGCCGTTCGTTATCTTGCTTGTATCACTGAGGTAAAATTCCCTTCGCTCCCGAGGTAACATGTGTTTTTTGTAGTAGCGAGAGCATGCGAGATTTTATGTGACACAAAAATAACGCTCAAATTAAAGAGAAAATTTTATCAGACATTGGTAACACATGTGATGTACGAGATAAAATATGGGCGATTACGAATTAACATGAGAATAAAATAAGTTTAAAAGAGATGAGAATGTTGTGTTGGATATGTGATTAAACTAGATGAGTTAATATTAGAAATATCAATATTAGAGAAAATGTTAGAGTAACAACTATAGTAGAATATACGGTGGAGAATAAGTTTAGTTGGTTTGAACATGGAAATAGAAAGTTTGAAAATTCTACTGTAAGAAGAGTATATAAGATGGAGAGGATGACCTATAAATATTATAAGATAAACTATTAAGAAAGATCTCAAGATTGATAAAATTAGGTAAAAAAAATACGATCATGGATAGAATTTTATAGTATAATTTGGTCCATGAAATCAATTCCATTTAGTGAGGTAATGTTTTATTGTTGTTGTTATTACCCTTGTGTAAAAAAAAAAATCATTTTCTAACAAAAAAAACATTGTTGCATATGTGTTCATGGATGGAGATGTATCAATCTCATGGTGCTTAAAGAAGAAGCATTTATGGTCATATCTTCATGTGAAGTTGGTTATATTGCAACTTCAATGGCTATTTTCCAAGCTCAGTGGTTAAGCATTTTGATGCATGAACTAAACCTAAAGGAAATGGCTAAGATGAAGTTGTTGGTCGACAACAAATTAACTATTGATCTTGATAAACATTTGATCCATCATGCTAAGAGAAAATACATATAAAATATAAAATATATTTCATTTTTAAGAGATCAAGTGAATAAAAAAAAACTTGCTTAATGAGGAACAAATTGTTGACTTATTAATCAAACCACAAAAGATTAACACCTTTGAACACTACAAGAAAACCTTCCCCCAACGTCATAATGTTGCGACGTGAAAATCATGTGGTAAAAAAAGGCAGTTGCGACGTGATTTTCACGTCACTAATGTTTTTTTAATAATTAAATAAAAGAAACCCTTTTTTTCTCCAGATAGTGGTTGGTTATAATTTTTTTATTTAAAAAAGGACGCGTCGTGTTAAACACGTCGTAACCTATATTTTCAAATAAATAAAAAAGGCGTCAATGATTTCACATGTGGGGAGATTCAAATTTAAAAAAAAAAAAGTTTTGACGAGTAAATCACGTCATAACATATTTTTCAAAAATTCAAACAAAATCACGTGGAAATCTTGACCGAATGAAATGATGTTTAGTCAGAATATAAAGTCATTCTGACAGCTCATTAATACCAACGTGGAAATTACGTCACAAGACAACGATCACTTTTCAGTTGCCACGTGCGACGTGATTTCCATGACGTTGTGACTAATATATAATTTCAACGCTCTTCAATTCCTCCCACACACAAAAACACTTCTTCACAACTCATTCGCATTCTCTCTTGCTCTCTAATTTCTCTCTTCCAATCTCACACAATTCATCATTCTCTCTTTCAACCTTAAATCTTAAAATTAAATTTTCTCACCATCATCCAATTAGTTCAAAGGTAAAAAATCATTTATTTTATTTTATTTATTTGACTTTTGTTTAATTGAATTTGGTTTTGTTATTAATACTTTTTTTTTCCGTTTTTTATTTTAGGTTATTAAGAGATTCATTCAAGAAGTTGATTCTCCACAAAATATATTTTGTTGTTTCATTGAGGTATTTTGACAATTATGTATTTTTTTTTTTTGGAATCAAAGAATATATTGTTAGAAACCAAAAACAATACTAGCAAAGGCGATCTACACGATCCAGCCAACCTACAAACAAAGGCAAACACACTCAGCTAAGGCATTAGTAAATGGACTATGTGCTGCCTTAACTTAGGTTTGGTCCATAATCTATGATTTCTATAACACCAACAGAGGTTGTGAGGCTTTGTATTTGGTCCAAGGAGAGTTGGCTCTCATTCCTCTTTCCATAATATTGACACCTTTAAGCCTAGATGCAGCAGATCCCACCAAATCTCCATAAAACTTGAAACTTAAAAATTTCTTCCTCAATTTTTCATCTTGGTTTGATAACTGCCTTCCATCTGTAGCTTTTAAAGTATACATTTGGGCTTGCTTGGCTTTGGCTTTTATGGTGGCATGGAAGTAGACGTTGTTTCCATCCCCCCATCTAAGCCAATCCAATTTAGCTCTTTGCCTTAAAACTTGTTCTTCAATGTTTCTCCATTTAAGAACCTCTTCTGTACAACCTTTAACTTTTCTAATTTTCTCATCATTCATCCTGTCCTGTGATAGGTTCTGTTGGCCTTTGTTTAAGTCATCCCTGGCTGCTTGTAACTGATTATTAGCCCTGCCAATTGTGTTTCCTAGGCCTCTGATAATGGGTCTCAATCTGTAGATTTTATTCCAGATTCTTACATAGCATGACCTTGGATTGGAACATTCCAATTATCAGCAACAATTGTTAGAAAACCCTCCATAGTAGTTATGACATTTAGAAATTCGAACTGCTTTTTAATCTTGCTTATTTGGTCAGGCCTACTCAAACAAAGCATAACATGGTTTGACACATTCGGCTCCATAATTCTCAGACTAGTATCTACCTGTTGCTGATGCCAACTCAAATTACCAATAACTTTGTCAATCCCGATGCATATAATACTCCTAGCCTGCTTGTTGGACCAAGTATAATACTCACCATTGCTATCTTTTTCAAATAGACCTACTCTGTCCATCATAGCAGCCAGATCTTTATACTCATTTTCATAAACCTCATTGCCACCCAATCTATGCTGAGGCCTTAAGACATTGTTGTAATCCCCCGAGGAACCAAGGACCTTGAGTAGTGCTGTAGAGTTTTTCTATGTATTTCCACAAAATCTGCCTTTGATCAAGAGTATTGTGTGCATATATAGCAGTGCACCAAACTTGTAATTCATCATTCAAGTCATGTATGCCCATGTGAACCATCCGAGATGTTCATGAGATATTTACAAGAGACTAAGAGATGTTTGAATAAACTGTGTGTTTTGAAAAAGCACTACGGAGACTTTATTATATATAGAGAGATTATAACTAATTACATGATATAGTAGGTAAGAAACTGGATGTAGAGAGGGAAGATAATTTTTTTTATTACCGGTAACATGATCAGACGCACCAGAATCAAGGATCCAAGGTCCAAGAAAAGATGATTGAGATAGACAAGCAGATGAATTACCAGTGTGTGCTACCGAAGCAGTAGAATCTAAGTTCTGATAATTCTGATAGCACCTGAGGAAATCATCGTAGTCTGGCGTAAAGTTATGAGGAGTAGCCATGAGTATCAGATCTCAAATAGTTGCCCTATGGAGAGTGGAGCAGTGGGAAAATTGTCGAGATCGGCCGTCGGATGTGCTGTCACGTGTGGAGGTTTCTGCCGGTAGGTTACCAGAGGATTTTGAAAAGTGAGAGGCAAACCAGAGTGATGACACAGTTTGCAAAAAAAAAAATCACCGAAAGACAGTGAGTCAACCGGTTAAAGCACGACGAAGAAAGAATTGCCTCTTAGCAGGTTCTGATACCAAACTGTTGTACTACAGTGTTGAATCTGCCGAACCAAGATCTTGGAGATTGCTTAAGACCATAAAGAGACTTGTGTAACCTACACACCATATTCGATGACTCCCCCTGAGCAATAAATCCAGGTGGTTGCTCCATATATACTTCCTCTTCAAGATCACCATTTAATTTTTTTTTTTGATGTCAAGTTGATGAAGAAGCTAATGTCAAATGGCTACAATGGCTAGAAGAAGTCTAACATATGTCATCTTGGCTATAGGCGAGAAGGTATCACTATAATCCAATCCAAAAATCATGTGTTTTGAAATACAAGAGACTAAGAGACATTTGAATAAATTGTGTGTTTTGAAAAGCACTACGGAGACTTTATTATATATAGAGAGATTACAACTAATTACATGATATAGTCGATGTGAGACTATTCGATATACAAATATTCTTAAAAAACTATATTTACAAATATCAACACTCCCCTTCAAGCTTGAGCATATAAGTCAAATGCACCAAGCTTGTTACATATATAATTAGTTTTGGGGCTTCACAGGGATTTTGCAAACACGTCTGCCAATTGATCATTAGAGTTGACAAAGTTTGTGACGATGTCACCTGATTCGATTTTCTCTCTGACAAAGTGATAGTCTATCTCAATATGTTTGGTCCTCTCATGGAAGAATGGATTTGGAGCAATGTGCAATGCAACTTGATTATCACAAACAAGTGTCATTGGTCTTGCTTCTTCAATTTGAAGTTCCTTGAGCAACTGTTTTAACCAAATAAGTTCACATGTTGCCATTGCCATGGCCCTATACTCTACCTCGGCACTTGATCTTGCAACTACGTTTTGTTTCTTACTTTTCCAGGATATACGGTTTCCTCCAACAATTACATAATACCCAGAAGTGGATCATCTATCAATGGGTGACCCTGTCCAATCAACATCAGAGTATCCAACTATCTGAGTATGTCCTTTATTTTAACACACTAGACCTTTTCTTGGAGCACATTTGATGCATCTCAGAATCCAGATGACAACATCCATGTGTTCCTGACAAGGGGAATTTAAGAACTAACTTACCATACTAACTGCAAAAGAAATGTTTGGATGAATGACTGTGAGATAAGTCAACTTTCCAACTGATCGCGACTTTGGTAAGTCTATGTGAATCATGACTGCAAGTGCACAGTCCTATCGTGTAGTTTTAAAGATTATCGAACCCACAAGGACTAATAATCGAACGTATCATGGTCTGAGGTTACTATGTAAATCTAAGGCGAATGATTGTTCTAAGATTGGAGGGATGAAGAGAAATAACTATAGAATAGAATAAAGATAAAGATATAAGATATAAGGGATATCGGTATGTAATACATCGAACATCGGGGATTCGATAGATAGTTGGTGTAATCTTATTGGTTAAAATATTCTTCAGTAGAAATTATTTATAGAGAGGACTTAGCCTCACACTCTCGTTTTATTGGCTCCGACCATACTCCTAAACCAGAATGATTGGATCTCGCGGTCACATTTTGAATTTAAAAGTACTTTTTGAATATAGATAAAGTCTAATTAATCCTAAAGCGCTCCCGCTGTATTTAGGATCAATGTCTAGTTTCAACTATCTGGTTAAAATCTCAAACTCTCGTTTTTATTGATCGTAACCTTAGTTTGTTTTGTACTCTCGTACGAAAAACAGTTTGATTAAAATAAGAAACTAAAACCGGAAAAATAAGTTTTATAAAAACTAACACTAATTATTTATTGAATCACGTCGTTTCGACGGTCTTTACATACCGATCCTTAAGGGTTTAGCCGGACATAGATCCGGTGACAGACATGGAAATTGGGAAATTAAACATACTATAAGGCATAAATAAATAAAACAGTAAACAATAATAAACCTGAATGGCAATTTAAGAACTGGAATTGAATCTTGAATCTTCTATTAAATAATTCCGACAGGCTTTGGCAATGAATGCCTCTTACAATTGAATCTCAAATGCGTGAAAAATAATAAACCGTAATAGTCATCGATGTGGAGAAAATATCACTTTTACAATGGTAAGAAACTGCCTAGAAAACTAAAAGAAAAATAGTGCTGAAAATAATTAAGCGTAAACTAAAAACTGGAAGAAGAGAGAGAGATGCGAGTCTGAATGATCCCCTTTTTATATCCTTTTCACATTCCTCGATTGTAGTAAAAGTAGTGGAAACCGTGGCTAAAAGGATGGAGAAAAAGTAGGAAAAGTGGGGAGACTCGGTTGTGGCAGTTGCCACAATCCTAAATCCATGATGAGTGGCGAGCGCCACTCTTGTAGTAACCGCCACCACTTTTCAAGGGCTGGTGGCGGGCGTCACCTTCCTTTTGGCCCAATGTGGCGGGTGCCACATCCTTTGGGTAATGGGCGCCACAAGCCTATTTGCTTTCGTGGCCCATTATCCCATTGGATGGTTCATTTTCTTCTCTTTTCTTGCCTTTTTCTTTCCTTTTTGCTATTCCCCATTTTTCTTGCGGTGAACCTTTTAATCGATAAATACCTGCAGATAAACATAAAATATTGTGTAATAAATAATGTTAATCGAGTAAAAAGCAGTGCATATAGAGCCAAAAAATACCATACGTTTTTGCGTTATCAAACTCTCTCATACTTAAACCTTTGCTTGTCCTCAAGCAAATTCCGCATCCATGAAAAAGTTTTGTAAAGTATTTGCAGCATACATTATTAAGACTCGTGGAAAACACAGTTGCATTCAGATACTCATTCTAGTCTATAAACTTTACTTTGGTTCAAATTTGTATTAACAGGTACTCACTTCCATACTAAGGGTATCGTTAGAACACAAAGTCGCAATGTTGCAACCATAAGTCTCCCGCCTATACAAACCAATCTGAATCATGTTGTCATGCCTAAGCCTACCTTACTAAACCTTCTTTTTATCCTTTTTCATTCTGGCGCAATCACATTAAGCCCGTTATCCTTTCACATTCATAGCAAGATAGTCTGTTAGTGACTATGATCTCATCATTATTTATTTATTTCTTTTTCGCACTTTGGCTCAAATAACATTTGAAGCTGGTTATACCGTTGGGCTAA
This sequence comes from Lathyrus oleraceus, assembly GCF_024323335.1. NCBI lineage: Eukaryota > Viridiplantae > Streptophyta > Magnoliopsida > Fabales > Fabaceae > Lathyrus > Lathyrus oleraceus. The sequence goes on from NC_066581.1 coordinate 58,587,592, forward strand.
ATGACCGGGTGAGGGTCACCTAACTTAGAGGGAACAACGTTTTTCATACATTTTGTAATCTTTTCTTCTTTTAAGCCTGAAAATCATACACTTATTTGCATCGACTTCTTGCGTAGTGTGTGCTTAGGATGGTGCTGACTGCTAGATAAACTAAAGGAAATATTAAAGGATAGAATTTAAGGCTATGGCATGACAAGTACTCAAATCGATCTAATACTTGGGAGATTTAAGGTGTTAAAGCGATACCGATCTTATAAAGCTTTTCCAAATGTCTACAATTCAACCTCAGTTTGATTTATAGGTCAGAATTTTCAAAAGGTGCACTGTATCTCTAAGTCTAGATTTTTGCAAAAATTTTGTATGGCTCAAGTAAACAGGAGAATTAGTAAATAACGGAAACCACACATAAAGACTCGACAAGACATTGATATTTAACTCGACTGACACTTTAACAAAAGTTAAAATAACCATAAAAATTATAAAATAACTTAAAGAAATAACAATAATTTAAATCTAACTAGAAAGCGATAAATAAAAAGCGGTAAAGCTTCCTCCCCCATACTTAAATCTTGCATTGTCCCCAATGCAATGACGTAAGATGGGAAAGAAAGGTAGAACCGGGTTTATTCTACTACTGACGCCTTCTGCCACGTGTACATGGACGTCCACCGTTCCTTGGCTGGTGAGGTGGCGTATTGTTCTGGAGTTCTTCCACACGCATTATCAGTGTTGCCATTTCATCGATCAAGCCAGACATATTTTGTTCAGTCCTGAAGGCATAGTCGTGTTGATCATGCTGCATTTGGCAAAGGATTTGCATCATTTCAGTTTGTTGAGCTCCCATGGTTTGGATTTGTAGGTCTCGCTGAGCATCTAATTCTCTACACCGCAGTAGTTCAACATAGATCTCATCAAGAGTGGCCGGTGCCACATTTCTTCTTGGTCTCTGATTGGAAGATGTACCTGCAACATTTTCAAATGAAGTGTGTGTGGTGTGCTGGTCAGTAGCGGGAGAAGTTTGCTCCGGAATGTGATCCTCATCGGTGTCCCCGCCAGCAACTACATTCTCAGGAATATGCACGGGGACTTGGTTAGGCGCCGGATTATTAGTATAACAATAATTATCCGGGTTGCGCACATCTGTGCGATTTGCATTTGGGAGGATAAATTCTTGTAACAAATTATTAGCAATTATTAAATTAAATTTACCTTCACTCTTTCGTTTTACTAGTTTCATGCTCCTTGCCATGTCAATGTCAATGGCATGATGCGGGAGCGGGGTTAGTCTGGAGAATTTTTCTTCGAGTCCTAGGACTCTGGCTATGGAGGTTATTAAACCTCCAAAAATAATCGGGCCTCACTTCGCATTGACAATGGCCTGCATGTGAGATAGTATAAATGGGACGGTATTCACCTTTTGTGGAAAAAATATGGCGAACAAATAGAAGAGTTCTTTTTCGTTCACCTTGTTAGAATTTGCTCGGCTAAAAATGGTGCACGCCAATATTTGGCAGAAATATCGAATAGTCGGGTTTTGAATTAAAGTGACTTTGTTTCCCTCAAAACTATGAGTTACTGTACTGGTTATTGCCCTCCAAAATGGTTGGAAGGCACGTTGCCAACCCTCAGTATCTGGGACCTCACTTACTACACCATCCCCATGGGGAAAATGTAGCAGGTCCACTAATTGGGAAAATGTAAGGGCGTATTCGACGTTAAATAAACGAAACTGAACAGTCCCTCTAGAGCAGTTTGTGTTGGGTGTGGGACTAATGATTAATGAGCTTAGGAATTCTAATGTTAGTTGAGCATAGACAGGGTCCTTGAGAGATAGAAAATAATTCAAGTTTAAAATATCTAGCATATAGTTAACACTATTTTGAATTCCTAAGGCATATAAACAGTGTTCATCGACATACCTTGTCGATTCGATCTTTCTAGCACTTAGAGACGTGTACATCTCCTCTTGTAATTCGCCCGGCTCGCCATTTCTGAATACTATTTCATATTCCCTCATCTGTGCCATAATGGATTTCACACCCCTTGTGTAATATAGTGAGAATAGAGCAAGAGATAAGAGAAATATGTGAATGAGAGTTATGAACTGTTGAGGTAATGTGGGTGGTTTATATAGAGGTGAAGGTGGTTGGAAAATTAATTGGTAGATAAATAGCATTAATCATATTCAATGCCTTGGTCCACGAGATTTAAAAAATGGTTGAATGGCATTAAGCATTGTCTGCATGCGAGGAACATTTCATTAAAGGTGAGTTGAATGGACCAAAGTACACAGCCTGCGCGTGCAGGCTTGTGTAGTGGCCTGCGCCCCTTTTCGTGTGTGTGGCGGGCGCCACTAGGGCCCTGTGGCGAGCGCCACAACCCTCACATGGGCGCCACAACTGTGTGTGGCAGGCGCCACATGCAGTGTGGTTTTCCATGCATGTGCTTTTATCTTTTTTCTTTCTTTGACCATGCAATTTTTAATTTACCAACAAATATAGTGTATGGGAATAGAAAAACATGATACATTGGAATGGAATTTAATCGCAGAATTGACGAATGAAAGAATCGGGTAGACGGAAAAAGATGAAATAATCTGTCTACTGGAAAAAGGAAATTAATTAATTAAATAAATTCCAATGTGTAAAAGTAAATAACAATAAAGTTCCAACATGAAAATAAAATAAAATTAAAGTCAGTAAATCGGTAACTCTATAGTAAATCAGCCATTACGGCGACTGCTGGTAGGAGGAGCGAACAAGTAGAAGTGCTGGTAAATGTGATCCTGGTTCTCTATCACTACATCCATAAAGTTATGGAATTCCATGCGGATGGTGCTCAGCTCGCTTCTCAGATTGGCGACATCTGTCTGAACAACTTCGATGGCAGCAACATGATCGGTGAGAGGTGCAACAGGTATAACTGGGGCATGTGATTCAGCATCAGAGAGATAATTGTCATAGTGGTCGTAGATTTGGGGTGTCTCTGGTAGAGAGGGTGGTGCATCTGGTGGTCCCTCCAAATCATAGAGCCAATTGTTCCTATCATGTAAACTCGTCTTAGGGTCTAGCAGGGTAAACAGGTGTACTACTTCGCGATTGATTAGAAACTCAAACACGTATGGACCTAGGTTCCTAATGATACCGGTGTTGAAGCAAAAGTCAATATTCATTGGTCGTATTCCACCTAAAGGGGTGAGCCTAATAAGTGGTTGTCTCAGTCCGATGGCATTTGCTATCATGGTTACTAAACCTCCCACTAAGATTGGTCCATAATCCTCTTATGCCATACGATACATATTAGTTATCATAAATGTAGCAGCGTTAACAGGTCGGGCCTGTGATGCGCAGTACATTATGAAAAGTTCGTCTTTGGACACAAAGGTTCTGTTTTGTTCCTTTACAAACAAGGTGTGAGCTAGGATCTTGTGGAAGACTATATCCATGTAATCTACTTGTTGCATTGTGATAGTCAGTAGCTAGATAAAATCAAGTAGATAATAGCATTAAGTTAGTAGTGGTCAATAATACAGAGATTTACCGATTAACTTTACAAGAAATAAATAAAGAAGAAACAAAGAAATGAAGATTAAGCAATAGTAATAATTATAAATTTATGATGAAATTAAATGGTTAAAGACAGAGTGTAGGTTGTCTCCCACCGAGCGTTTTGTTTATTGTCACAAGCTCGACAAAATAGGATAGGTGTTATTCTTTCGAATAAGCGTGAGGCTCTGCAAACTTAAAATTCGCAATGAAATTGTTGTTATCACCGTTGTGGTAATGTTTCAAACGTTGGCCATTTACTATGAATGGTTCGCTCATTTTTCCTTTTATCTCTATTGCTCCATTCGGAAAGATATTGGTAATTTCGAAGGGACCAGACCATCTAGAACAAAGTTTTCCGGGAAAGAGTCCGAGGCAGGAGTTAAATAGGAGTACTTTGTCGCCTTGGTTAAACTCTTTCCTTAATATGCGATTGTCATGCCATTTTTTGTTCTTTCTTTATAGATTCGGGCATTCTCATATGCATCTAACCTAAGTTCTTCTAGTTCGTGGATATCTAATATTCTTTTCTCGCTTGCGGCAGTATAATTGAGATTAAGGGTCTTAATGGTCCAATATGCTTTATGTTCTAATTCTACCGACAGATTACATGATTTTCCATAAACTAGCTTAAAAGATGTGGTTCCTATTGGGGTCTTATAAGCTGTCCTATATGCCCATAGGGCTTCTGGTAATTTTGAGGACCAATCTTTCCTAGAGGTGGCAACTGTCTTTTCTAAGATTTGTTTAATTTCTCGGTTGGAGACTTCTACTTGCCCACTCGTCTGTGGGTGGTAGGGTGTTGCTACACGGTGCCGGACTCCATATTTCAGTAATAGCTTTTCAAAAATCCTTGAAATAAAATGGGAGCCACCATCGCTGATGACAAGTCTCGGCACTCTGAATCTAGGGAAGATTATTCGCTTAAAGAGTCTAATTACCACTCGTGTGTCGTTCGTTGGAGAGGCTATGGCCTTAATCCATTTTGATACGTAATCAACCGCAACAAGGATATACTTGTTACCAAAAGAAGATGGGAAATGTCCTATAAAATCGATTCCCCAGACATCAAAGACTTCTACTTCCAAAATGCCTTTAAGCGGCATTTCGTCGCGTCTAGATATGTTGCCAGTGTGTTGACACCAGTCGCAATTTATGATCGCGATATGGACATCTTTCCACAGAGTGGGCCAAAAGAGGCTGGCTTGCAAGATCTTAGCACAAGTCTTCGAGGTGCTGTCATGTCCTCCATAAGGAGCAGAATGACAGTGGGAAATTACGTTTTCTACCTCATCTTCTGGGACACATCGACAGAAAATGTCGTCGGCGTCTCTCTTGAAAAGTAGAGGCTCATCCCAATAGTAATGTTTAAGATCGTGGAAGAATTTTTTCTTTTGTTGGTAGGTCAAGTCTGGCGGAAGCACCCTGTAACACCCTTCTAAAATACCCCCAAATATTTAATTAAAATAACAATATCTCAATCAGAGTAAATATGCAATTAAGGGTGTCACACAATATTTCACACCATTCAACAATATAACTGTCATGCTCTTTTATTAATTCAAAACATAAGCATTTTTTTTTGCATAAAACGCAGCGGATATAAATCTCATCAATCATGTAAAACATGTAACATGTTGCATGTAAAATTATTCAATAAGGTAAAACATCCCGTCCCGATGTTACATCTATCAGAGCACGACCCACTAAGGAGACTACACTAGACTCCAATCACTAGCTTCTACTCAATCACTGCTCGTTACCTGAAAAATAGTTGTAGGGGTGAGTTTCTCAATCGATATAATAAGCATTATAAATTAACATGTAATGCCAAGTAATTTCACACATTCATCACCCTAATCAGATCATACATTCAGCAGCGGCAACATCAACTAAAATCATACTCAACTCAACCACAAAACACACGTATAATATTGGAATACATCCATTCATATTATACGCCATACAATACAAATGCAATGAGACTCCATGCATGCGGTACCGACTATTCGTGAACATATAGTTCAACCTCACCGACCAAATCCAGGTGCGACTACCAAGCTCACTAGTCCCATTCATTTGAGACCTAGTGACTCACTCACTAATTCCTCACCATGGGAATTAGCTACCACCCCAAGGGCTATGATATGCACGCTAATTCACCTAGCATGCAAACATCAACAACAGTCCATAATGACTAACTCACTAATTCCTCACCATGGGAATTAGCTACCACCATAAAGGCCACAATATGCATACTAATCACCTAGCAATGCTACATCATCAACAACAATTCAAGAATAGACATATGCTCACACTCTAAGCCATAAAAACAGTCTATTCACAAATGCACACATAACTGATACATTCACAGCATCATGCATACCATCACACCTCATCAGTATCTTATCACATAAGAATATCATATCATGCCAAATAACAACCACAGTATTAGCACACTCTACTAATACCTATACTACTCAAAACAACGGGGAATGATCCCTAATATATCATACATCAGCTAAATCATATTACTCAGCTGAACAGCTAAAAACTGCACAACAACAGCTCAGGAAAATCACAAGTCTGCCCATACGCGTATTGCCTAGTCTCATACGCGTATGGCCCATCTCCTGACCAAATCCCATACGCGTAACACCATCTCATACACGTATGCTACGCGTATCACTTCCCCATACGCGTACCAACAGAGACCAAACTACGTTCAAAACATCATCTTCCTCATCCATACGCGTATTGCCTAGTGCCATATGCGTACCAGACCACCTCATACGCGTATTGCCTAGTGCCATACGCGTATGACCAGAAACCAGACTTCCAGATCTGCTATGGCTTTCTCTGCTACGAGATCTATCCAATTCAACCTTCCACAGTCCAATTTTTCACAATAATCGTTCATATCATCTAACACGAATCATAACCTATTCGATCTCACAATTTCTAACACTATTACATCTAATTCCTACGAATTTCCTTCAATTTTAATCCAGATTCGTTCATCCCAAAAGTTCACAATTTTCAGCATAATTATTCCAATCAGAGGTAATTCAATGGTTTATCACTACCCATGACATATTATCCCATAATACCCATTAATCGACGATAAACCCCCCTTACCTGAGTTAATCCGGCAAATCTCTGAGCTTCAAGCTTTTCCTTCCTTCAACCCTTGTTCTCTGGCTTTCTTTGCCCTTTTTCCACTTTTCTGTCTCTTTTTCCCTTTTCACGTGAAAAATAACTCTTTTTACCAAATGGAACCTTTTTACTGATTTCTACTTTTATTCCAATAATAATAATAAAAATAATCCAATAATAATAATCCCAATAATATTCCAATAATTATTATTCCAATAATAATAATAATAATTCCAATTATTTAATTAAATTAATAAATATATTATTAACTCAATTTAAATAATTATCTTATTTTTATCGAGGTGTTACACACCCTAGCTGCTAAGTAGTTGACGAAGTCAGCGTACCATGGTAATGTGGTTTGGGTGTAAATTGCTTCCACTAATTCATTTGTTTTGGTATCCTTATGGGTTAACACATCTTTAGTTGTATTGCTTTCTAATTGGGCTATGAGTCTTTCGTGTCCCTTCTTTGTCCTAAGACTGCGCCTACAACATAGTCACTAGCATCACACATGATTTCAAACGGTAATCTCCAATCGGGTGGTTGCATGATAGATGCGGTGATAAGAGCAGTTTTCAGTTGTTTAAACGCTGCTAGGCATTTGTCGCCGAAGATTAATTCGGCGTCTTTCATCAATAAACCAGTTAGTGGTTTTGTGATTTTTGAGAAATCTTTAATGAATCGCCGGTAGAAACCAGCGTGTCCTAAGAAGCTTCGTATTTCTCTTACAGTTTTCGGAGGCTGGAGGTTTTCTATAACTTCTATTTTGGCCTTGTCGACTTCAATCCCCTTGTTAGATACTATGTGTCCGAGCACGATTCCTCGTCGGACCATGAAATGGTATTTTTCCCAGTTTTGCACTAGGTTCACTTTTACGCATCTCTTTAGTACCACTTCAAGATTCGATAAGCAGCCTTCAAAGCTCTGTCCGCATACAGAGAAATCGTCCATGAAGACTTCCATGATGTCATCTATGAAATCTGCGAAAATTGCCATTATGCATCTTTGGAATGTTGCGGGAGTGTTATACAGTCCGAATGACATCCGTCGGTAGGCGAATGTACCATAGGGGCATGTGAAGGCCGTTTTCTCTTGGTCTTCGGGATGAATAGGAATTCGGAAAAATCCCGAGTAACCGTCTAGGTAGCAAAAGTGAGAATGCTTAGCCAATCTTTCAAGCATTTGATCGATAAAAGGTAAAGGAAAATGATCCTTCCGAGCGACTTTGTTTAATTTTCTATAATCAATACACATTCTACTTCCAGTAACCACTCTTTGTGCTATAGATTCCCCTTTTTCATTGTTAACAACTGTGATGCCTCCCTTCTTTGGTACGACATGTACTGGGCTGACTCATTGACTGTCGGATATCGGGTAGATAATACCTGCTTCTAACAGCTTTTGTACTTCTTTCTTTACTACATCATTCAGAATGGGATTTATCCTTCCTCGATGTTCTCTAGAGGTCTTACTGTCTTCCTCTAGCATTATGTGATGCATGCATATGGAAGGGCTTATTCCTTTTAGATCTGAGATATTGTAGCATAAGGCAGTTGGGTATTTTCTCAAAACGTGTAGAAGTTTTTCGGTTTCTATCTGGCCTAAGTCTGCATTTACGATTACAGGTCGCTCAAGTTCAATGTCTAGGAGTTCGTACCTTAGATTTTTGGATAATGTCTTAAGTTCTAAGGCTGGTTTCTATGGGCAAGGCATATGATCGGGCGTTAGTGCTAGGCATTCGCTTAGGTTGTCATCTTGGTATTCCTTGCTTAAATTTTTATCTTCATAAGTAGGAGGCCTTGTAATTTTCAGTATTTCGGAGTATGATGTTTTTTCATTCTCCATTTCTCTTATGCATTCGTCGATGACATCTAGTAGACAGCAGGTGTCGTCTATAGCTGGTGCCTTTAGGAATTGTGTCAAAATGAATTCGACCTTTTCCTCACCAACTTCGAAGATTAGCTTGCCTCTTTTAACATCTATGATAGCTTCGGCTGTGGTTAGGAATGGTCTTCCTAATATGATAGGGATGTTGAAATCCTCTTTTATATCCATGATTATAAAATCTATAGGAATATAGAATTGTCATATGCGCACCGGAACGTTTTCTAGCATACCTACGGGAAATTTAATGGAACGATCTGCAAGTTGTACAAATATCCTCGTAGGTCTTAGTTCTCCCATTTTTAGCCTTTCGCATATGGATAAGGGAATTAAACTAATACTAGCTCCTAAGTCGCATAGTGCTTTGTCGATGACAAAATTTCCGATTATGCAGGGTATGGAGAAACTACCTGGGTCTTTCAACTTAGGAGGCATATTGTTTTGTATTATGGCACTACACTCAGCAGTAAGTGTAACAGTTTCGTTATCCTCTATCTTCTTCTTGTTAGATAAGATTTCTTTGAGAAACTTAGCATATGAGGGCATCTGAGTTATGGCTTCTGTAAAGGGTATTGTGATATTCAATTATTTTAGAAGCTCTACGAATTTTTTAAATTGCCCTACACTTTTAGATTTAACAAGTCTTTGAGGATAATGGATAAGGGATTTATATGGTGGTGGAGGCACATAAGGTTCTTCTTTTTCTATGACCTCTTCGTTTTTATCTTCCTCTTGTTCGTCTTCCTTCTTAGTTACCTTACCTAGTTCTTGATGCATGGATGGGTTTTGAGTTCTAGGATCGGTCAATCCGTCTAGTTCTGTCCCACTTCGTAGTATGATAGCATTTGCATGACCTCTTGGGTTTGGTTGTGGCTGTCCAAGAAATGTGCATGCAGGAGCAGCGGTAGGTGCTTGTTGTTGAGCTACTTGTGAGATTTGTGTTTCCAATATTTTGTTATGGGTGGCTAATGCGCCTACCTTGTTTGCCAACTGCTTGATTTGCTCACTAGTGTGTATGTTTTGATTTAAGAAATCCTTATTTGTTTGAGCTTGGGTAGCTATAAAGTTTTCCATCATTATTTCTAAGTTTGATTTCCTAGGATCATTTTAAGTAGTTGTGGCAGCTTTTGGTATCCTGGTGGTACGGCTGGTGCTTGATTAGGTGCATACAATGCATTATTGTTTTTGTATGAGAAGTTAGGATGGTTCTTCCAACCTGGGTTATAGGTATTTGAGTAGGGGTTTCCTTGAGCATAGTTCACCTGGTATGTGGAAGTTTCTGTCAAGAGTTGACATTCTGGGGCAATATGCCCTTGAACTCCGCATATCTCGCAGATTGGTGCTACGGCAGCCACAGTGGCTGCTGGTGTTATGGTCAAGCTGTCTATCTTCTGAGTCAGGGCATCTACCTTGGCGTTGACGTGGTCAAGACTGCTCAATTCGTACATGTCGCCCTTTGATTGAGGTTTATCTACAGAGGTTCTTTCGCTTCCCCATTGGTAATGATTTTGGGCCATACTTTCAATGAGTTGGTAAGCCTCGTTGTATGGTTTATCCATCAATGCGCCACCTGCGGCGGCGTCTATTGTCAATCTTGTATTGTACAAGAGATCGTTATAAAAGGTGTGGATTATCAACCATTCTTCTAGACCGTGATGTGGGCATAGCCTCATCATGTCTTTGTATCTCTCCCAAGCTTCAAAAAGTGATTCATTATCCTTTTGTTTAAACCCGTTTATTTGGGCTCTTAGCATAATCGTATTGCTAGGTGGGAAATATCGGGCTAAGAAGACTTTCTTCAACTCGTTCCACATAGTGACAAAGTTGGATGGTAGAGACTGGATCCAAGCTCTAGCTCTATCTCTTAATGAAAATGGGAAAAGACAGAGTCTTATAGCTTCTGGGCTGACACCATTCGCTTTCACCGTGTCTGCGTATTGCAAAAATACCAACAAGTGTAGGTTCGGGTCCTCCGTGGGACTACCTAAAAAATGGTTTTGTTGTACGACTGACAATAGTGAAGGTTTTAGCTCAAAATCGTTGGCTTCGATCGCAGGGGCAGCGATGCTCTTATGAGGTTCATCCTGCGAACGGATTGCATAATACTTAAGAGGACGTTTTTGCACTTGTTCGGCCATCTATGGTTAAATAACTGATGTAGAAGTAGGAATGTTAAGGTCAAGAAGATTTAGCTTGATACGATGTTCCCGTATCAAGTCTCGTATCCGGCGTTCTAACCTAAGATAACGCTCGGGTTCATCGAGTTGTAGCTTTAATTTCTCGCCTTGAGAGCGAGTACTTGGCATACACTCAACAGATGTAGAAAGGGAAAAAGAATTGTTGCCTTAGTCTATACTGGGTAACGCTAGAGTTACGATATCGACTAAATTAGTCCCCGACAACGGCGCCAAAAACTTGATCGCGACTTTGGTAACTCTATGTGAATCGTGACTGCAAGTGCACAGTCCTATCACGTAGTTTTAAAGATTATCGAACCCACAAGGACTAATAATCGAACGTATCATGGTCTGAGGTTACTATGTAAATCTATGGCGAATGATTGTTCTAAGATTGGAGGGATGGAGAGAAATAACTATAGAATAGAATAAAGATAAAAATATAAGATATAGGGGATATCGATATGTAATACATCAAACCTAGGGGATTCGATAGATAGTTGATGTAATCTTATTGGTTAAAATATTCTTCAGTAGAAATTATTTATAGAAAGGACTTAGCCTCACACTCTCATTTTATTGACTCCGACCATACTCCTAAACCAGAATGCTTGGCTCTCGCGGTCTCATTTTGAATTTAAAAGTACTTTTTAAATATAGATAAAGTCTAATTAATCCTAAAGCGCCCTCGCTTATTTAGGATGAATGCCTAGTTTCAGCTATCTGGTTAAAATCTCAAACTCTCGTTTTTATTGACCGTACCTTAGTTTGTTTTGTACTCTCGTACAAAAAATAGTTTGATTAAAATAAGAAACTAAAACCGGAAAAATAAGTTTTATAAAAACTAACACCAATTATTTATTGAATCCCGTCTTTTCGATGGTCTTTACATACTGACCCCTAAGGATTTAGCCGGACATATATCCGATGACAGACATGGCAATTGGGGAATTAAACATACTGTAAGGCATAAATAAATAAAACAGTAAACAATAATAAACCTGGATGGAAATTTAAGAACTGGAATTGAATCTTGAATCTTCGATTAAATAATTCCGGCAGGCTTTGGCAATGAATGCCTCTTACAATTGAATCCCAAATGCGTGAAAAATAATAAACCTTAATAGTCCCCGATGTGGAGAAACTATCACTTTTACAATGGTAAGAAACTGCCTAGAGAACTAAAAGAAAAATAGTGCTGAAAATAATTAAGCGTAAACTAAAAACTGGAAGAAGAGAGAGAGAGCCGCGAGTCTGAATGGTCCCCTTTTTATATACTTTTCACATTCCTCAATTGTAGCAAGAGTAGTGGAAACCGTGGCTAAAAGGGTGGAGAAAAAGTAGGAAAAGTGGGGAGACTCGGTTGTGGCGGTTGCCACAACCCTAAATCCATGATGAGTGGCGAGCGCCACTCTTGTAGTAACCGCCTACCACTTTTCAAGGGCTGGTGATGGGCGTCACCTTCCTTTTGGCCCAATATGGCGGGCGCCACATCCTTTGGGTAATGGGTGCCACAAGCCCATTTTGGTGGCCCATTATCCCATTGGATGGTTCATTTTCTTCTCTTTTCTTGCCTTCTTCTTTCCTTTTTGCTATTCCCAATTTTTCTTGCGGTGAACCTTTTAATCGATAAATACCTGCAGATAAACATAAAATACTGTGTAATAAATAGTGTTAATTGAGTAAAAAGCAGTGCATATAGAGCCAAAAAATATGATACGTATTCGCGTTATCACCAACCAATCTCATATACCTTCCTGAGTCAGATAGAGGCTCCCCTTAATAGGGTAGTAGTTTGACACTTGAATCCATAGGAGTATCAACTGGTTTAACATTCAACAAACCTGTTTCTTCCAAAATATCCATATCATATTTCCGCTGAGAAATAACCAAACTATCTTTAGATTGGGCTACATCAATACCCAAGAAATCGCGAAGTTTACCATGGTTGCTTTTGACTGAAATTAATTCAAGAGATGTTGTTTTAACTGGAGTATATCCTGCTGATCACTACTAGTTATGACAATATCATCTACATACACAATAAGATAAATACATCCTTGGGATGAGTGACGATAAAAGACAGAATGGTCAGCTTCACTACAGACCATACCAAACTGTTGTACTACAGTGCTGAATCTGCCAAACCAAGCTCTCGGAGATTGCTTAAGACTATAAAGAGACTTGTGTAACCTACAAACCATATTCGATGACTCCCCTTGAGCAACAAATCCAGGTGGTTGATCCATATATACTTCCTAGTCAAGATCACCATGTAAAAAAGCATTTTTGATGTCAAGTTGATGAAGAGGCCAATGTCGAATGGCTGCAATGGCTAAAAGAAGTCTAACAGATCCCATCTTGGCTACAAGAGGGAAGGTATCACTATAATCGAATCCAAAAATCGGAGTGTATCCTTTGACTACCAAGCGATATTTAAATCGATTAATCTTACCATATGGACTAACCTTCATTATATAAAGCCAGTAACAACCTACTAAATATTTCCCATGGGGTAGAGGAACCAGTTCTCAGGTACCACTACTTTGAAGAGCACACATTTTATCAATCATTGCTTTTCTCCACCCAGGGTGAGATGATGCTTCACCTGGAGTTTTAGGAATAGAAACATAAGAGAAAGAAGACAAACAAGTATACTGCAAAGGGGAAAGACAATGATGACATAAATCAATATTATGTGGAGAAGGATTTCGTGTTTGACGTATACCTTTTCGAAGGGCAATCGGAAGATCAGACTCAGGTTGCAAGATCAGATATGGTGATGTCACAGGCGTCGGAGGAGAGTCTACAATGACCTCAGGGACATGTATAACTTCAGGGACATGGATGACAGGTGTTGGGTGGCGACGCTGATATGTTTGAAGTGGTCGAGATGTGTGTGTGTGTATGGGGGGGGGGGGAGGGGGTCAAGAGACCTAGACTTATGGGGGATAATGGTAGGCGGGACATTAGTAACTTCCGGAAAAGGTGTGGGAGTACTTTCTTGAATGGGTTATGGAGTTACGTGACTGGACTCGGAATATGGAACCAACTCGAAGAAGGTAACATCGGACGATACGAGGTATCATTCTAGAGTATGTGAGTAACAATGATAACCTTTTTGGGATCGATGATAACCAAGAAAGACACACTTTAGTGATCGATCTGATAGTTTATCAAGAACATGAGAGAGATTGTGTACAAAATATGTGGACCCAAAGAGTCGGGGAGGAATTGGGTGAAGTGGGGAATTGGGAAAAAGGATTGAATGAGGGTTTTTATTATTAAGGACAGATGAGGGCATGCGATTTATAAGGTAACATGTCGTTAGCATAACATCCCCCCAAAATCGAAGTGGAACATTACCATGGAGAAGTAGGGTCTGAGTGGTTTCTACAAGATGCCAATTTTGCGTTCGGCTACCCCGTTTTGTTGAGGTGTGTAAGAGCAAGATATTTGATGGAGAATACCATTACATGACATAAAATTTTGAAATTGTTGGGATAAATATTCACGGGCATTGTCACTTCTTAAGGTACGGATAGACACGCCGAATTGAGTTCTTATTTCTTGATAGAATTGTTTAAAAATAGAAAATAATTCAAATCTATTCTTCATTAAAAATAAACACGTGCAACGTGAAAAATCATCAATAAAGGTGACAAAATACCTAGACTCAAGAGTAGAAATAGTACACAAGGGACCCCAAACATCAGTGTGAACTAAAGCAAAATGGGACGAAGCTCGTTTATTGACTCGATTGGGAAACTGACCACGAGTGTGTTTCCCTAGCTGAAAGGACTCACAATATAAATTAGATACCTTGATAAATTTGGCACGAAATTATGTAGTTTGGAAAGACTGGAATGACCTAACTGAGCATGGATAGTGAGTGGAGAATCTTTGGCTGAGCATGTATGAGAATACACTGAGAGGTGATAAAGGCCTTGAGACTCATATCTGACACCAATTGTCCATCCCAAACTTCAATCCTGCAGGGCATCATTATTATTAGTGAAGGTGACATTACAATCAAGAGAACGAGTTAAACAAATGACTGAAAGTAAATTAAATGGACAATTAGGTACATAAAGGACATAAGTAACAAAGAGAAAAGGTAGAATTTGAACAATACAAATCCTTTTGAATCAGGTTTGAGAACCATTGATAAAATCTACCTTTGATCAAGAGTATTGTATGCATATATAGTAGTACACCAAGCTTGTAATTCATCATTCAAATCATGTATGCCCATGTGAACCATCTGAGATGTGCAGGAGACAATCTGTATCTTTAACTTGGATGGATCACATAATATCCAAATTCTTCCATTTGGATGCTTGGGATAATTATCTTCAAACTTCCAACTGTTGATGTAAGTCCTAAAGGCCAATACTGTTGGTACTTGTATCAAATTATTTATTAATAATAAAAGGATTTTTTTCTTTATTATGTATGTTTAATAAAGTCCCTAAAATAGCTAGTCCGTTTAATGTATCAAATGTGACTTAATCATGAGATCCCATTAAACATAAGGACACTATTCTTAAAGTATTTGTAGTCGAGCTTTGTTGTGAAGCGGGATAACCTTAAAGCATTAAGACTATTATGTATACAGACTGATGATCACATCTTATAGATCATGGATAAGGAGTTATCAAGTCTTAAACATAGGTATGAATATTAGGAGTAATATTCATACTGGATTGACCCGCTATGAGAATACTATATAAAATGTTATGCAAAGTGTCATAAATTATTCTCATGGTGATAGTGGTGTATATCACCCTTCGACCTGAAACCACTATGGACCCTAGATATAGAGTCGAGTGCTTTATTACTGATCAAATATTGTCCGTAATTGGATGACCATAAAGACAATTGATGGGTACTTCATGAAGCATGAATAGGGACATGAGTGACCTAGATGGAATTTTCCCATCCTGCGTAACAGGATAAATGTCTAAGGGCCCAATATTGAACTGGACAAGGATGACACGGTCTATGCCTTGTGTTCAATATAGACATAAGGGAAAAAAGGTCATTGTACGCACAAGTATTATCACAAAAGGATTTGTCAGATCACACGACATTTTCGTGTCTTGGGTAGCAGTGATGTGTTTCTAGATACCGCTCACTATTTATTATGTTAAATACGTGATTTAATATAATTTCCAATGTCGCGAAAATCTACAGGGTCACACACAAAAGGACGGATTGATGAGAGATAAAGTAAATAAGGAACACCGTAAGGTACGACGCACTTAAGTGAATTGTAGAACATCGTAAGGTACGGTACACTTAAGTAGAATACAAAATATGGTAAGGTACCACGCGCTTAAGTGATTTTGGTATATCATAAGATATGGGCCACATACACTTAAGTGGACTTTTTAGCTTACAACCCACACAAGTGGTTCTATAAATAGAACCCTTGTGCAGAAGCATTTGTTAAGATGAAATTTCATCTCTCTCTCTCTCTCTCTCTCTCTCTCACTCACTCAAAGCCTTCATTTGTAGCAGCTAGCACTAAGACTGAAGGAATCCGTTCATGTGGACTGAGTAGAGGCGTTGTCACCATTTAATGTTCGTGATCGCTCCTTAGATCTGCATCAAAGGTTTCAATCGCCACAAGAGGTAACAATTCTATCACTGATCATGCCCATTCATAAGGATCACTAAAGGAGAAATTTTAATTTCCGCTGCATTTTGGATCGCTATTCTCCTTCAGTGGTATCAGAGCCACTTACAAAACCATGCATCTGATAGCTATTTATTTTCTGTATTTTTTGTATTAATATGATTAAAAGACAGAATGAATTAAATAATAAACGAGTAATTATGCTTCGGAATCCGACGTTAGTATGGTGAAGCAGCGATACATCGATCGTCCATAGGTTACACAATTGAGATCGATCAAGTTATATATATGATATAAGTAATTCTGATGCAAAATACGGTATATATGATATACTGTTTCTGTTTCATTCATTCAAACACTTAATGGTTGTTTTCCTTTGAGCGATCAATGGTCATTTGCTTCAGAATCCGACGAAAGTATGGTGAAGCAAGGACGTGTTGATCAATCATACTGAATTAACAATCGAGATGTGTTTGACGGTATGAAATTGGTGCATTAGGGTTCATGACGATACAAGGGTTGTGCTGTCAAAGAGTTATGCGATTAGGGTTGTGACTACGCAAGATTTGTGCTTTAAAGTATCAAGTGTTGATGCAAAAAATGACGTCGATATCAAATGAATTGTTCATTAAAATTTTACGTCGGGGTGCTGCCCCCACCGTAACTCCCGGGTAACTCTGCGTAGTGTGATCAGTCGCCAAAATTTAATTTGGTTTATTTAATTAACAAAATTTAAATTAATAATAATAATGTGTTTATTATTATTGTTTTGTGGTGATCGGTTATGACCTTAGTTTTCCTTTATTTTGTTTTGGGATTTTAAAATACGACATGCGTGTCGTGCCTCTCTTTTAATCTCTTAATGTAACTTCTTTTCTCATCTCACTCCCTCGTATGTAAAACGAGTTTCTTTCATGTAATGTAATATTATGAAGAAAGAGAAGAATACAATATCAAAGGAGGAAAATCTTGAATATCTTGCTTGGAGAAACTTAGATCGTTATTAGGTTAGCTTAGGTTCTCTCATTGGCTTGGGAGAACAATTGCGCTAGGGGCCATAACTGTTTCATTTTGTACGTATGTTGATGCATGTAAATGTATGTTGATGCACGTGAGAGACGATTTATATGATAAATAAAGCCGGTGAGATCAGAATAATTACAAATTCCCTTAAATTAAATATTAAGTTTATGCTTTCCAAGTTTTAGCACTCATCAAGACTAGTATTGAATAATGTAGGTTTCGCCTATGCGAGGTGCATGTTCTATTAGTAAGGTGTGATGGAATAATTGTAATATCCAATTGCTAAAACAATGGGTCAAACTTAACTAAATAAATTATAATAAGATTATATACGTTTAGAAGCAAGAGTTGGAAATGATCCATGTGATGGATTGGAATAAGGAGTTATTCACCCAACTAAAGTATTCGAGAGTTGTATTAGATACAATTGGAAGGAGTTCCTACCTTAATAACCTAGTTTTGTGTAATCTGCCTACGCGGACTTAAAACAAAGTGAAATGTGGATCTTGACCCACTAGAAAATCTTCCAACGGGATTTTCCGAATCAAATGGTGATGGTCATTTGTTTTGAGTAAAATAGTGGGAGCATATTTAATTAAAGGCCTAATTAAATATGTTATTTTAGTGATACTTATATTTTTATTATTTTTCATGTAGATTACCATGACAACAAACATCTCTAACAATATTTTGCGATCAATCCTTGATAATGAAAAATTGTCTGGGACAAATTTTCTGGATTGACACCGAAATCTGAGGATTATCCTCAAACATGATAGAAAGCTGTATGTCTTGGAGAAACCTGTTCCTGAAGAGGAACCTCCTAGTTCTGTACCTAAGGCAGAAATAGATGCTTATAAGAAGCATGTCGATGACGCCAATGAAACGGCTTGCCTCATGCTAGCTACCATGAACTCAGAGTTGCAAAAGCAACATGAGAACATGACAGTGTTCGATATGATCAAACACCTGAAGATGCTCTATCAAGAGCATGAAAGGTTTGAAGTTTCAAAAGCCCTTTTTCAAGGAAAGTTAGCCGAGGGAGCCCCTGTAGGTACCCACGTGCTCAAGATGATTGGGTATGTGGAGAACCTTGAGAGGTTGGGTTTTCCCCTCAAAAAGGAACTTGCGACTAATTTGATCTTTCAATCGTTTCCATATAGCTTCAGTCAATTTGTCCTTAATTTCAATATGAATGATATAGACAAATCTCTTCCTAAACTGCTAGCCATGTTAAGAACTGCTGAGCAGAATCTGAAGTCAAAAGGGAAGTCCATTATGATGATCAGAAATGGAAAGAGACAGAACAAAAGACCCACCAATCAGGGTGGTAAAGGGAAAGGCAAGGAAGTTTCCAAACCCAAACCCATAACTCCTGCTTTGAAGCCTAGTGGAGGAATAGCAAAGGAAGGCACATGCTTCCATTGCGGTAAGACCGGACACTGGAAGAGAAACTTTCCAAAGTACCTAGAAGATAAGAAAAATGGAGTAGAGACTTCAACTTCAGGTATTTTTGTTATTGAAATTAATTTATCTACTTCTGCATCATGGGTATTAGATATTAGATGCGGTTCTCACATTTGTACCAATCTGCAAGAGCTAAAAAGGAGTAGAGATTTGGCAAAAGGTGAAGTTGACCTACAAGTTGGCAATGGAGCAAAGGTTGTTGCTTTAACTATAGGAACTGATGTATTGACTTTACCTAGTGGTTTAATAATTCAGTTAGAGAACTATTATTATGTATCTGCAATTAGTAGGAATATTGTTTTCTTTTCTTGTTTAGACAAGTTTGGTTTTTCATTTATAATAAAGAACAATTGTTGTTGCATTTATTTGAATGATATATTCTATGCCACTGCACAAATGAACAATGGACTATATGTCCTTGATCTTGAAATGCCTATTTATAACATTAATACTAAAAGGATGAAACCTAATGAGTTAAATCCAACTTACCTTTGGTGTTGTCGATTAGGCCACATAAATGAGAAACGCATTTCCAAACTCCATAAAGATGGACTCTTGGACTCTTTTGATTATGAATCATATGAGACATGCAGATCTTGTTTAATTGAAAAGATGACAAAGTCTTCATTCATAGGAAAGGATGAAAGAGCTAATGATATTTTGGCCCTCATACATACTGATGTATGTGGACCATTGAAAATACCATCCATATGAGGTTTTCGGTTCTTCATCACATTTACTGATGATTTCAATAGATATCGTTATGTGTACTTAATGAAACACAAATCAGAGTCCTTTGAAAAGTTCAAGGAATTCAAGAATGAAGTACAAAACCAAATAGGTAAGAATATTAAAACTCTTCGATCAGATCGAGGTGGTGAACATTTAAGCCTAGAGTTTGATGACCATCTAAAAGAGTGTGGGATTCTATCCCAACTTACTCCTCCTAGAACACCCCAATGTAATAGTGTATCTGAGAAAAGAAATCGAACCTTGTTAGACATGGTCCGATCCATGATGAGTCACACCGATCTTCCAAACTCCTTTGGGGGACATGCACTATTGACGACAGCTTACACACTTAACCGTGTTCCATCCAAAAAGGTTGAGAAGACACCATATGAGATATGGAGTGGTAAGAAACCATATATGTCTTACATGAATATTTGGGGTTGTGAAGTTTATGTGAAACGAAAAATTTCAACTAAGCTTGAGCCCAAATCTGACAAACGCTTATTTGTGGGGTATCCTAAAGAAATAATAGGGTATTACTTTTACAATCCTTCTGAGGGCAAAATGTTTGTCGCTCGAACTGGAGTTTTCCTAGAAAAGGATTTTATTTCCAAAGGAATCAGTGGGAGGAAAGTAGAGCTTGAATAAATTCAAGAATCACATAGCATTGATACACCTATGGAGAAATTAGACCAGGAAACACAAGTAGTTATGGAAGAGCAACCTGCTCAAGTAGAACAAGACCAGTGTATGTCAAGTAGGATACATCACCTACCTGAGAGATATGGATATCTCATAACTGATCAAGGTGATGTATTACTCATGGATCAAGATGAGCCTGTGAGCTGCCAAGAGGCCATAACTGGTCCCGAGTCTGAGAAGTGGCTAGAAGCCATGAAATATGAAATGGATTCCATGTACACAAACCAGGTTTGGACCTTGGTAGAGCCTCCTGTAGGAGTTAACCTTATAGGATGCAAGTGGGTCTTCAAAAAGAAGACTGACATGGATGGTAAGGTACATACCTATAAGGCAAGACTAGTTGCAAAAGGATATAAACAAATTCATGGGGTTGACTATGATGAAACCTTTTCACCAGTTGCAATGCTTAAATCTGTTCGGATTTTACTTGCTATCGCTGCATATCATGATTATGAAATATGGCAGATGGATGTCAAAACTGCTTTCCTTAATGGGAATCTTCTTGAGGATGTGTACATGACACAGCCTGAAGGATTTGACATACCAGAAGAAGCCCAAAAGATATGTAAGTTACAAAGATCAATCTATGGATTGAAGCAAGCTTTCAGAAGCTGGAATCTTCGTTTTGATGAAACAATAAAACAATATGGATTCATTAAGAATGAAGATGAGCCTTGTGTCTACAAGAAGGTTAGTGGGAGCATGATCGTCTTCCTGGTATTTTATGTAGATGACATATTACTCATTGGAAACGATGTCCGTACCCTGCAACAAGTAAAGTCTTGGTTGGGGAAATGCTTTTCTATGAAGGACCTAGGTGAAGCGACCTATATATATTAGGAATCAGGATCTATAAAGATAGATCACAAAAACTGCTTGGCCTAAGTCAGAGTACATACATAGACAAAGTGTTGAGACGCTTTAATATGTATGATTCCAAGAAAGGATTCATACATATGCAACATGGCATGTGTCTATCAAAAACACAATTCCCTTCAACTAAGGAAGAAATGGATTGCATGAATAAGATTCCATATGCATCTGCAATAGGATCTATCATGTATTCCATGTTATGTACTCAACCAGATGTCTTGTATGCTTTAAGTGCAATGAGTAGGTACCAATCTGATCCCGGTGATGCTCATTGGGTAGCTGTCAAGAATATCCTTAAGTATTTGAGAAAGACTAAGGACTCATTCTTGATATATGGAGGTCAGGAAGAGCTTGTTGTAATTGGATACACCGATGCTAGCTTCCAGACAGATAAGAATGACTTCAGATCGCAATCTGGTTATGTGTTTTGCTTAAACGGTGGTGCTGTGAGCTGGAAGAGTTCAAAGCAAGATACAGTTGCTGATTCTACAATTGAGGCCGAGTATATTGATGCCTCAAGTGCAGAAAAGGAAGTTGTTTGGATCAAAAAGTTCATTAGTGAACTTGGTATAGTTCCTAGCATTGTGGATCCCATTGATCTCTATTGTGATAACAATGGTACTATTGCACAAGCTAAGGAGTCTAGATCTCACCAACGATCCAAACACACACTTAGGTGTTATCACCTCATTCGAGAGATAGTAGATAGAAGGGGTGTGAAAATATGCAGAGTACCTACACTTGACAATATTGCTGACCCACTGACAAAGCCTCTTGTATAGCAGAAGCATGATGGCCATACTAGATCTATGGACATTAGGGGTATGCCTGATTGGCTCTAGTGCTAGTGGGAGATTGTTGATGTAAGCCCTAGAGGCCAATACTTTTGGTACTTGTATCGAATTATTTATTAATAATAAAAGGCTTTTTCTTTATTATGTCTGTTTAATAAAGTCCCTAGAATAGTTAGTTCGTTTAATGTATCAAGTGTGACTTAATCATGAGATCCCGTTAAACATAAGGACATTATTCTTAAAGTATTCGTAGTTGAGCTTTGTTGTGAAGTGGGATAACACTAAAGCATTAAGACTATGATGTATATAGACTGATGATCACATCTCATGGGTTATAGATAAGGAGTTATCAAGTCTTAAACATAGGTATGAATATTAGGAGTAATATTCATACTGGATTGACCCGCTATGAGATTACTATATAGAATGTTATGCAAAGTGTCATAAGTTATTCTCATGGTGATAGTGGTGTATATCACCCTTCGACCTGAAACCACTATGGATCCTAGATGTAGAGTCGAGTGCTTTATTGCTGATCAAACGTTGTCCATAAGTGAATGACCATAAAGACAGTTGATGGGTGCTCCACGAAGCATGCTGAGGGACATGACTGACCTATATGGAATTTGCCTATCTTGCGTAATAGGATAAATGTCTAAGGGCCCAATATTGAACTGGACAAGGATGACACGGTCTATGTCTTGTGTTCAATATAGACATAAGGGCAAAAGGGTAATTGTACACACAAGTATTATCATAAAAGTATTTGTTAGATCACATGACATTTTCGTGTCTTGGGTAGAAGTGATGTGTTGCTAGATACCGCTCACTGTTTATTATATTAAATATGTTATTTAATATAATTCCCAATGCCACAAAAACCTATAGGGTCACACACAAAAGGACAGATTGATGAGAGATAAAGTAAATAAGGAACACCGTAAGGTATGGTGCACTTAAGTGAATTATAGAACATCGTAAGGTACGGTGCACTTAAGTAGAATACGAAATATGGTAAGATATCACACGCTTAAGTGATTTTGGTATATCATAAGATATGGGTCACATACACTTAAGTGGACTTTTTAGCTTACAACTCACACAAGTGGTTCTATAAATAGAACCCTTGCGCAAAAGCATTTGTTCAGATGAAATTTAATTTCTCTCTCTCTCTCTCTCTCTCTCTCACACACACACACACACACACACACACACACACACACACACACACACACTCAAAGCCTTCATTTATAGCAGCTTGCACTGAGACTGAAGGAATCTGTTCGTGTGGACTGAGTAGAGGCGTTGTCACCATTCAACGTTCGTGATCGCTCCTTAGATCTGCATCAAAGGTTTCAATTGCCACAAGAGGTAACGATTCTATCACTGATCATGTCCATTCGTAAGGATCACTAAAGGAGAAATTTTTAATTTTTGTTGCGCTTTGGATCGCTATTCTCCTTCACCAACATCTACCAAATTTCTTCCTTAATAGAGTCAACTTTTGGCTGTTTAACTCTAGTTTCAACTAGAATTTCTAGATCAGGCTTCATGCTCTTGAGACGGGAGCTAATCTCATTGCACTTGTATGGGTTATTTAACCCCCAAACATTCCAAGATACAATCATGTCCCTTTGTCAATGGTCTCTATAGGATCATTCAAAATCATTAGAGACTCAAAGCCATTTTGGCAAGGGATATCACCACTTCTTGGAGTTCCTCCATTACTACCACTAATTCCTTTTCCTTTCCTGCTGGACTTTACCATGTTCCACGTATTATCCTCTTGAGCTTCATGACAAATTATCCTTTTACTAGTAGTTCTTGTACCCTCCTGCACTTGTGGGCCTTCTAGAGGTTTCACTCACCATTGCTTTGTAACTTTTGATTTCTCACATTGGTGCCCAATCTGATGACAAGCTTCACAATATTTCGGTTTCCATTCATACTCAACAGGTTGTTTATATTTCTTCCCCTCATTGTCTTTGATTGTAATCACCTCTCTTGCCTTTTGAGTGATATTTATTTCCACTAATATTCTAGCATGCGACACCCTTAATTTACTAGTTGTGCACTCATATGAGAATACTGGATTCCCCAAAGCACTACCAATCTTCCCTAGGATTTTTGCTACCCACAGAGCAAGAGGGTGCTTAGGTAGTTTAACCCACACAGGCAGGGTTGTTAGCATATCTCTTTTGAAATTAAAATCCTTTGTCCATTCTTTTAGGACCATTGGGCAATTATGTATAGAGTAAGGACCTTTCATAACAATAGTATCCCTATCAGTAAAAGAGTGGAATCTTAAGAGGAAATATCCCTCATCATGATAATACAAGTCAGGTAGTTTGATTGAATTCCAAAATTTCATCATGTACTGTTTAACATCATTCAAACTTAGTTCTTTTTACCTAACACATACATGACAAGTGAACTTTCCCAGAATTCTACCTCAGATTCGACGCCTTCTTCCTATATTTCGACTTCTAACATCTCCCACCACGATGCTTGGTGCTACAAAGTTTATCGCCATACCATTTGCCGAAATTCGGTTGCCGCTGATTACATTAGTCCAGAGTTTCTTCCCTTGTTCAGCTCCGTTTTCATTCCTCGGTTTCCATATACTATTTTAACAGAATATATATAATAGTTATAGAAAAATAAATTATTAGATTTATTTAATATTTTTTATAATATATTAAATAGTTATAGAAAATAAATTATTTTAACAGAATATATTACTTTTTTATTTTTTTATAATATATCAAATAGTTATAGAAATATAAATAGAATATATTAAATCATATATTAATAGGTTTTTATTTTTTCTGAATTTAATATATTATTAAATATTATTAGATTAATATTTTATAAAATATAGAATATATTAAACAAAATATATTAAGTAACAAATTAAAATTGTTTTATTTTTATTAAATAATATTTTTATATAGGTAAGTAAGCTATTTTTAAGAATATACTTATTAAGCAATATTTTTATATAAGTAAGTATATATATATTTTTAGATAAGTAAGTAAATAAATTGTGTATAAGTATATATTTTTTAAAGTAAATATTATTAAGTAAGTAAAAATATTATTAAGAAATATATATTAATTAGTAAATAAATATATATTCTTTAAATTATTATATATTAACTAAATAAATAAATATTTTTTAAATAAGTATTATATATTAAGTAAGTATAATTTTTTTTAATTAAATATTTTTAGTAAGTATTATATATTAAGTAAGTAAATATATTTATTAAGTAATATTTTTATATAAGTAAGTATATATATATTTTTAGATAAGTAAGTAAATAACATTTGAGTAAGTATGTATTTTTTAAATAAGTAAATAAATATAATTTGAGTAAGTATATATTTTTTAAAGAGTAGATTTAAATGTATTTTTTGTCTCATAGTTTGAGCGTTTTAAACAATTGGCCCCCCTATTATAAAATATGCGATTTAGGTTCCTGAAATTTGATTGCGTTTGGATTTGCATGATCCCCTATCCAATTTTGATTATGTCACAATTCATTAATGACGTGGCAAGTACTATTTGGATACATGTCAGCATTTTCAAATATTTTAATTTAAAAAATATTAAAAAATATTTTGGATATTGAAAAAAAAATTACAAATTATAAAAAACATCATAGGAATTAAATTTATCCTCGTTCGTTGTCTTTGCTTGTTCTTCAGAAATTGAAACACTAATCCCCTTTTGGCAACCCCTAATATTCCATTTTGTATTCGTGCAATTTGTTCAGAAATTGAAACCTAATCTTAAGAGGATGAATTTGATTCCTATTTCACTAATTTATAATTTGTTTTTTCAATATCCAAAATATTTTTTTAATATTTTCTAAATTAAAATATCCAAGTGGGAATTAAAATCTTTGAAAATGCTGACATGTATCCAAATAGTAGTTGCCACGTCATTAATGAATTGTCACATAATCAAAATTGGACAGGGATCATGCAAATCCAAACGCAATCAAATTTCAAGGATCAAAATCGCAGGTTTTGTAATAGGGGGCAAATTATTTAAAACACCCAAACTAGGGGACCAAAAATGCATTTAAGCCTAAAGAGTATTATTAAGTAAGTAAAAATATTATTAAGTAATATATATTAAGTAAATATATATTTATTTTTATGTAAATATTATTTAGTAAAGAAATATATATATATATATATATATATATATATATATATTATATATATATATATATATATATATATATATATATATATTATATATATATATATATATATTATATAGATTATATATATATATATATTATATATATAATATATATATATATATATATATATATATATATATATATATCTATATATATATTATATATATATATATATATTATAAAAAATTATATTATTTCACATATATTAAATCACATTTTTAATTTAAATGGTACTGATTGTACAAATGTGTAATATGAAATATTATCGGTACCATCTTAGTTGAATGTACGATAGGTTGTATCTAGGAAGACGTACACTTATTTGGTGCTGGATCTTTGGCCATAAATTATAGACCAGGGAACAAAACACTATTTGAAAGAGTTGCGGATGGAGAATGATCGTCACGTCCACAATAATTGAAACCCAAATGATGGAAACAATGCGATAATTAGCGCTAACTGAGGCGAGACGCGAGGCGACAGAACGTGAGGTGGCGAATAATGCCCAAATGGAGGAAATGAAGAAGAGACAAATTGAGATGGAGGCTATAATGCAACAATTGCTCTTACAACAAGGAAATCAAACAAATAATTCAATGAGTGGTGATGTGGATGATGATGATGATCTAGTCGAAGCTATGGATGATGATGAAGATGATTTTGATTGATTTTTTTTATTGTTATTTTATTTTTATATATTATTTTTTGTAAAATATTTGGAATTATTTTGAATTTAATCATTTTTAATTGAAATTTATGTTTCTAATTATTATTTGAATATATTAATATTTTTAGTTATTAATTAAAATTAATATTTTTTATTGTAAATAAATTTATAAAATTTTAATTATTAATTTCGTATTTTAATTATTTATTAAATATTAAAAAAAATTAATCAGTGATACGGAAAACACGACGCTAATCATTTATAACTTTTTAATTCACTGGCGTGGAAAACACGACGCATAAATAATATTAGTGTCATGAATTTCACGTGGCAAACCTGCAAGTCTGACAAACAAATTTGCTCTACAGCAGAATTGCAGCAGATGTTTATGACGTAAAAATCATGTGGCAAGTGTTTGTGACGTGAAAATCACGACGCAACTTTGTGACGTAATTTTCACGTGGTAGAAAAGTTACCACAATTGTTACTATCTCGTGAAAACCTACGACGTTAATTTGGATTTGTGACGTGATTTTCACCTTTAAGACTTTAATTTGGATTTGTGACGTGATTTTCACCTTTAAAAAGAAAGTAGTTTGATCTTAAAAACAAAATTGAAATTAAAAGATGTATTACTATTAAATAGTGTATTTCAATTATCGGTTGTTAAGTTAGTTAAAATTGTTATCTTTGTTAAATAACTTGCACCGCAAGTAACATAATTGGTTATAGTGGTTATTAATGTTTTGACAGTTATTTGAAGTGCAGTGTATTGTTCATGAATTTAACAATACTTGAATAAGAAATGAAATCTTAAGTAAGCCTTTCACCTTGATCTCTCTCATTCTTTCTTCAATCCTTAACTATTATTCTATCCGAAGTTAGTTACATTCAAATATTTCATTTTCTATTCAAATATTACATCAGCCATGTGCAATATGTGTGCATTTCCATAAGACATGGCACAATACTTGGCAATGACATAATAACACCCACCTTTCAATTAAGTATATGACTTTACAACATGCATAATATATTCTTAATTTGACAAGCACATAGCTGCTACTTGTGATGAACAATCCAAGTCAATGCAGACAAGAGACAGTTGCATGCATGTTACTACTACCAATAATAAAATCACATATTTATACAATATATCCATAAGTTATGTCGGTTATATTAAGTGTACGAATTGGTTACTTCTCATACAAGTTAGAGATAGAAAGAATTCAAAGTATGGATCAGTAAACCTTCTATCGGTTTGTTTGATAGCATATCATTCAAATAGCATATAATTTAAACTATTTATCAATCATTATATACTAATGAATGTTGTACATGATAGTACAATCAGAGACTAGTCTTGCCTATGTTCAAATGCATGTTAAAGATTTAATATTTTATTTACAATAGGAGAATAAGTTTTTGGTCAATTCTTATTTTTCCAATAGTTTATTGAATTTCAGTTAGTTTTTTCTATGGGCTAAAACCCCTTAACTGCACCTAAATATTCTCAAGAGAGTCTGCCATCTTTAGCAACAAAAGTCAACCAATTCCTTCAATTTGTGAGAAATTAAAAGGAATGGAAAAAATTCATTATTTGTGTGTCAAGTATTACTCTCATTCACATTTTTATAATGCATCTCTCTCAAATACCAATTTGAATTTCTGAGTGTTAATCTTGAAGGTACCTCTTATCTTTGATCCTCGAAAACTTCTATAACCATAGCAGAAGCCCTTTTACAATGGTTATCTTTAACTTAACATCCATTATATCTTCCAGTATGACATAGTGGCGTCGTCAATAAGAATCGTCTTCTGATTATCACAAATTTTTCCTCACATTTTTTCGATCTTCTCCATTGTGCCACCCCAAGTACTCCTCTTAATTAATTTGTTTTTACTAACTCTGATCAATGTTAACCTACTTGCTACCACCTTCTATTATCGCGTTCAACGGTAGCATCTTAGACAACTCGATCTATGACTCACCGCAACACAATTCCTGTGTTTGGCGTCTAATTAATGCTCCAGATGCTTCAAGATACCACAACTCAAGTTCTCACTCTCACGATTGAAGAAACTCCCCTGCACCAAGATATACATGCTCCGATCTTGATTACATTTCCGATTGTGGCGTTGCGTCAAATTTCAACTTTTTGCTCGGAAAACTCTTATAATTCCTCCATTTTAGCAACAATTTTCACTTCAACCTCTATAACATTAACATTAGCCTCCTCCTCCATCGCCGTTCGATTTGTTTGGAGCTAAACTATTTGATAACCTTCAAAAACTCCAAGCCAAATTGAAAGTTTCTAGTGCTAACAAATTCATTATGATCATTTACAATCTAATGCAATAGATGAACACAATCCTCCTCAATGAGAGACTCCTCCATATTGAAAAGAATCAACAAAAGGTTCATCCTTATATCGCAACTCATTGCAACACGACCACTCAAGACCCCCTCTGAGGAGCCATCCCGTTGATGTCGCATCGCAATCAAAAAGAGTGCATGAGTTTCTAAAGATTCATCAACGCAATCTTCTTAGTCATAATTCTCCCCCCCGTGACTTCAAGGCTCCGATAGAAGCCATACACCACCTAAGGACCGTCATCATTTGAGATCTTCTTCACACTATTATCGTAAGGTAAATGAGCACGATACCACCCATCACGCCTCCTCCCACCATAGAAAAATTCATTCAGCAAACACATCAACTGTAGAATCCCAAATACTTCTACAAAAAGTATCTATCACATCGGTTGGAAAAAAGGCTTCACAATGGTTGGTTGTCTGTGGTAACAAAGAGTGTCATAGAAAATGCACAAGTTTTCTCCTCGGGCTAACAGACGAGGTAAAAAACTGGGCCTGCCAACCGTGGGGAAAAGTGGCTTGGTCATGAATTCGAATTCCAGCAAAATCATTTTCCCATTTTCAAAATGACGTGTTGGATTGACTTTTCGCCACGGTTGGGAGTACCAACCGCAGTGAAATGTAGCGCCCTGACTTTTTCCCAAGGTTGGATTTCCCAACCGCGGGGAAATGTAGCGCCCTAACGTTTTTCCACGGTTGAAACTCCCAACCATGGGAAAATATAATTTATTTTTAATTAAAAAAAAAAGGCCCCACTACTCTTATTCTACAAAAGTCAATAGAATTGTCAAACATTAAATCTCAAAATCAACAACTACAATAACAACAACAACACAACAACAAAAAACAAATTCAATAGAATTGTTAAACATTAAATCTCAACAGTAACAACGACAAAAAAACTAAATCAATAAAATCGGTAAACATAAAATCTCAACAACAACAAAAACAAAAACAAAAATCAATATAATTGTTAAATAGTAAATCTCAACAACAATAATAAAAAAACAACAACAACAACAACAACAACAACAAAAACAAAAACAAAAAACTAAATCAATATAATTGGTAAAGATTAAATCTCAACAATAACAACAACATCAACATCATCATAATCAACAACAAAAAATCAATAGATTTATTAAACATTAAATCTCATCAACATCAACAACAACAACTACAACATCATTAAATTTTTTATCTAACACAACAGCAACAACTAACATTGCTAAGTTGATATCATGATTTCCTTTCCTTGTTCAAGTTTGAGAAGATATGATGGAGTTTCGAAACTCGTAAATAGAAGAAATGATGTTTTCGAGTTTAGTTTGTAGAAGAAATGATTTTTTTGAGTTTGGAGTTGAGAGTCGAACCCATGACCAATGCAATTTTTCGTCACAATTGAAATTCCCAACAGAGAGAAAATGTTATTTATTTTAATTTAAAAATAAAAAAGAAAGGATCCAAAATTTAAAGGTTTTATTATGGTCCTTTTTACAACAGTGGTGTAAACACCGTCGTAGAAGCTATTATTTTCCATCGAAGCTGGAGTATTTAGAAAGATCAGGAGACCTCGATGAGCACGTTGAACATTTGGGCATTGTAATTAATTATCACCGAGAAAGAAGTGTAGTGAAGTGAAATCTCTTTACATTAACCCTCAAGGGAGATTATATGATATGATTCAAGGCTTTAGAAGATAACTTCGTCACTTCTTGGTGGAATATATGTGATGAGTTTACATCATTGTACAACACAAAGACACCAACTAAAGATAGTATCCATTTTTAGAGGAATCCCCCAAGGAGTACATGATAGGATTATAAATGAGGTTGTTAAGGTAAGAGAAGCCAAGGATAACCCAAAGTGTTTATTTTTGGGAAAAGGTTGAGATTAAACTACATGCTATGGGAAATATATCAGGGTGATACATCACCAACCAAGATGGTTGAGCTAGTGGAAGGCAATATCAAAGACAAAGGAAATAAATAAGAAAAAAGTGTCCAGGAAGGGAAAATGATTGTTCATAGCTTCTATATATAGGGGCTATCATTTCATTTCCATTTTCAGAGCATAATTCACGTGTCCGAAGATGTATTCCAAGGGAACTGTGAAGGAATATCACATAGTTGATGACAGTGGAAATAAGGGAGAACAATCATCATTAGAAAAGCTTGAACAAACCATCCTAGGATACAAATATAATGAGAAAGTAGGGGACATCTGTAAGACCCCAATTTTGACCCTAAGATCCCTCGTGCCATCTCATCATCTGCATTGGCTTTGGGATCACACCTTGATATCCTCCTCATCCCTCATTCATTGGGTTTGTGAGAGATCACCAAGCATATTTGATTGTATCATAATTTGTTTTTATTTGTTTACTAACCAAAATACCAAAAATATGTCTATGTGTAGCTTTGTTTCTTTTGTAGGTAGTGTGCATATCCACATGTGCCTCATCAAGCTCACAT
Organism: Lathyrus oleraceus; assembly: GCF_024323335.1. Taxonomy (NCBI): domain Eukaryota; kingdom Viridiplantae; phylum Streptophyta; class Magnoliopsida; order Fabales; family Fabaceae; genus Lathyrus; species Lathyrus oleraceus. The sequence continues at coordinate 58,619,324 of NC_066581.1, forward strand.
ATAGGGTTTGAGACCCTCAATGAAAGATATCAATCAAGGAAAGATTAACATTTGTTCTAAGCATCATATATGGATCCCCGTGTTCTTTATTTGTCATTTGATCAAGAATTCATCAAAATTTTGAAGCTTGTTTGCCTTGGAAGCCCTAATTCATCTGGGTATCTTGTGTGACTTCCTCAATAATTTTCTTCAACATTTGGTCAAATATATTATGGGATACTTCATTTAAATTCATCTAAAGCATATATTATTATCCATGAGCCCCAAAGAGCAAAAGAACTTCAAGTTTGCAAGTTGGTTCAAGGAGGTTGACCAGAAAAGTCAACTGGTCAAATCTAGGGTTCCCTAAACCCTATATCCTACAATTTTTGTCATATGAAAATTATTCCAAGCATAATGTTACTCTTTATTACATTCCAAACAACTTTCATGTTGGCACCAAGAGTTAATTTTGCTTGGAAAGTCATTTTATATGGTGAAAGATTATAGGTCATTTTGTTTGTGCCCAAGACGAAAGGCCAACTTCCAAGGACCATAACTTGCTCAATTTTTATGATATATGAAGGTCATCCAAGTTTAATGATAAATTTAATTATGTGTTCTCCAACTTTTCTTCTTTGATAAATTTCAAATTTCACTTGAAAGGGCATGTACTAAGAGAAAACATTATAGGTTATTTTGGGTCATCATCATTGAACAAACAATTTCCCTCAACTTCTAAAATTTGTAACTCCCTCATGCAAGATTCAAATGGTGTCTAATTTGTGACCAAATTGAATAGGATTAAAATCTATACAAATTTTAAGAAGGAACCGAAGTCATTTGAAGCTCATAGAAAAAGTTATTCAAGGTGGAAAAAGTGGTCATTTGACTTTTAACTTAGAAAATTTTCAACTATGTTTGATTCTTCCAACTTCCACCTTAAAATTCATCATGATCTAAGCTCCAAATGAAAAGGTTTTCAACATAAAAGTTATTAACCTTCTTGTTAGCTTTCCAAAAAGTCCAAGATCATGGCATTTAGATTATTTTTGAGTGACTTGCGCATGGGTGTAATGCATGGCCCCATTTGGAAATTTTCATGACCAACTTTCAATTAACAATGCATGGCTACGTGTTAAGTCTTCAGCATCATTTTCACATGATTTGCGGATTGGATCACATCATTTTTGGGCCTTGTTGGATGCCCATGCAACCATGCACACCATGTTACTATTTTTTGCCAAAATTTGAAAGTATGTGGAAAGCAACTTGCAAGCCTATAAATACATCTCCTTCTGCTCAGAATTGAGAACCCCTTCCCCCAAGCTTTGATCTGAAGACTCTCACACCCTCCATTGATAGAACAACCTTGAGGATTTAACTTGAAATCAAGTTTCATTTCCCCTTCTATTTTGGATTTAAAACTCCAAGGGTTCAAGCCATTTTTGCATCCAATTCACTTCCTGCAAGTTGGTAGAAGCAAGCTCAAGCAAATTGGAAGAGAGATCGAGCTCCATTGCAGCAAACAGAAGGTGATTTTCCAGATTTTTTCCTTCTTCGATTCTCCCTCATTTCTCTTGATCTTTGGTTGTCTGAAGCCCTACCAATGTAGGCAACAAGATTAAGTTGCTTTGAGGTCAAATCGAAGCAACTCAGCTCATACACCTTGTTTTTTAATTCCACACATCTCTCTATATAGTGAGAATTGGGAAACTTAAAGGTCAAGTTTGTTCTCTCCATCATTTTTCCTTTAAATTAGTATATAGATCTTGAATTTTGGTGAACTTTGATGGTGAACCAGTTCGATGAGGTCCACCAGAGAAGATGACTGGAGCCCTAACTCCGGTGGTGTGTTGGCTTCATCCCATCCATCTGATCTTGGTCCAATGTTCTAATCACGACCCTTGGTTTGAGCTACTTTTATTCCAACGCGTTTGACTTGGTGCATGGTGGACACCACACGCGTGGCCATCAGATCTGCCAACTAAATTAATGAGGGAGATCGGATGACACTTGTTTTTTCTATTTTTATTTTAAATTCTGATTTTATTTTTAATTAGCTTATTTTGTTTAATTCATATAAATTTCATTTTTAATCCAAAAAATATGGGACTTTCACCAAAAATCTTTAAATATTTTTCTCTTCCATATTTTTAATTAAATTCATTGTTTTTGGATTAGTTTTGATATTTTTTTGTGAGTTAAATGATTTGTGACTTATTTTTAAATATTTTTAAATACTTCTGACTTTCTAAAAATTCCCAATTTTTTTGTCTAAGTCCTTTGACCTTGTTTTACCTAGGATAAATCCCTTGGCCATTTATTTGGTGATTTGAAGGGGTTTGAGGTTTTTCCTTTTGAAAAATGAATTTTAATTCATTTTAAAATTAATTTTTAATTGTTTAATTATTTAAAAATATTGTTGATCCATTTGATTAACCTTGTGATGTTTCATCTTTTGTTTGGCCTTGATCATGGTTGATTTGAACTTCCATTTGATCAATACTATTGGATTTAGAAGGTTGATGAAGTATACACTTCATCCCTCAAGATGAATGGATAGTATTGATCAGATGAAATTCCTCCCATGTTCAATTTGGGTTTCCATTTCCCTTTCCCTCTTCATCTTCATCCCTCTTCTTCCCAATTCTTTATTGACCAATGATTTCTCTACAATCCAAATGCTAGTTGATTCATCAATGACCTTGTGTCAGATGAATCAACATGAGCTTGGTTGAGATAGGTCTCTCCCATTTTATTTTTGTGTGTGGTATGCTTTAGGAGCTTGGTTCTTCGTATCATATCTCTAGTATACATTAACACCAATATTATTATTGCCCGGCCTCAGATAGTTGTGACTTCTACATAAGTCCAATTACGATTGCTTAACATAGAGCTAAATCAGTCCCAAAAGGCATAACATTCTTGTAAGTGAGATTGTAAGTCTCCCATTCTTCATGGTATTGTGTGGAAGACTTGACCTTTTTTCCATTTTTGAGAGCTAATGCCATACTTGTTGATTTATCCAAGTTGGAGCCCTTCTCATAGATGATGTCTTGGTTCATGTCTTCATACTTGTGAATGAATGGTTGAGTGTTCTCCAAAGAATGACTTAAACAAATTGAACTCTTCATTAACATTTGACTAACTTCCTTTATTATTTGCTTTACTTTTATGTCATTTACTTAATGCAATTTAAATTTTAGTGCCTTTATCATTCATTGTCATTTACATTTCATGCAACTTGTTTATGTTCCAGTTATTTTCACTTTGCTCACTTGAGCCATATCTTGTGATTGCATATATTGTGTGCTTGTGATTTTGTTTTGTTTATGGTCTTGGGACCTTAAAATACCTAATAACAACAAAGACTCTAAAAATATGTTGGTGGACTGTTGGGCCCCTGACTTTGACTGAATCTGAACTTTTGGACTTATAATAGGCAACTTCCCTATGCTTTGAGAACTTGGCAAATGCCATTATTTGATACTGAGTTATCTTGGCCAATGTCATTCATCTGAGACAAGCCTTGTGCTTCCCTTTGGTTTGCTTGTTATTTTGTATTTGTGTTTAAGTTTTTATTTTGATCTTATTGTTCATATCTGCTAATTGTTTCTATAAGTTTGCCACAAGGAATATTTCATCTGATATATTTTGAAGACACTGAAGACTGCTTTCTTTTGGAGTGCTTGCTTGGATGTTGGCCATATTTACTTGATGCCTCTAATCTTCATATTGATTGCTTTGATGGTTATATTTATTGCTTGCTTAAAAGTCCAAGGGAAATGGATTTATATCTGACATTCTTGTCTTGTGGATTGCATCCCATTGGTCAGATCTTTTCAACTCTAAACTTTTATTTTTTATCTAGGATAGTCCCTTCATCTTCTCTCACTTCTTTAATTTCAAAATATCTCCCTCATTTCAAAACCTTCTTTGCTTGTTATTTTCAACTTAGACATGTTTTAATGGTTAGGAACCTTGGTCTTATGCCATTGAATTTTCAAAACATTTTCTTAAATCAAACTTATAAATAAACTTAATCATATTGACTTTAATTTCAAAAGACAAAAAGAACTAACAACCTCATCTAATTCTTTTGGCCATTTTGTGCCTTTTCCTTTTAACTTTTTCAAAAGAGAGCATTTAGATTTGAGTTATCTTTGGTTGAGATGTAATTTCTCATTCCCATGATATTTGATTATAAGTCTTTCCATTTATTAGGGGTTAGTGACATACTTGTTGATTGAATCCAAGTTGGAGCCCTCCCTCTTAAATGTTGTAAAGCATTCATTATTGGTGGATGTTTAGAGGAGTATTCTCCCTTTGATAACAAAAGATCTTTAAGTTTTTGTTAAAATCAATACACCTATTTCTTTGAAATTTTTACCACGAACTACGAGGTTTTGATGCCTCATTTTTATGTTGGTACGTAGGCATAAGACCGAAGGTCTTGTCAAACACAAAAATATAATTAATTAATTCTTTTCTCATCCCTTCATTCTTTTTTAGCAAACATCATTTTCAGCTAAAATACTTGCACACAAAAAAGGGCTCCCTAGGAGTACCTAGGATACTTTGGGTGTTAATACCTTCCCTTTGTGTAACCAACCCCTTTACCTGTAATCTCTGACATTTTATTAGTTTTGATTTGAAAACTTCTTATTTTTGGGTTTTGTTCGTACTTTCTCATTTTTCCTTTGGAAACAATAAAAGTGTGGTGGCGACTCTGGTTTTATTGACATTGAGTTAACCAATAGCTTAATGGTCATGGATTTATCGCTACAGAAAATAAAGTAGCGACTCTGCTGGGGAGTAAGAGAGAAGAATCATCATTAGAAAAGCTTGAACAAACCATCCTAGGATACAAATATAATGAGAAAGTATGGGACATCCCTAATGAAATCTTTCCTTTAGTGATTACGACCACTATGGTAAACTTTTATGTATCCATGATTCTCGTTCTTGGAGAAAGCTCATGCGACAACATGTATGTCGGATTATTTAAGAATTTAGCTAGGATAAGGAGATATATCATCCCTACATCGACACTACAAAAAGTATCTATAACGTTGGTTGAGAAAATGGTTTCACCGTGATTGGTTGTCTGTGGTAACTAAGGGTGTCATAGAAAGTGCGCTAATTTTTCCCTCAAGCCAATGACAAACGTGAAAATGGGATATCATGCCCTTTTCCCCCACGACTGAACTTGCAAACTATGGGGAAAGTGGTTTGGTCATGGATTTGAATCCCCACAAAATAACTTTGCATTTTTAAAATGGTGCATTGTACTGACATTTCATGTGTTTAGGAGTTCCAAACATGGTAAAATGTGGCTCTCTAACTTTGTCCTACAGTTGGAATTCACATCCGTGGGGAAATGTAGAGCCTTGACTTTTCACCATGGTTGGAATTCCCAAACATGGAGAAATTTAATATATTTCTAATTTACTCCTCTATGAATTTACAATACTACGCTTTCCAGAATTATAACAAAAGCCTCACTAAACAAAAGAACTTTCTCGAAGTGCTACGACTAAAACTCAAGTAAGAGAAAGTAAAGAAATATTTTTAGAGAGAGAGTGAGGGGTGAAGTATGAAAACTCACAATTATGGATGTAAAATTGTGAAAGAAAGGGCCTCAATATATATGTTAGAGGTTGCCAAAAAAAGGAAAATTTATTGGGCCGAATTTAATATGCCAATCAGTTGACATTATACTCCAATCGACTGTAAGGCCTCAAAATAAACATTTAGAATATTTTAAAAGGAAATAATAGATAAATAGTTGTTTTTGTTCATTAAGGCAATGTCCTAAACCTTTGAGGACCGTTTATGCACTAACCCAATCGATTGGGAATAAGTGCCAATCGACTGGACAATGTAAATTTTGTCCAAAAACATTCGAGCAGTTTGTTAGAATTTTTGGGTCACAAATGTAATAATGTATGTGTTTAGGTCATTATTTAATTAGCCAAAATTGCAGTGGTCTAATTAATATTAAGTATGTGACTAAAAGCATAAATGTCATGAAATATGAAATTATTGTGTATATACCATAAGTCAATATTTAATTTGATGAGGAGTCAATTTAGAATATTGAATATATATATATATATATATATTATATATATATATATATATATATATATTATATATATATATATATATATATATATATATATATATATATATATATTATGGTCCCATTTGTAGACAACTGAAAACACTCATCAGAAAACTTCTCTCTTCATTCCCATCAGAGGAGATTCAATGAGTCATAAGGAAATTCTACAAATTGGAAGATCAAATATCCACATACCTTTAATGATTCACAATGGCAAACTTAGGTACGCTTCCGCTTTTATTCTCTGGTTAAATTCTGATATGGGTTATCGACTCATAGGGATTATTTAAGAATTTTGTTCTTGATCTCTATATCCATAGAAATAATAAGGTTATGAACATAGGTATCAGAGCCACCCATATCTGATTCAATTTGAATTTGTTTTTTTTTATATTTTATACTAGGGTTCTAAAATTAGGATCCTTTGATCTTCCAATTGTATAAATCAATATTTTCATGTTGTTGATCATGGATTTTTGAATTTATGTTTGATCGTTGTTCATTTTGGATGCGGAACAAATTCGATAATATTTGGGAAAAAACTAAGTTTCGATATTGTTCTGCAAAAACGTTTTGTATGGACTACCTACCGGTAAACAAGTGATTACTAATATTGTATACTATAAACAAGTGGTTTTCCTTTTTTTTTAATACAGTGAAATTGTTTCAAAAAAAAAAGTGAATTTCTTATCGCGAAAGTCTCCCGTCACCGTGTTGCCATTTATCAACCAACAAATTCATTTACGTTGGAACAATTTTTTTATATTACATGGTCCAATATAACATGTTATGTTGTTTTCTGTAATATTGTTTTTTTCCTCCAATATTTTATATTACATGTTTATTAAGCAATATATTTTATTGTTGTTATAATTTAATTTTTATTTTATTTTGGATCAATTTTGTTCGAATTTGGCTACAAATTGTATTTTTATACAGTAATTTAACATTCTTTAATAAGTAGTTGAAATGAAAAAGACGCCAGAGTGACATCTTTTATAGAAATTGCTTATGAAAAATGTTTAAAATGTTTTTATGGTTTGTGTGTATGTTTTTTCATGCGAGTATCAATTGACCTAAAGGACATTTGGTGGTTGGCCAATTTTCATATGTGTCTGTGATGGTAAATATGTGATAATTATGAGGTCTTACATGTGAAAAATAAATAAATCCAAATAGGGATTATTATTCAACATGTTTTTTTATTATCAATGTTTGACGGTTACAACAAGAGTACCACTCACAGTTAATATTAGTGTCCAAAGACTAAATATTGATGGTGCACTAGGTATCTTGAAATGAGTTATGTCTTTATTTGAACAAAGTGATAATTCAATTTTATTTTATTTTATGTGAGTATATTTAAATGTTTAATTTTGTTGTTCTTTTCAGCTACAATTGCTTCAATATCTGCTAATCTGAATTCAGTTCTGGTCCTTAATGGGGAAAATTTCAAGGATTGGAAAGAGAACATATAAATTATTCTTGGTTGTATGGATCTAGACATTACATTAAGAAAAGAGCAACATGCTTCTCCTAAAGAATCTACCACCTCTAAATAAAGGAAGATTATGAGAAGTGAGATCTCTCCAATCGCATGTGTCTCATGATCATTAAGCGCGACATTCCTGAGGTCTTTAGGGGTACTATATCAGAAGATATAACTAATGCCAAAGATTTTCTTGCTGAGATTGAAAAGCGCTTTAAGAAAAGCGATAAGGAGGAAACAAGTACTCTTCTACAGAACTTGATTTCCATGAAGTATCAAGGCAAAGGAAATATAAGGGAATGCATTATGAGTATGTCAAACATTGTTTCAAAACTTAAGGCACTAAAGCTTGAGTTGTCTAAAGATTTGCTCATTCATTTAGTATTACTTTATCTTCCTTTATAGTTTGTTCAATTTAAGATATCTTATAACTGTCAGAAGGCGAAATGGTCTCTTAATGAGCTCATTTCATTTTGTGTGCAAGAAAAGGAGATGATGAATCAAAATAAGATAGAAAGTGCTCATTTTGTTAGCACCTATAAAGACAAGGGAAAAAGAAAGAAAACTTATGAGCCCAAAAATGAAGTTGCAAGTGTTCCACTACAAAAGAAACAAAAGCAGGATGATAACTGTTTCTTTTACAAATAGTCTAGACATGTGAAGAAGAAATATCGTAAATATCACACTTGGCGTGTAAAGAAAGGTGCATTTCTCACTTTGGTCTGTTCTGAGGTCAATTTAGCTTCAGTACCTAGAAACACTTGGTGGTTAGACTAAGGTGCAACTACTAACATCAGTGTTTTAATGCAGGGTTGCCTCAACTACCAAAAGCCAAATGAGGTTGAAAGATAAATCTATGTTGGAGATGGAAAGTCGGTGGAGGTGGAAGTTGTAGGTCATTTTAGATTATTATTGAGTATTTGATTTTATTTGGATTTAAAAGACACTTTTGTTGTGCCGTCATTTAGACAGAATTTAATTTCAGTTTCTTATATGGACAAATCAGGTTATTTGTGTTCACTTGGGAATAATATGTTTAAGTTGTCTTTTAATTCAAATATTGTTGGAACTGATTTACTTATGAGTCATGATAATCTATATTTGCTTGACACGGTAGCTACCTATGGTGAATCCTTAAATGTAGAAACACGTGGTACTTAGCGTAAAATTGATAATAAAAATTCAGGAGCATTATGGAACAAGCGCCTTGGTTACATTTCTAAAAATAGAGTTGAGCGACTAGTGTTTGATGGAATTTTAGATTTCATTGACTAAACAAACTTTGATGTTTGTGTTGAATGCGTTAAAGGCAAACAGAGCAAACCAAACAAATTTGATGCATATAGAGCTACAAATGTCTTAGAATTGATACATACAGACATTTGTGGACCATTTCCGACACCTTCCTGGAATGGTCACCAAAATTTTATATCATCCATAGACGATTATTCTAGATATTCATACATATTTCTTATACATGAAAAGTCCTAATCATTAGATGTGTTCAAATTATTTAAGATCGAAGTTGAGAATCAACTAACAAAAGAATTTAAAAAGTTAAATCTAACTGTAGCGGTGAATATTACGACATATATGACGGTTCTGGTGAATAACATCCATGCCTTTTGCCAAATACCTAGAGGAATATGGAACCGTCCCACAATACACCATGCCAGGATCACCTAGCATGAACGGTGTTGTTGAAAGATGGAACTGGACTCTTAAGGATATGGTAAGGAGTATGATTTGTCATTCTACCTTGCCAGAGTCACTCCGGGGAGAGACACTAAAGATTGCAGATTATATTCTAAATAGAGTACCAACAAAAGCAGCTGCCAAAACACCTTATGAACTTTGGACTGGGTGAACGCCTAGTCTGAAACATTTTCATGTGTGAGGATGTCTAGCTGAGGCAAGGCCTTATAGGCCAAATGAAAAGAAATTGGACTCCCGAACAATGAGCAGTTACTTTATTGGCTATTCTGCAAGATCTAGGGGATATAAATTTTATGATCCCAAATTAAATTTAATTGTTGAGACAGGAACAACCACATACTTTGAGGAAATTGAGTTTGGGGGGAAGAATAAGGTTAAAGACTTTGTTTTAGAGGAACAATCAGTAACAATTCCAGAACCGGTTCATACAGTTGCTTTTGATCAAGCAAGTATTGAACATCCAAAAGACATTGTTGACTTTCCTCCTACTCAAGATGATTTGGTAATTCATGAAGGACAAACACAAAATCCTCAAGAAGAAATGTTACAAGAACCAATACCTTTGTGGAGATCCACTAGAGAAAGGATAAATGCTATTTTGAATGATTACATAGTCTTTATCCAAGAACATGAGGAAAATAATGGTATGATGGAAGATAATCCAATCAACTTCCGTCAAGTCATGCAAGATTCCAACTCGGAAAAGTGGATTGAAGCAACGAAGGAGGAATATAAGTCCATGCAAGACAATAAAGTTTGGGAACTTGTCCCATTACCAGAAGGTGTGAAACCCATTGTTTGCAAATGGATTTTTAAGACCAAACGTGATTCTAACGGTAATGTGGAGAGGTATAAAGCTCGTCTTGTGGCTAAGGGTTATACTCAAAAAGGAGGGATTGACTTTAAAGAGACTTTCTCTCCGGTTTCATCAAAAGACTCTTTTAAGACAATCATGGCTCTTGTTGCACATTATGATTTGGAACTCCATCAAATGGATGTCAAAACGAATTTCCTCAATGGAAATATTGATGAAACGATCTATATAGTGCAACCAGAAAACTTTGTGTCTAGAGACTCAAAGAATATGGTTTGAAAATTAAGAAAATCCATTTATGGACTAAAATAGATATCTCGTCATTGGTACCACAAGTTTCATGAAGTAATTCTCTCATTTGGTTTTAAGGAGAATCTTGTTGTAGATTGTGTGTATCACAAATTCAGTGGAAGCAAATACATTTTTCTGGTCTTATATCTTGATGACATATTGCTTGCCGCCAATGATAGGCATGATGCACGAAACTAATAAATTCCTATTAAGAACATTCGAGATGAAAGATATTGGTAATGCCTCCTTTGTATTAGGAATCCAAATACATTGAGACCGATGTTGAGGTATTCTAGGATTATCACAAATAAGCTATATCGAAAAGGTATTCTAGAAATTTAAGAAATGCAGAAGACTCCTTACGCGTCAACTGTAGGGAGTCTGATGTAGGTCCAAGTGTGTACGCGTCCGAATACTGCGTTTATAGTTGGGATGTTAGGTAGATATTTGAGAAATCCAGGAATGGATAATTGGAAAACAACCAAAAAGGTTATGAGGTATTTAAAGAGAACAAAAGACTATTTGCTCACATATAGGAGGTCAGACCAGTTAGAGATCACTAGATGCTCTGACTCAGTTTTTGATGGATGCCAAGACAGTAAAAGATCAACTTCAGGCTATATCTACATGTTGGCTGGTGGTGCAGTTTCTTGGCGCAGTGATAAGCAAACTCTTACGACTTCATCCACCATGGCAGCGGAGTTTATAACATGTTATGAGGCATCCAACCATGGGATTTGGCTAAGGAATCTTGTCATTGGGTTGCGAGTTGTGGAAGGAATTGAAAGGCCACTTACGTTATACTATGATAACAAATCAACCGTCCTGTATTCCAACAATAATAGGAGCTCGACCAAGTCAAAACATATTGACATCAAGTTCCTAGTTGTTAAGGAAAGGGTACAAAGTGGAGATATTTTCATAAAACACTTAGAGACAAACTCCATGATAGCAGATCCTCTTACAAAAGGTCTTCCATCCAAGGTCTTTCATGAGCACACTGCTTGCATGGGTGTTTTGCCGTTAGAGGAGTTTTTGGTTTAGTGGGAGTAAGTCGATTATGAATTTTATGTTATGTGTGTGGTATTTCTAACACATGTGTAAAGTTACATATGTGACCAGTAGGAGATTGTTAGAATTTTTGGGGTCACAAATGTAATATTGCATGTGTTAGAGCCATTACTTAATTACCAAAACTGCAGTGGTCTAATTAATATTAAATATGTGGCTAAAGCATAAATGTCATGAAATGTGATATTATTGTGTAGATACCATAAGTCAATATCTAATTTGATGAGGGGCCAAATTAGAATATTGAAAACTAATATATATATATATATATATATATATATAACCCTAAGGTTATTTATAGGGTTATGGTTCCCATTTGTAGACAACGTGAAAACGTTTCATCAGAAAAATTCTTTCTTCGAGATTCAAGGAGCCATCAGGAAACTCTATAAATTGGAAGATCAAATACCCGCAAATCTTCAGTGATTCACAATGACAAACTCAGGTAGGTTTTTGCTTTTATTCTCTGGTTGAATTCTGATATGGGTTATCGACTCATAGGGATTATTTTAGAGATTTGTTCTTGATTTCTATATCGATAGAAATAATAAGGTTATGACGGATCTAGCAAGTTCATGATTCAACTAGCATAACTCCAAACCATTTTTAGGAGTATTTCTTTGAGAAAAATAAGTTAAAAAACTTGTTTTAATATGCATGTATGATTTAGCTATATAACTTTACAAAAAAGCCCATGTATATTTATAACACTCAGGATCACTCAGATGCAACTTGGAGAGCTTTCACACTTTCTTTTTTTCACACTTTGAAGCTTTATGACTTGTAAAATAATTAAGTCATATAGACACTTGTTTGAGTTCTTCTTGAAGATGAAGTTTGAGATTTATTCTTGTTGAGTGCCATCGTTAGAGGATCTTTGTCGTGATCATTAAACCCTAACTTAGTTTGCTTGCATCTTAACTGCTTATAATGCTCTCACTTCAGTCGTTATCATCAAGAGGTATTTGTCATCATCAAAAACATATTCATTCTCAAGAGCATGTAGATATTCCAAACCTGCAAAATATGGTTCCACATTCTAAAATTATAATAAAATATAAAGATTAAAAGCTTAACCTATATAGCAGCTTGTTGTAAGGAGGTTGTGAGATGATACTGGTGTAAAATCTTAAAGTTGTTAGTGTAAATCTCAAGGAAAAACTCTTTGGGATTAGATTGGGCCACGTTGATTAAGGTTGAACTAGTATAAATTCGGGTGTGAATCTCTAACTCTTCTTTTTTTATATTTTTTTCAATTTATCTTTTCACGTAACTCTCTTCTTCATCTAATTTCTTAAAATTTTCCAACTTAAAATCTATCTTTTGCAAAAAAAAGTTTTTAAAAACCCATATAACACGTGCATTTTAAAGTTATATTAGAAGCCATAAGAATTCTTTTAACTTTTTGAAACATTTTAAAAACCCGTATAAGAGTGTATTCTTGAACGGTTACATCCAAGAGGAACTGTATATTGATCAACCTCTTAGATTTCAAAAAAAATCTTCGTTTAATTATGTCTTCAAGTAAAAAATGGGTCTCTATGATTTAAAAAAATCCCCTTGAGTTTGGTATGACCGTTTAAGCTAGTTTCTATTTGAAAATAATTTTCAAAGAGGAAAGGTTGATACAACATTTTTCATTAAGAATTTTGCGCATGATATTTTAATTGTACAAATACATGTTGATGACATTATATTTGGTGCTACTAATAAGTCTCTTTGCAAGGATTTTTCTGATATGAAGCAAAATGAATTTCAAATGTCTATGATGGGAGAGCTTTAATACTTTCTCAGTTTGCAAATTTAACGATCAAAGGAAACCAACTTCATCAATCAAGCTAAGTGTTATAATGAGATCATAAAAGGATTCATAATGGAAAAACCAAAACTTATTTCAAATCTAATGAGCGTCTTGTGGAGAGAAAGAGAGAGAGAGAGAGAGAGAGAGATCTATTGAAGAAAGCAAATTTTGAGGTTTGATCGACTCTATTCTTTATCTTACTAGATCTCATTTTTTTTGTATGTATGCATGTTTTCAAGTAAACTCTAAAGAATCACATCTCACCACAGTCAAACACGATACAGGTTTATGGAACCCCCAAGGGACAAATTGTGCTTTAGTTGGGTACTGTGTATCCAATTTCATTGGTTGTAAATATGGATGAGAAAAGTTTCCCTGAATGTTTCATTTTATTAGGAAGTTGATTATCTTCTGGCATAGCAACATACAAGCAAGTCTTATGTTATCATTGGTTGAAGTAGAATATGACGTCGTGAGTAGTTTTGTTGCGCAAGTAATTTGAAAAATCCAATTTCAAATTAGTGTATGCATCTTCATTTTTCGTGAACTTTGGTGGTGGACTAATCCGGTGAGGTCCACCGGAGAAGATGACCGGAGCCCTAGCTCTAGTGGTGTGTTGGCACCCTCCCATCCATCTGATCATGATTCCACATTTTAATCAGGACCTTTGGTTTGTTTGACTCACTTTGCCACACAGTTGACTCAAGTGTTTGGTGCACCTTAGCGCGCGACCATCAAATCTGCCACCTCAATTAATGAGGGAGATCTGATGACCCAGGTTTTTCCATTTATTTTTATTATTTATTATTTTATTTTTAATGAGTCATATTTTATTTAATTCATATTAAATTCATTTTTAATCCAAAAAATATGGGACTTTCACCAAAAGTCTTTAAATATTTTCCTCTTCCATGTTTTAAATTAAAATCATTTTTTTTTGGATTAATTTTGATATTTTTTGTGAATTAAATGATTTTTGACTTGATTTAAATATCTTAAAATACTTTGACTTTCCAAAAATTCTGAATTTTTTTGTCTAAGGTTCTTTGACCTTGTTTGACCTAGGATAAATTCATTGGCTATTTATTTGGTGATTTGAATGGACTTGAGGTTTTAACTTTTGAAAAATGCATTTTAATTCATTTTTAATTTGATTTTAATTGTTAAATTGTTTAAATATATTGTTGAGCCATTTGGTTGACTTTGTGATGTTTGCCTTTCTGTTTGGCCTTGATCATGGTTGATTTGAACTTCCATTTGATCAATACTATTGGATTTAGAGGGTAGATGAAATGTACATTTCATTCCCCAAAATGAATGGATAGAATTGATCAGATGAAATTCCTCCTATGAACAGTTTGGGTCTCTATTTCCCCTTCCCTCTTCATCTTCATCCATCTTCTTCCTCAATCCATCATTGACCAATAATTTATTTGCAAGTCAAATGCTAGTTGATTCATCAATGACCTTGTGTCAGATGAATCAACATGAGCATGACTGAGATAAGTCCCTCCCACTTTATTTTTGTGTGTGGTATGTTTTAGGAGCTTGGTTCTTTGTACCATGTCTCTAACATGCATTAACACCAATATTTTTATGGCCCGACCTCAGATAGTTGTGACTTTTACATAAGTCCAATTTCGATTGCTTAACATAGAGCTAAATCTATCCAAAAAGGCATAACATTATTGTAAGTGAGATTGTAAGTCTCTTATTCTTCATGGTATTGTGTGAAGTCTTGACCTTTTTTCCATTTGTGAGATGTAGTGGCATACTTGTTGATTTATCCAAGTTGGAGCCCTTCTCACATATGATGTCTTGGTTTAGATCTTCATACTTGTGAATGGATGGTTGAGTATTCTCCAAGGAATGACTTAAACAATTAAAATTATTTAACTAACACTTCACTAACCTCTTACTAATATTGCTTTAGTTTCAAGTCATTTACTTAATGCAATTTAAACTTCAGTATCTTTATCATTCATTGTCATTTACATTTCATGCAAGATGTTAATGTTTCAGTCATTTTTATTTTGCTCACTTGAACCATATCTTGTGATTGTATATATCGTGTGCTTGTGATTTTGTTCTGTTTATGGTCTTAGGACCTTAAAATACTTAATAACAACAAAAACCCTAAAAAAATATGTTGGTGGACTGTTCGACCTTTGCCCTTGACTTGATCTGAACTCTTGGACTTAGAAGTAGGCAACATTCCCATGCTTTGAAGGACTTGGCCAATACCATTATTGTGATACTGAGTTATCCTTGATTGTGCCTTTCATCTGATGCAAACCTTGAAGTGCTCTTGGTTCATCTGTTACTTTGTCTCTATGCTTGATTGTTATGCTGTTATTATTGTTGATGTTTGATGATTGTTTCTATGAGTTTGCCACAAGGAATTTTTCATCTGATACATTTGAAGACATTGAAGTATGCTAGCTATTGGAGTGCTTGCTTGGATATTATGTCTATCTTTATTTAATGCCTTGGTCTTCATATGATTTGCTTATGCTTATTGCTTGCTCAAAAGTCTAAAGAAAATGGGTTTCTATCTGACATTCTTGTCTTATGGATTGCATCCCATTGGTCAGATCTTTTAAACTCTTAACTTTTAAATTTTGTCTAGGGTAGTCCCTTCATCTCCTCCCACTTCATTAATTTCAAAATCTCTCCCTCTTTTCAAAACCTTCTTTGCTTGTGTTTTCAACTTAGACAAATTTTAATGATTGGAAACTTTAGCCCTATGCCACTTAATTTTCAAAACATTTTCTTATATCAAACCTGTGAATAAAATTAATCATATTGACCCCAATTTCAAAAAGACAAAAAGAATTAACAACTTCGTTTAAAACTTTTGGTCATTTTGTGCCTTTTTTCCTTTTAAACCATTGTTAAAATCAACCCACCAACTTCTTTGAAATTTTTACCACGAACTACGGGGTTTTGATCCCTCATTTTTATGTTGGTACGTAGGCATAAGACCGAAGATCTTTATTCAGTTGTTGCTTATTCTTAATGCTTTTTATTTGAGATGCTCTATTAATCTGATATTGTACACATAAAGATTATTGACCCTTAGCCTATGTGTTGGACCTAAGTCAACTATTCTACTTACGCTGGTTGAATATGGATAGGACACCCCGAGTAGTGTCATAGGGAATTAATGTTCTATACATCGCCTAACCATGCTTACGCTGGAAGACTATGGATAGAAAGCTTCGAGTAGTGGTTAATGAGTTATTTAGTGGGGGACTGGCTATAACACTTTTGTTAATTCACCATGAGATTATAAGAATAAGACCATTCATACAAGGCATCATACATCAATAAGAAAGGATAAGAGGATTCTAATGCACAACCAAACCGTCTTTATTGCTTCTATTTAAACTCGTAACTTATTTTCTGTCTAAAAACCTGAAAACCCTCCCATTTACTATTTTTTTCTTTACATTGCACAATTATTGGCTTGTTTGAACATAGTCCATGTGGGTTTGATCTTTTTATTACTGCGAAACTATCAGTACACTTACCGAGAAGTCATCAACACCCAAGGAGTACATGATAGGATTATAAATGAGGTTGTTAAGGTAAAAAAATCCAAGGATAACCCAAAGTGTTTATTTTTGGGAAAAGGTTGAGATTAAACTATATGCTATGAATATTTGGTTTGAAGGGACTAGAGAGCATGATTGAGCTTGTCACTCGAGCTTAATCATACATCAATTACAAATATAGATTATCAACTAAAGATGTTGAAAATAATAAAGCCTCTGGAAATGATGGAAATGGAAATCTATGAGACAACAAGTGTCATGAGGACAGAGATAGAGAAAGGCACAAGGGATGACATGCTATATCTTTTAAATACACTTCACTAAACACTTAAAGTGAAATGATTCTACATGAATGCGCAAACAATAAGTTCAAGGAGGTTAGGGTGAAATACTCCCACCTTTTGAAAGATTATAGACAGACTGTAAATTCAAAATTTATGCATATTCCATACACGTCATGGGTACAACATTGAAGAATACATTCATCATAAGTATGTGACAGGGGACTTGGTTTAAAAGGAAAGACTTGGCAGATGCGTCCAGGGCGGGACACAAAAATACTATAAGAGGTGTATGGATTCCCTAGGAGGTATTGAAGAAGAAGTGAATCTATAATATATATAAAATCCTCCCTTTGTCGGGGTGATACATCACCAACAAAGATGGTTGAGGTAGTGGAAGGCACTATCAAAGACAGAGACAACAAATAAGAAAATACGGCCATGAAGGGAAAATGACTCTTCATAGCCTCTATATCTAGGGGATATCATTTAATTTCCCTTTTCATAGAATAATTCACGCGTTCGAAGATGTATTCCTAGGGAACTGTGAAGAAGAATATCACAAAGTTGATGACGGTGGAAATAAGGGAGAACAATCATTATTAGAGAAGCTTGAACGAACTATCCTAGGATTAAAATATAGTGAGAAAGTAGGGGACGTCCCCAATGAAATCTTTCCTTTAGTGATTACTACCACTATGGCCAACTTTGATGTATCAACGATTCTCGTTGTTGGAGAAAGCTCACGTGATATCATGTACGCCGAATTATTTTAGAATTAAGCTTGGATAATAAGATATATTATCCCTACATCAACACTATAAAAAGTATTTATAACCTTGGTTGATAAAATGGTTTCACCATGATTGGTTGTCTGTGGTAACTAAGGGTGTCATAGAAAGTGCGCTACTTTTTCCCTCGGGCTAATGGCGGACGTGAAAAATTGGATATAACGCCCTTTTTCCACCACGATTGAGCTTGCAAAGTATGGGGAAATTGGTTTGGTAATGGATTTGAATCCCAACAAAACCATTTTACATTTTCAAAATGGTGCATTGCACTGATTTTTCCCCATGTTTAGGAGTTCAAAACATGGTGAAATGTGGCTCTCTGACTTTGTCCTATAGTTGGAATTCACAGCAGTGAGGGAAATGTAGAGCCTTGAATTTTCCCCATGGTTGGAATTCCCAAACACGGGGAAATGTAATATATTTTTTAATTTACTCCTTAGTAAATTTACAATACTACCCTTTCCAAAATTACAACAAAAGCCTCATTAAACAAAAGAACTTTCTCGAAGTGCTACGACTAAAACTCAAGTAAGAGAAAGTAAAGAAATATTTTTAGAGAGAGTGAGGAGTGAAGTATGAAGACTCACGATTCTGGATGTAAAATTGTGAAGGAAAGGGCCTCAATATATAGGCTAGAGGTTGACAGAAAAAGAAAATTTTATTAGGCCAAATTTAATGTGTCAATCGGTTGGCATCATGGTCCAATCGATTGTAAGTCCTCAAAATAAACCTTTAGGATGTTTTAAAAGGAAATAATAGATACATAGTTGTTTTTGTTCATTAAGAAAGTGTCATAAACCTTTGAGAAGCATTTTTTCACTAACCCAATTGATTGAGAATAAGTGCCAATCGATTGGGAATAAGTGCCAATTGACTGGACAATGTAGACTTTATCCAAAAATATTCAGAGAGTTCCTAATTCAACTGGAACAACTCCAAACCATTTTTAGGAGTATTTATTTGAGAAAAATAAGTTTAAAAACTTGTTTTAGTGTGCATATGTTATTTAACTATATAACTTTACGAAAAAACCCCTGTGTTTTTACAACACTCATATCACTTAGATGCAACTTGGCGAGCTTTTGCACTTCCTCTTTTTCATACCTTGAAGCTTCAAGACTTGTAAAATAATTAAGTCATATAGACACTCGCTTGAGTTCTTCTTGAAGACGAGGCTTGAGATTTATTCTTGTTGAGTGCCATCATCAGAGGACCTTTGTCGTGATCACCAAACCCTAACTTAGTTTGCTTGCATCTTTAACTGCATATTATGCTCACCTTTAGTCGTTATCATCAAGAGCTAGTTGTCATAATCAAAAGCATATTCATTCTCAAGAGCATGTAGAGCTTCCAAACCTGCAAAGTATGGTTCCACATTCTAAAATTATAAGTAATATTAATATTAAAAGCTTAACCTATGTAAAAGCTTGTTGTAAGGAGGTCGTGAGATGATCCTGGTGTAAAATCTTAAAGTTATTAGTATAAAATGACTCTCTATGATTTTAAAATAAAAATTTCCTTGAGTTTGGTATGACCATTTGAGCTAGTTTCTGTTTGGAAATAATTTTCAAAGAGGAAAGGTTGATACAACACTTTTCATTAAGAATTTGCGCATGACATTTTAATTGTTCAAATACATGTTGATGACATTATATTCTGTGCTACTAACAAGTTTCTTTGCAAGGATTTTTCTGATATGAAACAAAATGAATTTCAAATATCTATGATGAAGGAGCTTAAATACTTTCGCAGTTTGAAAATTTAGCAATCAAATGAAGACATATTTATCAATCAAGTTAGGTATTATAAAGAGATCATAAAAGGATTCAAAATGGAAAAACCAAAACCTATTTCAAATCTAATGAGCACCTTGGAGAGAGAGAGAGAGAGAGAGAGAGAGAGAGAGAGAGAGAGAGAGAGAGAGAGAGAGAGAGAGAGAGAGAGAGAGAGATCTATTGAAGAAAGCAAATTTTGAGGTTTGATCGACTCTATTCTTTATCTTACTAGATCTCATTTTTTTTGTATGTATGCATGTTTTCAAGTAAACTCTAAAGAATCACATCTCACCGCAGTCAAACACGATACAGGTTTATGGAACCCCCAAGGGACAAATTGTGCTTTAGTTGGGTACTGTGTATCCAATTTCACTGGTTGTAAATATGGATGAGAAAAGTTTCCCTGAATGTTTCATTTTATTAGGAAGTTGATTATCTTCTGGCATAGCAACATACAAGCAAGTCTTATGTTATCATTGGTTGAAGTAGAATATGACGTCGTGAGTAGTTTTGTTGCGCAAGTAATTTGAATAAAAATGCATTTAAGTGATTATGGAGTTAATCACAAAACTGTTCCGATTAAGTGTGACAACACTAACGCCATAAACCACACAAAAAATCACCACTTCATTCTCTGGTGAAACGCATTGAGATTAGGCATCATTAGATTAGAGAACATGTCAAAAAATGAGATTGTGTAATTGAGTTGTGTCTTCGTCTAATCAATTGGCAGACATTTTTACTAAACCTCTTTTAAAAGAAATTTTATTTTCCATAAGGATTGAGTTAAGAATTATGAACCAAACATATTAAGTTGATATGTGTTTCTTCTCCTTTTTCTTCCTCCATGTCTCAATGTTAAATACTCGTTATATGTAATGTTTATTAGTTTCTTCCTCCTCTTCTTCTATTAATCCTGTCTTTTTATGATGTTAAAGGAGGAGAAGTATATTTTCCAGAAAGAGTAGAATATATTATCTTTATTTATGAGGGGAGTTATCAACAACATTGCAGCAAGTTAAAGATAGACAAGTCATCCATCAATCTAGCAAGAAATCTTATTTAACATGAAAAAAAGCGAGCACATCAAGACAAAGTTTTATTAACTTAGAGATTAAGTAAATAAAGAAAAACTTATAGTGGAGTATTGCCCTACTCAAAATCAATTCACATGTTCACCAAATTTAATATATATATATATATATATATATATATATATATATATATATATATATATATATATATATTATTATATATATATATATTTCTAAAACTTTGAACAAAAATTGGATTTGTTACCTTTGATTAGTTTAGAATTATTGTAATCCAAGAACTAATCAAAACTCATTGTACAACTTAACTAACTAACTTTATTTGTTTGTTAGTTAAGTGGTTAAATGGTTAAATGTAAGTTATTGTTAACTAGTTTTCCTGATTTATTTCCTCAGCAAGTAAACAAGTTAAGAAGTGGTATTTGTTATATAAATCCACATTTAATATGTTACTAGTGATCATAAAATTCAATACATTCATTCTACAATTGTTCTCTCTCAAATTCCCTCCATTTCATTAGTTGTTTGAGCTACCGGATAACAATTGGTTGTAATCCAACACCATTCAATCACAAACTTTGGCTGACTCTGTGTGTGAATCAGTTATTGACATGGTAAGAGATGCATCAGCCATGTGCAATATGTATGCATTTCCATAAGACATGGCATATAGATGGCAATGACATGATAACACCTACCTTTCAATTCAGCATCTTTATAGCTGACTTTATAACATGCCCTAATATATTCTTAATTTCACAAAATAAGTACATAGCTACTTATGAAAACTTCATTCTTTTCCTCTATTTCTTGATGAACAATCAAGGTCAACGCAGACAAGTTAGTTAGTTGCATGTTACTACTAACATTAATTAAATCAAATATTTAAACAATATACCCATAATTTAAGTCGACACATTATTATGTGTACCAATTGATTACTTCTCATACAAGTAATAGATAGTACTGATCAGTAAACCTTCTATCTATTTCTTTGATAGCATATAATTTAAACTATTTATCAATCATTGTATACTAATGCATGTTGTACATGATAGTACCACTAACGTACCACGGATCCTACGGAAGATCGAATGTGAAAATAAGAAAGTTTACACACACAAAAGTCTCATAATAGAATATTAAATACAATCAGAGACCAGCCTTGCCTATGTTCAAATTGAAGACAGAAAATATAAGGTTTTAGACGGAGGGAGGAGAAACAGACTTTTCTCTACAATCTTCACTTATATTCAAATGTCTTAATGTTTTACAAAGAGGTCTGGTCCTTATATAGAGATAAGGCCAGACAAGAAAGGACAAGTAATTAAATGCAGTAATGAATACTATCAGGTCCCTAGGATAGTTTGATTACCCAAGAGAATAAACTTTTGAACTCCCCCATACACATTTAAATTTATTCCAACAAAACTCCCCCATAAATTTAAATGCTCTTCCGATCAATCATGCCCAACATCTTCTTGCCTCTATCGAACAGCTCCTTCGACAGTGGTTTGGTCAAAATGTCTGCTGCTTGGTCCTTGCTTGCAACATGTTTTAGTTCGACACTTCCTTCCTTCACGTGTTCTCGAATGAAGTGGAAGCGGACGTCAATGTGCTTGCTCCTTTCGTGATTTACTGGATTCTTCGCCAGTTCGATCGCAGATTTGTTATCAACTCTTATCAATGTTGCGTCTTCCTGCTTCGATTCTATTTTGTTTAGAAATCTCCTCAGCCAAATTGCATGACACACGCACCAAGATGCTGCAACGTATTCAGCTTCACACGTCGAGAGAGTCACAATTGGCTGCTTCCTCGAAAGCCATGTGAAAGCAGTGTTTCCCATGAAGAAAACATAGCCTGAGGTGCTCTTTCGATCATCAACATCTCCGCACCAATCACTATCTGAGTATCCAGTCAGCTTGTACTTTTCTGCCTTCGAATAAAACATTCCAAGTGACATAGTTCCTTGGACGTATCGAAGAATTCTCTTTAAAGCTTTCCAGTGAGCATGGACTGGTTCCTCCATGAATCGACTCACAATTCCCACACTTAGTGAGAGGTCAGGCCTTGTGCAAGTAAGGTATCGGAGGCTTCCAACCAAGCTTCGAAATTTGTTCGCTTCGACGCGTTCTCCCCCATCAAATTTCGAAAGCTTTGCTCCAGGTTCCATTGGTGTCGAGATTGGATTGCAGCTATCCATGTTGAACCTCTTCAGAATATCTTTGGCATACTTTTCCTGAGAGACAAAAATGCCATCTTCTTCTTGTCGAACCTCCAGTCCAAGAAAATATTTCATCAGACCTAAGTCTGTCATCTCGAATTCCTGTGTCATTTCTCTTTTGAATTCTTCAATTAACTGTTTGTTGTTGCCCAGAAAAATCAGGTCATCGACGTAGAGGGCAACAAGCAGCAATCTTTCTCCAGCCTTCTTTACATATACAGCATGTTCATAAGGACATTGCTGAAAGCCATTTTCTTTGAAGTACGTGTCTATTCGAGTATTCCACGCTCTTGGCGCTTGCTTCAGCCCATAGAGTGCTTTCTTCAATCTCAGCACTTTGCCTTCGCTTTCGATCTTCATATATCCTGGTGGCTGTTCGACGTACACTTCTTCTTCGAGCACACCATTCAGGAACGCTGACTTGACATCCATCTGATGTATTGGCCATTTGTATTGAGCTGCATGTGAAATGAGTAATCGAATAGTTTCCATTCTGGCAACAGGCGCAAACACTTCATCATAATCAATTCCTGCTTTCTGCTTATAGCCTTTCGCTACCAGCCTTGCTTTGTATCTTTCGATCTCGCCTTCAGCATTCATCTTCTTCTTAAATACCCACTTCACGCCAATAGTCTGACTTCCTTTTGGTAACTCTGCTAGTTCCCAAGTATTGTTCTTTTCGATGGCTTTGATTTCTTCATCCATTGCATTCTTCCAGTTTCGATTTCTCATAGCTTCTTCGAAACTCACATCTTCAGTATCTGCCAGCAAGCATACAAGGTGTACCTCTTCTGTGTTTTCATACAAATCTTGCAGACTTCTTAATCTGGGTTGTGAAGGCTCATTTTCATCATCGGAATCTTCAGGTTCTATCGAAGTGTCTGTTGGCACAACAACTGGTGCTGCTTCTTCTTCTTCGACGAGAGCTTCAATCGAACTGCTCCAGTCCCATCTGCTTGCTTCATTTACTCGAACGTCCCTGCTTACAATCACCTTTTTGTTTATTGGGTCGAAAAGCCTATAGCCTTTCGATTTCTCATCATACCCAATAAGTATATACTTCTGACTCTTATCCTCCAGCTTCGTTCTCCTTTGATCAGGCACATGTGCATAAGCCACGCTTCCGAAAATTCTAAAGTGAGACACAGTTGGCTTCTGTCCACTCCAGACTTCTTGAGGTGTTATGTCTCCAAGCTTCGAGTGAGGACATCTATTTTGGACATAAACTGCACATTGTACAGCTTCTGCCCAAAATTCCTTCGACATGTTCTTGTTCTTCAGCATTGATCGAACCATATCAAGCACTGTTCGATTCTTCCTCTCAGCTACTCCATTTTGTTGAGGTGAGTATGCTGTGGTCAGAAATCTTCTTATGCCTTGTTCCTCACAGTACTTCATGAATGCTGTCGAAGTATATTCTCCTCCTCTGTCTGATCGAAGCGCTTTGATGCGTCTGTCAGTTGCATTTTCAACCATCACTTTAAACTTTCTAAATGTCTCGAATGCTTCAGACTTCTCCTTCAGAAAATACACCCAAGTCTTTCTCGAATAGTCATCGATGAAAGAAATGAAGTATTTCTTGCCACTGAATGATTCTGGAGTGATTGGTCCACATATGTCAGTGTGGATTAGTTCCAGAGTTTGCTTTGCCTGATATTCTGCCTTCTTTTGAAAGGATGTTCTGGTTTGCTTGCCAAAAACACAGTCTTCACAGAATTTTTCATCGAACTCCACGTCTGGTAGTCCATGCACCATATTCTTCTTCGACAGTCTTCTTAGTCCAGCCTGATGTAAGTGTCCAAAACGCAAGTGCCATAGGGATGCTTGGTCTTTGACATTAACATGCAAGCATTTCTCTCGAATGCTCTTCAGGTTCAGCTTATACATTCGATTCTTCCCAATTTCGACTAAGGCAACTAGACGTCCTGTCTTGTCCTTCAGCTGCAGGTTTCGATCCTCCATGAGTATCGAATACCCCTTCTCTGTTAGTTGTCCCAAACTCAAGATATTTGCTTTGAGATTTGGTACATAGTAGACTCCTTCGATTGATCCTACTACACCTTTTTTCTGTAAGAAACATATAGTTCCTTTTCCTTCGACCTTCACCTTCGAGGCATCTCCAAATGAGACGTGTCCATCTTCGACAGTTTTTAATTCTTTGAACAGGTGTTTGTGACCACACATGTGATTGCTTGCACCTGAGTCGAGGTACCACATTGTGTCACTCTCTGCATCTTCTTCCTTCTGCGCCATTAACAAGAATCCTTCATTCGATTTGGGTGCAGGAGGTCCCGAGTTCGATTCTGATTCTAGGGCAAAGTTAGACGTTTCTTCAACTCTCCTCCTCGATCGACAGTCTCTTGCAAGATGTCCCATCTTTCCACAGTTGTGGCAACTGTAGGAATTGCAATCCTTCGCGTAATGCCCCTGTTTGTTGCACTTATAGCATTCGATACTGTTGTAATTTTTTCTTCCACCTCTTTGATTTCGACCTCTACCATGCCAGTTTTGTTGGCTAGATTGTCCTCTGTCGAAACTATAGTTTTGGTAGCTTCGACCGCCATCACGTCCTCCATGACCACGTCCTCTCCCTCTCCAGTTTTGAGAGAAGAGTGCCTTTTCATCTCTGCTCGAATCTGCCTCTTCGATTGCCTCTTCTTTCTTTTTCATTTTTCGCTGCTCATGTGCTTCGAGCGACCCAGCAACCTCTTCGACAGTGATTGTCGAAAGATCCTTTGCTTCCTCTATAGCGCATACAATGTTTTCGAACTTGTCCGTTAAAGATCTTAGAATCTTTTCGACAATTCGGCCCTCTGTCATTGCCTCTCCATTTCGACTCATCTGATTCGCCACTGTCTGCACGCGCGTAATATAGTCCGCTACGGACTCTGTCTTCTTCATCTTCATCCTCTCCATCTCCCCTCGAAGAGTTTGCAATCTAACTTGCTTCACTCTGTCTGCTCCTCTGTACGCTTTCTCTAAAGTGTCCCAGGCCCCCTTCGACGTGGTTGAACCAGCAATCTTTTCGAATGCTGATTCGTCCACTGCTCTGAACAGCATGTATAATGCTGTTTTGTCTTTCGACCGCGTCTCTTTCAACGCCTTCGTCTGGGCGGCATTGAGACCTGTTGTGTTACCTGGATCTTCAAAGCCATCATTGGTGACTTCCCACGCATCCAATGAGCCCAGCAACGCTTTCATCTGGATGCTCCAATTCTCATAATTGGACTTCGTCAGCCGTGGCAACGGCATTTGACTGGTCAGGCTCGCCATGAGCTCTGATACCAATTTGAAGACAGAAAATATAAGGTTTTAGACGGAGGGAGGAGAAACAGACTTTTCTCTACAATCTTCACTTATATTCAAATGTCTTAATGTTTTACAAAGAGGTCTGGTCCTTATATAGAGATAAGGCCAGACAAGAAAGGACAAGTAATTAAATGCAGTAATGAATACTATCAGGTCCCTAGGATAGTTTGATTACCCAAGAGAATAAACTTTTGAACTCCCCCATACACATTTAAATTTATTCCAACACAAATGCATGTTATAGATTTAATATTTTATTTACAATATGCGAATAAATTTTTGGTCAACACTTATTTTTCCAATAGTTTATTGAATTTCAGTTGGTTTTTTCTATGGGCTAAACCCCCTAACTGCACCTATAAATTCTCTGAGAGTCTGTCATCTTTAGTAACAAAAATCAAACAATTCTTTCTTCAACTTGTCAAGAAATTAAGAGGATGGAAAAATTCATTATCTGTGTTGTTATATTGCTGATGAATTTAGTCACTTCAGAACTCAGAGTAGAATCTGCTGTTTGGCAACAAGCTCATGCAACTTTCTATGGTGGAAGTGATGCCTCTGGAACAATGGGTATATTTCAACTTCTTGTTCCTCATCTTTATCATAATGAATATATAATAATAACTTTGTTTTGATTGACTTTTGTAGGTGGTGCATGTGGCTATGGAAATCTGAACATAGATGGATATGGAATAAAAACAGCTGCGTTGAGTACTGCTTTGTTTAATGATGGCAAATCATGCGGTGGTTGCTATCAGATAGTTTGTGACGCAAGAAAAGTTCCTCAATGGTGTCTCAGAGGCACTTCCATTACTATTACTGCCACAAACTTTTGTCCACCAAACTTGGCACTCCCTAATGACAATGGTGGTTGGTGTAATCCCCCAAGACCACACTTTGACATGTCTCAACCCGCCTTTCAGACTATAGCCAAGTATAGAGCTGGAATTGTTCCCGTTTTGCATAGAAGGTATGTTTAATTTGTTCAAACTTTTCATTAATTTGTAGCACAACTTCTTATCAAAGACGTGTCTGGTGTCAGACATATGTCAGTGTCTAACATCATCATAACGTGTCACTGTGAATGTCATGTCCATGTTTTTTATGGTGATATATCAATTAAATCTATAAACATGTACATTATGGAAGTTTTTTATCGTGTTTGTGTAGAGTTGGGTGCAGAAGAAGTGGAAACATAAGATTTACTATAAATGGAAGAGACTATTTTGAGCTGGTGCTTATAAGCAACATAGGTGGAGGTGGAGAGATATCAAAAGTTTGGATAAAAGGGTCAAAAAAGAATACATGGGAATCAATGTCAATGAATTGGGGTGCTAATTGGCAGAGTCTAAGTTATCTCAATGGTCAGAGTTTATCATTTAGAGTTCAACTCAAGAATGGAAAGACTCGTACAGCTATAAACGTTGCACCTTCCAATTGGAGATTTGGACAGTCTTTCAAAAGTAATGTTCAGTTTTGATTCTCAACAAAATACTATTCAGATATATGATATGAAATATGAGTCAATAATAGTACATTCTTCTATTTATTTATGTAAACGTTGTTATATAGTATGCTGTGGTGATTTTCTGTAAGGAATTATTCCAAGTGGTTGTGGCTCAGCACTATGTTTTAGTATTTGCAATGAAGCCTGTCAACTTTGGTATAATAATGTGTATGTGTGTTATAAAAATTATATTCTACATTTTATCTCAGTCATTCATGTATCAACATTGGTTTCATTTTTCTTTAATAATAATAATAATAATAATAATAATAATAATAATAATAATAATAATAATAATAATAATAATAATAATATGTTGGTTGTATTCTAGAGGTGGTATATGATAAATTATATTATTGCAGAATTTAGAGTAAATTTTTTTTTTAATACTCTTATATTATTAAATCCACCACACACTCACTTTTATATAGGTTTAAAAGAAACTGACATAGGAGACAATAAGTTGGTAATCAAGATGAGGACTCTTTGGTTCTCTCAATCTTAATGATACAACTCTATCATAAATTTAAATAAAGATAATTATTATAATGTGATTGTTACAATTCTCTCATAATACATACTAAAAATAGTGGTGGTTACAACACATTAATTTTAACACTCCCCCTTAATGTGTTGATCTTTAACTCCTATTGCTTCTCTAAGTTGCTGAAATTTTCCTCTAGGTATTGCTTTAGTAAAAATGTTTGCAAGCTGCTCTTGTGAACTGTAGAAAGCTAACTGCATATCTCCTTCTTCAATCACACTTCGAATGAAATGATGCTTTATGTTAATGTGTCTGGTCCGACTATGAAAAACAGGATTCTTTGCCATGGCAATAATTGATTTGTTGTCACAATGAAGTTGTAGACTTCCCTCTTGTTTCTCTCCAATATCTTCTAATATTCTTCTCAACCAAAGTGATTGTTGTGTAGCCAAACCAGCTGTTAAATACTCAGCTTCAGCTGAAGATTGTGCCACAGTATCTTGCTTCTTTGAGCACCAAGAGATCACACCTGAACCAAGGTTGAATACATAACCTGAAGTGCTCTTCATATCATCAACACTTCCGGCCCAATCACTATCACAATAGCCTTTAGCTTCAAGTTTAGAGTTCTTCTCGAATCTGATTCCATGCTCCATGGTTCCCATACCTTAGAACTCTTTTTGCTGCCCCGACATGTAAATGACTTGGTTTACTCATGAATCTTGAGAGTAAACTAGCAGTAAACATTAAATTGGGCCTTGAAGCTGTAAGATAAAACAAACTTCCAACCAAACTTCTATACATGCTTGCATCTACTAATCTTCCACCATCTTCCTTCTTTAATTTTTCATTCACCACTAAAGGGATTGTAAGACCCCAATTTTGTCCCAAGATCCCTCATGGCATCATAACATTGCACTTACATTGCCTCAAGGATCATTAGCATCTTGGTTCCCTTTGCCTTTGGGTGGGACCTTCTGTGAGTGGGTTTGAGATCACCAAGCATGCTTGAATTGTATATTATTGCTTTTCTTATTTTGTTTACTAACCAAAAGTACAAAAATATGTCACTAACATCTTGTGTTTGTAGCTTGAGCAATCACAAAGTTAAAAGCTTCAAGAAGATCATTGGTACAAAGACATGGTCAAGAAGAGATGATAACAAGCATGGTAATGGTCCCCAAAGCTCTCATCCATCAAATATGCCTCCCTAGTATCTCAATTCATCATTTTGATCAAAGCAAGTCAAAGGGTTTGAGGTCTTGTTCTTCAAGGAAACCCTAATTCATCTGTGCACCACAATGCCTTGCTCTTAAAGCAACCTCAGCCCATGATCAAATACAATCAAGGGAAGTTCTTTAACTCTTCATTTCATGCATATTTGAACTTATTTGAGTGTCCTCAATCATCAATTCCTCAAGATATGAATCATGGACTTGAGAAGTTGATCAGTCAATTCATCTAACTATTTTGAAATGCACTGAGACCTAACTTTTTATGTGTTTGTAAAATGGAGATGGTTCCAAAATAAAAAATGTTCTTAAGGACAATATGAACAACTTTCATGTTCATCAAAAATTGATTTGAAGCTTGTAAGGCCATCTACCATTCCAATACATTATAGGTCATTTTGACTGAAACCCTAATTATGGGTCAACTTCCCAAGGACATAACTCATTCATTTTTTATGATTTTGAGGTGGGATCAAATGCATTGGAAAGATTACGATGTATACTTAAATTGTTATGTTGAACAAAATTTCAAAATATCAAAGTAAATACATGTGATAATGCAAGACATTATAGGTCCTTTTTGACCAAATGCATTAAAAGTCAAAGAAGTCCAACTTCAAGTGCCCATAACTCTTTCATCAAAAATCCAAATGATGCAAAATTTAAGTCCATTTTGATTGTCTTGAAACTATCTGCAACTTTGATGTTGGAGATGTTTCCATTTGAGTCTTGCATCATCAAAACAGAAGGGCTTGAAAGTTGGCCAAATTTGGAAACCTTGCATTGACATGTTTTGCACCTTGCACTTTAAACTCAAATTTCATAAATTTCCACACTTCAAATGGATTTTTCCCAACATAACAATTGTTCCTTACATCAAGACCTTTCCAACCACTACTCACATGATCATGTTTGGATTTTTTAATTGGGACTTTCGAAGAGATGAATGTTTAGGTACAAATGAGGAATTCACTTGAAATCTTGGTACATAAGCAATTGCCTTGCAAGTCACACGTCCAATTTCATTTGGCTGATGCTCAGAATTCATTTGGCATTGTTTTTGGGCCTTGTGCATGATCATGCAAGCCCATGCAATGAAGCTCCACATGCCATGCACACGGATTGATCACATTTTCCTTGTCACTTCCTCTATAAATAGAGACCTCATTCCATTCATTTCACACACCTGATTCAACCTGAAATGCTGCAGAATTCTCTCCATAGCCATCACTAAAGAAGCAACTTCATTTTTTCTCAAATTTTTCAGATCTAAAATTCAACTTCATCTGGTCGAATTCTTAGATCTAATGCTTCTAAACCTTCATCATTCATCTCATTGAACTTATGTTTTGGTAAAGCAAGCAAAGAATCAAGTCCAATTCTCCAGAAATCAAGCTTACACTTCAACTGGTATTTTCTTCGAATCTCTTCATCCATGGATCTATTTGCTTGGCCATAATGTTTTCTGAAGTCCTCACTTGAGAGGCAAGCTAGTGGTAGCTTCAATTTTGCTTTTCCTTGATCTGCATTTTGCATACCCGAATCTTCCACCTCAGATTTCTCCTTTGATAGGAATCTTGAGTGTGATTCAAGGTTACAGGGGTGATGTACATCACCCCAGCTTCATTTTGGTATAAGGATCGTGCATTTTCATTAAGGTTTGAAAACCTGCAAACTTGGCCGAAATCTGGAGGCTCATCGGAGAAGAAGGTGGCTCCGGTGGCCGCCTGTTGCCAGTTTGAATTCTGGTCGTTGGATGTGTTTCCCAGATCGAATCCTGACCATTGCTTATTATGACTTTCAACTGGATTCCATGTGATTCATTGACTTTGGTGTTCCATGAGCGCGCGCCTCTGGATCCTTGGATCTGCCAGCTCAATTAATGAGCTCAGATCCAAGGGCTCTCGTTTTTTGCATTTTCTATTTTCTGGTTTTAATTTCTTTAATTCCAATTATTTTCAAAAATCAATATCTCTTTCATTTTTAATCCAAAAATTATGGGACCAATTGCATTATTTCTCAAATAAATTCTAGTTTCTATTTCTGATTTTTAATATTTTTATTTTGTCATTTGATATTTTTTGTGATTTTTCTCTTTTCTGGTTATTTTTAATTCATTTTAAATAGTTTTTGATATTCAAAAAATACAAAAGTATTTTCATAGCCTATTTGAATGATGATGGATCTATGAAAAATATTCTCATCAATTTTTAAATTGATTTGAG
Source organism: Lathyrus oleraceus (assembly GCF_024323335.1). Taxonomy (NCBI): domain Eukaryota; kingdom Viridiplantae; phylum Streptophyta; class Magnoliopsida; order Fabales; family Fabaceae; genus Lathyrus; species Lathyrus oleraceus. Next base: position 58,651,052 of record NC_066581.1, read on the forward strand.
ATTTATTTGAGATTTTAGTTCAATTAGGTTATTTTTATTCATTTTTAATTGATTAAAAATAGTTTCTGACTTTTAAAAATGCTGAAATTTTTTGTCAAACTTTGTTTGACCTTGTTGAACTTAGGATAAATTACTTGGACCTTTCAAGGTTGACTTGAAGTAATTTTGAAGTTTGACCTTTTCTTTTATTTTAATTCAAGTTTAATTTTAAATATTAAAAAATGTCAAAAATATTTTATTCATTTCTTGTTTCCCAATCTTCATCTCACTTCTGTTTTTGATTGTTTGACCTTGGCTTTCAATGTTATTGGTCAACATATGAGGATTGGTACATTGTATTTCATTTAATGCACTTTAATTTTGCCATTTCCATTTCTCTTATCCATCTTCTCCTTCTTCTTCTTCTACTTCTTTTCTTCTTGATCAATGAGTTGAAGGTTGATAAGTTAGCATTGGTTAGGGAGATTTAATCTTCCTTGATTCAAATCTAATTCATCTTGATCAATTGATCAAGTGAATGACTTTGCATTAAGGATAGGTTGTCTTCTAAATCATGCAAAAGACTTAAACCAATACAAGATCAATCCTCATTTTCTTTTTGGCATGGCAAGTTGTTGGAACTTGGTTCTCTAATCAAGACTTCTAACTTGTGTTGTTGCCTACATTATTATTGACCGACCTCAGATAGTTGTGACTTCTACATAAGTCCAATTACGATTGCTTAATATAGCGCTAAATTTGCCTTATGGCACACTAACTACTAACACTAACTATTGACAATTAACATTTACTTTATGCAATTTACTTTTATGCAATTTACTATTCTTGCACATATTATCCATTTGCTTTTCTCTTTGCTCACTTGAGCACATGTTTATGTTAAATGCCATTTGCCTTTTGCTCACTTGAGCATATAATTGTGTATATATTATTGTGCTTGTGTTTTGTTTTGATTGTTGTGACCCAAATGCAAAGAAATGGACTTAGTTTCTAGGACTTCCCCTATGCAAAGAAATGGAGAATTGGACTTAGATTCTAGGGCCTTCCTTATACAAAATTGGAGTAAATGGACCTTAATGATGAAGATGGGTTAAAAGGACCAAATCTCTAAACTCACTCTTGTCCATTCTTATTTTACTTCATGGAACTTTTGATGTGTGTGCTTTTGTGCTAGGAGTTTCCATTTGAGCTTAATTGGAGGACCATTGCCATGTTCATCCAAGTGGAAGATACAAGATACATCAAGGAGCTCTTAAGAGGCTTGTTTGATTGCTTATGCTTTGTGGTTGCTTATTCCAAAGGATGGGAGCTACTTGGATCATCTATATGATCTCAAGAGAGGAACTCCATTGTGGTTTTGATTCTTCATCCCTTCTCTTTTTGTTTTACTTAGGACTTAGCCTTTCTTCTTCTTCTCTCCACTCTAACCCAAGCCAAAACTCTTTGTGCAAACATTTAACCATTGTTTTTAAACATTAGAAACCTAAGCCTTATGCTTTTGATTTTCAAACTGTCTTTTCATAACACTTATTTTGAATTGAACCTTTAAGTCAACTTTGACCATTTTTGTATATACTTCTAATTGGTAAATATAACCCATTCAAATTTCTTTTTGTGGTTCCAATGGCCACCTTCTTAATCAAATTTTCCATAACCTTTAGTTATTAGGTTTGAGTTATCTTTGTGGTAGATGTAATACTCACCTATATCGTTAGTGATGGACAATGAGTCTTCCATGCTTATTATAGGGTTAACCCCTCACTAGCATGTTGAAGCTATCCTCACATGGTGGATTTGTGGTTTGGTTGAGTTTTCTCCCTTTGATAACAAAAGACCTTAAGGCTTTTAGACCAATCAATTCACCAACTTGTTTTGAGATTTTTACCCCGAACTACGAGGTTTTGATCCTAATCTTTTTAAGATGGTACGTAGGCAATGGGTTTATCCATCCAAACACAAAATGTAAATAAACTTGTATATTCTCCTCTCATCTCTTCAATCATGTTTGCACAAACAAAATTTTCATAAAAAACAACAACCTTTGCAACAAGTGTGAAAAGGGCTCCCTAGGAGTACCTAGGATGTTTTGGGTGCCTAACACCTTCCCATTGCATAACCAACCCCCTTACCCAGATCTCTGTTTCTTTTACTAGTTTTTGTTAAAACTATTAGGTTTTTGTTCGCTTTCTAACCATTCCTTTGGATAAATAGAAGTGCGGTGGCGACTCGACTTGTATGATTTACCTTGAATTTAGTCAATATCTCTAATGGTAACGAATACCCCGCTACAGAAAAGTGGCGACTCTGCTGGGGACATTTTCCTAGTGGGTTTTGCCAACTTTTCATATTTGTTGTATTGTATTATCTTGTGACATATTTTTGTGCAATTTGGGATTATTGTATTATGTGTAATGATTGATTTGCTTGATATTAATTCCTTGTATGCTTGGTGATCTTTGTGAGATGAGTTCTATACCCGGACTCGAGTGCACCTAGGATAGGAGAATGGCGTAGTCTTGTTGACTTGTGTGGAGTTATTCCTTAGCAAGTTGACTTGTAAGTCCATTCACTTGGTGGAGGTCATGTTGGGATCAATAATGTCACACAAGTAAGTTGTGGTTAGACATTACTCTTTCCAATATAAACCTTAGAAGCCAAGGACCTTAGTTTACCCAGCCCATCTTGGCCTATTCTTAGGATGTAGTGCGAAAGTCGTTCAAGGGTAAGATTTGATACGATTGTTACGCGATACTACACTTATAAGAGTCTCTATTGAGAATATTTTTGGAATACGAGTAGTCGTTTCTCCGATAATATCCGAAAGATGGGATGATCATTATGGGAACCTCTTGTAGAACATGTTTGGCAGGTTTAAACCCTAGTGCATTCCCTTTGGGGTGGTTCTTAACCTAAACTCCATGCTCGTGACTTACAACAAACCCATGATTCATGGTTGATCCGTTCATGTATCCTTAATATCAATGGAACTTGGGTGTTGATAAGGTGTAAACCATAATCCACCAAAATGGATGATTGAGATTAAGGATAACATGATCCATCCCATGACCTTTGTTTGGTGTGCTTTGCTTGATCCTTGAGTGTGATTGTTGCATTCATGCATTCATGCACTCATTTGCATTCATATCATCAATAATGAGGAAAATTTTCAAGGAACTTAAGGGGTTTATTTGCAAAATTTTCAGACATGGAAAGACAAAGAAGGAATACAAAGAAGTACAGCTTCAGACAGCCAGATTTGAAAGAATTAAGGAATCTGACATCCTATGTATTAGATCCTTTGGGTTTCAAGGCTCGTTTTGGGAAGCTTCTTCCTCTTCTGACTACTCAGGTGGACGAAGGGTTGATGAGTGTATTGGTGCAGTTTTATGATCCCTTGTACCGTTGCTTCACGTTTCCGGATTTCCAGCTCTTACCTTCACTCATCTCATATTTTTTCATCATTTCTATTTTAAAATTTTCAATGATTTTCTTGTTGTTACCCATATACACCAAATCATCAACATAAAGGGCAACAAGAAGGATATCATCTTTACCTTGATGCTTCACATACAAGGTAGGCTCATTTTGACTTCTTTGAAATTCGTATTGAATGAAGTAGTTGTCAATTTTACTATACCATGCTCTAGGGGCTTGTTTCAACCTATAGAGAATTTTCTTCAACTTGTAAACTTTTTCCTCCTGGCCTTTAGTCACAAAGCCTTGAGGTTGTTGCACATACACCTCTTCTTTTAATTCTCCATTCAAGAAAGCTGACTTCATATCAAGTTGGTACAAATTCCAACCTTTTTGAGCTGCTAACGCAATGATTGTTCTCACGGTGCCCAAATGTGCAACCGGAGCAAAAGTCTCACTATAGTCAATTCCAGGTTATTGTGCATAGCCTTTGACTACTAACCTAGCCTTGGCTCTTTGGATTGAAACATCTGGATTATGTTTCAATTTGTACACCCACTTTACTCCAATAGTTTCTTTGTCATTTGGCTTTTCAACTAGCTGCCATGTTTTGTTCTTTTCAATTGCATTTATTTCTTCTTGCATCGCATTCCTCCAAACATCTTCTTTGATTGCTTCATCAAAATTTTCTGGTTCTGATGACACTGAAATTCACCATATTTTCGACTCCGATTTCGCATGAATTTTAGTTATTTTATTATTATTTTGTTATGTTATTACTATGTTTCTCTTTGTTTTCAGGTTTTTAGTCTAATCAGAGCCCCGATCGAGAAAAGGAGTGAAAATGAGCTAAAAAGACTAAAATTCAGCATTTTGCACTTGTGGCTCTCACTGTGGCTGGCGCTGAACTCGGTAGGGCGGATTACGATCCGATCCCCCACAACTGCAGTTGGGTCAAATAAAAAGGGTTTACACAAACTTATGTGCCAGGAACCCCATGTTTGGATCATAATCACTAACAGGTCACTCTGCTATGAAGCATGTACGGATAACGGGCTTAATGTGATTGCGCCTGAATGAAAAGGACACAAAAAGAGATGAAGAGGCAGGCCTAGGTATTGTGGGATAATATGGGTTGGTTAATATAGGAATGGAGTTTATGTCCGTGTTAGTGGATAAGTGTCATCATGATACCCTTAGTTCACTCAGTTAGTACCTATCACTGTATCCCGACTTGAACTTAGAAACTTTTTTAGCCCGAATCACTCGTTGACACCAGTTTTTCTTCTATGAACTTCTTAGTGTTTTGCTTGAGGACAAGCAAGGGTTTAAGTGTGGGAGAATTTGATGACACTGAAATTCACCGTATTTTCGACTCCGATTTCGCATGCATTTTAGTTGTTTTATTATTATTTTGTTATGTTATTACTATATTTCTCTTTGTTTTCAGGTTTTCAGTCTAATCAGAGCCCCGATCGAGAAAAGGAGTGAAAATGAGCTAAAAAGACTAAAATTCAGCATTTTGCACTTGTGGCTCCCACTGTGGTTGGCGCCATGGGTCCAGCCATGACGTGTCACAGCTCAACTTCCCTCAACTGCCACGTCTCCCACTATCTCCATTTGGGCGCCATACTTTGCTCTTATGGCGGGCGCCATGGTGTTGTGGCGGGCGCCACAAGAAGAAAACTTTTCCCTCCCAATTTCAAACGGAAGGGCATCCTTGTCATTTCCATTATTTTCCTTGCTTATAAATATAGACTCGTTTTCATTTGTTTAATCATCCAAACTTAGAGCAAACTTAGTTTCACTTAGGCATATATTCAGTATTTTAAAAGTGGTAACCGCTTCGCATTGGGGTGTTACCACAATTGTGTAATTAAGTTTGTGATCGAGTCTGTAATCGAGTTTGGAGCACTTCGGAAGGAAGTTAATCCTGCCGCCATTTTCATTTCCGTTTCGCACTTTATTCAACCCTCCGATTGGAGCAGGTTTTTATTGATTTACCTTTATCTACTTTACTTTCTCGCACTGTCTTTACTTTATTTATTTCCCGCATTGTCTTTACTTTCATTTATTTCTTGCACTCGCACTACTTTCATTTATTTCTCGCACTCGCACTACTTTCATTTATTTCTCGCACGCGCACTACTTTCATTTATTTCTCGCACTCGCACTACTTTCATTTATTTTCCGCACTCGCACTACTTTTATTTACTTTCCGCACTCGCACTATTTTTATTTAAATTAAAATGCACCTTTACTTTACCATGTCTAACTAAATCTATAAGGTTAGAATGTAAGGACCGTAATTGAACCGATAATCCGTACAATTGTTCGTAGAAACACTTAAGGGTTATTTTAACTTTCAACTTAAGTTTTCCCGCACTTAATTTCCGTTGGGTAAGACCGAAAGTTGTCCAACGTCTTTTTAAACTTAGTTGTTTTTAACTATTTCAAATACAACGAAAGCGCTTTGTTTAGTTCATTAGGAGTTTTTAACTTAAGAAGAAAAGTGATTTTAAAACTATTTTCGGACGCGTTTATAAGTTTAGAGTCTGGTTCGTGAGAACCTCTTTTGGTTAAGAAGTCCAGGTTAAAATACTTTTCAACTTAGTCAAGATACTATATTTCTTAAAAATAGGTTTACTACTCTAACGCAATGCGCGCCTTTTTATAAGTGACAATAAGAGTGTTTGATTAGGGAGTACAACTCGGTTCTGAATACGCGAAAGCGACAGTTCCTGTTAAATTGGTTCTTTTCAAAGTAGGAAACACTGCCCATAAGTAGTTCTATTAGCAAGTACTTGGATTATTAATTGATTATGTGAATTACATTCGAGCCTGTCTTTATTAATTGAATTTAATTTAATACTTTACTTTTCATTGCACACTCTAAAAACCCCTATTTTGATTACCTTAGATAAACACCATAACAATAGATAACGATAGATTGACACTTGGTCTCTGTGGATTCGACAATCTTTTATATTACTCTGACGCGTTCGTATACTTGCGAAAAGCACACATCAAGTTTTTGGCGCCGTTGCCAGGAACCAATTTCGTCAAATTTCGTACTCTGTTGTTATATCGTTTAGACTTAGGTTATTACCTGCCGGTCAATGCGAAGAACTCGCAGCACCGGAAGCTTAGTATACCCTCTGGCGGAACCTGAACGTTACGCTCGCGCACGTTTATTTTTCCATAGAATTAGGAGAGCTATGGCCGAAGATCAAAATCATAGACCTCTTAAGGACTTCGCCCAACCATCCAACGAAGAACCTAGTTCTAGTATAGTAAACCCAACCGTCCCAGCTAATAATTTCGAACTTAAACCCTCTTTGTTGCAACTAGTGCAACAGAGACAATTCGCAGGTCTCGCTACTGAGAACCCAAACCAACATTTAAAAACCTTTCTCCAATTAGCAGACACTTTTAAAACCAATGGAGCTTATCCTGAGGCAATACGTTTAAGATTATTCCCTTTTTCCCTCAGAGATAAAGCCCTATCATGGTTAGATTCCCTTCCACCCAATTCCATTACGACTTGGGATAACCTTAGAAGAGTATTCCTTGCTAGATACTTTCCCCCAAGTAAGATCGCCGTTCTTCGAAACCATATAACTAGATTTACCCATAACCATGGAAAATCGTTGTTCGAAGCTTGAGAGAGATATAAAGAGTTGTTAAGAGCATGCCCACATCATGGTTTAGAAAATTGGTTAATCATTCAGATCTTCTTTAATGGACTTCACTATAACACTAAGATGACCATCGACGTTGCCGCAGGCGGTGCACTGATGAACAAACGTTATCCTGAAGCTAGTGCCCTCATCGAAGATATGGCTCAAAACCCTCAATCATGGGGAGTCGAACGAGCGACAGTTGAGAAGAAGGAAGTCCAAGGAGGAGTACATGAGTTAAGCTCTATAGACATGATGCAAGCTAAAATGGACGCATTAGCCCTCAAGGTCGAGCGTATGTGCATAAACCCGAATACTGCAGCCGCAGTTTTGTCGGATTGTAAGATATATGGAACCAAAGGACACCAATCTGCAGAATGCAGTCTATTAAACGAAACCCACTCTGAGCAAGTGAACTACATCCAAGGGAACCCATATTCGAATACCTATAACCCTGGATGGAGGAATCACCCGAACTTCTCCTATAAGAACAATAACCCAATCCAAAATAATGCACCTCTGAGACAACCAGGTTACAAGCCCCAAGATCAAATCAACCTATGCAACCTGTGCCACCAAAGCCGAGCCTTGAGAAAATTATGGAAAATTTTATCACTGCTCAAACCCAACAAAACAAAGAGTTCATGAACCAGAAAATTCACGTTAATGAATTGATTACCCAGTTAGGAACCAAGGTTGACCAAATAGTTACTCACACCAAGATGCTTGAAACCCAGATCTCTCAGGTAGCTTTAAACCAAGCCCCCCAGACTACACCTGGAGGATAGTTCCCTGGACAACCTCAACAGAATCCGAGAGGGCAAGCCAATGCCATTATCCTACGAAGTGGGAACGCTTATGATGAGCCACCAAACCCAAGATTGAGTGAACCCAACATATCTAAGGAATATACCGAACTCACTGACGAAGTAAAAGAACCAGTGGAATCTGAAAACCAGGAAAGTCAAGAAAAAGGAGAAGAACCTAAAGATAAAACTTATGTACCACCCCCGCCATATAAACCACCGATACCATATCCGCAAAGACTCAAACAAACCCAGATCGATAACCAGCATCAGAAATTTATTAAGGTTATAGAAAAACTTCACGTAGAAATCCCTTTCACAGAAGCCATCACCCAAATACCTTCTTATGCAAAGTTTCTCAAAGACATCCTTACCAACAAACGTAGACTAGACGATCCGAAGCCCTTTGAATGCAATTCTATTTCCGAGAACAAATTAGCCAAAAAGGATAAAGATCTTGGAAATTTCTCCATTCCTTATCTTTTGGGAAGTCATGTCATCGAAAAAGCTTTTCTAGACTTAGGAGCTAGTGTGAGCTTAATGCCTCTAGCAGTTTGTGAGAGGTTAAACTTAGGAGAATTACAGCCTACTAAGATGTCACTTCAGTTAGCCGATAGATCTGTTAAATATCCGATAGGCATTTTAGAAAATGTCCCTGTTAGGATTGGTCAGTTATTTATCCCTACTGATTTTGTTGTCATGGACATCAAAGAGGACAATGATATACCAATCCTTCTAGGTAGACCATTCTTATCAACTGCAAGAGCCATAATAGATGTCAAGAGAGGAAAGTTGACCTTTGAGGTAGGTGACGAGAAAATAGAATTTATACTTTCAAAATTTCTTATGGCACCTGTGTTGGGAGACGCATGTTATGCCATAGATATCATTGATGAATGCGTTAGGGAATTAGAACGAGAAGAAATCATAAAAACAAATAAGTTGCCATCAACTCTCATACTGGAAGATGATGACTTTAGGAAACCCTACATCGATGATAACCTTTACGAATGTTTATCCCTTACCCCAGATCCTATGCCATGCCCTAAGAAACCAACCTTAGAACTTAAGGAACTGCCTAAGAACCTGAGATATGAGTTCCTCGATGAAGAGATGAATCGTCCAGTTATAGTCAGTGCTACCTTGAGCCAAGAGGAAACATACCAACTTTTAGATGTTTTACGAAGATATCCCTCAGCCTTAGGATATAATATCTCTGACCTGAAAGGTATAAGCCCATCCGTATGCATGCATCGGATTTTGCTCGAAGAAGATTCAAAGCCCTCCAGAGAACATCAGAGAAGAATAAAACCTATAATGAGTGATGTTGTTAAAAAAGAAGTTCTTAAGTTACTTGAGGCAGGTATAATCTACCAGATCTCGGATAGTAAGTGGGTGAGCCCTGTGCATGTAGTACCTAAAAAGGGAGGCATCACAGTCGTACAAAACGATAAAGGCGAACATGTAGCAAAACGGATGGAAGGAGGATGGAGGATGTGTATAGACTACAGAAAATTAAATATAGCAACCAGGAAGGATCATTTCCCTTTACCATTTATAGACCAGATGTTGGAACGTCTAGCCAGACACTTTTACTTCTGCTATCTAGATGGATACTCTGGATTCTTCCAAATACCTATCCACCCTGAAGATCAAGAAAAAACTACCTTTACATGCCCTTATGGAACTTTTGCCTACAGACGAATGTCATTCGGCCTCTGTAACGCCCCAGCTACTTCCCAACGTCGCATGATGTCAATCTTTGCAGATTACCTAGATGGTATCATGGAAGTATTTATGGATGATTTCTCGGTTTGCGGATTCGATTTCAAAAATTGTCTTGCTAACCTTGAGAAAATCCTGGAGAGATGCGTGGAGGTGAACCTCGTTCTAAATTGGGAAAAGTGTCATTTCATGGTGACGGAAGGAATTGTTTTAGGACATATAGTTTCCGAAAAAGGTATAGAGGTAGATAGAGCTAAGATAGAAGTTATAGAGAATCTAAAACCACCCAAAACTATCAGAGAAGTCCGAAGCTTCCTTGGACACGCTGGTTTCTACCGGCGTTTTATCAAGGACTTCTCTAAAATAACCAAACCTTTAACTGGCCTTTTAATGAAAGATGTTGAATTCATTTTCGACGGAAAATATAATGAAGCATTTAATCTTTTAAAGCAAGCATTAATATCAGCACCTATTATGCAACCCCCTGATTGGTCAGAACCTTTCAAGATAATGTGCGACGCTAGTGATTATGCCGTTGGAGCCGTTCTAGGACAAAGGAAAGATAAAAAATTACATGTAATTTATTATGCCAGCAGAACCCTAGACGCCGCCCAACTTAACTACGCAACAACTGAAAAGGAACTACTAGCTGTAGTTTTCGCTATAGACAAATTTAGATCTTATCTAGTAGGAGCCAAAATTATAGTTTACACCGATCATGCTGCCATTCATTACCTATTAAGTAAAAAAGATGCCAAGCCCAAGCTACTCCGATGGATTCTGTTACTACAAAGAGTTTGATTTAGATATAAGAGATAAAAAAGGCACTGAAAATGTAGTAGCTGATCACCTTTCTAGGCTAGAACACCTAAAACCAGACTTCGTACCCATAAATGATGATTTTGCCTATGATAGACTGATAGCTAAACTAGAAGCCATTGAAGACGATAGCCTAGGCCCTCATGAGCACTTCCAAAAATCCTTAGCTGTAAGTAACGTACCATGGTATGCAGACTTTATTAATTACCTAGCTGTTGATATCATAGCCCCTGATCTTGACTACCATCGGAAGAAGAAGTTATTTAACGATGTGAGAAGAGAGGGAGGTTATGTGCTTATGATTCATGGTATAGTTATCCCATCTGTTGTCTTACCGTGCACTAGACGTACTAATGTACGTAATGAAAGGAATTGGACCTATGTTTTAGATGCTCCACCCGTTTTGGGTCCACTTCCTCCTAATGTTCCTGATGAGGAGGGACACGACATTGATGAAGAGTTTGATCGGAGAGATCAATTTCTCGTACCTCATGTGTCCCCCCATCACCCTTCACCACCAAACACCGCACCATCTTCTTCTTTTGCAGGTTCTGCTCCTGGCTTCTATATTACAGAGGAGATGTGGCGCGACCACATGGCTAGAGAGCAAAGGTGTGATGACCTACTCTCTACCATTCAGCAACAATTGGCGGACAACATGAGCTTCATGCAAGAATCACAGCGGAGGACGGATCGATCCTATGAGACTGTTGTACAGTCCCTGCTTACGATCACAAATGAGCAATCCCGTCAGCAGCACTACCACCGTCAACATTCTGCACTGATAGAGGCCACTCAGGGTTCCATTTTAAGCAACCTTGGAGAGGTGAGGACTTCTCAGGATGCCTTACAGGCCAGGATGGATCAGAGAGACCGTCGTCGTAGCCGAACCCGTCGTCCACCTCAGGATGGCGAAGGTACCAGTGGTCAGCAGTAGGATGTCAGGTTACTCTCCCCTTATCTTATTTCGAAACATTGGGGACAATGTTCGATTTAAGTGTGGGAGGAGATTTTATCGCTTTTTATTTTTCTTTGCTGTTTTTAGTTAAACTGTTTATTTTTATTGCTTTTTAGTCGTTCACTTTGCTTCATTTTGCTTTTAGTTTGAGTGTTTTAGATAATGCATGAGTCTGATGAGTCACCAGTATAGTGTATCTTTAGTACAGTCTAATCTCCCCATTCCTTTAGCCCTACCAAAAAAATTTTGCAAAAGAAAACGGTGTTATTCTAAAAGTTTTTGGGTTTTAAGACGGGTTTGAGTAAGGATGTGGTGACTAGGGAGAACTTTTTGAAACATCAGTATTTTTTTAGCACCATAGACTTCATGAATATAAGAATCACTCCCGAAACCCCAGATACCATGGCCTTAATCATCATTTCAGTATAGTCCTCAGTAGTTTATTCCAGCAGTCAGCTCCGGCCTACGCATCCTCTACATAGGGGACCGATGAACATAAGTGAATGATCCAGTGAAATAAATAAAAGAAAAGAAAAGGCAACTCCGGTATAGGTGACCCTCACAAAGTCATTTAAACCAAAAAGTTGTAAAAATTTGCTACAAAAGAAAAAGAAAAAGAAAAACTCACCCGTTGTTAGTTGGTTCAGAGGTATCTGGCGCTGAACTCGGTAGGGCGGATTACGATCCGATCCCCCACAACTGCAGTTGGGTCAAATAAAAAGGGTTTACACAAACTTATGTGCCAGGAACCCCATGTTTGGATCATAATCACTAACAGGTCACTCTGCTATGAAGCATGTACGGATAACGGGCTTAATGTGATTGCGCCTGAATGAAAAGGACACAAAAAGAGATGAAGAGGCAGGCCTAGGTATTGTGGGATAATATGGGTTGGTTAATATAGGAATGGAGTTTATGTCCGTGTTAGCGGATAAGTGTCATCATGATACCCTTAGTTCACTCAGTTAGTACCTATCATTGTATCCCGACTTGAACTTAGAAACTTTTTTAGCCCGAATCACTCGTTGACATCAGTTTTTCTTCTATGAACTTCTTAGTGTTTTGCTTGAGGACAAGCAAGGGTTTAAGTGTGGGAGAATTTGATGACACTGAAATTCACCGTATTTTCGACTCCGATTTCGCATGCATTTTAGTTGTTTTATTATTATTTTGTTATGTTATTACTATATTTCTCTTTGTTTTCAGGTTTTCAGTCTAATCAGAGCCCCGATCGAGAAAAGGAGTGAAAATGAGCTAAAAAGACTAAAATTCAGCATTTTGCACTTGTGGCTCCCACTGTGGTTGGCGCCATGGGTCCAGCCATGACGTGTCACAGCTCAACTTCCCTCAACTACCACGTCTCCCACTATCTCCATTTGGGCGTCACACTTTGCTCTTATGGCGGACGCCATGGTGTTGTGGCGGGCGCCACAAGAAGAAAACTTTTCCCTCCCAATTTCAAACGGAAGGGCATCCTTGTCATTTCCATTATTTTCCTTCCCTATAAATACAGACTCGTTTTCATTTGTTTAATCATCCAAACTTAGAGCAAACTTAGTTTCACTTAGGCATATATTCAATATTTTAAAAGTGGTAATCGCTTCGCATTGGGGTGTTACCACAATTGTGTAATTAAGTTTGTGATCGAGTCTGTAATCGAGTTTGGAGCACTTTGGAAGGAAGTTAATCCTGCCGCCATTTTCATTTCCATTTCGCACTTTATTCAACCCTCCGATTGGAGCAGGTTTTTATTGCTTTACCTTTATCTACTTTACTTTCCCGCACTGTCTTTACTTTATTTATTTCCCGCACTGTCTTTACTTTCATTTATTTCTCGCACTCGCACTACTTTGATTTATTTCTCGCACTCGCACTACTTTCATTTATTTCTCACACTCGCACTACTTTCATTTATTTCTCGCACTCGCACTACTTTCATTTATTTCTCGCACTCGCACTACTTTCATTTATTTCTCGCACTCGCACTACTTTCATTTATTTCTCGCACTCGCACTACTTTCATTTGGAGAGGATGAAGAACTTGGTGTACATGGGGTTGATTGCTCATTTTCAGTTGCTGGATTTTGTTGTAATGAAATTATAGGGACTGTTTTCTCCTTCATTTTGTCTTCTTCCCAATTCCAAGAAGCCTTCTCATCAAATACAACATTTTGGCTAATGATCACCTTGTTTGTCTTCAAATTGTAAAGTCTATAGCCCTTTGACATGGAACTATAGCCAATAAAGACACATATTTCACTTGTTTCTTCCAGCTTTGTCCTCTTTTGTTTAGGAATTTGAGCATAGCAAACACACACAAAAACTTTAAGGTGGTTAACTGAAGGTATTCTTCCACTCCAAGCTTCAAATGGAGTCTTATTCCATACAGCCTTTGTTGGACATCTATTCAGCAAATACATAGCAGTATTAACAACCTCATGCCAAAAGGAATTAGGCAAACCTTTCTCAAGTAGCATAGACTTCGCCATATCCATCACGGTTTGGTTCTTTCTTTTAGATACACCGTTTTTCTGAGGTGTATAGCCAATAGTGAGTTGTCTTTCAACACCTTCATCTTCACAAAATTTGTGAAATTCACTCGAGGTGTACTCCTTCCCCTGTCACTTCTCAACATTTTTATAAACCTACCACTTTGTTTCTCAACAAAAGCTTTAAACTTCTTAAAAATTACAAAAACATCAGATTTTTGTCTCATAAAATATACCCATGTCATGTGGGTAAAATCATCAATAAACAATATAAAATACCTATTTTTTCCATGAGACAAAGTTTTCATAGGACCACACACATCTGTGTGTACAAGTTCCAACCCTTGTTTGGCTCTCCATACTCCTTCCTTTGGAAATGGTTGGCGGTGGTGTTTGCCAAGCATACATCCTTCACACACACCAGATTTTTCTTCAATTATTGGAAGCCCGTACACCATCTTCTTTTGATAAAGCAACTTGAGACTATTGTAGTTCAATGCCCAAGTCTCTTGTGCCATAAACAAGAGTCATTTTCTTCTCTAGCCATCATGCTGAATTTTTTTCATAATTAAGAGAAAGTGGAAAGCTTCTATTACTGGTCATTTTTACAACAACAACATTTCTTCTCTTTGAATCAAAAATTATGCACTCACGATTCTCAAAATTTAGAGAATAGCCATGCTCCAAAAGTTGTCCAATGCTTAGCAAGTTCTCATCCAACTCTGGCACATAAAGAGTGTCATTAATGACTTTGCTTCCTTGCTTTGTTGTAACTCCGATGCTGCCTTTTCCTTTTACTTCAACATGTTCTCCATTTCCCAATTCAACTTTTGAGCCAAATGAAGAATCAATGTTTATAAAATCTTCTTTCTTTCCGGTCATATGGTTGCTACAACCGCTATCCAAATACCACACATTTTTATCTTCTTGAAATGCTTTTTGACAAGCAAAGAACAAATTACCTTCATCATTTTCTCCTTCTACAAATGAAGCATGTTGTTGATTGACAAAATGACAATCCTTTTGAATATGCCTGAATCTCTTGTAATTGTGAGATTGTGGTTTGCCCTTGTTCCAGCAATCATTCTCGTTGTGAGTGTTACTCTTATAGATTTTGCACCATTTATTTGATTCTCCTTCATGCCATCTTCCGCCATTCGCGCCTCTTCCTCGTGAGTTTCTTCCTCTACCCAAGCCTCTTTCAAATCTGCCACCTCTAGAAGACTCACCTCTATTTTGTATTGGGGGATTATTTTCACCATTGTTGGGCTGAATGTTGAGTTTAGATTGAAAGGCACTCTCAACTGATTTTTCAGAGTGTCGTAATAACCTTTGTTCCTATGACCTCAAAGACCTCATCAACCCTTGAACAGACATAGTTGATAGGTCCTTAGTTTCTTCTATAATAGCCATCATAGGATCAAATTTTTCTATCAAACTAATCAGAATTTTATCAATAATTATGCGATCATCTATTGTATCTCCATGTGACTTCATTTGATTCACCAATTCAGATAGTCTATTAAAGTATTCATTCAAACTCTCATTATCTTTCATTCTTTCATTTTCATAGTCTCTCTTAAGAGATTGAAGTTTCACAGTTCTCACCTTTGAGTCTCCTTCAAACTCTTGTTGTAGAATATTCCATGCTTCCTTTGATGTTTTTGCTCTCATAATCCTTCGGAAAATGGATATAGAGACTGCTCTTTGAATCATCCCGAGAACTCCAGCATCTGTGATCTTCTTTTTCTTCTTCAATTCTTCAAGTCGTTGGTTTGATTCTTCAGTCTTTGTTGGTGTTGGTTCTTAATACCCGTTTTGGACGAACTCCAAGACATCCAAAGAGGTGAATAGAGTCTCCATTTTAACAGCCCAAAAATCATAATTTTCTCCTTCAAACAAAGGAATTTTAACATTGCTATAAACTTTAGAAGAGTTGCTTGTGGAAGCCATTTTTTTTTCTGCAGCTGCAAGGATTTGCAACTCTGATACCAGACTGTTGGTGGTATTCTAGATATGGTATATGATAAATTATATTGTTGCAGAATTTAGAGTAAGAAAATATATATATATATATATATATATATATATATATATATTTTAATACTCTTATATTATTGAATCCACCACACACTCACTTTTATATAGGCTTAAAGGAAACTGACATAGGAGACAATAAGTTGGTAATCAAGATGAGCACTCTTTGGTTCTCTCAATCTTAATGATACAACTCTACCATAAATCTAAATAAAGACAATTATTATAATGTGATGGTTACAAATCTCTCATAATACATACTAAAGATAGTGGTGGTTACAACACATTAATTTTAACATAATAATAATAATAATAATAATAATAATAATAATAATAATAATAATAATAATAATATTATGTAGGAATATTCCAGTCTGTTTAAAGGCCCAATAAAATGAGTTCAATCTTGAGACTCAGTTCAACCAAAGCATCTATTAGATGATGTATAAGTGTACCTTCACTATGACGTCACTTAAGAGCACGACTATCGTCTTCATCTCTAACATCACTGTGTATTCAACGATTGCTCGTAATCCAAGTCAGGTTAACCGCAGTATGAGATCGTGTTCCCTGTCCTCAAAATAAAATTATCATATATATGAGTCAGGTTTTTCAGAACAAACTGATAAAAGTAGAGTAATCATAAGAAATAAATTAATGACAATGACAAAAGGATACAATCAAGGACAAGGAATTTGTTGAAAAATTAAAAAAAAATGCATAGGAAAAAACATATCAAAGAAAAAAAATTCATAAATTTATTATTTAATTTCTAATCTTTACAAAATAAAACTACAAACTCTGTCATCTAATTACAATTTTTAAGGAGAAAATTGTAAATCCTCCAAACTACAATTTTTTAGCGGAAAAATTACCATAAATCCTCTCTCAATTATAATTTTTGAATGGAAAAATTGCAAACCCTCTCTTAATTACAATTTTTGGACTGAAAAATTGCAAATTCTGTCAACAAATTACTTTTGAACGAAAAAATAGAAAATCTTCTCAACAAACTATTTTTGAACGAAATAATAGAAAATCCTCACTACAAACACATAACTACCCAAATCTCCAATAAACCCAAAATACTATATTTTGTTGTATAGAAAACTAAAACTAACTATCTTTATTTATATTAATACTCAAATTCTATTTTATTCCTACTACCCGACGTGGACTTGGATGAATATACTATTTAACCCAACAAGATTGACTATAAGGAGACATATTTTCACATGGTTCATCTCAAAGTCATTCGACTTCTTTTGACATTTGCATGCTTCCTGAAATTTATGTTGTATCATATGGACATTAAGTACGTCTTCTTTAAAGACTTTATAAACAAATAGGTGTACGTCTCTCAATCAACCGATTTTGAGGACCATGATAATTCTGAATATATTTTTAAACTCAAAAGATATATATATATATATATATATATATTATATATATATTATATATATAATATATATATATAGAGAGAGAGAGAGAGAGAGAGAGAGAGAGAGAGAAGATATAAGAACATGATATGAACACCTTAGTGACTTTTTACTTAAGAAAGGATTCAATCAGGGTAATATAGATATTACTCTATTTATAAAAACGTAAGGAATCACATATTATTCTAGTTTAGATACATGTGGATCATACACTATGTTTGGTGCTACTAATGAAGTTTTGTGTAGAAAATTTTCTAGTGCCACAGAGAGAAAGTTTGAGATGTCCTTAATGGAAAATCTCAACTGTTTCTTGGGATTACAAACAAAGCAAATGGAAAGTGGCACTTTCATTAGTCAAACGAAATGTTGCTTGATGTTACTTAAAAATATAAAATGGAGAATTCCAAAATAATATATACACCAATGACTTATAACTTGCTAATTAGTAAAGATGAACCAGGACTGGAGATATATATCACAAAATATAGAGATATAATATAATATCTTCTTTATTTAACAGTAGATAGATATCGTATTATGTTTAGTTTGTGTATATGCGCTAGATTTCAAGTGTCGTCTAGGGAACTCCACTTTAAGAATGTTAAAAGTATTTTGAAGTATCTTAATAGAACCTTCCATCACGATTTTTGGTTTCCCAAAGGTAGAAAATATAACTTAGTAGATTTCTATAATTATCATTTTGTGGGGTACAAATCATATAGGAAACGTAAATACTTGGAAATTGTTTATTGATTTCTTGGCACAATAAGAAATAACTTAATGTTTTTTTTACCATTAAGCTAATATGTAGTTGTTGGTAACCGTTGTGTACACGTTTTATGATTAAAATAACATCTACTAGATTATAATTTAAAACTCACATGTGTTCCAATTAAGTGTGATAACACTTGCACTATAAGTCTAACTAAGAATTCAGATCTAAATTCACGCACTAAGCATATTGAGATTAGGCACAATTTCTTTATAGTGTGTTTGGACGAAACATTTTAATGAGGAAAAGTAATTTTTTGAGGGAATTTGAAATGACTTGACCAAATCCATTATTTGGATAAAAATATGCATAATTGTTAAAATAACGTAAATATATGGAGTATTTTATTTATGTTAAATTTAAGGAATTTAAAATGACACCAAAAAGTAAAGAATTTCAAATTGCTTCTTCACGCTATATAATGTGAATGTTAAATTATTTATTATTAATTTTTTAAATTTTTTAAGATGGTCCTCATATTTTATAAAAAATTCAAATTCACCCCCAAAATTTTCAAAAAATTACAAATAAGTCTCTAATCATTTTCAAATTTTACAAATTGGTCCCTTCAAATTTTCAAAAATTGTAAATTGGTCTTTGTTTTTCATATTTTAAATTTGACCCAAAAGTTTTAAAATTTATGAAAATGACCACAAATTTTTTTATAATGAATCATTTTAATACTCCATCCAAACAAAAGAATTTAAAAATGAATTAATTTCAATTGAATCATTTGAATTGCTTAGAATTTTAAATTCTCTAAAAATTCTCAATTACCTTATCCAAACACACTCTTAGGGAACATGTTAAAAAAGGTGATGTAATTTTTGAATATATGGACTAAAAATTAGCTTGTTGATATTCTTACAAAATCATTAAGCGCAAAGCTTTTTTCAAAAAACCCATTGGAAATTGGGTCTCCTTAATCCATCTTGCTTTAAATAAGCTCTGATTATATTCTTATTTCCTTTGATATTTTTTTTCGGTACTAACATTTTCTTATGTAGCAAGTTATCTTAAATATCAAGCCTATTGGTATGATTTCTCTAAACTTTGTCTCTTAGTTGTTTGACCCATTATCTCATCTTACTATGTTTGTGTGATGATATATAAGATGTTGCTTATTTCCTTATCTTGTAGCTGCTATATGACTCTGTGTTTTTGCATTTAAAATCTTCTTAAGTGTATTTATATGTATGTGCATGTTTGCATCATATTTTATATGTTCAGGCATTATTGATATCCTTCCATAGTACCGTGTCTTAATCATTGTATTTTGTTGTTGCAAATATACATGTCGTTAGTTGTGCTTATTTGCTGCCTTTGATATGTCTAGTAGTTTCTTTCGTTAATGATATGCTTATTTGTTGCTTATTTGTTGCCTTTTCATTATGGTTTTACAACCTGTCTCTCAAACCTGGTTGACACAGTTGTGCAACCTTGCCCTAGTTTTCAAAACCTATCTCTCGCTCTTGTCCTAACCTGAGATGACCTCTAGCCCAAACCTTGGCGTAAAAAAACAACTAGAGAGCATCAATGAAATGCTAGTTCTCCTTGAAGAATTGGGAGTATTTGACTATGATCTTCTACTTCTCCTTAACTCAGACATAAGAGTGAAATTTTATCAAGTGATTCTCAACCTTCTGAAGATAACATTGCTTCTCCTTGAGAGAAAACTGCTATTCATTCCTTCTGAACGAGTTCTGGGTGAACTCTTCTCTCTGTAAAGAACGGTTGTAAATCTGGATGAGGTTTCATTTAACCTTAGAATGAAGAGTTGTTGATAAAGATTATGTTGTTTTGTATGGACAACCCGACTCCCTCTTCCTCCACTCAAGCTTTGGAAGTCTTCATAACATGCCTTAGTTTTTCTTTTTTCTTTCTTTCCCTTGTGTCTAAGTCTTTCCAGATCATGTAATAATTTGTATCTCTTGAGATCCAATGTTTCGTGTAAGCTATTAGATCAAAAATAGTACTTTTATTTCAAGACTGGATCATTTTTGTATTTCTTGTTTTGAGTATTCCTTTGTAATTTTATTTTGCTTAAGAGTTGTATGTTTAGACTTTTAGTTTAATTTTATGTATTATTTCTTAGTCTCTGATTGTATAACCAAAGCAATTTCTATGGTTAATTAGATGTATCAAATGAATCTAATGAAAAAGAAATATCAACTTAAGAGTGTTTTGTTTTTCTTTCTGAATTCTGAACTTCTTAATCAGTTTGCAATAAAGGAAATAATTATGACTAAAAGATGGTATGCAAATTAAAAAGGGAAAAAGAACTTCATTGAACTAAAGGAATGATTACAAAAAGATGTTTACAACATTAATCCTAATCATCCCTAAGTCTCCAAGCATAGAAAAAGTTTCCCCAATATAAATCCAATTCCTCTTCTTCATCTGAATCGAAATGAATCACCTCTCTTAATCTTCTTCTTCTCTTGGAATTCTTCTTATTCCTACCAATCTTCTTCTGTGGCTTCAGTGCCTGAGGAGGAGAGGTTGAAGGAATTCCTTCAGAAGGTATGATCGTCTTATCAGAAGTTGCCTCAGAGACTACAGGAGCCTCTGAAACAATGTGAGTGGTAGATTGTTGTAACACCTCAAAATTTTCCCTCCTCTTCTTGAGACTAGTTTGACACATTGCATTTCATATTTTAGGGCATTAGGCATTGCATTTTTCATATCATGTGAAATAAGAAGGTCATCCTCCAAAGTCTTTTCAAAAGATGGAGAAGTTACATGATTCAAGCCTGAGGGTCTCTATGAATTGATTGTCAACCATCTGAGGGTTTGCACTTCCATTAGGGTTTCTTGATTCTTCAGAGGTCTTGAGTATCATCTTGTTTACAAGGATATATTACCATCATCATGGTTCTATCATCATCTAGGGTTTCATTGTTCATTCTCAAGTTCCTCTGGATTAGGGTTGTGACCTCTGGTCAACCCTAATCAATGTCATTCTTCCAATCAGGGCTTCTCAAAGAGATGAGGTATTTGCTGATGATGAGGATCACATGACTGTTATGAGGAGCTTACATGAGCTAGGGTTTCATTTTTGAGCAATTTCCCCAAGTAGTGGAGGCTCAAGCTGATCAGGGCATTTCTGTTGGAAATAGACCCTTTTTTATTTAGGAAAAGTGTGTGGGAATATTAGAGGCTTGAATAAAAGTTTGGTAGGTAGGAGAATTATTTATGGAAGAGAGAACTTTGTATTTTTGCTTGATTCAAAAGTGTTGGATTACATCTCTATTTATAGTACTCTAAGGAGAACTCTAGACACACTAATTCTAGAGAGTTCTCAACTCTAGATATTCAAAGAGTATTCTAGAAAATATTACAATCTTAAGAAATATCTAGATACTCTAAATACTACAAGACTTTTCTAGAAACATTATCCAATATAAACTAAGGCCAAATAACTAAGTCCAAAATCAAATAATAAAATTAGGCCCAAATCAAGTTTAATATTTCAACATCCCCCCTTAAACTTGATTTGTGACTCCAAGCATATTCCTTAGCTTCACGAAAGTTTCCAATTTGAGTGGCTTGGTGAAAATGTCGGCAGCTTGATCTTTAGACATCACATACTTCAACTTCACCTTCTTCTTCTCGATGCATTCTCTTATGAAGTGGTAACGAGTGTCGATGTGCTTACTTCTTTCATGAAATACAGGATTCTTTGCCAAAGCAAGTGCTGATTTATTGTCAACACATATTTCGACAGGATCTTCTTGTGGCATTTTTAATTCTTTCAACAAATTCCTTAGCCAAACTGCATGACAAACACATGATGTGGCAGCAACATACTCAGCTTCACAAGTTGATAGTGTGACGATAGGTTGCTTCTTTGACATCCAAGTGAAAGCAGTATCACCCATGAAGAACACAAAAACGGTAGTGCTTTTTCTATCATCCAATTCTCCACTCCAATCACTATCACTATAGCCAATAATCTCATAATTATTAGAAGAGTAATAGTGCAAGCCAAAGTTTGTTGTACCTTTAATGTATCGAAGGATTCTTTTTGCCGCCTTGAAGTGAGTTGTTGTTGGAGCTTCCATGTAGCGACTTACGACTCCTACAGCATAGAGAATATCTGGCCTTGTACTTGTCAAGTAACGCAGACTTCCAACCAAACTTTTGTAAAGAGTTGGATCAACAAACTCTCCATTTTCATGCTTACTTAACTTGTTTCCACATTCCATCGGGGTGCCAACTGGATTGGCATCATCCATCTTGAACTTCTTTGGCATAACCTTCTTGGGTGATAAAAATTCCTTTGTCTTCTTGCTTTACTTCGATGCCGAGATAATATGCCATGAGCCCCATATCTGTCATCTCAAATTCATTTGACATGTCTTTCTTGAACTCTTCGAACATGCTTAAATTGTTCCCTGTGAAGATCAAGTCATCAACATATAAGTACACAATCAAAATATCTCCACTTTGCGCTTTAATATAGAGTGCATGCTCATATGGACACTTGATGAAGTTCTTGTCTTGAAAGTACTTGTCGATTCGAACATTCCAAGCTCTCGGCGCTTGCTTGAGTCCGTACAATGCCTTCTTCAACTTCAAGACTTTTTCTTCTTGCCCTTTTACTTCATAGCCTTGTGGTTGCTCGATATAAACTTCTTCTTCGAGAAAACCATTCAAGAAGGCCGATTTCACATCCATTTGATAGATCTTCCATTCATTTAGGGCTGCCAAAGAAATGATCAGTCTAATAGTTTCAAGACGAGCAACAGGGGCAAATACCTCATCATAGTCAATTCCTTGTCTTTGACTATATCCTTTCGCCACCAATCTTGCTTTGTATCTCTCCACGTCTCCTTTTGCATTCTTCTTCGCCTTGTACACCCATCTTACTCCGATTGCTTTGTGTCCTTGTGGAAGTGTAGTAAGTTCCCATGTATCATTCTTCATGATTGACTTGATTTCTTCTTCCATGGCGTCTCTCCACTTTACGTTTTCAACTGCTTCTTGATAGCTTAGAGGCTCGCAATTACCCAAAAGGCAAAAAAGGTTAATGTCATTTATGTTTTCGGCTACCTCATAAAGCTCTTCAATACTCCTTAGTCGTGGTGTCCTCTCACTTGAGCTTGTTTCATCCAACCTTGGTGTCGGTGAGACCGGTGGTGTAATATTTTCTTCTATCATTGGTTGTTCCATTTCGTCTTCTTCTTCAAAGTAAGGAAGAAAATCGTACCTGTCTTCTTGAAGACTCCAATCCCAACAATCTTCTTCTTCGAACTCCACGTCATGACTTATGACGATCTTTCCACTATTTGGATTATAGAGCTTGTACCCTTTGGAGCTTGAGTCGTAACCGATGAATACATACTTCTCACTTTTATCATCGAGCTTTGTTCTCCTTTCATCAGGAACGTGAGTATAAGCAATGCTTCCAAACACTTTGAGGTGAGAGATCCCAGGCTTCCTTCCACTCCATGCTTCTTGTGGTGTCTTCTCATGCACGCTTCTTGTTGGGGAACGATTTGTCAGATAAACCGCACATGCCACTGCTTCGGCCCAAAACTCTCTCGGCATCTTCTTGCTCTTAAGCATGCTTCGCACCATGTTAAGTATGGTCCGATTCTTTCTCTCTACTACTCCATTTTGTTGTGGTGATCTTGGCACTGTTAGTGGGTGGCGGATTCCATGGTCTTCACAATATTTTTGGAACTCATTTGAAATGAACTCTCCTCCTCGGTCAGATCTCATGGCCTTAATGGAAAGACCACTTTCTTTCTCCACAAGGGTTTGAACTTCTTGAAGTTTTCAAACACTTCTGACTTCTCCTTCAAGAAATAAACCCATGTTTTTCTAGAATAATCATCAATAAAGAGGAGAAAGTATTTACTCTTACCAAAAGAGTTTGGATTGATTGGTCCACAGACATCAGTGTGTATGAGCTCTAGCGGTTTTGTCGCTCTTGACGTTGATTCCTTTGGAAAGTTTTTCCGGAATTGCTTCCCAACTAGACATCCTTCACATAGTTGGTCTGGGTGGTTTATACTAGGCAAGCCTCTCACCATTTCCTTCTTTGACAAACATTTTAGACTATCAAAGTTGAGATGTCTGAATCGTAGATGTCATAGCCACGAAGAGTCGGTATAGCAAGTCTTGAGACACTTTGCAACATCATTTTGAATGTTCAAGAGGAACATTATATTATTTGACATAGGCACCTTAGCAATCAAGTTATGTCTACAATCTCTTAAGAAAAGACTATGTTCTTTCAAGTGGATGTCATAGCCTTTCTCTAATAATTGTCCCAAGCTCAAAATATTATTCTTCATGTTAGGAACATAATAGACATTGGATATGAATTGATGACTCCCATTCTTTAAGCGTATAAGAATTTTACCTTTGCCTTTGACCGGTATCTTTGAGTCATCTCCAAATGAGACATTTCCAGTTGTCGCTTCATTGATATCTACGAACATGCTTCGATCGCCACACATGTGATTGCTTGTGCCGGTGTCGAGGTACCATTTGTTTCTTTTCTCTTCAACTTGGTTTTGGCACGCGAGCAACAAAGTTTCTTCTTCTCTGCCTTTTTCTTCTACAAAGTTAGCTTTCTCCACAACTTTCTTCGAGAATCTACACTCAGATGCATAGTGACCGATCTTGTTGCAGTTGAAGCACTTGATTTGTGATTTGTCACACCTCGACCATGAATTTCCTCTTCCACGACCTCTTGTTGCTTGTGGATTCCAACTTCTTTCTCCATTGTTAGAGTAGTTGTTGTAACTGCCTCTTCCTTCTCCTCCATGTCCTCGTCCACGCCCACGATCTTGGCCACGACCTCGTCCTCTGTGGCTCTTGTAATTCGCATAATTTGCTTCCTTTATGTTGAGTTGTAGTAGTTGCTCCATAGCCTCCTTTTATTTAATTTTTCTCTTTTGTTTTTCTTCGTATGCTTGTAAGGAACCCATGAGTTGCTCAATAGTCATGGTCTTTAAATCCTTGTTTTCTTCAATGTTGGTAACAATAAAGTCAAAACTTGGATTTAAAGTGCGAAGTATTTTCTCCATGACTTTTACCTCATCAATATCTTCACCATTTCTTTTAAGTTGATTGACTACGGACAATACTCGAGAAAAATAATCAGAAATTGACTCGGACTCTTCCATAAATAAACGTTCAAAATCACCTCTAAGAGTTTGAAGACGAATCTTTTTCACCTGTTCCACTCCTTTGTTGCAAGTTTGAAGTTTGTCCCATGCTTCTTTGGCCGTCGTTGCGTTGGAGATCTTCTCAAATGTATCTTCATCCCGATTGATAAATGAGGAAGAGAGCTTTCTTGTCTCTCTTTCTTGACTCCCTCAATGTCTCCTTTACACCTTGACTTAGTGAGGCTTCATCTTGCTCATTGAAGCCTTTCTCAACGATATCCCACACATCTTGAGCTCCTAGTAGCGCCTTCATCTTGATACTCCAATTGTCATAGTTGTTCTTTGTGAGCATCGGCATTTGAAAAGGGAAACCTCCATTCGCCATTTTTTTTGGACCTTGAAGCTCTGATGCCACTTTGTTGGAAATAGACCCTTTTTTATTTAGGAAAAGAGTGTGGGAATATTAGAGGCTTGAATAAAAGTTTGGTAGGTAGGAGAATTATTTATGGAAGAGAGAACTTTGTATTTTTGCTTGATTCAAAAGTGTTGGGTTACATCTCTATTGATAGTACTCTAAGGAGAACTCTAGACACACTAATTCTAGAGAGTTCTCAACTCTAGATATTCAAAGAGTATTCTAGAAAATATTACAATCTTAAGAAATATCTAGATACTCTAAATACTACAAGACTTTTCTAGAAACATTATCCAATATAAACTAAGCCCAAATAACTAAGTCCAAAATCAAATAATAAAATTAGGCCCAAATCAAGTTTAATATTTCAACAATTTCAAGGTCATCTGAGGACCAAAAAGTCAATTGTGCAGTCAACTGAGGGCTAGGAGGTGGAGAAATGAGTTGAGACACCTCAGTCATGTTCAAAAGAGGTCCATTTGTCATTCTAAACATCTATCTTGAAGATTTTGAAGTCATGGCAAAAGTTTCCCAAAATGGAAAATGACATGTAATTTCAAGTTTCCAAAAATGGCAAGTTTCTGGTCCATATTCAACTTGACTTATCAACATCAAAGAAGCTTCAAATGGATTTTTGGTGAACATGAAAGTTGTAGGTCTTTGTCTCCCCTTTCCAAAAAGTCCTATTTCATGTTCATATGATGATTGGTTGAGAAGTTATGGCCAAATGATCACAAAGTATACATGGAAGTTCAAAGTGACATAACTTTTGATACAAAACTCCAAATTGGTCCATTCTTTTGCAAAGTACTCCTCATGACCAATACTTCTCAAAACAAGCCTTGCCATGCATGGAAAAAGTGTGTATGATCATCATTTCTCACATGTACATTTTGGAGGGAAATTCCATATTTCAAATTTGGCTTAGGCAACAAGCAAAATACCATTCAAATCTTGTTTATTGGTTGATTTAAGTGAAATCATACCCTTGCATGGTATTGTTCACGTGCACATGGCCACATGCTAGCTCACTTTTGCAATTTTGCAATTTACTCCATATTTCTCTAATCTTAATTAACCAAAGCCTAATTGGATTTTCAGTATCATTAGTGAACCATATAAAAGCCAAACCCTAACAGATTTTGCTCAGAACAGATTTTGAGATCTAGAATTTTCCATTTCCCTCCAATTTTTCTCTCACTTCAATTTTCATATTTCTTCACACAAACCTTCAATTTCTTTGCATATTCATGATCCTTGTGTAATTCTGAGCAAGATTCATCATCTGGATTGGACAATTGAGCAAGATTTCGTGCAGATTCAAGTGCATCACATGTTAATGGAAGCTTGAAATTGAGCTGGATCTAGGTGATTTCAACTGTTAATTCTTGCATAAAGCTTCAAGACATAAGCATAGGAAGAGATCTGGAGATTCTGAAAGCTTAAGGACACGATTTCAACCACTTCCAATTTCAGGTGATCCAAATTCGATCCTCTCTTTTTTCTATTTTCGTGACATGAATGTATAGATCTCGTTGCCTGGAGCATGCTGCTATGCTTAGAATTAAAAATGGTTAGATGTTGAGCCTATATGATGAAATGTAAGTTTGGCTCATGAATATGTTTTTGCTCGATCCGTGCAATGCGTGTGGAATTAGGAGAAATTGAATGTATATTTAGAATCAGCATTGAGAGAGCTTTTGAATGGTATAGGAGTTTTTGATTTCTGGAAAAATATTGTTGAAGCTCCGCCGGAGACGGCCGGAGAAGGCGGTTGTTTCCGCCGTCTGCAACTGGTTAGGGTTTTAACCACGTGTGCTTCCACGTGAGCGCTTGCATGGCTTTTCCATTGGTTGTGATTCACTTGACCGATCCACGCGAGCTTTGACTCGCTGAGTATGCCGATGACACATTATTGAAACATTGCGTTTCATTTATTTGCTTGCGTGTTGCTGACTGTATGCTCCGTGTGTGTTTCATTGGTCCATGCTGCTTTGACTCGCTTGCGTGTTTGTTGACTGCTGGTGTGGCATGCTGATGTAATAAATGAAACTCTGCGTTTTGATCATTCAAATCTGGTCTGTTTGATGTGTTTCTCGCGCCTAATCGTGTGGCCTTGATTAATTCTGGATTTTAATTCAAATTTTATTTCCCTCCATTTATTTTGCATATTGCATTTTATTTGCTCATCTTCTAAAAATCATAAAAAATAGTAAAATGCTCCAAATTGACTCCAATTTTTTTTCATAATTTTGTTTTAATGTCTAGTTTTTTATAGGATTTATTTAATGATTTGTTTGTTTCTGGATTTTTATTTTGGAATTTTTTATTGAACCTTATGCCAATTTGACATGTTATGATCAATGCTTTGTGAAATGCTATGTGTTGATCCAATTGATCTAAATTTTTGTATGATTGATCTTCACATGCGATATGAATTTTGGTAATTGATTTGGAATTTTTATCATATGCTATAACTGTTTTTGACACATGGAGATATAGTGTGACAATTTATGTCACATTTTTTGCCTTGCATTTTTGTTCACCTATCATTTGAGCTTTTCTGGATCTAATTTTTTGCATGATGTTTGTTCATAACATGAGTAGCTTGCATAAAAATTTCATAGCCATTGGATGCATTTCTGTTTTGATTTGGATTTTATAATTTGGATGTCCATTTTGTGCACCTTCGCTTGCCTTTGCTTTACATTGATCATTTGAGATACTTGCCTTATGAATTGATGTTGGTCCTTTTGAGGACATTTTGTTGATTGTTTGAATGTGCAATATGTGAAAGATTGACTTCTGTTTTGATCATTTGGTTTGGTTTTGAACCTAGTCTTTGTACTAGTGTTTTGTACATGAACTAACCTTGACTTGTGTTTCAAGTTTGGACACTTAGCATTAATGGTTGAGTTGCTCACCTTTTGAGATGCAAATTGGATTGTGTTCTGACTTATTTGTGTTTTGTAGGGATTTAAGTTGATGTGTTGAGCTCATTGCTTCATTTGATTGCTTGAACATTGCTCATTGAATTGTGTAACAGTTGGATGGTTTCACTGTTTGCTTTCTGATTATTTGTCTGAGATACTAACTGTTTAGCCTTTGTACATGTACATTAGTTGCTTGCTTTTAGCTCTTGCTTGAGCTTTGGATTGTGGTTGATACACCACTTAGGTAGTTAGCCTCTTACTCCATGTAGTCTGGAAGTCCTGTCACCTTTTTGGCAGGCATTTTGTTGGAAGTCCTCCTTAAGAGGCTCTGTTTGTGTTTGTTTACATTTGTGCCAAAGACCTCCAAGTGAGGCATGTTACTTGATAAGTACTCCTAAGTGAAGAGGCAATTGACGGATAAAAGGGATTAGCAATCAATCCCCCGTTATTCAGTGAGTCGTTCATTATGCTCGCACTACGTGCTGATGCTTCTGAACATGAACCCAAGATCTTTGTCCAATGTATGTCAAGTGGAATAGGGTCCCTCTTTATGGATCCCCACGCTTTCTTTGATATGAGCTCACCCAGGCCAGGGTTAAGAGCTATGAGGTCTCATCCTCATTACCATTTTGATCTGCTCACCCTGACGTTCAATGTCAGTGGTTAAGAGCTCGGTTGATTACCCTTACAGTTTGGCTTGTTTGTCGAGGTTGATATGACCCCTCTTGACTAAAGCCTACCCCTTGTTTAGGCCTTTTGTATGAATATAGTGTGTGATGTTTGTTCACTTGTGTTGATGTTTATTTGCTGTTTGAGTTGACTTGCTTCCTGTGTGAGTTAGTTTCTAATTAGAGATCTCAACTTAGGGATTATGGATTGCATGACAACTATTAGGCTCGAGTCTTAGTCTCCCTATTTAGTTTGTTGCTTCCCTGGTCTCTGGTTAGGAGAGTGTTGTACCCCTGTTAAGGGGAACTACGTCGCCCTGATTCTCATACCAGATGAGATACGTAGGCAGGAGATTGAGCGAAATCTCTCCGGGCACCCTTTTGTTTTTTGTGTGTGTGGTCACCCTTTCCTTTTTTGAGTCCGTGTTGGTTCAACCTTTTCTTTTTCTTCTGTTGTTTTGTGTGTGTTCACCCTTTGTTTTTCTTCTTTGGTGTGAGTACTTGTTTGTCCAGTGTGTGTGTGTGGCATGTTTATACCTTGAGGATTTCTTCTATTATTCATATTGGGGTTCATTTGTGATGATGGTTATCATCTTTGGGGTTCATTTGTGACGGTTGTCACTCACTTGGGGTTCATTTGTGATGATGGTTATCATCTTGGGGTTCATTTGTGACGGTTGTCACTCATTTGGGGTTCATCTGCGGGGTTCATTTGTGACGGTTGTCACTCACTTGGGGTTCACTTGTGACGGTTGTCACTCACTCGGGGTTCATTTGTGATGATTATTCACTTGGGGTTCATCTTTGGTGTTTGCTGGTTAGCGTTTGTTTTTGTTTGGAGTCGGATATAAGTCCATGTATTGGCATTCTGTTTCCTTTTGTTTATTTTTGTTTGGAGGCGGATGTAAGTCCATGTATTGGCATTCTGTTTCCTTTTGTTTGTTGTTGTTTGGAGTCGGATATAAGTCCATGTATTGGCATTCTGTTTCCTTTTGTTTGTTGTTGTTTGGAGTCGGATGTAAGTCCATGTATTGGCATTCTGTTTCCTTGTTTTGTATTTGTTTGGAGTCGGATGTAAGTCCATGTATTGGCATTCTGTTTCCTTTTGTTTGCTGTTGTTAGGAGTCGGATTTAAGTCCATGTATTGGCATTCTGTTTCCTTTTGAGTGTTTCTTTTGACGTCTCAGTGTCTCTTTTTGGTGTTTTATTTCGGCGTGCGTTAGCCGAGCTACGAGTGCTCTGATTCTTCTCTGGATAGAGAAGATACGTAGGCATAGGATGTGATATCCTAGCGAGCATGCCTCCCTTTCCCCGAACTACGTTGACTCTGATGTTTGTTTCTGACAAACTACGTAGGCCCAGGATGCGACATCCTTCCGAGTCCACTTCCTCCATCTTCCTTCACCTGTTTATTATTCCGGTTTGTGCAGATTTCTTTGAGCAGTTTTATTAGCAACCTTATCCTATTCTTTGAGCTATCTTTTGAGCGTGGATCCCGTCGAGTACGACGGACGTAAGGGGTGCTAATACCTTCCCCTTGCGTAACCGACTCCCGTACCTTGCAATCTCTGGTCGTAAGACCATT
Organism: Lathyrus oleraceus; assembly: GCF_024323335.1. Lineage (NCBI taxonomy): Eukaryota > Viridiplantae > Streptophyta > Magnoliopsida > Fabales > Fabaceae > Lathyrus > Lathyrus oleraceus. The sequence continues at coordinate 58,681,916 of NC_066581.1, forward strand.
CCTTTCCCTTTCTTAGGTTAGTCCTGCGCTCCCTTTCCGTCATAGGATGAATAGCGTTGGTGGCGGCTCTATAAACTGTATTTTTTCCGCCGGTTGTTTTTCGCGTTGCGACAGCTGGCGACTCTGTTGGGGACTGAAGTTGACCTCTTGTTGGTCCATCTTCCCTAAGCGAGTCAATCCTAGCGCTCTCTAGCATAGTTTTTAGAGTAGTTTGGGTTGCTTTTACTGCTTATTTATTGCGTTTATGATTATTATACTGTGACTGCATATATTTGCATATATGTTTGCATGCATCATATTATCACTGTGCTGGATTCTGGACAGGTTTGGTTCCTATGATTTGGGGTGGGTGTTCTGAGTGGGGCTAAAACCTAGGCCCGAGTATACACCTAGGATTAGCGTGGTCTCATGTTGCCTCTCATGTTAGGTCAACATGTTTTTGGCGACGTGACATACCACAGCCGGACGAGGTTCTTTTGAGAGAGCTTTTCCTTGTGGAGTATCCACTATGGTTGGGATACCTCTTTTGAGCTGTTGACTTCGGTGACCTTTCTTTCCCGGATTCTTGGTTTAGATGATCTTATGAGAGCTGCACGGCACACCCGAAAGGGCAAACCCGTTGAGTATCTTGTCCGATTGTCGAGACCATTATCCGCCTTAGGATGACCTTATAGAATTCACCTGTGAGGGGAGGGTTTGATTCCTACAGATGCAAATTCTGTTGGTGACTATTTGATGGTGACTATTGGTTCAGTTCTTGATCTGGGTCCTATTTTTGAGTTGGATTTATGGATATTTATTCCCGACACGCCGGAGTTCTGTCTGTGGTATTTATAGCGGGTTCCGTTTATTTCGGATCCCCGGGTTGGATTTGAAGTTATTTGTTCAGAGGATCTTGTTGTTATCCGATCAGTGATTTACCTATGATGATGGTGATATATCCTCCGATTCCGTTTATTTCGGAACTCCCGAGTTGGATTTGTGGTTACTCAGTCCCTCAGATGGTTGTGATCAGTTGAGAGACCGGAATCCAGTACAGTCGATGTTCAGATGACTTGGAGGATGGCACCATGCATTTCATACATGCATCTGCATCATTCCCATTTTGCATTCATCCGCGTCAGACTCATGTCTATCCATATCAGGGGTACATTCTCGATTGAGATCCTTGTTGAGAGACATCTTCACAACTTTTGTTCCGAACGGTAAAACCAGATGATTAATGTCAGAATGTTGTCGTCGAATTATTATCCGTCTCGATGAAACCAGGATCAAAAGACAGAATGTTCCTCATATGGATAGACATTGCATTCATGCATGAATCATAATAACTTGTCTTCTATTTTGCAGGTGTCGGTTTCTAACGTGTTTGAATGTTTTAGGAATCATTGCTCGCGCACGCAGGATCATTCCTTTGCACGTAGCTCGTCCGCACAGATACCCTACCAGACGCAATAAACCCAAACTGATGGATCCACCCAACGCTGATATTCTCGAGCTGAAAGAGAAGATGAGTGAGTTGATCAACGTCATGCAAGGGTTCGCCTTGGGACAGAAAGCACTTGTTGAGAAGGTGGAAAAGCTTGAGCGGGCTTCGGCTGCCAATAGTGGCAATAATCAAGAGGGTATCTCCAACAATGGTCTTGGTGGTTCTAGGGATGGTGGCGATCCCAGAAGGAAGGCAACTACTGCTGGTGTAGTTATCAACAATGGTGGTGGTTTTGATTTCGCTGCAGGCGGTGAACTAGGTCCTGTGGGCAATACTCTGAAGGATAATCAGTTTCCTCCTTTCTTTGGGGCTATGGAGGATAAAGAAGAAGATCAGTTCTCTGTGCTGAACGAGCAATTTGGTCAGTATGGTGTTCAACCGCCGAATAAAGAGATTCAGGTACTGGCAGAAAAGATCAGGGCTCTGGAAAGTCATACCTCTCCTGGGGCTATCAATATGACAAACATGGGGCTGGTTGAGGGGATTGTGATCCCACAAAAGTTTAAAGTGCCCACGTTTGATAGATATAATGGGAGTTCTTGCCCGGAAACTCATCTTCAGGCTTTTGTCCGAAAGATATTTGCCTACACCGTGGATCAGAAGCTCTGGATGTACTTCTTCCAGGATAGCTTATCTGGTGGGTCTCTGGAGTGGTATACCAAGTTGAGATCATCAGATATTAAGAGCTGGCAGGATTTGGGAGATGCTTTCTTTAAACAGTACCAATTCAATGCTGACATGGCTCCTAGCCATACCCAGTTGCAGGGTATGTCTCAGAAGCCGAATGAAGGGTTTAAAGAGTATGCACAAAGGTGGAGAGAGTTGGCTGCCAGAGTTCAACCTCCGTTAGTAGATCGGGAGATGTCTGACTTGTTCATGGGTACCCTTTAGGGGACTTTTGCTGAAAGGATGGTGGGTTGTCCCGTCACTGGTTTTGCAGATATAGTGGTGGCAGGTGAGAGAATTGAAAGCTGGCTAAAAATGGGAAAGATACAGGGAAATGTTTCGTCTTCTGGATCGAAGAAGCCATTTGGGAACGGTCAGCGTAAGAAGGAGGGTGACACGAGTGATGTGTATGCCCAGAGAGGACATGGTAGGGATCGTTACTACCAGCATATTGCTGCAGTAACAATTCCTACTGATAATCAACCCGTACAACAACAGCAACAGCAACAGCAACGGCAGCCATTTCAGCAGAGAACACAACGGGCCGGGTATCAAGTGAGAGGAAGGATGACTGACCGCCAGTTTGATAGGCCACCCGTGACATATGCCTTTCTGTTAAAGAAATTGAAGGATCTCGGGTTGGTTCAGCTGAGGACGTTGGCTCCGGTAAGACCATACCAGAGGCCTGCCAATTATGATGAGAATGCCAAGTGCGAATTCCATTCTGTAAACTGTATTTTTTCCGCCGGTTGTTTTTCGCGTTGCGACAATTGTTCAGAAGTGTATTCATCTTGAAACATATGTATGTTGAGTGAATGAGGATTTGTGTTTTAGCTTGAACATGTGCTTTTTTAACAAAAATTTAGGAAAATCAAACACTTTGTGTGTTTAAATTTTTGATCTTTGAAATTCTCAAAGCCAATCACTAATTAAGCATGTCATGCTGGATCATAATTACTCATTTGAAAGTGAAAAGGTAGTGATGTTCCATAAGAAGTAATGAATTTCTTTCAAATTCTTGAAAAGCTTTAATTTGTCTTAAATTGTTTTCTTCTAAAAATATTTTAATCCTTTAAATATTTTCAAATATTTCAATGTTTTCAACTCTTTCCAAATTTTGTGCATTTAAACTGTTTTAAATTTTTTTTCTCAGTTTTATTGTTCTTCTATTTATTTTCAAATATTTTTTATAATGACAAAGGGGTAGAAAATTCATAGAGTATTTAAGAAGAGATTAAAGCATCAGAACTTGAACAAAGCAGATTCTACCAAAATAGCTTATGAGTTGTAAGTTTTATGTTATTTATATTTTTGAGTAATTTATCTTATTGAGCTTAAATGACTAATTTGATTAACAAAGACAATACTTAAGGAAAGCTTATAAATCTTACATTAATGAACTGTCAGACTAAAGGAAACACTTACAAACCTCAACCCAAGGTCTATCAAACTCAAGGGGAGCTTACAAACCTCAGACCCTGATGTTAGAATTTGTTGATTAAAATTATAGGATTCAATTAACATAGACAAGGAGTTAAGGGGAGCTTACAAACCTCGTCTTAATGGACTATCAGACTTAGAGGGAGCTTACAAACCTCACCTTAATGGATTGTCTAACTCAGGGGGAGCTTAAAAAAACCTCAGACTCTGATGTTGGGCTATGTTAATTAAATCATCAACCATCATTCTTAAATGCATTTGTTTGTCCTCATCAAAAGGGGGAGATTGTTGGAACAAGATTGATTCATTCCCTTAAAAGGCTTTGATGACAATAATGTATTTAAAGAACAATACGGTTTGCTAATGGTTGTTCAAGTGTGCATGTTCTGAAGTTAAACTATATCAAGATTTCAAACCTATCAAAAGACTCAGTTCCACAGAGAAGTGATTCAGATTCTAGTTGATCATAATATGTTATTGTTCATCAGCATCTAAAGGCTTTAGAATCTGGTCTCGGCCCAATCTCTGATTACAACTCAGCTTCTGAAATGCTGAAGAGCATTTGATCCGTACATTATACCAAAGCAGTCATGTCTTATCAAAGCCCCAAAATTATGGACAAAGTCTACTAGGGTTTCATTTTGCAAGGCTCAAGAAATAAAGATGTGACATCTTCAGTATGCTCTACCTGTTGGTAGATATCCAGTACCTTGAAAGGTACTTAGAGCATTGCTATTATTCAATGGACAAAGCTACATACTATATGCTAATCTCCAATGACTCTCTTGGCATACTTCTTCGACAAGCCTTTTTGTTATGTTCATAATCTCCAATGACTATTTTCCTAGTCCTATAAAAGCAAGTTCAAGGATATGAAGGTGTTGAAGATTATTGGTCAAGTTGATCAATATAGGTCCGTTGACTTTGGCTGAAAACTCTAAATGTGCTAAAGATTCTAATATTGTGGAAGTATTTGAATAAGCTGTCAACAAGAACCACACAACACAAAGAGGACCTGATACAAGCAAGAACACTTTTGTATATATGTTCGCTTATACAATAGGGTCTTAAGATTTCTTACCATTGTTAATATTAAAAATATTAAAGACATCAGAATTTGTGTTGTAAATATGCACCACTGATAAGAGTATCAAGTGCATCTGTAGTTACTATCCTAAACTGTTGTTTAAAATATGTTAAAAGTCTCTTGCTGAGTGTTTAAGCAAATAAGTCTCTTGTTGAGTGCTTAAGAAAAGAAGTATCTTTCTGATGATTGAGCATTGAAGTCCCATGCTTGCGGGAATAGCAAAAAGTCTCTTTCTGGGTAGATTGAACATTGAAGTCTCATACTTGTAGGCGGAGCAAAAAGTCTCTTTCTGGATAGATTGAGCATTGAAGTCTCATGCTTGAGGACAGAGCAAGAAGTCTCTCTCAAGGATTGATTGAGCATGAAGTCTCTTTACATGGGATTGGGCAGGAAGTCATGAATGGGTTATTCAGGAAATAAAGTCTCTTGCTTGAGGGCTTGAGCAGAAGTCTCTTGCTTGAAGGCTCGAGCAGAAGTATCTTTCTAGTTTGATTAAGCAAATTGTAATCAAATTGATTATAGTGAAAATCTATTGTGCTGTAAGGGGAATGGACTACTCTCGGTTTGAGAGGAACCAATATATATCGTGTGTCTCTTTATTTACTTTTACATTTATATTCCATTGTGTAACAGACTTTAAAGTCAGACTATGATCTGATTTAGACTCTTACTTGGATCAGAATCTAAGCTTGACATCTTAGGTTCTGAACATGTTCTAGAAAAAGAAGTAAATTTCCTCATACACAATTCAAATCCCCTTCTTGTGTATAATTTTCTCACCTTCAAATAATTCTTCTGACCTCTCTTATTAATTTGATAACTTGATTGTTCCCTTCATTTAAAGTAGATGAGATCCCTCTAAGATGATAGTTTTCTCTTAGAAACTTATATTTGATAGGTTCTTATCTATAGAGAATCTGTTTAAGAGGAAGGTGATTAGTGACCTTACTAGTGTCTCTTGTCCTCTTTGTGAGGGTTAGGTCGAGCCAGTTTCCCAATTGTTTATCATGATTTAGTCTCTACTGTTTGGTATAATATATGTTAGTGGTTAAGATGACATATCGTTTTTAACATGTATTTATTACTATGTATTTAGTTTAATTTTAACATATTTTAGTGACATTTATTGTACTTTTATTGTGTTATGGTTGTTTTGTAATTTCTATTTCAGATACTCATCAATCGGCGACGACTGTGAAGAAAAATAGAGAAAAATGGCACAAAAATACATTTCTCAGATTGTCATGACGGGTAGCTCAACAGTGACATCCATCATGCCTCGGCAAGCCCCATTTGTCATCCATCCAGAAAGGAGGAAAGAGTGCATGCACGAAGGCCATGATGGGTAAACTGTCATCCAGGTTGACGCCCGTCATGGAGTATGGACTCGGAATCATCCTCAGCGCGTCGTGACAGGCAGACCGTCATGCATCATGACGCCCATCATGACTCCCAATTTCTTAAAAATAGCCCACGAACAACATTCTGTTTCCCACTTTCTCCATTTCTTTTGCATATTTTGCACCACCTTCTAAGCAAAATTTCACTTATAAATAGCACTATAATGACCTGAAACAAGCATCCAAGTTTACTTTAAGCATAAATTGACTAGTTTAGAGCATAAAAATTTCACATTGGGATTTTTATGCAAGTTTATTTTTCTGCAATTTTAGAGTTATTGATGTAGTAATTTACTTTTTACACTGTTGTTTTATTCTCGTGGTTGCTCTACCGGAACAAAGTCTCCCTTCAGAGCAATTATTTTATTCAAAATTCAACTTTTATATAATTTCCCGCTTTTTTTATTTTTGTTATTTTTTATTATGTCTTCTTTAAATGTATGTTATTTAATTACTTATTTCACCATGCTTGATTAGATATATTTAAAGTCTGAAACATTATGAGTATTTTTTACTAATTTATTTTATACGAGTTGCTTAAGTATTTAATTGTAACGATAATTAAAATGTTGTTTTGTAGTTTCTGCTTTCAAAATAGAAAATGTTTGCTATGAAAGTAGAAACACTGAGAAACCATTTACGCACCTACGAGAGAAATATATGACATAGAAATTCGAAGGATAGGTTATGACGACCATGCTAAAGCGGAGTAAAATTTATCGAAAGAATACGTAAGTTTTCATTCTGAATTTTCTGTGCTAAGAAGAAAATACTCATTACGAAAGTAGGAGTGCAGAGATACCATTTACCTACTGAAGGGAGGAAAACGGTATCCAAACTCATTATTCAAACTTTTAATTTAAAGATAGCGAAATCATTTTTAAACTAACCATAAACTATTTTTCAAATTGTAAAAGAACTTTTAAACTCAATTTTTAGACTTCAAAAGTCGGTATTTGTGAGTTTAAGGTCCAGTGATGCGCCGACGAAAGTGGGCGTTACCACTAGTTAGTATTTTCTACGGATAATAAAATTCTCATTATAATTAAATGTTATAATTTATATGAATAAAACTAGAAAAGTCTTGTTTCAGTATCTTCTTTTATTATTGAATTAAATCTAGAATTTATGTTTTTTGTACAAAAAGTAATTTTTGCATAGGGAACAATAAATAATGGTAATTGAAAATTCGTCTATGTGGATTCGACAATATTTTATACTACATTGGCATAACCATATACTTGTGGCCTATCAAGTTTTTGGCGTCGTTGTTAGGGACCAAAATTTATCACGATTTTGTGATTACGCCGTATAGACTAAGGCATTTTTCTGTTTTTAATTAATTCCCCCCACTTTCAGTTGTATGCTTAGAACTCGGAGCACCAGGAATCTAGCCCAAACGAACGATGAAATCAAATGCTACCTAGATGTTAAACGTCGATTACAACAAATTCAATAAGGAATGGCTTAATGAGATTATCTTGAATGAAAGAAATAGGATATATAGACTAAGATACAACATTATGATTTGAATCGGTATCCTAGGAGGGAGTCTTTAGTTTGTAGTACATTGTTCGTGTTCTTACAATGCTTGTGGTGTTATGTTAAGGACCGAAAGAATTGTCAGTTAGCCGATCTAAGTTTGAGTTCACGTGTGAGTATTAACATTGTTATTTATATATATCTTTCTCGTATACTTTGTTGCTGCATTTTCATTTTCATTGTGCTAGCAAAGTTGCTTGAGGACAAACAACTTTCTAAGTGTGAGAGAGTTTGATAACATGCATTTTTTACTATGTATTTGACTCGATTTCAACATATTTTAGTGACATTTCGTATACTTTTATTGCGTTATGTTGGTTTTGTATTTTGTATTTCAGGTACTGATCAATCGGTGACGACCATGAAGAAAAATAGTATAAACTGCACACAAATACATTTCTCAGTCTGTAAGGACGAGTAGCTCAGGAGTGACGCCCATCTTGCGTCAACAACCCAGTTCATCAGCCACGTAGAAGGGAAGAAAGAGTGTATGGACGAAGTCCATGACGGGTAGACCGTCAGCCAAGCTGACATCGTCATGACGTGTGGACTTAGACTCATCCTTAGTGCGTCTTGACGAGCAAACTGACGTACATCATGACGCCCAGTTCCAAAAAATAGCCCACGAACAACATTCTTTCTCCCACTTTCTCCACTTCTTTTCCATATTTTACACAACTTTCTGAGCGAAGTTTCATTTATAAATAGAATTGTAATGACTTGAAACAAGCATCAAATCTTACTTTGAGCATAAATTCACTAGTTTAGAGCATACAAATTCTACATTGGGGTTTTTAGGCAAGTTTATTTTTCTGTAATTTTAGAGTTGTTGATGTAGTAATTTAATTTATGCATTGTTGTTTTATTCTCATTGTTGTTGTACCGGAACAAAGTATCCATTCAGAGGCAATTATTGTATGCAAGATTCAGCTTTTATATAATTTTCTAGTTCTTTTATCTTTCCTTTTTTTATCATGTCTTCTTTAAATGCAAGCATATTAACTACTTATTCCACCATGTTTGAGTATATTTGTTTAGAGTCTGAAACATGATGAGTATTTTATTGGTTTATTTTATACAAGTTGCTTGAATGTTTAATTGTAACGAGAATTATAATGTTGCTTTATAATTTGTGCTTTTAAAATAGAAAATGTTTGTTATAAAAGTAGAAACATCGAGATACCATTTACACACCTGGGAGCGGTATCTGACATAGAAATTCGAACGATAGGTTTTGACAGCCATGCGAAAGCAGGTCAAAATTGATCGAGAGAATACATATGTTTCCGTTTTGAACTTTCTGCATTGAGAAGAAAAGACTCACTGTGAAAGTAGGAGTGTAGAGATACCGTTTATGTACTGAAAAGGTTGAAAATGGTATTCGACCTTGTTATTCAAACTATAATTTTGATAGCGAAAACATTTTAAAACTAATCAGAAACTACTTTTCAACTTGTAAAATAACTTTTAAACTCATTTTTTAATAATGCAAAAGTCGGTATTTTGTGGGTTTAAGGTCTAGTGCGCGTCACCACTAGTTAGTATTTTCTACCGATAATAAAATTCTCGTTATAATTAAATGTTGCAATTTATATGAATACAACAGGCAAATATGAGTCTTGTTTCGGTCTCTTCTTTTATTATTGAATTAAATCTAGTATATTATTTTTTTGCACAAAAAGCATTTTTTCGCATTAGATATACATAGTCACAATAGATAACGATAACTGGAAATTGGTTTTTGTGGATACGATAACCTTGTATACTACATTGATTATAATTGTATACTTGCGACCTATCAATCGTTTTTCTCAAATACCCAAGGCTTCTTTTTGAGTTTTTTTATTTCTTTAAGTGGTATGGTGAGAGCTGGGGTGGTTTCACTATGATTTTGCAAGATGTGGTTTTGATCATTTGGAGGGATATAAATGACATCATTTTTCCGCCTTTTCAATAAATATAAAAGAAGTCATCCTTTGTCTGTGAAATAACTTTTGAGTAGATCAGTGGAGAACTTATGTACTTTATCTAATTGATTTTAGAACCTTACCCTTTAAATTAACCAATAGAAAATCGAGATAATTGACTTGGTTTCGGAAGTGCTTGTGGTTTAGGTAATTTTTTTCGAGGTCTCGCTTCCGTTGATGGTGGTGTTGTGAATATAATCCAAGTTAGCTACTTGGTTAGGCCCAAGCCCAAAAGTTAATTAGGGTTGGATATGTATATAAATAGACATAGCTTGTAATTAAATTGTACACTATTTTATTCATTCAATAATGACAATTATATTTTCTTTATTCTTCTGTCTCTCTTTCGACACAAACTATTCTCTCACACAAGTGCCTCATGTACTAACAAATTGGTATCTAGAGCTCCTGTTTTCTTAATCATACTTCCAAGAATCACATGTTGGTTATCGTGTTTCCGGGATTGTGGGTTATTAATTGATTGCTGCAAAGATGAACGACAACAATGGTGGTATTCCAAACTCTCTTCTGGTTCTTAACGGCAAGAATTGGATTCAGTGGAATAAACAAATGCAATCGTTGTTTGACTTCCATGAAACCCTTAAAGTGGTTACTAATGAAGTTCATGTGCTTACTGCAAATGCAACTAATGCTCAGAGAGTCATCCATAAGGATGCCAAGAAGAAAGATTGCAAGGTTTTGTTCTGCATTCAATCAACGATAGACTCGGAGAATTTTGATCAGATTTCTCATGTTGAATCAGCAAAGGATGCATGGGATGTTCTCATTAAGTATTACATAGGAGGTGAGAAGGTTAAAGGCGTCAAGCTGCAGGCGCTTCGACAATACAAATTATTGCAGATGGGAGAAGATAAAAAGACTGCAGGTTATGTTGCTAAGGTGCAGAATCTTGTTCATCTCATGAAAGGTTGTGGTGAAACCATAACTGGTAAGATGGTATTTGAGAAGGTAATTTGTACGTTAACCTCTCACTTTGATCATGTTATCGTTGTTATTCAAGAATCCATAAATCTTGAAACAGTGAAGTTGGAAGATTTGACTGGTTCGTTAGGGGTGCATGAGTTGAGACTTGTTGAAAGAAAGGGCGTTCAAGATTCAATACAGACACAAACATGGAAGAAGTGTGGTGGTTCTAACAAGTTCAAAGGCAAGACTCAGAGTAAGAAGTCTTGGTCGAACCCTCAGAAGCATAAGGTCGATTATGAATCCTCCAAAAGAGGAGAAGGAACTTCGACTAATAAAGAAGAAAAGAAAGTTGTGCAATATTACAACTGTGAAAAAGGGGGTTACTTGGCCAAGCATTGTTAGTCCAAAAAAGACAAAGGAGAGACAAAAGGAAAGGACGAAGGAGAAAACCTCGCACGTCAAGATTCAGATGATTCTGAAGATTTGGTGTTTATGGTTGTAGTTGTAGATGAACATGTCGACTCCAAGATCTAGTTCCTCGACACAGGTTGTTCGAACCACATGATTGGTTGAAGAGAGTGGTTAGAAAACTTTGACGAATCGAAGAAGAGCAAGATAAAACTTACAGATAATAGCTCTTTTCAAGCAGAAGGTACAAGCGACATAGTTATTCAGAGGATCAATGGTGGAAAAGCTATGATCAAAGATGTACTCTACGTACCTAGAATGAAGTGAAATTTGCTTAGTGTTGGACAACTAGTCGAAAAAGGTTTCTCAGTGGTGATGAATAATGGAGCCTTAGAACTATTCGACACATAGGATAATCTGGTCTTAAAGTCTCTGATGTCGAAGAACAGGACATTTAAGATCAAGATATGCTCAAGAGAGATACAATGCTTGAAGATAGTTACCAACAACAAGGATAGTTGGTTGTGGCATTTGAGGTTTAGTCATTTAAATTTTAGGTCACTCAATCATTTGACTACTCAAGAGCTGGTAAATGGCCTACCAAGTATTGTGATCCTCGACAAGCTTTGTGAAGGTTGCTTAGTAGGGAAGCAATCCAGAAACTCTTTTGCTTCGACTGTACCAATGAGATCCTCTTGTATACTAGAAGTAGTACATTCAGATGTATGTGGCCCTTTCGAGGATCATAGCATTGGTGGAAATAGGTATTTTGTTTCATTTGTTGATGAGTATAGTCGAAAGATGTGGATCTATGTGATCAAGTGAAAGGACAAAGTATTTGAAATCTTTAAGAGATTCAAGAAGCTTATCAAAAACCAGAGTGAAAAAAAGATCAAGGTTTTGCGTACAGATGGACGTGGTGAATACACATCCAAGATGTTTGAAGAGTATGTGCAGAACATGGTATTGATCATGAGGTAACTGCTCCTTACACGCCTCAACATAATGGAATAACAGAAAGAAGAAATAGGACAATATTAGATATGGCAAGATGCATATTGAAGCAGAAGAATTTTCCAAAATTCTTATGGGGTGAAACAGTCATCATTATTGCTTACATTCTGAACAGGTGCCCTACCAAGAAGTTAAAGAACAAGGTTCCTGAAGAAGTATGTTGTGGCAAACGACCATTAGTGAGTCATCTAGAGGTGTTTGGCTCTATTTGCTATAAATGTGTTTCTGATGTGAAGAGAAGGATGCTTGATGATAAGAGTGAACCTATGATACTGGTAGGATATCATTAAATTGGTGCGCACAGGTTGTTCAATTCAATAAATGAGAAGATCTTAATGAGTCGAGATATTATGATTGATGAAAATTATGCATGGGATTTGAATTCTAGTGAAGCAACTAACAAGCCACTGGTGGGTTATGGTGTCGACGAAGAAACTAATGAGGTCGAAGTCGAAGACGTTGCGGAGATTCCAGATATAGTCGACATCGAAGCAAACAGTCAAGAGGGTGTGGTTGGTATAAGCCATAGACCAAAAAGAATTAGAGTTCTTCCATCAAGGCTTTAAGACAATGAAGTTGCTTGGGATGATGAAGTCACAATAGATGGAGAATTAGTTCATTTTCCTTTACTTGTAGATGCTGGACCAATCAACTATAGCGAAGCCTTAAAGAATAAACTGTGGAAGTCAAGTATGGTCGAAGAGTTTCAAGCAATTGAAAGGAATAACACAGTGAGTTAGTCAAATTGCCAGCGCATACAAAAGCTATCGAAGTGAAATGGGTGTTCAAGTTGAAGCACAATGTTTATGGATCGATAGTAAGATATAAAGCAAGATTGGTAGCTCGAGGGTTTCTTCAAAGAGAAGGACTCGACGATTCTAAAGTATATGCCCCATTAGCAAGATTGGAAACTGTCAGATTGGTGGTAGCCTTGGCATGCAAGCAAGGCTAGTCAACATTTCACTTAGATGTGAAATCAACATTTTTGAATGGTCCCTTAGACGAAGTTGTATATGTCACATAACCTTCTAGGTTTGTGATTCAGGACGAAGCAAGGAAAGAATATAGGCTGCACAAAGCGCTTTATAGTCTTAAACAGGCACCTAGGGCATGGAACAAGAAGATCGACTCTTACATAGTCGAATTGTGATTTGTTAAATGCAGGTAGGAGTATGGTGTCCACGTACAAGTCGAGGCACAAAATATAACCATCGTCTGTTTGTATGTCGATGACTTGCTGGTAACAGGAAATAACATGGAGAACTTGTCGAAGTTCAAAGAGCTGATGAAGAGAGAATTTAAAATGTCGGATCTAGAAATTTTTTCATATTTCCTAGGCATGGAATTTAAAAATACCAAGCAAGGGATGGTGTTGCATCAAAGAAAGTATGTCAAAGAAATACTCAAGAGATTCAGGATGGATGAGTCGAATCATGCATCCTCGCCTGTTGAAACAAACCTGAAACTGGAAAAATATGGAAAAGAAGACATAGTCGACGCAACTTTGTTCAAACAAATAGTCGGATCTTTGAGGTATGTATGCAACAGTCGACATGATATAGATTTCTCAGTCGGATCAGTGATCAGATACATGAGTGAACCAAGAGTGTCACACATGAAGGCTGCAAGAAGAATCCTAAGATACCTGAAAGGATCAATAAATTGTGGAATTTTGTTTCCACGAGATTTTGAAAGCAAAGAAGTTGTTGTTAATTTCTATTCAGATGCTGATTGGTGTGGAGATAAGGAAGATCGAAGAAGCACGGCTGAATATTTCTTTCAAGTGTTTTGGTGCACCAATCTCATGGTGCTCGAGAAAGCAACATGTGGTGGCATTGTCGTCATGTGAGCCTAGATATATAGTTAGATCCTACATAGCTTGTCAAGCAATTTGGATCAGATCTGTGTTAGAAGAAATGGAGGTCGAAGTGAAGAAACCCCTGGTGCTACAGATCGACAACAAGTCAGCCGTAAATCTTGCAAAGAATTCAGTTCTGCATGGGATAAGCAAGCACATCGAAGTTAGACTTCACTTCTTACGGGAGAAGGTGAATCGAGGTGAACTTGAAGTGAGACATTGCTCTAGTGAAGCACAGTTGATCGATATTTTCATCAAAGGTTTGAAGATCGACAAATTTCTAACGTTGAGAAATAAATTAGGAATAGTTTAGATCAACTAGTTAGTGTGTTCGACAAATTTGTATTTTCGTGTTTGACAAACTTGTACGTTCGACAACTTAGATTATAAGGGGGTATGTTGTGAATATAATGTAAGTTAGTCACTTGGTTATACACAAACCCAAAAGTTAATTAGGATTAGACATATATATCCTTGTAATTCAATTATACACTATTCTATTCATTCAATAATAACAATTCTATTTTCTTTATTCTTCTCTCTCTTTCAACACAAACCATTCTTTCTCACAAGTGTCTGATGCACTAACAAGTATCTCCTAATGTCTTGAGATACAACTTTATTTTCCTAGTTGATTGGTGTTGTAGCTTTTGTGTTATAGTTTTCTTCTTCTATTCGAGTGTTTTCAGTTTGCTACATCTTGTGCTTTAAATGACCTTTTTATTCCTCTCCTAGTATCATGTATTTTTCCTTAATAAAAAAGGTAGCCAACACAAAAATGCACTGATTTACGGGACCACGACCTTGGAATGACAGTGAGACTTACAAATTGCAGGCTTCCACTTTACAGTAGAATTAGAGTTTATCCATCAATATCGTGGACGTAGTCAGTTCCATATGCTGATGGTTCCATATTGATTATAATTGCTGTCAAGGGTGGAGATGGTTGAGTTAACTAGCATTCAAGAGTATGCACAACATGAGGAATGGATGATCATATTTCCAATGCTGATGGTGTGCTGTAACTGAATGAGTTGTATGTTTATTCATAAAACACCACTCCCTCCAACATTAATACATATATAGACTGAGATAAACTGCAGAATATCATTTCAATATGCTTCTCATCACATACACATATTATTATACCAAAGTTGGCAGACTTCATTGCAATTACTAAAATATATTGCTGAGCCACAACTACTTGGAATAATTCCTTACACAAAATCACCACAATATAATATAAAACTCTTACGTAAATACAAGAATGCACAATAATAAAACTCATACTATCTTGTTGAGAATCAAAACTGAACATTACTTTTGAAAGACTGTCCAAATCTCCAATTGGAAGGTGCAACGTTTATAGCTGTACGAGTCTTTCCATTCTTGAGTTGAACTCTAAATGATAAACTCTGACCATTGAGATAACTTAGACTCTGCCAATTAGCACCCCAATTCATTGACATTGATTCCCATGTATTCTTTTTTGACCCTTTTATCCAAACTTTTGATATCTCTCCACCTCCACCTATGTTGCTTATAAGCACCAGCTCAAAATAGTCTCTTCCATTTATAGTAAATCTTATGTTTCCACTTCTTCTGCACCCAACTCTACACAAACACGATAAAAAACTTCCATAATGTACATGTTTATAGATTTAATTGATATATCACCATAAAAAACATGGACATGACATTCACAGTGACACGTTATGATGATGTTAGACACTGACATATGTCTGACACCAGACACGTCTTTGATAAGAAGTTGTGCTACAAATTAATGAAAAGTTTGAACAAATTAAACATACCTTCTATGCAAAACGGGAACAATTCCAGCTCTATACTTGGCTATAGTCTGAAAGGCGGGTTGAGACATGTCAAAGTGTGGTCTTGGGGGATTACACCAACCACCATTGTCATTAGGGAGTGCCAAGTTTGGTGGACAAAAGTTTGTGGCAGTAATAGTAATGGAAGTGCCTCTGAGACACCATTGAGGAACTTTTCTTGCGTCACAAACTATCTGATAGCAACCACCGCATGATTTGCCATCATTAAACAAAGCAGTACTCAACGCAGCTGTTTTTATTCCATATCCATCTATGTTCAGATTTCCATAGCCACATGCACCACCTACAAAAGTCAATCAAAACAAAGTTATTATTATATATTCATTATGATAAAGATGAGGAACAAGAAGTTGAAATATACCCATTGTTCCAGAGGCATCACTTCCACCATAGAAAGTTGCATGAGCTTGTTGCCAAACAGCAGATTCTACTCTGAGTTCTGAAGTGACTAAATTCATCAGCAATATAACAACACAGATAATGAATTTTTCCATCCTCTTAATTTCTTGACAAGTTGAAGAAAGAATTGTTTGATTTTTGTTACTAAAGATGACAGACTCTCAGAGAATTTATAGGTGCAGTTAGGGGGTTTAGCCCATAGAAAAAACCAACTGAAATTCAATAAACTATTGGAAAAATAAGTGTTGACCAAAAATTTATTCGCATATTGTAAATAAAATATTAAATCTATAACATGCATTTGAACATAGGCAAGGCTGGTCTCTGATTGTATTTAATATTCTATTATGAGACTTTTGTGTGTGTAAACTTTCTTATTTTCACATTCGATCTTCCGTAGGATCCGTGGTACGTTAGTGGTACTATCATGTACAACATGCATTAGTATACAATGATTGATAAATAGTTTAAATTATATGCTATCAAAGAAATAGATAGAAGGTTTACTGATCAGTACTATCTATTACTTGTATGAGAAGTAATCAATTGGTACACATAATAATGTGTCGACTTAAATTATGGGTATATTGTTTAAATATTTGATTTAATTAATGTTAGTAGTAACATGCAACTAACTAACTTGTCTGCGTTGACCTTGATTGTTCATCAAGAAATAGAGGAAAAGAATGAAGTTTTCATAAGTAGCTATGTACTTATTTTGTGAAATTAAGAATATATTAGGGCATGTTATAAAGTCAGCTATAAAGATGCTGAATTGAAAGGTAGGTGTTATCATGTCATTGCCATCTATATGCCATGTCTTATGGAAATGCATACATATTGCACATGGCTGATGCATCTCTTACCATGTCAATAACTGATTCACACACAGAGTCAGCCAAAGTTTGTGATTGAATGGTGTTGGATTACAACCAATTGTTATCCGGTAGCTCAAACAACTAATGAAATGGAGGGAATTTGAGAGAGAACAATTGTAGAATGAATGTATTGAATTTTATGATCACTAGTAACATATTAAATGTGGATTTATATAACAAATACCACTTCTTAACTTGTTTACTTGCTGAGGAAATAAATCAGGAAAACTAGTTAACAATAACTTACATTTAACCATTTAACCACTTAACTAACAAACAAATAAAGTTAGTTAGTTAAGTTGTACAATGAGTTTTGATTAGTTCTTGGATTACAATAATTCTAAACTAATCAAAGGTAACAAATCCAATTTTTGTTCAAAGTTTTAGAAATATATATATATATATATATATATATATATATATATATATATATATATATATATATATATATATATATATATATATATATATATATATATATATTAAATTTGGTGAACATGTGAATTGATTTTGAGTAGGGCAATACTCCACTATAAGTTTTTCTTTATTTACTTAATCTCTAAGTTAATAAAACTTTGTCTTGATGTGCTCGCTTTTTTTCATGTTAAATAAGATTTCTTGCTAGATTGATGGATGACTTGTCTATCTTTAACTTGCTGCAATGTTGTTGATAACTCCCCTCATAAATAAAGATAATATATTCTACTCTTTCTGGAAAATATACTTCTCCTCCTTTAACATCATAAAAAGACAGGATTAATAGAAGAAGAGGAGGAAGAAACTAATAAACATTACATATAACGAGTATTTAACATTGAGACATGGAGGAAGAAAAAGGAGAAGAAACACATACCAGCTTAATATGTTTGGTTCATAATTCTTAACTCAATCCTTATGGAAAAAAAAATTCTTTTGAAAGAGGTTTAGTAAAAATGTCTGCCAATTGATTAGACGAAGACACAACTCAATTACACAATCTCATTTTTTGACATGTTCTCTAATATAATGATGCCTAATCTCAATGCGTTTCACCAGAGAATGAAGTGGTGAATTTTTTGTGTGGTTTATGGCGTTAGTGTTGTCACACTTAATCGGAACAGTTTTGTGATTAACTCCATAATCACTTAAATGCATTTTTATTCAAATTACTTGCGCAACAAAACTACTCACGACGTCATATTCTACTTCAACTAATGATAACACAAGACTTGCTTGTATGTTGCTATGCCAGAAGATAATCAACTTCCCAATTAAATGAAACATACAGGGAAACTTTTCTCATCCATATTTACAACCAGTGAAATTGGATACACAGTACCCAACTAAAGCACAATTTGTCCCTTTGGGGTTCCATAAACCTACTAATGGTGTATCGCATTTGACTGCGGTGAGATGTGATTCTTTAGAGTTTACTTCAAAACATGCATACATACAAAAAAAATGAGATCTAGTAAGATAAAGAATAGAATCGATCAAACCTCAAAATTTGCTTTCTTTAATAGATCTCTCTCTCTCTCTCTCTCCCTCCCTCCCCTCCCTCCCTCCTCCTCCCTCCCTCTCCCTCTCTCTCTCTCTCTCTCTCCTCTCTCTCTCTCTCTCTCTCTCTCTCTCTCTCTCTCTCTCTCTCCTCTCTCTCTCTCTCCTTCTCTTCTCTCTCTCTCCTCTCCTCTCTCTCTCTCTATATATATATTAATATATATATATATATATTATTATATATATAAGGTGCTCATTAGATTTGAAATAGGTTTTGGTTTTTCCATTCTGAATCCTTTTATGATCTCTTTATAATACCTAGCTTGATTGATAAATATGTCTTCATTTGATTGCTAAATTTTCAAACTGAGAAAGTATTTAAGCTCCTTCATCATAGATATTTGAAATTCATTTTTTTTCATATCAGAAAAATCCTTGCAAAGAAACTTGTTAGTAGCACAGAATATAATGTCATCAACATGTATTTGAACAATTAAAATGTCATGCGCAAAATTCTTAATGAAAAGTGTTGTATCAACCTTTCCTCTTTGAAAATTATTTTCAAACAGAAACTAGCTCAAATGGTCATAGCAAACTCAAGGAAATTTTTATTTTAAAATCATAGAGAGTTATTTTATACTAATAACTTTAAGATTTTACACCAGGATCATCTCACGACCTCCTTACAACAAGCTTTTACATAGGTTAAGCTTTTAATATTTATATTACTTATAATTTTAGAATGTGGAACCATACTTTGCAGGTTTGGAAGCTCTACATGCTCTTGAGAATGAATATGCTTTTGATGATGACAACTAGCTCTTGATGATAACGACTAAAGGTGAGCATAATATGCAGTTAAAGATGCAAGCAAACTAAGCTAGGGTTTGATGATCACGACAAAGGTCCTCTGATGATGGCACTCAATAAGAATAAATCTCAAGCCTCGTCTTCAAGAAGAACTCAAGCGAGTGTCTATATGACTTAATTATTTTACAAGTCTTGAAGCTTCAAGGTATGAAAAAGAGGAAGTGCAAAAGCTCTCCAAGTTGCATCTACGTGATATGAGTGTTGTAAAAACACAGGAGTTTTTTCGTAAAGTTATATAGTTAAATAACATATGCACACTAAAACAAGTTTTTAAACTTATTTTTCTCAAATAAATACTCCTAAAAATGGTTTGGAGTTGTGCCAGTTGAATTAGGAACTCTCTGAATATTTTTGGATAAAGTCTACATTGTCCAGTCAATTGGCACTTATTCTCAATCGATTGGCACTTATTCTCAATCAATTGGGTTAGTGAAAAAATGGTCCTCAAAGGTTTATGACACTTTCTTAATGAACAGAAACAACTATGTATCTATTATTTCCTTTTAAAACATCCTAAAGGTTTATTTTGAGGACTTACAATCGATTGGACCATGATGCCAACCGATTGACACATTAAATTTGGCCTAATAAAATTTTCTTTTTTTGTCAACCTCTAGCCTATATATTGAGGCCCTTTCCTTCACAATTTTACATCCAGAATCGTGAGTCTTCATACTTCACTCCTCACTCTCTCTAAAAATATTTCTTTACTTTCTCTTACTTGAGTTTTAGTCGTAGCGCTTCGAGAAAGTTCTTTTGTTTAATGAGGCTTTTGTTGTAATTTTGGAAAGGGTAGTATTGTAAATTTACTGAGGAGTAAATTAAAAAATATATTACATTTCCCCGCGTATGGAAATTCCAACCATGGGGAAAAGTCAAGGCTCTACATTTCCCTCACTGCTGTGAATTCCAACTATAGGACAAAGTCAGAGAGCCACATTTCACCATGTTTTGAACTCCTAAACATGGGGAAAAATCAGTGCAATGCACCATTTTGAAAATGTAAAATGGTTTTGTTGGGATTCAAATCCATTACCAAACCAATTTCCCCATACTTTGCAAGCTTAATCGTGGTGGAAAAGAGCGTTATATCCAATTTTTCACGTCCGCCATTAGCCCGAGGAAAAAAGTAGCGCACTTTCTATGACACCCTTAGTTACCACAGACAACCAATCATGGTGAAACCATTTTATCAACCAAGGTTATAAATACTTTTTATAGTGTTGATGTAGGGATAATATATCTTATTATCCAAGCTTAATTCTAAAATAATTCGGCGTACATGATGTCACGTGAGCTTTCTCCAACAACGAGAATCGTTGATACATCAAAGTTGGCCATAGTGGTCGTAATCACTAAAGGAAAGATTTCATTGGGGATGTCCCCTACTTTCTCACTATATTTTAATCCTACGATAGTTCGTTCAAGCTTTTCTAATGATGATTGTTCTCCCTTATTTCCACCGTCATCAACTTTGTGATATTCTTCTTCACAGTTCCCTAGGAATACATCTCCGGACGCGTAAATTATTCTATGAAAAGGGAAATTAAATGATATCCCCTAGATATAGAAGCTATGAAGAGTCATTTTCCCTTCCTGTCCATCTTTTCTTATTTGTTGTCTTTGTCTTTGATAGTGCCTTCCACTACCTCAACCATCTTTGTTGGTGATGTATCACCCTGACAATGGGAGCATTTTATATATATTATAGATTCACTTCTTCTTCAATACCTCATAGGGAATCCATACACCTCTTATAGTATTTTTGTGTCCCGCCCTTGACACATCTGCCAAGTATTTCCTTTTAAACCAAGTCCCCTGTCACATACTTATGATGAATGTATTCTTCAATGTTGTACCCATGACGTGTATGGAATATGCATAAATTTTGAATTGACAGTCTGTCTATAATCTTTCAAAAGGTGGGAGTATTTCACCCTAACCTCCTTGAACTTATTGTTTGCGCATTCATGTAGAATCATTTCACTTTAAGTGTTTAGTGAAGTGTATTTAAAAGATATAGCATGGCATCCCTTGTGCCTTTCTCTATTTCTGTCCTCACGACACTTGTTGTCTCATAGGTTTCCATTTCCATCATTTCCAGAGGCTTTATTATTTTCAACATCTTTAGTTGATAATCTATCTTTGTAATTGATGTATGATTAAGCTCGAGTGACAAGCTCAATCATGCTCTCTAGTCCCTTCAAACCAAATATTTCCCATAGCATATAGTTTAATCTCAACCTTTTCCCAAAAATAAACACTTTGGGTTATCCTTGGCTTTTTTTACCTTAACAACCTCATTTAGAATCCTATCATGTACTCCTTAGGTGTTGATGACTTCTCGGTAAGTGTACCGATAGTTTCGCAATAATAAAAAGATCAAACCCACATGGACTATGTTCAAACAAGCCAATAATTGTGCAATGTAAAGAAAAAATAGTAAATGGGAGGGTTTTCAGGTTTTTAGATAGAAAATAAGTTACGAGTTTAAACAGAAGCAATAAAGACGGTTAGGTTGTGCATTAGAATCCTCTTATCCTTTCTTTTTGATGTATGATGCCTTGTATGAATGGTCTTATTCTTATAATCTCATGGTGAATTAACAAAAGTGTTATAGCCAGTCCCCCACGAAATAACTCACTAACCACTACTCGAAGCTTTCTATCCCTAGTCTTCCAGCGTAAGCATGGTTAGGCGATGTATAGAACATTAATTCCCTATGACACTACTCGGGGTGTCCTATCCATATTCAACCAGCGTAAGTAGAATAGTTGACTTAGGTCCAACACATAGGCTAAGGGTCAATAATCTTTATGTGTACAATATCAGATTAATAGAGCATCTCAAATAAAAAGCATTAAGAATAAGCAACAACTGAATAAAGATCTTCGGTCTTATGCCTACGTACCAACATATAAATGAGGGATCAAAACCCCGTAGTTCGTGGTAAAAATTTCAAAGAAGTTGGTGGGTTGATTTTAACAATGGTTTAAAAGGAAAAAGGCACAAAACGACCAAAAGTTTTAAACGAAGTTGTTAATTCTTTTTGTCTTTTTGAAATTGGGGTCAATATGATTAATTTTATTCATAGGTTTGATTTAAGAAAATGTTTTGAAAATTAAGTGGCATAGGGCCAAAGTTTCCAATCATTAAAATTTGTCTAAGTTGAAAACACAAGCAAAGAAGGTTTTGAAAAGAGGGGGAGATTTTGAAATTAATGAAGTGGGAGGAGATGAAGGGACTACCCTAGACAAAAATTAAAAGTTAAGAGTTTAAAAGATCTGACCAATGGGATGCAATCCATAAGACAAGAATGTCAGATAGAAACCCATTTTCTTTGGACTTTTGAGCAAGCAATAAGCATAAGCAAATCATATGAAGACCAAGGCATTAAATAAAGATAACCATAATATCCAAGCAAGCACTCCAATAGCTAGCAGTCTTCAATGTCTTCAAATGTATCAGATGAAATATTCCTTGTGGCAAACTCATAGAAACAATCATCAAACATCAACAATAATAACAGCATAACAATCAAGCATAGAGACAAAGTAACAAATGAACCAAGAGAACTTCAAGGTTTGCATCAGATGAAAGGCACAATCAAGGATAGCTCAGTATCACAATAATGGTATTGGCCAAGTCCTTCAAAGCATGGGAATGTTGCCTACTTCTAAGTCCAAGAGTTCAGATCAAGTCAAGGGCAAAGGTCGAACAGTCCACCAACATATTTTTTAGGGTTTTTGTTGTTATTAAGTATTTTAAGGTCCTAAGACCATAAACAGAACAAAATCACAAGCACACGATATATACAATCACAAGATATGGCTCAAGTGAGCAAAATAAAAATGACTGAAACATTAACATCTTGCATGAAATGTAAATGACAATGAATGATAAAGATACTGAAATTTAAATTGCATTAAGTAAATGACTTGAAACTAAAGCAATATTAGTAAGAGGTTAGTGAAGTGTTAGTTAAATAATTTTAACTGTTTAAGTCATTCCTTGGAGAATACTCAACCATCCATTCACAAGTATGAAGACCTAAACCAAGACATCATTTGTGAGAAGGGCTCCAACTTGGATAAATCAACAAGTATGCCACTAGCTCTCACAAATGGAAAAAAGGTCAAGACTTTACACAATACCATGAAGAATAAGAGACTTACAATCTCACTTACAAGAATGTTATGCCTTTTTGAACAGATTTAGCTCTATGTTAAGCAATTGAAATTGGACTTATGTCAAAGTCACAACTATCTGAGGTCGGGCCATAAAAATATTGGTGTTAATGCATGTTAGAGACATGGTACAAAGAACCAAGCTCCTAAAACATACCACACACAAAAATAAAGTGGGAGGGACCTATCTCAGTCATGCTCATGTTGATTCATCTGACACAAGGTCATTGATGAATCAACTAGCATTTGACTTGCAAATAAATTATTGGTCAATGATGGATTGAGGAAGAAGAGGGATGAAGATGAAGAGGGAAGGGGAAATAGAAACACAAACTGTTCATAGGAGGAATTTCATCTGATCAATTCTATCCATTCATTTTGGGGGATGAAATGTACATTTCATCTACCCTCTAAATCCAATAGTATTGATCAAATGGAAGTTCAAATTAACCATGATCAAGGTCAAACAGAAAGTCAAACATCACAAAGTCAACCAAATGGCTCAACAATATATTTAAACAATTTAACAATTAAAATCAAATTAAAAATGAATTAAAATGTATTTTTCAAAAGTAAAAACCTCAAGTCCGTTCAAATCACCAAAAAAATAGCCAATGAATTTATCCTAGGGCAAACAAGGTCAAACGACCTTAGACAAAAAAATTCAGAATTTTTGGAAAGTCAAAGTATTTTAAGATATTTAAATCAAGTCAAAAATCATTTAATTCAGAAAGAATATCAAAATTAATCCAAAAAATGATTTTAATTCAAAACATGGAAGAGGAAAATATTTAAAGACTTTTGGTGAAAGTCCCATATTTTTTGGATTAAAAATGAATTTAATATGAATTAAATAAAATATGGCTCATTAAAAATAAAATAATAAATAATAAAAATAAATGGAAAAACCTGGGCCATCAGATCTCCCTCATTAATTGAGGTGGCGGATTTGATGGTCACGCGCTAAGGTGCACCAAACACTTGAGTTAACTGTGTGGCAAAGTGAGTCAAACAAACCAAAGGTCCTGATTAAAATGTGGAATCATGATCAGATGGATGGGAGGGTTCCAACACACCACTGGAGCTAGGGCTCCGGTCATCTTCATCGGTGGACCTCACCGGACTAGTCCACCACCAAAGTTCACGAAACATGAAGATGCATACACTAATTTGAAGAGAAAAACGTCAGGAGTTCGAATTTGCCCTCAGAATTTTTCAATTCTCACTATATTGAAAGATACCTGGAATTGAAAATTGAGGAGTATGAATTGAGTTGCTTCGATTTGACCTCAAATCAACTCAATCTTGTTCCCTACATTGGTAGGTCTTCAGACAACCAAAGATCAAGAAAAATGGTGGAGAATTGAGGGAGAATCGAAGAAGAGAAAATAAAAAAAAAAAACAACTTTGGTTTGCTTGAATTGAGCTTGATCTCTCGTCGAATTTGACTTGGCTTGCTTCTAACAACTTGCAGGAAGTGAAATGAATGATCAAAGGGCTTGGATTCTTGGAGTTTCAATCCCAAAACAGAAGTGGAATTGAAACTCGATTTCAAGAGAAATCTTCAAGTTTATCCTTTCAATGGAGGTTAGGGAAGATACAGGTCAAAGCTTAGGCAAAGGGATCCTCCTTCTGAGCTCAAGGGCAATGTATTTATAGCCAATTCACTTGTTTTCCACACACATTCCAAATTCTGCAAAAAATAGCAAGGTCATGGTGCATGCTTGCATGGGCATGCACAAGGCCCATGAAATGATGCAAATAGGTCCAAATTTAAATCTAAATGATGCTGAAACAATAACATGGAACCATGCAATGGTGAAATGAAAATTGGTCATGAAATCTTCCAAATGGGGCCATGAACTACACCCACGCGCAAGTCACTCAAAAATGCTCCAAATTCCATGATCTTGGACTCTTTAGAAAGGTAACATGAAGGGGAGAAACTTTGCTGTTGAAACTTTTTCCTTTTGGAGCTTGGATCATGATGAATTTTCAGGTGGAAGTTGGAGAAATCAAACATAGTTGAAAATTTTCTAAGTTAAAAGTCAAATGACCATTTTTTCACCTTGAATAACTTTTGCTATGAGCTTCAAATGAAAATAGTTCCTTCTACAAAGTTGTATCTCTTTCATTAATATTCAATTTAGTCACAAATTTGACACCATTTGAATCTTGCATGAGGGGGTTATGGATTTTAGAAGTTGAGGAAAATTGCTTGTTCAATGATGATGGCCCAAAATGACCTATAATGTTTCCTCTTGATACATTCCCTTGCAAGTAGAATTTGACATTTCTTAAAGAAGAAAAGTTGGAGAAGATATATTGAAATCAATCATGAAACTTATATGGCCTTCATATCATAAAAATTGAGAAAGTTATGATTCTTGGAAGTTGACCTTCTACCTAGGGCACAAACAAAATGACCTATAATCTTTCACCATAAAAAATTATTTTCCAAGCAAAATTAGCTCTTGATGCCAGAATAAAAGTTGTTTAGAATGTCATAAAGAGTAACGTTGATCTCGGAATCATTTTCATATGACAAAAATGTTAGGAGATAGGGTCTAGGAACTCTAGATTTGACCAATTGAATTTTCTGGTCAACCTTTTTGAACCAACTTGCAAACTTGAAGTTATTTTGATCTTTGGGGCTCATGGAGAATTATATGTGCTTATGATGATGTATAATGGAGTATCCCTTGATATCTTTGAACAATTGATGAAGAAACTTGTTGAGAAAGTCACACAAGATATCCAAATGGATTAGGGCTTCCAAGGCAAACAAGCCTCAAACTCTTGATGAAATCTTGATCAAAATGACAATTAAAGAACATGGGGATCTATATATGATACTTAGAACCATTGTGAACCTTTTCTTGCTTAATCTCTTGCATTGAGGGTCTCAAATCCTAGATATGAACTTGATGAGGCACAGGTGGACACACACACTACCTACAAAAGAAACAAAGCTACACTAGACATATTTTTGATATTTTGGTTAGTAAACAAATAAAAATAAAGTATGATGTTGTCATACCCCAATTTTTTACTCCTAAGCTTCATAGCATCTTAATCAAGCATTACATTCATACTCTCAATTCATCAATACCCTAATGTGTTCACAAGCATAGATCTGAGTGATTTTGGTCTTTGTGATCTCTCCTTGTTTGTTTGCTCAAGCTAGGTTTGGGAATCTCACCTATTGTATCACCCATTGCTTTTCCTTATATTATTACTTGTTCCATACTTAACTTGTTTGGTCTCTTATCATTATGTACTTGGCATCTACATTCATTCATCATTAACCTCATGCATTTAGGTAGATCTTTGCTCTTGTGGTATGTTTGTGTCTTTTGCAGTTAGATGGGGCAAGCTTCAGGAGATTTGAATATCAAAATAAAGAGCATTGTGGTTTTAATCATTCAAAGATCATATTTGATATTGGATATCATGGTGTGCATGGATTTCAGCATCATTTGGCCTTTATTTGTGCAAGTCATCACAAGGAATTGCTTCGTTGGCCTTAAGACTGGTTGGTTTGACTTCCAAAGGTCCTAACTTTTCCATCAAGCAAGCTATGAATATGGTCCTTTTTGAATTTAAATATAATCTCCATCATATATTACTTATCTTCACATATCAAGAGCCAATTGTGGATGGAAAACCATTTTTGAAGGCAAAACATCTCAAGGTGTCTAGGGTTTTGACCTAGTTTTCAAGTTGAACTTCCTAAGGTCATAACTTGGGAAATATTTATCATTTGGAGCCCATTATTTTTATCATATGTTCCAATTGAGACCCTATACAAATTTTATTCATTGTTAAAAAGGAGATTTTTTTTGGTTTGGCTTTTGGGTTTGGAGGTTTCCCTATGCAGCACCCTGATTTTTGCCCAGCTTTAATTGACCATAACTTGGTCAATTTTCATCCAAATGAGGTGGTTATTTTCACCAAATCAGTCTTGAGGTCATTCCTAACAAGTTTACTTTTCATCACAAAGTCCAATTTTTAGTGGAAGCCCATTTATTTTGGAAAGACATTACAGGTCATCTTTGGTTTCTATTGGTTTTGGGCCAAACTTCAAAACATCATAACTCCCTCAATTTTTGGCCAATTGAGTTGGTTATTTTTTCAAAGGTAATCTCACAAGCATTTTTAACATGCGATATTCACACATCCAAGGCCAATTTTGAGTGAAAAGGGGTGAATGAGGTCAATACATTATAGGTCATTTTTCCAACTTCACTACCCCTTAACTTTCTCAATTTTGACCCAAATGAGCTGGTTCTTTTTTCTATGATCTTATTTTTCTATTATATACAACTCTCATTTATTATCTAAAAGCCAAAAATGCATATATCAAATACTTGTAGTGCAAACCTCAAAGTTTCCAAAATTGTCCAAAAGTGAAAAAATGAGGTTTTTATCTAAGAGCTTTTGGGTGTTTTTCCAACTCAAACACATCAAAAATGGTTCATATGACTTGTGTTCATCATTTTTTGAGGTTGATTCAAGCCAAAACTCAATTGACCACATTATGCCTTGCATTTCAAGTTATCCATTTATGTCACGTGGCCATTTTCCAAATTACACACTTTTGAGCTTAATTTTTGGTGCCATTCCACCATATACCAACTATGTGACGTGTGTGCATCAAGGTATGTCATGGTTAAGGTCTCAAACCATGACTTGCCTTCCAACCCGAGCCATGTTGGATTTTGGACCAAAAGCTTCTTTCTCCCAAACCAATTTCCCTTGCTCCAATTGAACTTTAAACATATGTTACAAAACCCATTTACACTTGTTGTTTTCACTCATACATGACATGTGCCATGGAAAAGCTCCACATTCCTCATTTTTGCTTTTTTCACATTTTTGAAGCAAGTCACGCAAAGAAGCAAAAACATTGACAGCTGGCCACGAATTTGATTGCAAAACAGAATGGTGGATAGTGTATTGTGTCTGCACATGCCTTTTGCAAGGTACAAAAGCCACCTCATCGAAACTTGGTTTGCAAGATTAACCAAAATTCCGTTTTTCCCTCTAACCTAATCCAAATTATTCAGCAAATGACCAATACACCTCCCCTCTATAAATAGAGGCTACTGCACAGTTATTTTCAAGTTTGGATAGCCATTAAACCTCTGCACATTTTCCATTGGAACCTCTGAACTTTGAATCGATTCTCAAAACTCAAGCACATTCAAGTTTTCCATTTAGCTCAGCAAGGTTCCCTGAAGTTTGGTGAAGGTGTAGCAACTTGAAGTAAGTAGAATAGTGACTTGTAGAGGGAGAACCGGTGCTTTAAAGTCAGCCTTTTGAGTGATGTTCAAGAGGTATCTAACCTGAACCAAATCGTGATTTTCTTGACGTCATGTTGTTAGAAATTTGTTCCTAATGATCACTATAACATTTAATTGCATTTTCATGAACTGAGTAGCATTTAATTTCAATTTGTAGGCTAGGGTTTTATTTTGGTACTAGCTTCGATTTGCATTACTGTTTGTTTTTAAATAATTTTGGACCATACCATCTTACTCGCCATGAGATTCGATTTTCATGAACTGATGTACAAGTTTGTTGATGAATTGATGAGATGAGTAGTTCGGAGTGAGAACTACTGATGATGCATTACATGCATTGATTGCTTACAGTCAGAAGTCGGGTTGTATTCATTGTTATGTTGTTGTTACAAAATTGTTTACATTCATATGTGGGGATGTATTTATTTGTTGTATTGTTGTCATCAGATTGTTACATGTCATGCATCATATATTGTCGTGTTGTGAAAGAGGCGAGTCACGAGTTTATATAGGGGACTAGTGAATTGTCCCAAACTCAGAGTGAGGTCTTGGAGCTCAGAACGGGGGCTCAGGGTTAAGAGAAGGGACCCGATTCTTATGAAGAACCATTTGTTGAGTCGGTACCACATGTATGAGTCGAGTCGATGTTGCATTGCATTACATAACGGTTGTGTATATGAGATGTTTGAGCGTTGCTGAATACTCTCGTATGAATTTGTGTGATTTTGAATGTGATGACTAACATTGTGATTGGTGTTTGATCGAGATGTGGGTGAGATATGAATACAGGATATTGTGGTGCATGTTCGATATGTGTATGATTTGTGATGTGTTAATCTACCCTGATTATTTTGTGCACCGATTATTATTTAAATGTATTCTCACCCTTTTTTTGCGATTGTACTCCTCTAGAGTACATACAATCAGGTACCTCAATATAAGTTTGATGTAGAGAATGATATTGTGTCGCTTTAGTTGACTGTCGAACGAGTCTATAGTTGGAGTCTCTCTAATATGTAACACGAGGGGAACGAATTGCTCTTTTATTTGTTTTATGTTGCATATCTTTTCTTTGATTTTGATGTTGAACCACTTTTCAAATTTATTGTTGTTGAGGCTTTTGATGCCAACTATTTTATAAATTACGTTGCTTATCAAATGATTTAATTTTCAATTATTTGGTTCATGTACGTTTTGTTGTTGTATGATTATCATCCTACTTGAAGGATTTACGTGTTATACATGTTATATCTAATAATTTGTTGAGTCGGAAAGTAATGTGTTATCAGAACTATTTGCAGTTACCCTGACGTGGATTGCGAGCAACCGTTGAATATGCAAACTGATGTTGGAGATGAAGACGATAGTCGTGCTCTTAGGTGACGTCATAGTGAAGATACACCTGTACATCATCTAATGGATATTTTAGTTAAATTGAGTCTCAAGATTGAACTGATTTTATTGGGTCTTTGATCAACTTGACATATTCCTATTATATAATAATAATAATAATAATAATAATAATAATAATAATAATAATAATAATAATAATAATAATATTGAAGAAAAATAAAACCAACATTGATACATGTATAGACTAAGATAAACTGTAGAATATAATTTGAATATGTTTTTTTATCACATACACATTATTATACCAAAGTTGGCAGGCTTCATTGCAAATACTAAAATATATTGCTGAGCCACAACCACTTGGAATAATTTCTTCAACATACTATATAACAACTGTTAGTAAATAAATGACCAACATAGAAGAATGTACTACTATTGGCTCATATTTCATATCATATATCTGAATGGTATTTTGTTGAGAATCAAAACTGAACATTACTTTTGAAAGACTGTCCAAATCTCCAATTGGAAGGTGCAACGTTTATAGCTGTACGAGTCTTTCCATTCTTGAGTTGAACTCTAAATGATAAACTCTGACCATTTAGATAACTTAGACTCTGCCAATTAGCACCCCAATTCATTGACATTGATTCCCATGTATTCTTTTTTGACCCTTTTATCCAAACTTTTGATATCTCTCCACCTCCACCTATGTTGCTTATAAGCACCAGCTCAAAATAGTCTCTTCCATTTATAGTAAATCTTATGTTTCCACTTCTTCTGCACCCAACTCTACACAAACACAATAAAAAACTTCCATAATGTACATGTTTATAGATTTAATTGATATATCACCATAAAAAACATGGACATGACATTCACAGTGACACGTTATGATGATGTTAGACACTGACATACGTCTGACACCAGACACGTCTTTGATAAGAAGTTGTGCTACAAATTAATGAAAAGTTTGAACAAATTAAACATACCTTCTATGCAAAACGGGAACAATTCCAGCTCTATACTTGGCTATAGTCTGAAAGGCAGGTTGAGACATGTCAAAGTGTGGTCTTGGGGGATTACACCAACCACCATTGTCATTAGGGAGTGCCAAGTTTGGTGGACAAAAGTTTGTGGCAGTAATAGTAATGGAAGTGCCTCTGAGACACCATTGAGGAACTTTTCTTGCGTCACAAACTATCTGATAGCAACCACCGCATGATTTGCCATCATTAAACAAAGCAGTACTCAATGCAGCTGTTTTTATTCCATATCCATCTATGTTCAGATTTCCATAGCCACATGCACCACCTACAAAAGTCAATCAAAACAAAGTTATTATTATATATTCATTATGATAAAGATGAGGAACAAGAAGTTGAAATATACCCATTGTTCCTGAGGCATCACTTCCACCATAGAAAGTTGCATGAGCTTGTTGCCAAACAGCAGATTCTACTCTGAGTTCTGAAGTGACTAAATTCATCAGCAATATAACAACACAGATAATGAATTTTTCCATCCTCTTAATTTCTCTGACAAGTTGAAGAAGGAATTGTTTGATTTTTGTTACTAAAGATGGAAGACTCTCTTGAGAATTTATAGGTGCAGTTAGGGGGTTTAGCCCATAGAAACAACTAGCTGAAATTCAATAAACTATTGGGAAATAATGAGATTTAGTGGTACTATCATGTACAACATGTCAACATGTATTAGTATATATGATCATGATTGATAAATAGCTTAAACTATATGATGTTTGAATGATAGGTTATCATATGAACTAATACAAGGTTTACTGTTCCGTACTATCTATTACTTGTATGAATATTTGATTAATTAACGTTAGTAGTAACATGCAACTACCTAACTTGTCTGCATTGACTTTGATTGTTCATCATGAAATAGAGGAAAAGAATTAAGTTCTCACAAGCAGCTATGTATTTATTTGTCAAATTAAGAATATATTATGCATGTTATAAAGTCAGAATTGAAAGGTGGGTGTTATTATGTCATTGCCTGTATCGTGCCATGTCTTATGGAAATGCACACACATTGCACATGGATGATGCATCAACTGATTCACACACTGACTCAGCCAAAGTTTCTTTTTTAATAGAAAATGTAACTAACTTCGGATAGAATAATAGTTAAGGATTGAAGAAAGAATGAGAGAGATCAAGGTGAAAGGTTTACTTACGATTTCATTTCTTATTCAAGTATGGTAGGGGTAGGCAATTAGTTCTATTAAGAAAAAATTCATATAATTCATCTGCCAAATAATTTATGTTAGGAATTTGGATAACGTTGTCGGGAGAAGAGAGAGGTTGACACCACATATCTATCAAAAAAATTTAAAAGTTTTGTCTGCGAGTTTGAAAAATTGTCATTGAAAAAATTATCAGGTCGAGTCGTGAACTAAGTCGCTCTCTTTAAGATATTTCGTGGCACTGTTAAAAGTTATGCAAAACGGTCAATCAACCATAACACCTCCAAGATAAAACAACACATTTTTATATTGTACAATTACTATTAGCACGATTGATAATCAATCTAGAATTACACTTTGTGATGTACAAAGATCAGTCGAATATAAATATCCGGTATAAAGATCACTTGTTATAATTTGTCAAATTGAGAAAAATTCAAATGATTCTTCAAAGGAAATTCAATAATGGTCATTTGATCAATCAACTCCAAGGGCTTATTTACGAGTTTGGAGGGAAAAAGAACGGCGGACTTTGAAAAAAAGGGAAGAATTGTGTGGAAAATGGAGAAGATGTATTAGATATTATGATTTAATATTTTATTGTTACATTAGTTAAAATTGTTAAGGTTGTTAGATAACTTGCATTGCAAGCAACATAATTGACTAAGTGTTTGTTAATGTTTTGACACTTATTTAAAGTCTTTTATGTGGCATATAAACTATATGGATGACAAAATGAAAATCTATGGATTTGGATTGAATTTTTAATAGATGAATTAAAATGAGGGTCATGCTGACCAGTCCCGAGATACGGGGCATTGGTTATGAATCTCAAATAAAGAAAGTATTATATATCTAATGCATTAAAATAGATACAAGATTATGTTAAAAAGTTAATTATTTTTGTTTTTAGTGTATTTAATACACATATTTTCTTCCTGTTCACTTAATCTCTTAGATAATATAACATAATCTCTATATGTTTGCTCCTACATGAGCAATTGGATTTTTAACATGATCAATTGCTATTTTTTTTCCGCCAACAACTTCATCTTAGCATCTTTCTTTCAGTTTTGTTCTTGCATCAACATGATAAACCACCAAGCTTGGAAAATAGCCAATGAAGCTTCAATATACTCATCTTTTCGCATAAAGATATTGCCATAACTGCTTCCTTCTTTGAGAACCATGAGATTGGTACATCTTCATTGTTGCTCTTCATGAATTTGCTAATCATCCATACTCAATAAGTTATATCAGAAGTTATGTGACATAAGTACCTTAATGATCCAAATATATTCTTCTACATTGTTGTATCAACTAGATTTTCATCACCGTCTTCAACTATTTTGATACTTGTTTCATATGGTATGTAAATTGGTTGTTACCGGTGCATGTTTAACATTTTTGGCATATCGCATCCATACTCTCACTGATGCACTAGCATTCCTTCTTCAGTAACTCCAAACTCCATTATCAAAATGTCCATCGGAAAATCCTAGAATCGGATTGCTATATAAAAAGACTCAAACTTAATGTTTGAGGGAGTACACGTTTTAAAGACTTTTTGTGTTAGAGTTTCTATTTTTGAGTTTTTGTTTGAGTTATTGTTGTGCACCACTCTAGTGCCTGAATTCTTATCCTAGGGCGTAGAGTTTGGTTTGTTAGTTGAGTTGTAAAACTTTGTTTCCAGATACTAATTTTATAAGCTTGAGAACAAAGTGGTTGTGTTACTTGTACACCATATTATTGCTTCAGTAAGATGGCTTAGTGTTGGTTTGTTTAGTTGAGTTAACATTAAACATTCTTTAAGTTGTTTATTGAAGTGTGTCACTTAGGATTAGTGATTAAAAGAAAGTGAGAGGGGTTCTCATATTTAGGGACAGACCCAAATAGAAAGTCACTAGAATTAAGAAGAGATGTTGAACATCATGAGGTTGATGTTCCTATAAGATTAATTGTATTAATTCAAGATATTGGATTTACTTTCTTGGGTAGAGTGCACCCCCAGATGTAGATGTGGTTTCACCGAATTGGATTAATAATTCTTTATGTTATTTATTTCTTTTTCTGCTTTATCATTTTGTATAAGTTAATTTGTCATAACTTGGTTGTTAACTGGCTTTTACTTTTTGGTATACAATGTTCCATACATTGTATTTGACATTTGTTCCCATAATCTGTTAGTTGTCATAAAACAATTGTACGCGTTGTCTGATGCATCTGATCCAACATTTGTCCGCCTGAGAACAAAATTTCACACCCATATGGGATATCTCGTCAACTTTAAAATGCTCGCCAGGATTGAGCCAAGAAACTACATTTGGTCTACCTATATGCTTCACATGGGTCTTGATCTCAGCGTCATTGGGTTCAAGGTTGTAGGTCCCCTGGTAAGTCTGAACGAAATCACCAACATGTTTTCTCCTCAACATAGAAGCTTCAACTTCTACAGCAAACAAAACGGGGGGCATAAGAATAGTTATATGTTCCTCTTCACCATCATCATCTGACAAGAGGGCCTCGAAAGAATCCAAGGAAGAAGCTATCTTATCAAGGGAGTTCCCATACACCTTTTCTGAATCAGAATCATCGGTCAAGGATATAACTTTGTGGCCTATGCGGTCATGAAAGGGGGGAGAGATTTGAATCAGGAGATGTTCTCGTGATAGAAGGATCACCACTCTCAAGATCACTAACAATGTGAATAGGGTTATCACTCATCTTGACCAAAGAACAGAAAATGTTGAAGGTAAAAGCTTAAGTTGAGAAGGGTGCCTGATTAGGCGAGGTTGATGAAGCAAAAGTAATGGAGAAAGGCTGAAGCTTTAAGCGAAAAGCTGCAAGTATTCTGGTAAATACTTTTAGGAGGGAAAAAAGGAAGACATGTGCTAACAAGAAATGCTTGGGAATCGAAACTGAATTTCAAGGATTGCGAAAACTTTCCTTTATGTTTAACCACCCCTATATATATATATATATATATATATATATATATATATATATATATATATATATATATATATGAAGGTGATTAAACGAACCAGACGAGCAGTAAGGAGAAGTTACAAAATCAACAAATGAAATTTTTCTAAGAAACGTAAATAAACTCGAGTGCACTATAAGTATCGTCATGCCCTAACTATTTATTTCAACCTTAAGTTAGGAGGAAGCGGTGAAACGTTTCAGTGATGAAAATGCATTTAATACGCTTGTTTCCCACTATTTTTTCAACTGACTCCAAGTGTTTCGACTTATAGTTCGAAGCGAACAACATCCTCAAAGGTTGGTCATGAACGCTAAAGACTGCTCTGACTCCTTAAGCATCTGACAAGCCTTGGGGACAACTGTTCTAGGTTAGAAAAATACTTAAATTTATGTCAATCCACTCCATATAATCGAAGATATAAAAGTCAATTCACGTGAAATGCAAGATACATTTTCTGATCTTCACTTTTCACTAAACACATGTTGAATCTTGAACTGACTTTATCATTAGAGTGTTAATATTGTAGGTCCACCTCTTGTGCTGTCTCACCAGAGATCAGAACAACTGGTTTAGAATTTTGCATCATCAACTTGTATCAAAATCTGATTAAATATATATATATATATATATATATATATATATATATATATATATATATATATATATATAATATATATATATATATATATATATATATATAAAAGTTTCGTCCCATAGAATTAATATAAAAAGGTAAATTTAAAAAAAAATGCATTAATAGGATTCAATTTCACAACCTTTGTCACTACAATTTACACGTAGCACTAGGCCAACTTTACTCTTATGTTTAACATTGTAGTGATCTATGTGAATAATATGGTGTTGCTGTAATAATTGAATACATCTCATGTAATTCATAAGAGTGAAAGCACATTGATGCTTCTAACAACGTCGAGGTTAGTTTTGAACACAACGCGATTAGTTTTGTTGCGGTGAGCACTTAAGCTCACATGTGCACTTAGAGCTTGTTAATTAGCATAAAATTCATAATATGTTATCATTAAATTAATATTCATTTTATTTATAATATTTACATATCAAATATATATTACATACTGACTTATTTTTTTCAGATAATTTTACTAATGTACTTTTTGACATAGTCAATTTCTTCAATATTTGATTGTATTCTATATAGCAATATCCTAAACAACAAAGCTCTCTAATCTTTTTCCCAATATCAAACACTCTAATGCTATGCGTAGAGAAACAAAGAGGATCAATTCAGGACTGCAAGGTGCTTCACCAATCAGCCTTAACTTCATTGAAAACATCATTAAATATACAAATTGTTTTCTATCGTTAATTGATAGTTATACAGAAATATTTAATTGGAGGTTCGAGTTCGAACTCGTAACATCTAATTATTTATATGTGTATAATTTTGACAATTTAACTAATAAAAAAATAGAAATACATGTTTTTTACATCAAATCCCTAGTCTTTAATCATTATATATAAATTAAATAATTCAATTGATCATTTCATACCGATAAATAAATGAATAATAAAAGAGAAAATGATATTTTTACTGAAGTGTCTCTTATCAAATATTGAAAATGGTAAAAATAATATTAATTAGAGGATAAAATTAAAAAATTTATATTGAAAATTAAAATGATTGATTCATTCTAAGACACTTTTTTATTTCAAATAAGTTAATCCTTAATCTTAACCATTGAAATTTTTATTATTAATTTAATAATTCACAATGATGAAGTAATAATTCAACTTAACCATATTAACTTTCACCTCTTTTATCAAATAAAAATTATATTTCATAATATTTTTTTAAAGAAATACTTTTTTATTTTGAATTTAGACGAGTTAGATTTCAAGATTCATTAGAGTTAAGACAGGCTTCAAGAGTGCAAATTAGTTTTTACTATTTTGTTAAAAAAAACACTTCCTTCGTTTCAAGAGTGCAAAATAAGGTTGTTATTTTTTTTAGAAAAACCTTACGATGACTAGGGGACGGGGACGACCAAAGAAAGTGGTGTCACTGGCGCCAAATTTACATTCTGAAATTCACACGTCAACGCGAAAAGAGAAACAAGTTGATCTGGAAGTTCAAGATGACGAGTCTGATGATCCAATAAGTGACAATAAAGACAGGGAATAGGGCGAGGGCCCAGTGATAAAGGAAACCTTGGAACCTGAGAAATCCGAAGATTCAAAGGAGACAAGGAAGTTATGGGTTGATGTTCATAGCAACAACAGAAACCCTAAAAATAGAATGGTAATTCAATATGTAGCATCGAAAATAGTCAATGGAGAAATCGAAATTGAGATTGAGGAAGATGACATCGAATCTGGGATGAAATTTTAGGAGTCTGCATTGATCATGTATGTCTTTGGAGGAGAGGTCAATATGCACATGGTGAAGCAATTTATGATGAAGACATGAAATTCCGTCCAGCTACTAGACATGTATTATCATGATGATAGGTATTTTCTTCTCAAATTCAGATCACATAAGGATATGGAAATTGCGATGATGAAAGGGCCTTATACCATAAGAAACATGCCAATGCTTTTGAGAAAGAGGAAGCTTGGGATCAATTTGAAGCAAGATATGTTACGAACGTTGCCAATTTGGGCCAAGCTTCCACAACTACCATTGCACCTATGGGGAGCTAAGAGTTTGAGCAAAATTGGAAGTGTGTTAGGAACCCCTATGGTGACTGGTGAATGTACTGCTAACGAATTAAGAGTCTCGTACGCAAGGATATTAGTGGAAGTTAATGTCACTCAAGAGCTGAAAAAAGAGGTAACTATAAAAGACAGTGAATGGAAGAAGATGATACAACCGATAAAGTATGAGTAGAAACCATTATTCTGCGAAAATGTCATAAAATAGGCCACAAATGTAAAGGGGACAAACCAAAAGTGCAGTGGAGACCAAACCAAAGCCACCTGAAGAAGATAACCACCCAAATGTCATTGAAATCCAGTCACCTAAAGGAACTTATATCGAAAAAGATACTGAAGGGGCCAATGCTGAATGGAAAAAGGTTAATAGTAGTAGCAAAATTAAAGGCATGTCAAAGGTTTAAACTGGTACACCAATTGTTGTTTAAATGTGTCAATGGTTTTGATGCACTAGGGTTTTTGAAGGACCTACTAGTGATTCAAGACTATGTAACATGATAATTGCATGGAATGTTCGGGGGCTAAATAAAATGGGCAAGCTTAGGGAGATCAACTCTCGTCTACTAGAGCTTATACCCATTATTATTGTCTTGCTGGAAACTAGAGTGAAGGAAAACAAGGCTGCTAATGTTAGGAGTAAACTCAATCTAAGAGGTAGGTATATCGACAACTACAATAAACATGATAATGGGAGGATTTGGATTTCTTAGAATGCTAATAGGATGGACCTCAGATACATCAGTAGTACAAGTCAAATGTTGCATTGTGGTGTATTTGGATTAGATGTCATGTTCAAATATTGGTTAACAACTATTTATGCTTAAAACAAACTTGAGTAGTGAAGAATCATGTGGAAAGACATTGAACATATTCTTGATCAACAACAGGGACCATGGTGCGTGATAAGAGATTTTGACAATATAGTTAAAACCCAAGATAGGGTTGGGGACAAGATGGTTACTGAAGCTGAGTATGTGGATTTTAATGTTATGCTGGATAAAACTGGCCTTTGTGAAATGGACAACAAAGGTGATTATTATACTTGGTCAAATAAATAGGTGGAAGGAATTATCTACTCTAGAATAGATAGGGTGTTGGGGAATGTTGAGTGGTTTCAAGACCACTTGGATGTTACTCTTAGTATTCTCCCTCCTAATGTGTTTGACCATGCTTTGATGTGGTTGCAGAATAAAGAGAAAATTCAAATCAAGAGATCTCATTTCAAATTTACCAATTGTGTGGTGAATGTCAATGGATATACTGAATGTGTATCTAACATATGGATGGAACTTGTATCAGGGAGACCAATGTATGTGATGTGGGAAAAACTAAAGAGACTACAAGGTATCATGAGGACTCTAAGTAAACCTTTGCAGCATCTGAAGAAAAACATTTTGGAGACTAGGAATGCTCTGCATAAAGTCCAACCTGATCTCAGTAATGATAGGATGAATGACATTAAGGTTGAAAAATTCAAATAGTGCACTAAGGATCTTATCAACCTAAATGAGATGGAGGAAAGTGTTCTAAAACAAAAGGCAAGAATTAAGCGGCTCAAACTAGGGGATGGAAACAACTCTTTTTTTCATGCATCGCTAAAATCAAAGAATCATGCCAAAGGTATGCATATGTTACAAAGGGATGATGGAACCAAAATCACAACTCATAGTGAGATTAGTGATGATGTTTTAGAGTACTATGGTGGGTTAATGGGTAAGGCGGATAGTAATTTGATTCATATTGATGTTGAAGCTATGAGAAATGGAACCCAACTGAGCATGGAGAAAAGAGAGAGTCTAATTGGCCATGTTAGTGAGCATTAAATCCTCAAAGCCCTAAAGGCGATTGGAGATATGAAGGCTCCAGGAATTGATGGATATGGGAAAAAAATTCAAGGCTAGTTGGCAGACTATCAAAATTTGTTGATTCTAAGTGTTGGCAGCAATTTTGGTAAAACAAAGAGTGTTCACAAGATGTCATGTGTGATGTCTTAACATGAGATATCCTATGTACCTGCTGGAGTTAAAGAACATGTGCAAGCAGGATTGTTTCAGAATGCCACATACAATGACAAGGCTTCTGATATTGGTTGTACCTGCTGGAGCTTAAATGGAAGACATGTTCATGCAGGATTGTTTCAGATGACATACACAATGTCATGGTATCTGATATGGTTGTACCTGCTTTAAAAAGAAATATGGATTATGCAGGATTTTTCCAGGATGTCAGACCCGATGTCATGACATCCTGTACACAGAACATTCAGTATGAATGTCTGGTGTTTTGTGATTGCACAATTAATGGAAATCATTGGTTGATTGAAGATATGGCTAGCTGGCGCATTCAATCAGGGATTACAACCAGATTTGATTATTTTCCAAGGAGATCTATACAGCTGTTATAAAAAGATTTGATTGGAAAATAGATTTAGGGTTTTCAAGATGTCCAAGCCCAACAGATTGCTTCTATAAAAAGGGGCTTAGAAAACCTGTTTGAACACACAACCAAGACTGAGCGAAATTTAGAGAGAGAGCTAGGGTTTGTGTCTGTAGGTCATTCAAGTCATCCATTGATGATTGAATTGGACTGATTTGTCTTCTTGATCAAAGCTTTGAAGCAAGATCAAGAGTGTGTCTTCTTGATTGAAACTGTGAAGTAAAATCAAGAGTTTGTAATTGAAAAGTATTTTCTTTTCACAAGGATTGTTGTGTAAAATCACAGGTGTGTGATTGTAAGGGAAGTGAGTGGGTTCTCATATCTAAGAGTGCTTAGGTAGAAGTTGCACGGGTAGAGATTAGGTGAGAAAGACTGTAACTTGTTGAAGTGTACGGATAGTCTTTGAACTAATTCTATTATAGTGAATTTCCTTCCTGGCTTGGTAGCCCCTAGACGTAGGTGAGTTGCACCGAACTGGGTTAACAATTGCTTGTGTGATTTGCTTTACAATTCTGTTTAATTATCCATTGTGTATTAACAGATATTAGTGTCGTGACATTAC
This sequence comes from Lathyrus oleraceus, assembly GCF_024323335.1. Classification (NCBI taxonomy): domain Eukaryota; kingdom Viridiplantae; phylum Streptophyta; class Magnoliopsida; order Fabales; family Fabaceae; genus Lathyrus; species Lathyrus oleraceus. The sequence continues at coordinate 58,722,926 of NC_066581.1, forward strand.
CTTCGACATCTTATATCTGATACCCGAATTTCAAAATTGATATTCTTGCTACTGTCATAGAGTTTTTACTAATGAAAGACTATCCAAAGCTATTAATACCACTGTGGTGACCATGATCCCTAAGACTGATATGGTTGTATCCATTAAAGACTTCAGGCTTATTGCTAGGTGCATGTCTCTATATAAAATTATATCTAAAGTTATCATAAATAGACCTGGAAAGTTCTGGATATCATTATTAGTCCCTATCATGCTACCTTTGTCCATGGACAACAAATACATAATCATATTCTGCTTGCCTACGAATTAATCAAAGGATACTCTAGGAAATGAGGCACTCCAAGATGTATGATGCAACTAGACCTCCAAAAGGCATATGATATGGTTGATTAGGGGGGATTTGGAATGCATCCTAAAAAAGATTGGTATCCCTAACCAATTTGTTCGATGGATTATGCTTACAGTTACTTTTGTTTCTTACAAGTTTAATGTAAATGGAAACTACACCAAAGTGATGCAAGCTAGTAGGGGGATTCGATAAAGGATCATTTGTCATCCTTGATTTTTTTCATCATCATGGAGTACCTGAACATGCTTCTTCACAAAATGCAGAAGGATCCCAATTTTAACCCTCATGCAAAATGTAAAAAATTAAGCATCATGCACATTACTTTTGTCGATGATGTTCTGATGTTTTATAGAGGTGACCTCATCTCAGTGGAATTTATGATGAAAACTATCAAGGTATTCTCTATGTCAATTGACCTGATTTTTAATCCTATCAAGTGTAGGATATACTTTGGGGGAGTTGATGATAGTAGTAAGCAGGATATAAAAAGGATGACTAATTTTGTGGAGGGATTTCTCCCATTTAAATATTTAAGGGTATCCCTTACTAGCAAATAACTGTCAATCCACCATTATATGGTCCTTGTGGATAAAATAGTTAGTAGAGTCAGACATTGAAGCACGGAATTATTGAGTTATGCAGGGAGGATCCAGCTTGTTAAAAGCATATCTTTTGTTATTGCAAACTATTGGATACAATGTTTCCCTCTACCAAAACATGTAATCCATAAGATAGACGTAATTTGTAGATCTTTTGTTTGGACTATAAGTGGTGTTGTTAGCATAAAAAGCCCAATTGCATGGAAGTAGGTATGCAGCCCCAAAAAACTTGGTGGGTTGAACATTATTGATTTGCATTTGTGGAGCATTATAGTAATGATGAAATTGTTATGGAACTTGAGCCACAAGGCTGATAATTTGTGGGTTAAATGGGTTCACACGTACTATATAAAAATGGCGTGATTATGTATATGGATAGTAAGCTTCACCACTCGTGGATCATGAAGGCTATTTTGAAGAATCGAGTTTTGGTGTCTGATGTGCAGGAAGTTTGGGATCACATGCAGCAAAACAACAAGTTCAACATGAAACAAGTGTACACGAAGATGAAAGATGATGGGTCAGAACAGGTAATTTGGAAGAGTATGTTCTATGTAAATGTTGCGAGACCTCAAGCCTTGATGACATTATGGCTCGCGTGTCATGGGAAATTGCCAACTAAAGATAACATGCATCGATTTGGGCTGATACAAAATAATATATGTTGCTTTTGCTCAAACGTAAAGACCCCTGATCACCTATTTTTTGACTGTGTGAAGTTGAAGAATATTTGGAAAAAAGTGCTTACGTGGACCCAAGTAACACATGAACTGTAAATCCGGCATGAAGAAAAGAAGTGGATCTTGACGCATAGTAAGGGAAACAGGTGATGGGCTGTTATCCTCAGGCTGGCCATTGCGGAAACTATATATGGCATATGGAGATATCGCAATGACAAGTGTTTTGGAAATAATGTAGATAATAAGAAAATAACGAAGATATTATAAATACCATAATTTATAGGGTGTGGTATAATGATATATTAAGATCACACATAGGAAACTTGATGTAGTGTGTTCCCTCTCTTTTGTTACCTTATCTTTTATAGATAGCTGGATCATTGTGATCGCTTTGTATTTGAACTGTTTTTTGAATTAATAAAAGTTTTTTTGATTAAAAGAAATATTGTCCTTTTAGCAATGTAAAAATAATTGTTATATTTTTAATTATATCTTTTAATTATTATTTTATACACTATTTTGAATACATTTATAAAATTAATTTAATAAAAATCTAATATTTTATGATAAATTTACTATTTTATAATAATATTATTACATTTCTTATTTGGTAGAATTTTTTACAAAAATTATCCAAATTTTCAAGGAAATTCCCAAAATATCCCTAGTTTCAGAAAAAATCCCAAACTACCCCACTTTTAGGAGGAGGCGCCAATTCAATTGGCGACTCCTCTTAAAAATTGACTGGAGGCGCCGATTGGATTGACTAGGGCATGTGTCTTAGCCAATCCAATTGGCGCCCATGTGTATTTTTACAAAGGAGGCGCCAATTGGATTGACACCTCTGTGTAAAATGCAATTTTTTGTTATAAATAGATGTGTTGTGTGAGTCATTGTTTCACATCTCATTTAATCATTTGGAAATCATGTTTGGTGTTCGTCACCGATACGAAAAAGTGATTTATGCGAGAGACAAACCTCAGATGCTGATGCTCTTCTGGAACATCACCACGTTCGAGCAATTGAAGAGGGAGCTGGTTCGTTGGTTAGATGGGAAAATACCAGAAGGGAAAAAAATTAGAAGTATTGAGAGACTCGACAATATCTTTGGTTGGGTGCGAATGAAGACTGATAAGGATGCTACGGAAATGATATTCGGTCGAGATGACATCAATTTGATTGTTGTAATCAGTTAGAAATATTTATGTTTTCAGTTAGCTTATTTTGTACTGATATTTATTATGAACCTCGTTGTAACAAAAACTTTATGATATCTAATGATTGAAGGTTACATAAATACAATGTTACAAAAAGCTTATGACCCAGATGATGCTCCTCGATTGGGACAATTATTCTTGTTGTGTCCTGGTTGACGACAGATACTACATAATCTTATCATTGTATTTGTCGAATCCATTTCTGTCCTGATACGTGTGCTATTTGGCCTTCCTTTTTTCTTTCTACGCATCTCGTCATTGTGCCAAACTATATCACCTTCATGTGGAGGCCAGTATTCCTCCATTGGTAGTACCGAGAAGCTTTTATCATATACATTCATGACGGTGACGACCTTGTACACATCAGATAAATGGATGTAAGTGTCTTGACGAGTATATGCACATGCTGCAATGACATGGGAGCAAGGAATGCGAAAGGCCTGGAATTTTCCACAGTCGCACCAACTTCTGTTTAGTCTAACAACATAGGCTAAATTTGGTCTCCCCTCGTTGTGGTTCATTGTTTCCTGGACGCTGAAATTTTGCCTATGACGGTCAAAGACTGTTACAACGTGTGTGCTAGCTTTGATGCTCTCCTCTTTCATGACTTTCATGCAACACTCACTGAATACTTGCCCGGACATTAACACCGCACTCCATCTTTCACCCCTAGTTGCGAACGTAGAAGCCAACCTATAATAGGTCGATCTTACCAAGGCGGTTATTGGCAGATTTCTAATTCCTTTGAATACCCCGTTCATGCATTCCACAAGGTTTGTTGTCATGTGGCCCCATCGACAATCTTTGTCAAATGCCTTTTTCCACTGCTCTACTGGTATGTTATTTAGTCATCTCCCTGCGTCTTCATTAGACAGTCTAATTTCATCACGATAATATTGAAATGACGGATGAGTTAGAGCATACCCAACATTCACTATCTTCTTGCGAAGATTCTTATCTTTTATTGCACGCATGCAGTTTTGTGTAATATGTCTAATGCAATAGACATGGGTAGAAGGAGGATCATGCCATCCGTTATCATGGTTGTTATAGGCACTCTCAATGGCAGCATGTCTATTAGAAATCAAACAGAGATTGACTTGTGGAGCCACATGCGTTCTGAGATGTCGAAGAAAAAAACCCCATCCACTAGTCGTTTCACCTTCAACCAGAGCAAAGGCAATGGAAAAGACATTGTTGTTTCCGTTTTGTGCAACCGCCATAAGCAAAGTACCCTTGTATTTGCCGTATAACCAAGTGCTATCAATTTGAATAATAGGTTTGTAGAATGCGAAACCTTTGATGCATGGGTCAAACGCCCAAAAGAGACGGTGAAAGATTATATTACCTGTAACATAGGTTCCATCTGGCATCATTGCTGGCAATGTCTCCATAATTGCCACGGTTCTTGGGACATATGTTTTTAGTGCCCATAAAAACCGTGGAAATTCTTTTTATGAATCCTCCCAGTTGCCGAATACATGTTCAACAGCCTTTGTCCTTGCAATCCAGACTTTCTTGTAAGATGGAGCATAATTATATGTTGTTCTGATATGGGATATAATTATACTCACCTTCACTGATGGGTCTTTATTAACCAACGACATAATGTTTTGACATATCACAGCAGCGCTTAGTTTACGGTGATCTTGTTCAACGTTAGTTACAATGCAACTGTGAGGTGGGTCTATTGAAGCGATCTCCCAAGAGTCATTTTTTCTTTTTGTAAGACGCAGCCAACCGAAACTTACAAAGGATGTTACGACATTCGATGACATACCTTCTCGAATCAGTGCGTTTCACTGTAAAATCAACAGAGTTGTTCATGTGGAATTTTTTGATAGCTCGCACACATTCTTCTTTGGTACGAAACATGTCTCCTACCTTTAATTCGCCTTCTGATCGTGGATACGAGTTATAGAAAACAGTGTTGGATGTTTCATCATCATGCAGATCCATTTTTGTCATATGTTGAGGCGGATTGTAGACATGACTAGGAGGTATTGCCGGAGGTTGATCATCATCTTTAATGTCGTTGTTCAGCATGTGATCAACCTGTATCTCGATCTCCTTTTCTTCTTCATTAACGACGTCCACTTCTGCTTATGGGTTGACGTCATCTGACCATTGTGGATCAAATTCACCAGATTCATCCTTATTGGTTATTTGAGACTACTGAGATGGTATACATGGTTGAAGAGTAATATACAACTTAATACAGTTGCAGCCCGAATGTTCATGACTAATAAACATGTATTCAACATCTTCATCGTCTCACAACTTAAGCGGGAAAAACTTGCATTGACTGTTCTAAAAAAATATTGGATTTTGATACGTGATCTTTGACACAATACCCAATCCTATATAGGATTGTATTCTTTTTTTCAAATGCAAGAAGGTTGCATTTCTCTTGATCGTAAGTCTAATGGTATCGGTGTTTCGAAAACAAAAACCGTATAACTCAGACTCATATGTTTCACCGTTGCAGTGAACGTTGATACTGTATTTTGGTGAAGATGACATTGTGCAGATGAAAACTATTTTCTTGCTGCAGATGAATGTGGGTTGAGTCTTGGATGTTGATAGTAAGACACTTAAATAGGTGAGTGATGTGTCTCACATGCAATCTAGTTCGAAGTGATGTGTCGCACATGCAAGCTAGTCCAAAATGATGTGTCAACCATGCAAGCCACTCAGAAGTGACATGTTCAGCATGCAAGAGAGAGGACAACCATGTGTCAGACATGCAGACACACACTTCAATTGAATTGGCGCCCCCATTCATTCCTTGCACATGGGCGCCAATCCATTTGGCGACACCTTGTCTTGCATGCATGCAGACCTCGAAACCAAGCAATCAGACATAGGTGTGTCATGCATGTCCCTATGGAGGCGCCAATTTGAATGACGACACCATATACAAAATGCACATGGGCGCCAATTCAATTGGAGACCACATGCAAACACAACTTTTCATGCTCCAAGCCATTTGCCTATAAATACATCCACACCATCAACACTTCTTCCACACCACCACTCACTACTTCTTCTACAATACTTCTTCTACAATTTCATCTGCAACAACTTCTTGTAGTTTCATCTGCACCAACCACTTTCATCCCCAACAAAATGTCTATCCTCACAATTGGCGAATCGCATAGAAGAACGGTTGCAAACATAACAACTTATGTAAGCGTTATCTTCTTTTGTTATTTGTTTTAATAGAGTCCCTTTTAATAACATACCAACTTAGTAAAGTTTTTTGTTCTTTCTTTTATAGGATGTTTCAAGGTTCCGGACTCGGGTCCATGAATATGTCCATATGGACCCGATGATTCAACCTTATGTTGAACTCGCCGGTTTTGGTCATATAAGCAAGATTTTGTCTTGGTCGGTAGATAACAAATTCATCCTTGCTTTATGCGAAAGATGGCGTCCCAAGACACACACATTCTGGTTCCCAACCGGTGAGTGTATCGTGACGTTAGAAGACGTCTACATGCTTTTGGGACTGCCCATTGAAGGTAAGGCTGTTAATGCTAAAACCAACTATGCAAATTCAATTTGCATGGACCTCTTGGAGACTAATTTGTTAGATGATAACTCAAGAGGTCAAGGTATACTCCTTTCACGCCTTAAGTCATACTATAACAGTTTATACTTAGATGAGCATTCTACTGAAGATGCTCGAATAATAAAAATTAGGTGTTACATTATGCTTTTAATTGGTTCTTCTTTATTTCCCGAAGGTAGTGGTTCTAACATGCATATTATGTATTTACCTTTACATAGACATGTAGATAGAATAGGAAGTTACAGTTGGGGATCTGCTTGTCTAGCCTATCTCTATAGCTCCTTGTGCAAAAACTCACACAAAGACACATATACATTTTCTGGATGTACTGTTTTGCTCCAAGCATGGGGTTGGTCAAGATTACCGTCCCTAGCACCTGTCAACAACAACCCTTTCACATTCCTGTATGCACAAAAGTAAGTTGTTTAAATTTCTATATATTTACTTACTTCTTTAAAGATTATTATCTCTAACTAATATTTTTACCTTTTTGGTGCAGATGGTATGCACGTGGTATGAGTTATAACAGATGTCCTAGACACTGTATTACTCAGTATCACAATCTGTTGGATCACCTTCGACTGACAGACGTAAGGATAATAACCTCATTATTTCGTTATAATTTGTTAACTTCTTCTACCTAGATTATAATCCTATTTTCTTTCACATTTCAGTTCATTTGGCGTCCATACCTTAATTTGGATCATGACCATGAGGTCAACGCTGAAGATGCGGCCGTATGGACTGCATGCACACCGATAATACGATTCACAACTGTGGAGATGCACAATTGTGATCGTGTGAAGTTCCAGTTCGGTATGCCCCAAAACATCCCAGATCCCCCAGCAATCCTAGGAGAATGACATATGCGCAAAGTTAACGACCAATGGAACTTCAATCCATGGCAAAGCTTCGCAAGATCGGAGTGTCGCAAATGGAAGCACTTCCATGACCATGTCTTAACTGACGCAGTCATGCCAAATGAAGAAAAACTAATTCGTACTTATATGGCTTGGTACAAATCGATTGGTTTTCAGTTTATCGCCGAGGATATGTACCTGTACGACCCACACCAACAAACTTACACACCTGACACCTCAACACCAAACCCCTGACAACATTATCAAACCGGATACACACAACCTTCTGTCCGTTAAACGTTCCGTTCAACCAACACACAAACATACAACCAAAACATGCCATACATCCAACCCCAATACCAAAAGCATACACCATACCACCACAAACAAATTGACCATCAACTTGAGACCCAACATCGCTTCGCACCCACCACATCACCCTACCAAAGCCGCCTTAGCTAGAACACTCAACGATCATTCAACACCAACCGCCCCTCTTCCTACCATAGTCAAGAAGCCCAAACCTCACAAAACCAAAACCTCCAACAACCATATCTATACCAAACACCCCAATAACCTTTCCAACCTTTCCTCGACGCATCATTCACACCCATGTCTCCCTTCAACCGTCCTGATCGCCCACCAATGAGTCAAACACAACCCAACTATTCTGGCATGGGTCATGAACTCAGCTACGGCGGTACACCCTTGATGCATACTGAAGACTATGCCGACTTGTCTGACTACCTCAACAGGCCATCTCCTGTAGTTGGTAGTGACGCTCATGGCCCCTCAGATGCTAAAACACCAGTAGTGAATCATCAACGTGGGTTAGGGCCACAGGTTATGGTAGCTAGGGGATGTGGGACTGGAGGTCGGTTAGGTGATCCCAGTCATCACCATTAGACTTTTTTGTGTAAACGGAAAATTTTATTAATATCAATTGGTCTTATTTCAAAATTATGTATCACGTAGACTATTTAGCCAAAAAAAATAGCATTTTACACTGAGGTGTCAATCCAATTGACGTCTCCTTTATAAAAATACACATGAACGTCAATTGGATTGGCTAGGACACATGCCCTAGCCAATCCAATTGGCGCCTCCATTCAATTTTTAAGAAGAGTCGCCAATTGAATTGACGCCTCCTCCTAAAAGTGGGATAGTTTGAGATTTTTTTTGAAACCAAAGGTATTTTGGGAATTTTTTTTAAAAATTAGATTATTTTTATAAAACTTTAAAAAGAATATTATTTCATTTCTTATTTGGTATGTAAAACTTTAAAAAAGAATTATTTATTTCTTATTTGGTATGTAAAACTTTAAAAAAGAATTATTTTAAGGGTAATGCTAACTTGTGCCCCAAGAGCACATGTTAAGAAACCTACAAATAGAAAATTTGTATTGAAAAAATAAATAAAATTATTAATTATAATTTTTAATAAATTCAATACACAATTTTCAAGATATTGTTTCTATATTTATCTCTTAAGGGCACAAGTTAGCATTACCCTTATTTTAAAACGAAGAGAATATGAATAATATATTAAATATATTTAGAAAAAATCCGGTTAAAATCCGTAGTAACAACAATGATGTCTTTCCCCAATGCGACTGAGAAACCAATGTAAGACAAAATAAAAAATAGAACCGCTTCAGTAACTTATCGTCTTTCCATTTCAAATTTCTCAAACACACCAACCGCTTTCTTGTTGCAGTTAGGTTGGTTGGTGTAGCCATGGCGTCTTCCTTCTCAACTCAATTACTTCAATCTCAGTACGCACTTTCTCATCTTCAGGTTTCTCTTTTGCATTCTCTTTATCTTCCAATCAAACCTATTATCTTAATCTCTACTCATGTTTCTACAAAATAGGGTTTAGGGTTCTAAATGTGTTTTTTTTTTCAGGGTAATTTTAGCCATGATGTGTCTCTGGTTCAAAGGTCACAAAAGGTATCACGGATTGGTTACAGTAAATCATTACCATCAAAATCACATTTTTCTTTGAAGTTTTCAACCACACAACGATCTGGACCAAGATCAATTAGATATAGGAGAGTTACATGTGCTGCTGCTGCTGCTGAAAATGTAAGATTTTCATTTGGGAATTTGTTTTTGTAATTTTGATACATTCGAGGTCTGTTGTGAATCAAAATGATTGTTTACTCTAATTTATAACTTCTTTTATGTTGAAGGGAAAATTTTATGGGACTGCGGTAATACCAGGGATGTTGTATGAAACAAAATGTTGAGCTCTTAAGAGAATAAGAATGTTGCATTAAGACTAGACAGGATAACATTAAAAATGATAGTATTAGAGAGAGGATTGGGATAACATCTATAGTAGAAAAGATGGTGGAAAATAGACTTAGGTGGTTTGGACATATAGAAAGAAGACATGTAGATTTGTGGCTAAGAGAGTAGATCAGATGGAAATGAGTCAAACAATTAGAGGTAGACAAAGGTTTAGAAAAATATCCGAGAAATTATTAAGGATATGGATAAAAGTATGGTCCTGGATATAACATTATGGCGAAAGTTTATCCATGTAGCCGGTCCCATTTAGTGGGATAAGGCTTGGTTGTTATTGTTTGTTGTTGTTGTTGTTGTTGTTGTTGTTTTCATTGTTGATTTTGATAGTTACATGTTGATAAACTTATTGACTACTTTGTTAACCAAAAAATTCTTGGCATGTTGAATAGTCAATTTATACTGTGATTATGAGATGTTGGACGTTCAATTCAATTACTATCTTACCTGGTTTCACCACTGTCAGGTTCAAGAGCTGCAAGCCAAAGTGACTACCAAATGCTTCTTTGATGTAGATGTTGGGGGTAACGCTATCGGCACAATCGTTTTGGGCTTGTTCGGAGAGGTTGCTCCTAAAACAGTTGAAAATTTCCGCGCTTTATGCACAGGCAAGCAGTCATATTTTTCTGCAGCTGCATTGAATAAATTGTGTAACATGGCATTTTGTTGATTGAGTTCAATAATCTTTGTGCAGGAGAGAAAGGATATGGTTACCAAGGATCCTCCTTCCATCGCATAATCAAAGAATTCATGATTCAGGGAGGGGACTTCACTGAAGGAAATGTGAGACTTGTTGCATTTGTTTGTATATGTTAATAGTCTTTGATATATTTGTTTATATGTTAATGTGCACGTTCACTTTCACTTGCCATGTGTTTGTCTCACTGAGCGTACTTATGTTTCTCACTCAAAACATGTTTCTATTGGCTGTGCAGGGAACCGGTGGAAAAAGTATCTATGGTTCTAGTTTTGAAGACGAGAGTTTTGCGTGTATGTCTTTGTTGCTGCCTGTACAGTAGTATCTAGATTTTTAATAGTGTTTCATTTTTAAAATTTATCCTTAGCCATAATTTGAGCTTACAATGATGTTATTAATCTCCTAAAATTCTATTTTCGACACTTGCAGTGAAACATGTTGGTCCTGGAGTTTTGAGCATGGCTAATGCGGGTCCTAATACCAACGGTAGTCAATTTTTTATTTGCACTGTAAAGGTGAGACTGAATTCTGTTTCGTTACAAATTTATGAGCTTATCTTTTATGATAGTAAACATCAAATTTCTAATTAAGCCTAAAATCAATAATCAGTGATTGCCTGATTGGTTGTAAATTTAAATATAGATCATGTTTGAATATTAGGCTGGAGCACACTCCTGATTTTCTGTCAATGCTATGTAACATGTTTACTGCTCACTTATATTCTTACTGATATTTTCAAATCTTTTGCATACGACCAATCTTAATGTCATGGTTTTATGATGCAGACTCCATGGTTAGATGATCGACATGTTGTATTTGGACATGTGATTGATGGAATGGATGTTGTGAGGACACTTGAGTCTCAAGAAACAAGCAGGTTAGATATCCCTACAAAGCCTTGCAGAATTGTTAAATGCGGAGAATTGCCTCTAGATGGTTGATACTTTTACGGATCTTCTGAATATCGTCTATTAATCATGTTTACGAGTTTGTATTATCGTCGGTTAATGGGTTGTCATTTGGAGACAAGGCAGAGATACAACACCCATGTTTGGTTTTACAGACTAATGTTAAATCCTTGTAATGACAATATTATCTTATCCACTTTTTTTTCTTTCTTTCTGCCTTTGTTATTTGCATTTACAAGCTATTTTCATGAACCCCAAGTATATGATTTGTGTAACACCCTAACCATATTTATATAAAAGAATCATACCGCAATTAAAGTGCTACATTAACGAATCATTTAAACAATTATTCAAATTATTCAAATAGCAGTGGAAATGATTATAGAAATACTCTAAAACATGTTTGTTCTTCAAATAAAGCGAAATCACTAACTTCTCAAGATCAAAACAAAAGTCTCCAGTTTTTAGCATTGATGTTACATAATCAGAGCATAACATACTAAGGTAAACAACAAAAACTAAGTGGGAATAAACTCCGACGAGCTAATCTTCCACTCAGAACAATAACACCTAATCTTAGTTATGTGTAAGATTTTCATGGTGGACAACATGAAAGCAAAAAGGGTAAGAATTCACATTAATAATATAAACAACATAAACTGCAATGTAGAATTACAAGCATTACACATTCAATCACAAATTCACCACATCACTTTATAAAAATATACTCACACCCAAAACAACACAATACAAAATCATAATTACGCACCCAACTCATTTATGCTATGTGAGTTAACTATGTAACTCGATGCATATGCATGTGGTATCATTCGCGAACACTCAGGTTCATCACGTTTTCGATCCCCACCATAGGATCATAGTACACCAAATTATTACAATCACCATAGATAATACTTCACCAATTCTCACCTGAAATTAGTTACTCACTCCCGATCCCCACCATAAGACCAGAGCACGCCAAAATTCGTTACAATCACCATGGATAACACTTTACTAATTCCTCATTCAAATTAGCTACTCGCCCCCGATCCATATCACCGAACCAGAACACACCGCAACTGGACCGAAGTTCGTACATCGTGATACATGACTCTCAACAACATGCATTATCACCAAACTATTCACCAAAAGAATCACCATGTATATCTCACCATTCAACGACATAATTCATGCCCATACAATGGCGCATCATCATCACAACTCACATCAATTAACACAACAACATCATCAAGCGTGCACATATCAAACATTAATCAAATAACCCACAAATTCGATTAAAATTATATTTAATCACAAATCATACCAAACATAATTCTGAACAGCAGTTAACAGAGCCTAACAGTGCTCAAAACATCTACAAAAGTTGAATATTCAAAAATCTACCCTTAACATCAACAAAACAAGCAAATCTACAATCACTTAAGGCTCATGGCAGATTATCTGTCACAAGCATGGCGCCCACCATAGTCATCACAATACAAACACGTCACATGCATGACGACCGACTCCAAAATTGAACTTGGGCTTCATTACATGTCATGACCATGGCGCCCCCCATCGACCTGCAGAATGCAGAATCACGTTTTTTGCTACAGAGTTCACATCATAACTCTGATTTTTCATTCTAGGTACTCAAATCAATCAAAAAATAACGGGGAATCAACATATTAACATCACATAACCTATATCTATCAATTAGCAAGCATAATCATCAATTATTCTCCACTTTTATCATGATCTACAAACCCTCAAAATCCAACAACGATAAAAACATATTAACACATCAAAATAGAAAATCTCATAAACACATGTACACGAATTTCATCATGAAAAATGGACTACAACACTAATTGATTGTCAAATTTCTGATTCACATGCAAACACAACCAAACATGCACAATTATACAAACCTGTGAGGGGTTAATGACTCCTCAACTCTACCCATTAAGCATATACCCATTATTGAACTCATTATCCCCCTTACCTCAATTCCTAGCAAGCAATTCAAATCTAAATTGGTTTGAATGTTCTCCTCTCACCCAAAGTTCCAAGTTCTCCCTTTGCCTCAAGACTCTTTCTCTCTTCTCCAAAATTTCCATGTACTGATAGTAAAACTCTCTAAACTAGATTAGGCCCTTAATTTATATCATTATGGTAATATTCTACTAATTATAATCATGACCATAAACTCTTAGCCCTCACGCTCCTTCCTCCCTTCCACTTCTCATAATTCCCATTATTGGCTCAGACATCATATATTTTTTTTTAATAAAATAAATACCATAAAATAGTATTATTTTAATTATTAAAACAAACTTCAATTATTCTAAATAAATTCTTATAACCTCTACTTACTCTCTACACCCCACCTCAAGGTCACACACTCCTAACACCCTATTAATTCAATTATCGTACATAATAGTATAAACACACAAAATAACCATTCAAAATCTGGAGTGTTACAACTCTCCCCACTTTTAAAAAAAATGGCCTAGAAAATTATCTTAAGTAAACAGATTTGGATACGACTCTCTCATCTGTCTCTCAAGCCCCCAAGTCACGTTTCCACCAACAGGTCCTCCCAAAGCTACCTTCACCAAGATAATCTCTTTACCACACAACTGCTTCACTTCCCGATCCTCTATCTCTATGGGTGATGCCTCAACAATCAGGTTATCTCTGACTTGTACATCATCCACTTGGATCACATGAGACGAATACAAAATATAACTCCTCAATTGAGACACATGAAACAAGAAAAGTGGAGATCAACAAGCGACGATGGTAAAACAATCTGATATGCCACTTCTCCTATTCTCTGTAAAATCTGGTATAAACCAACAAAACGTGGCGTAAACTTTTCGAGACTTCAAAGCTCGACCAACTTCAGTTATCATGGTAACTCTTCTAGCGACTATGTGAAGCTTTCATCTTCTCTTGGATCATCTTGGTATTCTAAGAAGTTTGTTGTACAATCTCAGGTCCAATTACATGATTCATACCAACACAGAGGTGTCATACACCTCCTACCATACAACGCCTCAAATGGGGGCATCCTAATACTTCAATGGAAACTGTTGTTGTAAGTGAACTCAATCAGTGGAAACTAGTTATCCCTAACACCTCCTTGTTCTAACACACAAGCCCTCAACAGATCCTTCAAGGACTGGATAGTCCTTTCCATTTGGGCATCAGTCTGCGGGTGATAAGTGGAACTCAGCTTCAGCTTAGTACCTAATGCCTCTTGCGAACTCTGCCAAAATCCCGACGTGAACCTCATATCTCTATCTAACACGATGCTCGACGAAGTACCATGTAGGCTAACAATTAGTCAGTCTATCAACAATCATCCAAATGGAATCACATCCCTTCTTCGTCTTCAGAAAACTTGTCATGAAATCCATGGAAATGTTGTACCATTTCCACTCCCGAAGACTCAATAGTTGCATCAGACACAATGACTTCTGATGTTCAATCTTTGACTTCTGTTAAGTCAAACAAGCATAAATAAATTTAGCTACTTCCTTCTTCATTTCTAGGTACCAAAACAAATTCTTCAAGTCTTGATACATCTTAATGGCACCAAGATGAATACTAAACCAACTTCTGTGATCCTTCTCAAGAATACTCTTCTTAAGCTCGGGCAAAAATGATGATGTCATTTGTATATAAGACACGAGAAGTAAGATGGGTTCCCCTAGATCCTTTCACTAATTGTAAAACTACATCATTAGCAAGTTTGGAAATATTTATGCTTAGAACTTCTTCAGCCAAGTAAAATAGAAGAGGAGGCAATGAATCACCTTGTCTAACATCCTAGGAACAATTAAAGTAATCATGTTGAGCTCCATTAATGGCCATAGAGAGAGATGTTGAGGTAAGAATATATTTAATCCAAAGGCAGAATTTTGGACATAAACCAAACTTTTAATTCAAATCGGACGACATCCGTGAAGGTCGACCACGACCGATAAAAGCTTCCCTAACTCTCTCAGTGTCCAACAAAGCCTTAAGGACAACTTGGGCAGGTCAAAGATCCAAAATGACTAAGGCCCAAACAAACCCAAATCCACTCGACATGACCCAAAGTATAAAGTCATGTCACATGACATGACAAATACAATTTTCTGATATCCACTTTTCACTATACTCATATTAAATCTTGAATTGACTTAAACGTTGAAGTGCTAACCTTGTAGATTCACTCCCGCGCCATTCTATCTGAGATTGGTACCATCAATTCAAAATCATCGATTCGTCAACTACATTCAATTCTAATTCTAGAATGAAACAATAATGATTTGATTTGAACAATTAACAGTTTATTTTATCAAATAATTTAGTGACTAAAATTTAATCCTAAATAAATAAATAAAATTTCATGAGTTCAAATTCATATTTCAAGAATAAAATATCTCAGAATAACTATCAACATTATTGATTTAACTTGAATGAGCCTTATTGATTTTAAATGATGTCAAATTGACTCTAATTAAATTGACAATTTTTTATTAATCAGTAATTTTTTTCAACCAAAAATCAAAACATATCTATTACATTACAGTGATGACTGAACTACCCCGCTATCATGAAATTGAATTACAAACATACCCTAGTATATATAAAACTCAATCGTCGCTATGTTCACACTGCCGCCACTTACACAGACCCCATTCCTTCTACTGTGCGCACATCGCCGCCACCACCGCATCGCCGCCACGCCCACTGCTTTTGTTTGAGTTAACCACATACATCCGTAATGTATATCGTAAGTTCACCGAGTTCCCAATTTCAAACTAATCATATAATTTAAATTAATTCGCTGTTTCATTTTTAATCCATTTATTGATGTTAATTTATGCGATTGGAAACTTAGGAATTGAATTGTCCGTCAAGTCTCCGAAAACAATTGGCGAAACTGTTTGGGGAATCGTTAAAAGCAACTTTTCCTGGTGAATCTGATGTTTTGCCTATGATTGATGCATGCGTTGCGAAAAATGGTGTAAAATTTGCTGATTATCAATGGTGAGCGAGTTCATGCATCTGAAATGGATTTAGGGTTTTAGTTTCATTGTGTATTAGCAGCAGAAGAAGGTTATTTGTGAATTTACTACTTGAACCTAATACAAAAAGTTTTTTTTTTTTGGTTTAGTAATAATGCAATGAGTCTGTGGGCTAAGGTTAAAGGGAAGCAGACCGATTTCAAGAATCCTCGTTCGGTTGGAGAGGTATATCAGAGATGGTTCAGTTTATTGGATTTATTTTGAATCCTTTTTATTGATTACTGATTTTGAAATTAGGTTTTGTTTTGTTATTATCTGATGGTAATGAATGTGTTTTTGTTTACTTAGGGTATTGTGAAAAACCTCCCTCCATCAGAAATGGTAGAATCATGCTCTGTTGCTGGTCCTGGGTTTGTGAACATTGTCTTATCAAAGAAGTGGATAGCACAGGTGATTCATTGCATTTCTATTTGTAATTTTAAATTAGAAATAATATGTACCCTAAATTTCTAGACAACCTGCATTGTACAGTGTGTTGTTTGGATTACAATCTTAACAGAAATAATCGTTTTGCAGAGCTTACAAAGGATGCTTACTGATGGTATTGATTCCTGGGCACCTCGGCTTCCAGTCAAGAGGGTTTTAATTGACTTTTCCTCCCCTAACATTGCAAAAGAAATGCATGTTGGTCACCTGAGGTCAACTATTATTGGAGACACATTGGCTCGGATGCTTGAATTTTGCCAGGCGGATTCTCTTATCCGTCGAAATCATATCGGTGATTGGGGTACTCAGGTAGAGTTAATCTCTAAATTAAACAATGCTATTTTGGGCTCTGTGTTTGAACATAGTGCATGTTTAAATCGAGGTTGAGTTTTTATGCTATTTGTTGTGACTAGATCATTGTCACTGTATACCGTTAAATCTAGGTTTTCTTTGTTCATATATACCATTATTCTTTGTGTCTTTGGGCGATTCCTTTGTAATAATCGTTTAACATCTAGTTGTGTTTGGGACCAATGGCTGATGTAAGTGGGCTTATTAACTGCTTTCATGATCAACAGCATAAATAACATTCCTCCAAATTAAATGAAGTCGTGCAGCCTCCTTCAGTTTAGACACTTCTGTATCTGCCCACAAAGAAAATAATATATATATTGAACTGTTTCAACTGCCGCCAAATTAACAGTGCTTGTTTATGGCATATTTGCTTTAAGTTATAAAACAGTCTACTACTATATTCTGCAATCCATGCTTTGTCAAATAGAGGCTCTAAGGCACTGTAGCATAGCTGAATTCGAACAAAACACTATATTCTGCAATCCATGATTGACAACATTGGGCTTAACTTCCATGCACTTTTTTGCAGTTTGGGATGCTGATTGCATACCTCTTTGAGAAATATCCGAACCCAGAAGATGTTAATGAATCAGCTATTGGAGATCTACAGGTAAGAAAACATATGAAAATGAATTTTATTCCGATTTTCTTTTGTAGGTTTTTATTCATAAGTTTTGTCAGTATTTTTAGTTCAGATCAGACATTGTTTTAATTAACTAGCTGCATGCTTATATTTGATTTTGGATACAATACTAGTAATTAGCATCCTTTTCCTTGTCAATGATTATTGGTCTAGTTGGAATAGGGTTTTATTTTCTCATTATTACTTAGTTTTGCTGGAAACTTGTTTTGGTTATTCTGAAATGACTGGAGTTGATGCATTTTTAGGCATTCTATAAGGCCTCAAAATTGAAGTTTGATAGTGATCCTGATTTTAAGCTCAATGCACAGCAGTCCGTGGTCAAGCTCCAGGTAAATTTTACTTCACGGTTTTTTCTTTCTCCCCCTTATGTGTGAGATCATAGAGAATTGGTTATGCATTTTTTGTCTGCCTTAATTTTGATTTCAGAGAGGGGATCCCAAATATCGCACAGCATGGCAGCAAATTTGTGATATTAGTAGGACTGAGTTTAACAAGGTCTATAAACGACTTGGAGTTCATTTAGAGGAAATGGTAAGGGTTCAGTTTCTTATGTATTTCCGCCGAGGAATTTATTATATCTTTCTTTTCTTTTTATTTAGTGTAGGGTCACTTAGAATGCACCGTGTATATGTTTGGTTTTGTAGAAATTTTTTCCATTGGCGTGATTTTTATTGAATGTGTTGTTGTTTAGATTCTGTGTTTACCATATTTTATATCTAATAAATTTGGTATCTTTTTCGTTGTTCTTATGCGGTCAGAAGTTTGGCTGGTTGCTTGAATTAACATTAGGAAGTTAAGTGAATATCCAGCTCATTCATAAGCTTGATTGTTTTTTCTGTTTGAATTTTACTCAGTTCAACTAGACTGAAATAATTATGACTCCTCTATTTGTTTGATTTCCTGTATATAGCAATTGCAGCAGTAACTATCAATTTTGCAGCTTAAAGGGGTTTGTTAATGCATATACTGTAGCAATAGATTGATTGAATATTCTTGAATTAATGTTGCAGTTGTTACAGATTTTTATTTTACTGCATAATAGTGAATTTCTTTTACTGTGTACTGATTGATGCTGTATTTGGTCACAGCCAGAGAGCTTCTATAATCCATTAATCGCTCCAACTTTGGAGAAACTGGAGAAATTAGGACTAGTTGAAGACAGTGAAGGTGCTCGTGTGATATTTATTGAAGGTGTAGACATACCAATAATTGCTGTGAAAAGAGATGGTGGCTACAACTACTCTTCAACTGATCTAGCATCAATTTGGTTAGTTTTTACACTTAGTTTACGGACAGATTCTCAAAATTTGTGTTATGACTCACATGAATATTCAAATTTTGTTATCAATCAGTCAAATAAATTTATCTTGAATGTTACATACCTTATTGTTACCTTTGGTAGTTTGGGCATTGAAGGAGAAGACATGCATAAGAATTAATAAGAAGAATATAAGTGTAGGTTAGATGAAGCAAATCAACCAATCGAACTTTATTTCTTGATACTAGATCGTGTTTTTTCATGTGTAAATGGCATCAGGTAATAGGAAAAAGGCTTTTATGATTGTTCTTACATCAGGTAATAGGAAATAGGAAAAGGCTTTTCTATTTGTCTGCATTTTCATGAGTATGGAATAGGAAATAGAGCAACTGTTGAAAATAAATTTTGTTGGTTATTTGAGCCACTTGAACCTTGTAGGTACCGTCTGAATGTCGAAAATATTGAATGGAATATATATGTTACAGATGTTGGGCAGTGGCAACATTTTGACATGCTCTTTAAGGTATATACCAATTAACTGATATATTGTTACTGCCAATGTTAATATACCAACGACTTTAAATGTTTGACATGCTTTTTGATTTTTCTATCAGGCTTACAGGCGTGCAGGATGGCTCCCAAAGGATGAAAATGGATATCCAAAATGCACTCATGTAGGTTTTGGTCTTGTTCTTGGCGACGATGGAAAACGATTCCGGACTCGCAGCAGCGAGACAGTTCGATTGGTTGATTTACTTGATGAAGCTAAAAGGCGCTGTAAAGCTTCCCTTCTTGAACGTGGTAAATACCTGTTGCCCATTGCAATTTTTATTTCTAATATCAGTGACACGAAGTTAACCTCTTAAATCTGAGTTCATTTAGATAATGCTAAAGACTGGACAGAGGAAGAGATTGAGAAAACATCAGAGGCAATTGGATATGGAGCTGTTAAGTAAGTTCTCTATCTCATTAATATTTTTCCTATGTTTGAAGTATAACCAACATGCTTTCGAGTAATAATATGTAGTTTGCTTAGTTGTAGCCATACTTTATTGTGTTGAATAATAGCCGAATGTAATATTTTACAATTTTCTGTTACTGAGTTGTAAAAGTTTGTGTTGCTTTACATTCAGCACTAATGTTTTAAATCTGATTGACATATACTGATTTTTTCTGATATATAAATATATTTTCAAAGTACTATACAAGTAAACCAAACTTTCTAACCGGTAACTCTTTTAATCAGATAAAAACATACACATGGATTGCTTTGTTGTTTTTTTTTTCATGCTAAATGCTCAACCCCGTATTACAATTATGTTCCCCAGTTATAGTGATCGCTTTTATGTGTCATACAAATCAACATATGGTTTTGGTTTGACTTTACAAATTTTCCGATGTCTGATTATGCCACTGCCAATCATGTTCGTGCTTTTAATGTGTTTGCAGGTATGCTGACTTGAAGATCAATAGATTAACAAATTACACTTTCAACTTTGATCAGATGCTTAATGATAAGGTGCATTTACTGTTTTCAAACGCGTGTTAAGATACTGTAAAAACAGTTAGATTTTATAACCATTGTTGATACCCCCAGACCATCCCGCTTCTCCTTTGAAAATATTCATCAAGTCCAAAGCTATAGTTTTTGCTCCTTTCTATTGCTAACTGCTGTTAGAACTACAAAATATAAACTTTAAAAAAATGTTAAACCCTAATTCTTCATTTCCCATGAAACCAACTAATGTAAAGTTATAAATGTCTCACCTTTACAAGTCTTTTGTCCAACAGGGAAATACTGCTGTGTATTTGCAGTATGCACATGCCCGGATATGTTCCATCATCAGGAAATCTGGTAAAAACATAGAAGAACTAAAGAGGGTAAGTTTTTCAAAAACCGATGATTTGTTTTTTTTTGTTGAATAAAAACAATTTAAAATTAGCTTTTTGTATCATATGCTTAATTTTACATTGTAAAACATGTGTCATACCTAGGCTTTATACTAGAGGAGACCATGGTTGACTTGATATTAGTCAATTAAACACTCGTCTATTATGATTGTCATATGAGTCTACTACTGGTGCAAATTTTATATGCTTCATATCTTGTTTACCAACTTCTTATGACTTGACAGAATGGGAGTTTGGTGTTGGATCATGAAGACGAGCGAACATTGGCTCTTCACTTACTACAATTTACAGAGGTAGAGTGAAACATTTTCTCAAGATTTATACCTTGTCTGCTGCTAAACTGTTAGTGTTCAACTTTGTAAATCTTGTTTTTTTTTAATCTTTCAGGTTTTTGTGGAGTCCTGCTCGAATTTGCTACCAAATGTGTTATGTGAATACCTATATAATTTGGCTGAAATCTTCACAAAGAAATTTTATTCTAATTGTCAGGTATACTAGCAAAATACATAGCCAACATTTATGTATTTGGATTCTCTGCACTGCAGAGTTAGGGTGCTTAGTAGAAGATTTGTATTCTCATTAACTTCTTCCCCTTCCAGGTTGTTGGGTCTCCAGAGGAAACTAGTAGACTCTTGTTGTGTGAATCCACACTTGTTGTGATGAGAAAATGCTTCTATCTCCTTGGAATTGAACCAGTTTACAAGTTATGAGCCATCTGAATGAATGAGGAAGTTCAAGAGCAAGTTTTATTAATACACTTTTATTTGCAGTGCACAAAAGTGTAGGCTATTTTGTCCACAGCAGGAAAATAGGTAGAACATTGATATCAAATTTGTGGTTTATTTAATGTGCACAAGTTAAGTATAGTATTGCACTATGCACAAGCACAACTGTGTTTTTTACCATTAGATTATTAAGTCTTATGCATCTCATTTGATCAAATGATGATAGCTATTTATTCAATGGTAGAAACTATTGTGTGCTTGATGCAAAAATTAACTTATTTGTACACCATTCTATAGAACTATCCATCAATTTTAATGACCTTGAATTTGTTTACTATTTTATCAAGGGGTTGAACCAATGGTTTTTATTGTATCTTTATTTTTACATTTTATTTATTCTTTCCTTTTCCTTTTTTGTTTTTGGAAGAAATTCATATCATCCTGTGGCTTATTCAGTTTAGCATGGAGAAACACAATTTTTTCCTACTGATTGCAGAATTTCAAAGATGTATTTTTAAGATTCAATTATAATTTCATCTTAACTAGACATTTGAAGCACTTTATTTTAAAAATTTATAAAATATAGAAATAAACTAAATTAAGTTATACGTAAAAATATTTAACAAATTGTTTTGATTTTTTTTATTGTGGATGCATCTTGTATTAGTTGACTGTATAAAAAATGGTTGTACATAATCTGGCTTATGGAAAGAAAAAATAAACTATTTCACCTTTAAAAATACTCTTAACAATAAAGTATTTTAAATGAGTAAAAATGATTCTTTTTGTTATTAAGACCACTTTTTAAAGGTGAAATAGTTCATTTTTTCTTTCCATTAATAAAAAAGTAACGAGACTTTTATTTAAAAAATTTATTTAATTTTTATGATAAAGTAAGTTTAATTGACCAAAATACTGTTGTAATGAATTAGGTAGTTGAATAAGGAGTAACTAGACATTCGAAATAAAAAAAGTGTATTTTAAGATAAGTCATTCATTTTATTTTTTAATATTTATTTTTCAATTTTATTTTATAATTAATATTATTTTTATCATTTTTAATATATAATACGAATATTTTAATAAAAATATTATTCTCTCTTTTACTTTTTTTAATCGGTGTAAAATAGTTAACTGAATTATTCATTAAGATAGAGAAAGTAACATTAAAAAAAATATCATTCGTCTTAAAATAAAAACCTTTTAAATTTGTTACACATATATTAAAAAAATAAATAATTAAGTGCTTAAATGTAACATCTTTATAAAGCTGTCCAGAATTATTATTGGTGATAATAAAAGTATAATGTATCATAATAAATTAAAAATTATGAAGATAATATTTATTAAAGGTAAAGTTGATAAAAATTAATTTTTATTCATTGAAAACATAAAATAATTTTTATTTAGGATAAGTTTTTTTAATTAAAAAGAGTCTTATTTTAAGATAAAGAATAAAAAATTATTTCAAATAAAGCACATTATTGGAGTTTTATTAAGGTGGTAGTTTATTACATTCTTAATGGTTCTCTAATGCTTAAAATTGTCGAAACAAAAGAATCCGTAACATTTGACTTTTGAGGCGAATAATCACTTATCCGGGAAGTTTATTCGGATAATGTCATCCATACACACATTAATATAAAATGCACTTTGCTTTCCATCCTCATTTTAGTAACTTCAAAAAAAGATATTTATGCACTATTTTGCCTATGAATACTACTACCTACCACTCCATATTCATGGAATAACTAAATCATATACATCATAGTTATTTAATGAACCCGTGCAAAAATATTTATTTATAATAATGATCTTAACCTTTAAACTGTTTTGTAAAATATTATTATTTTAGTAAAAATTATTGATTTAAAAATATAAACAACTTATTTATATTAATATACAAATATAAATAAATATTGCAATTAAAGATTGAATTTTAGAATAATAATTTACACTAATTTAATTCAATTAACAAATTAAATTAAATTAATTGAGTTATAAATATAAATAACTTTTTAAAATTAATATATAAACATAAATATTACAGTCAAAGGTTGAATTTTAAAACAATAACTTACAATCATTTAATTCAATTAATAAATACAATTGAATTAATTGAGTTATAAATATAAATAACTTATTTATATTAATATATAAATATAAATAAATATTGCACTTAAAGATGGAATTTTAAAATCACAACTTGCATTCATTTATTTCAATTAACAGATACAATTGAATTAATTGAGTTAAATAGGTGTCAAATCCTTCATTCAAATTTAAATATGAATATTTCTTTTTATGTAAAATTTTGATATATAAGATTTTACCTCTTCTAAATTCAAACTTAAATCTCAAAACAATTAGTTTTCCATTCTAATTCTATTGAAAATGGAGAATTAAAATCAAACCCATCCCAAATGAATTTGGGTTGGATTCAGATATCTGCGTCATGCTGCCATTTATTTAGTGATTTTTTTTAATAAATAAATTTATTTTTCTAAAATTGAATTATGTTGTAAACAATAAAATAATTTTTTTTATACATTTATTTCAAATATTTTAAATTATAAATACAAATAAAAATATCAAGATATTAAACACATACTTAATTTATTAAAATATTAAATACAAATCTAATTAAAAAAAATTCTCCCATAAAATTCGGGGTGAGTTTGAGTAAATACCCGAGAATTGCGTTGTCATGTCTAATATGCACATCAAATTTTTAAATCTATCTTTTGTAAGGAAGAAACTTTTTACTCCAAAAATAAGTTAAAAGAGTTACTCTACATCTAAATCTCGACTCTCCATATTTATTAATCTAACCATTTTAATTGATTATTTATATAATCTTTTTTAAATGATTAAGATTTGAATTTTTAATCTTTTGTTAATATTTAAGATTGATGGTATTTTCAAATTTGGTGAGCACTTTAATACTTAAATTATATTGGATATGTATCGATATTTAGTCATTTAGTAACAAATTGTTATTTTTATATATTTAATTATTTTAAATTAATTTAAACTTTAAAATAATTTTGTCTATGAGTATTATTACCTACTTATTACTATTATAAATAAAAAAACTCATATCATTATTATAATTAAAATTTCTTCCGAATTCATGGAATAAGAAGATCATATATTATTGTTAGTGATTAAGGGTCTCTTTGAAACACTTTTACGTTTTCATTTTTAAAATTTGTTTTTGAAATCTAATTTTAAAGAGTATTTTTAGGAAGAGAATTATCAAAAATATTTATTTGATAGACTAGTTTTTAAAAATTGTTTTTGAAATGTGAAAATTGAAAAAATTTATTTGGTAGTTTAATTTTCAATACTATTTTTAATAAGAGATTAAAAATATATTTAAATAGATAATTCTTTTTAATTAATAATAAAATATATTTCGTTATCTATAAATATAAATATATTTAGTCACTAATTATTTAATATAAGATCTAAGAATGCATGTCAACTATTTTTTTAATATTAATTATATAATTAATAAAATATTATTTTAATAATAAGAGATTGACACATAATTTCAAACAAATGATTTAAATCATTTTCATGACATTCATCATTACTATTTTTGGTTATAATTAATCACTTTCTCTTCCTCAATTTTATAAGAAATATAAATTATACTATAATATGATTGAAAATTTTAATTCTTATTGATTTTTCTTATTAAATTAGTTTTATTATTTAAGTATTATTAAAATTACAACTTTGCTAAGAAATATTGTAAGAGTATTTTTAGTTAGAAGCATTTTACTTTTTAAATATTCATGTTTATTATCTACTCTAATTGGAAAATAAGTGATAGATTTTAAAAATCGGATTGAATCAACGGATCAAATTGATTGAATTGAGAATCAGATGAGTTACCGATATAGTTTGATTATTGGATTTATTAAAGTATTATATTTGTGGGAATCAGTTAGAATCGACCAAAACTGATAAAAATTGAGAATCAACCGGTTACATTTTTGCTTATTTTTTCCTCTGACAAAATGTCGTCATTTTGATAATTCTTTTTTTAAATAAAATTAAAATATAAAGAGATTTTGTTCAAAATTTATTTAGAATAACTTTTTCACCTTAAAATTAAATTTATTAGACGATATTCAATTTCTGTTTTCATTAGACTTTGTTCAAAATTTATATAGATTTGTATTTTGTACTATTTTGTTATGTGTATATTTAAAATTTTAATTTAAAGAATGAATTCTTAAAATTATGATATTTTGAAATTTTGAAATTTTAAATTTTTTTTAGCAATCGTGATTTATTTTAGAGATCGAGTCACCCGATTCGACGATTTAATAACTATATAATTTTGTTATAGATACCGATTTATTCAATCAAATTATCTGATTTAATCCGATTATGTTATGCGATTCGACTAATGATCAAATGGTTCGAACAATGAACCAGTACACTCTCACCGATTTGATGACCGGTCAATTTTCTTAAACAATTATTATTAATAAAAAATATTTATTATTTTTTAAATGAAAAAAAAATATAATTTTATAAAAGGTCAAATTGTTATAAAAAATTGAGAGGAAATCTAAATTTGTCAATTTTTAAAAATTTTTTTAAAAAAATTATTAATATTTATAAATTATAAATATATTACAGCTTATTTTCAAAATGCTGATAAAAATATTTTCAAAATTAAATAAACACAGTTATTTTATTTGTATTTGGTATAACGGCTTATTATTATATGGATGGTAATATATTACTTTGTTTTATATATATCTGAAAAGTATTAAGAAAAAATTAATTATAAAAATTAATAAAATTATGGTTATAATTACAAAAACTATCATTAATGAAAATTATAGAAAAAATCTATTTCTGGTGTGTATTCAATTCAATCGTAGGATTTAGAAAGTGAAAAGCAAAATAAAAACTAAAACATATCAAAAGCTATTTTTGTTTTTTAGATTTAAAAACTAAAAAATTAAAAAGAATTTTAGAAAACAATTTTTAAAAATTAGCTTCCTAAATAGATTTTTTAATTTTTAATTTTTAAAAACTAAAAAACTGTTTTTGGAAAAGGATTCAAACAGGTGTTTAACTCTCCGACAAACCGTTTCCCCATAACACTTGAATTATCTCATCCAACATGTTAAAGAATTATATATATATATTTTTAATATTAATAAAATATTAATGCCCATTTTCTATTCATATATTTTATTATTTATTATTCCCTTTTCAAATTATTTATATTTTTATCCATTTCATTAATAAAAAGTAATTTTATAAATTCCTTTTTGTACAAAATTAAATAAATTCTTTAATTTTTTAATTTCTTTATTTTATTTTATCTCCTTAGTTTTCTATTTTCCCTTTTATTTTTCATTTTTTTTAACTTTAAATACAATTCTTAATTTAAATAGTCAAAGTCATGTAGCGCCTGTTTGTTCTAATATTTTTTTTTTTTGAAAATAGTTTTTATAATATTACTTATATTTATTAAAAAATTTGCAAAGACTTTTTTAATAAAAACTTCAAATAAAAAATTAATTTGAATAATTAATCTTAAAATATTATTTTAAATAATTTATCATTTTATTATAACTCTTTTAGAATAATAACTTATACTCATTTAATTCAATTAACAAATACAATTAAATTAATTGAATTATAAATATTGCCGCGCCGCGAAAAATACCGAGTTGCCACCAGATTTTATTTATTCCAAAGGAAGGGGAAATAGGGATAAAACCCCAAATGAAGAATGGTCTCACAACCAAGAGCGAATTTAGAAGTCGATTATGCAAGAGGAAGTTATTAACACCTCTCACATCCATCGTACTGCATGGGAACCACTTGCTAGTATCAATGCGTATGGATGTTGTTTATCTGTATGTCGCTTGCTATCGATGAATGAGATGGGAGAAAGAATAAATTTTAAGTTAGTGTGCTCGTCAAGGATTTGGGTCCTTGTGCCTATGTATCCCTATATGTGCAATGAGGAAATCAGAGCTCTGTAGTTCGGCTCACAAATGGAACATTTGTTTGATTATTTTTACTGAACAATATTGACGTTCACGTGCTACTGTTCACTTGCTTGTATACTCTGTCATGGGAGTGGGAAGTATTTGCTTGTTTGCAGTAAAGTGGATACACTTGGATCACACTATAGCAATTAAACATTACTTGCTCACACATGGAGGCTTAAGCGTCGTTCACGGTAGAATGGAAGTAACGCGTCCTTTTTGAAAGTTTTTGAAGAGATGTGCACTAAGGCAATAGATGATTTGATTTGTTGGGGTTAATTTTATGTACGGAGACAAGCATCAAACTCTTGGCTAGATACAGTCAACAGTCCAAAAACTCGGGAGTTGAGAGGACAATGTTATCCTAACCACTCTTTTTCGTCCAAAAGAGATTTGAATTGTGAAAAGAGTTTGACAAGTCTAATCATTGAAACTTAAAGGGAGACACATATCTAACCCTTGACTAAGTACAACTAACAATCAGAATACCTGGGAGTCGAGAGGACAATGGAGTCCTAACTACCCTTTTTCTCCCTTATAGCACCTAGATCTAACTTGTTTGAATCATTAGGTGTTTTAAGGGGGAAGTCAAGTGTCGGGTCCCCAAGCTAGATACGACCGACAACCCAAGTACTTGAATGTTGTGTACAAACACGTACACCCTATTTTTGGATTCCAATTTGTTATGAAAATGGTTTTGAAAAAGGCACTTGACGTTGAATCAAGTGTTTACATTTATTATGAAAGAGTATGAAGAATAGAGGCGAGAGATAGAATGAGATTGAGAAGTGAATAGAGAAGAGATGTGAATCATGGATCATGGAATGGATGGGAAATACTTGATGTTGGATCAAGTATTCGCGTTGCAATGTTGTTAGTTTTATTTGGAAAACAACTTGACGTTGAATCAAATACCTTTTATTTCTTTTGAAATGCTTTATTTATCGTTTTATTTTTATCTTTTTAATTAGCATGCATGCTGAATTAACAAAAGCATAAACCTAAACTATTACATCCTTGTGGGATGGGGGGACACTTAACCCACAATGGAGGGATGTAAGCAATACAACATAAATGGAAATGGAAAGAATTATACAAATTACAAACCATGTGCCATGCCTAAAACATACAAGTGACATGACACTTCAAACAATACAAGCTAATTGAATGAATAAAAATCTAATGGATAACTTGAATGGTTTGAATCTCACATTCACATGTCAACACAAAACAACAAATATGATTAGTTAAACAATATGAACTAAATGGAAATTAAAACGCTAACACAAATGAATGAAATGGTAAAATGGTGGAATGGTATGATATAATGATCATGGTGAAAATAATGGGCATGCTAACACATCATATCAAATTGAAATGCCATTTTCAATTTGGATCCAATAACCACAATCAAAGAAATAACACCATTAAAATGGAATTAAAATCAAGACATGAACATGAACATGACATTTATCAATTTTACTCCTCACTAAACATATTAATTGAATTAAAATGGCAAAGAATTAGTGAAACAAAATCAAGAATTAAATGGAATTCTCTAATCTTTTTAGGGTTTTTTATGGTTAAAAGGTGGATTAACATCTAAACAAGTCTAATTAAAATCCTAAATAAACATGTATTTTTTTCATTTATTTTCTAATCAATCCAAAAAATCAAAAGTCGATATCAAAATTTAAACATGAATTATTATTGCAAGAAAGTGAATTAAAAATGCAAGAAAAATGAATAAAACAATTAATTTTGATAGCAATTGGCCAGGGGGGGGTTTCTGGGTTCAGGGTGTAAACCTGAGTGAAAGGCATTTGGGCCTGACTGCTAGGCCCATTGGAATTGGCCTTCTGGTCAGGGGGTGTGTATGAAACAAAACTGAGGTGACGACCATGAATTCGGCTTAGGCCCAATGGCGATGAGCCCATTTAGAACAAGGCATTGAATCCAACATGTGATGGAAATGAGTCAGCAAGCCAAGTCAAAGGCATATGGGAATTTCCAAACTGATTTGAATTTAAGTGAAAGCTAAAACACGCGCCAGTCCAAATTTACCAGCTCTGGCAAGTGTTCATTTGAAAGCCGCCGTGGACCACCGCGCAGGAAATCGCTTCCAACGATGGTGGCAACCAGAAACCCAAATTGAATACACCAACGTGATAACCTGCTGCAAAATTGATCATTTGCCTTGGTTTCTTGTAGGTGTGAATGTATATTGCAGGTATGATGTAGGATTATGGTGCATCATGATTTGGTTGGTTCTTGCACATGCTTTATGATATGTTTTGCTGCAGAATTGATCACATGCCCATGATTTGTGACATTTTCTTGACATCGTTTATGCAGTCATGCAATGGTTGTTTGTGAGTCGAGACTTGCTTATAGACTGGTTCAGGTTCATGATTTTTTATTGCATTGTCATGGTTTGTAGGATGCTGTAAGTTCTGGCTTGACATGGTTTGACATGTATGCTATGTCCATACATGAACATGGAGCTCACATGCGAAGGCATTATGTGGAGATCAACAAAATCACAAATTGTATAGGTTATGGATGAACTATGGAAGCATGGGCAAATGGATGTGGTTTTGGTATGTAAGATGGGTGAGTTAACTTTGGTCAAAGTTGACCAAAAAGTCAACTGTTGACCAAAGTCAACATTTCCATTTTTTTTGTAATTTTTCATGTTTTTGGACATTTTCATGTTTGTAATGAATGGAATTGACATATAATGAATGGTATTTGAATGGAATTGATTGATTTTGAAATTATACATGAACATGATACTTGAATGATCTTAGCATGAATTGAAATTGGCCTAGAATCAAAGTAAATGAAATACCCTAACAAATCTTGAATGAACCAATCAAAAGACATAAGTGATTGTGAGTGGACCACAAATCAAATCAATGGAAATGATGAATGGTACAAAGCATATATGAACTTAGGATAGCATGGACCAATGACCAATGAATGAACCCATGGACACAAAATGAACAAAACATAGATGTACCATGAAATAGGGCTTAAGCAAATATTCATGAACCAATGGACAATGGCATGACAATGACAAAAGATGGACTCGAAATACAATGACTAGATGAAATAACAAAGTATATACTAGGTACTTGAAAAGGGCATATGAAATATGCCTAAGTAAGACATGAACTTGAACTAGGCATGAATAAATGATCATATGAAATGCAAGGGATGAATTGACTCAAGTGGAAGTTATGATGCCATAGAAATGAGCTTGAACCAATTAACATAGACAAGCAAGAGATAAATATGTAAAGCCATAAGGTGAATGTTAATCAAACCAAGGAAACCTTCATAATATATGTCTCTCAACTTCTTCTATCATATTTTTTGATTCCATTTCTATAGGAATAAGGAATTTTTTTTATAAAAAAAGGTTTGGTTTGCCATTTTATAGATTCATTACTTTTTGTCTAGGTTCTGATTTTGTCCATCCTCCTTTTATAATCATTTTCCTTTTCAATATATTTGACCATCATTTAAAAAAATTTCAAACTTTTAACAAGTTGAATACACAATTTTAAAATAATATTATATTAATTTCCTTAATATGCATTCTTACAATATATTTTCTTATGCATTATTAAGAAACCTAGTGTAAGGATCCTAAACGGCAAGAACGTGAATTCGAATCCGCAACATTCCTATACGAAACCAAAAAAATATATTTTTGCGTTGGTTAAAATGATATTTATATCTTCTTAAACATTAAAAGTGTCAATTATAAATTGAAATATAAATAAATATTTATGGAAAATGTTGATATATCATATTCATATCAAAATTTTCTCTCTCTCTATATCTATCTATCTATTTATTTATTTATCTATCTATCTATCTATCTATCTATCTATCTATCTATCTATCTATCTATCTATCTATCTATCTATCTATCTATCTATCTATCTATATATAATATACATAAAATATATATATATAGATATAAAATATATATATATATATATATATATATATATATATATATATATATATATATATATATAATAATATATCTATATATATATATATATATATATATATAACATATTTATATATATATATATATATATATATATATATATATATATATATATATATATATAATATATATATATATATATATAATATATATACATATATATATATATTATATATATATATATATATATATATATAATATATATATATACATATATGTATATATATATATATTATATATATATATAATATATATATATATATTATATATATATATATATATATATATCTATATATATATATATATATATATATTATATATATATAATATATAATATAGAATCCGTAAAAAAATATTTATTTATAATGATCTTAACCTTTAAACTGTTTTGTAAAATATTATTATTTTTATAAAATTATTGATTTAAAAATACAAACAACTTATTTATATTAAGATACAAATATAAATAAATATCTCAATTAAGATTGAAATTTAGAATAATAATTTACACTAATTTAATTCAATTAACAAATAAAATAAAATTATTGATTTATAAACATAAATAACTTATTTACATTAATATATAAACATTAATAAATAAAAATAAATATTACAATCAAAGATTGAATTTTAAAACAAAAAGTTACACTTATTTAATTCAATTAACAAATACAATTAAATTAATTGAGTTATAAATATAAATAACTTATTTATATTAATATATTTATAAATAAATGTTGCACTCAAAGATGGAATTTTAAAACAATAACTTACCCTCATTTAATTCAATTAACAAATACAATTGAATTAGTTGAGTTAAACGGGGTCAAATCCTTCATTCAAATTTAAATGTGTTGCTTGTGAAAAAAAAACTTAATTTTGAAGTCAACAGGAATTGAAAATACAACCTTTTGGGTTTAGGTCAAAGACATTACCATTGCACCACAAATCCTTCATGTTAATTTGTTTCATCATATATTTAATATACCATGTATAATTACAGTAGATTAATAAATTAGTAAAACTTATCACTAGGATATTTCTGCAAAGTTAAATAAAATAATATTAAGTAATTAAATAATAGTTACGCATTGCAACATGAAAAAATATTATATTTGGTATACTTAAAGAACTTGATGTTTTTATAATAAAATAAATTTTGGTTAAAAGCTATTCAAATAGTTTATTAATGTTTTTATAATAAAATAAATATATTTGGTATACTTAAATTATCTAATATTATTAATGTACTCCTAAATTAAATATGAACTAGTATGCTACAATTTTAATTACCTTTTAATGTACTCTCAAATATGTAGTCATGAACGTTGAATATGAATATTTTATATTGATAAGATTTTAGTTTGACTTTCTATTTGAGAAAGTTGAATGGAATTAAAACTCAAATTAAACTTTTTAATAAAAAAATTGTAATTTACCTTAATAGTATTTATTTAATTGATCAATATTTCATTGTCTTTCTATTATTTTAAATAAAATAATGATGATTTTTTATTTTATTTCAAATTTAAGGATATACTAAGAATAATTTGGTAGATGTGAAGGGGGAGATAATGATAGGTTAAAAGTCTTATTAAAAAAAGTTACTAACATAAATCAAAATGAAGTTTTTAATTTATTAAAAATAGAATAAGCAAAAAAATTTCAACTAAGAATATTTTATTTGACATTAATTTAATATTAAGTAATTAAATAATAGTTATGAAAAAATATTATATTTAGTATACTTAAAGAACTTGATGTCAAATAAAATATTCTTAGTTGAAATTTTTGTGCTTATTCTATTTTTAGTAAATTGAAAACTTCATTTTGATTTATGTTAATAACTTTTTTTTAATAAGACTTAATTTTTTAGTGAATTTTTAAAAAAAAAAATCGGATTCGGATATCTCCGCACTGTCATCTTTTTAGTGATTTTTTTTAATAAATAAATTATTTTTTAAAATTAAATTATAAACAATTAAAATAAAAAACTCAAAATTCCATAGATTCATTTTAAATATTTTAAATAATAAATATAAATATAAATATTAAAATATTAACTACATATTTAATTCATTCAAATATTAAATACGAACAAAATCAAAATAAATTTTTCCCATAAAATTCGGGGAGTTTGGATATTGGATAGATACCCGGAAGTATAAATTATGTTACCATGCCTATATATTATATTCACATCAAATTTTTAGAGGAAAATTTTCACTCCAAGAATAAGTTAAAAGATTTACTCTAAATCTTGACTCTCCATATTCATTAATCTAACTATTTTAATTAATTATTTATATAAAAAATATTTTTAAAATGATTAAGATTTGAAGTAGACTTGTAAATATATAGCTTCTCATCTTTTATTAATATTTAAGATTGATGGTCATTTTCAAACATTATTTGATGAACATTTTAATACTTAAATTATATTGGATATATCATTTAGTAACAAATTATTATTTTTATATATTTTATTGCTTTAAATTAATTTAAACTTTAAAATAATTTTGTCTATGAGTATTTTACCTACTTATTACTATTATAAGTAAAAAAAAAGTCACATAATTATTATAATTAAAATTTCTTCCAAATTCATGGAATAAGAAGATCATATACATTAGAGTTATTCAACGAATCCGATAAAAATATTTATTTATATTAGTGTTCGATGGGTTAAACAATAAATTGTTTTGTGAGAAATTTTTTAAAAATATAAATATTTTTTTTTAAAAATTAACACTTGAGTTATCTCATCCAACATGCTAAGGAATTATATATTTTTTAAATATTAATAAAATATTAATGCCCATTTTCTGTTCATATATTTTATTATTTATTATTCTGTTTTCAAAATATTTAATTTTTTTTCCACATCATTAATAAAAAGTAATTTTATAAATTGCTTTTTATACAAAATTAAATAAATTATTTAATTATTTAATTTCTTTATTTTGTTTTATCTCCTTAGTTTTCTATCTTTCCTTTTATCTTTCAATTTTTTAAAAAATAATTTCCATAATAATAAATATTTTTGTTAAAAAAATTTACAAAGAATTTTTTAACAAATTTTTTAAATAAAATATTAATTTGAATAATTATTCTTAAAATATTATTTTAAATATTTTATCATTTTATTATAGTTTTTTAGAATAATAACTTACACTCATTTAATTCAATTGATAAATATAATTAAATTAATTGAATTATAAATATAAATAACTTATTTACATTAATATATAAATAAAAATAAATATTAAAATCTGAGATTGAATTTTAAAATAATAACTTACACTCATTTAATTCAATTAACAACTACAATTGAATTAATTGAGTTAAACGAGTGTCACCTCCGTAAATAATTTTTTTTATGTATAATGTTGAAATATCATTAGGCTTGCCGGTTCGGAGACGAATTTTACCTTCTTAAATTTTAATTTGAATTTCAAAATAATCCATATTTCACATCCAAATTTTATTGAGAATGGAGAATTAAAATTCAAACCCATCACAAATGGGTTCAAGTTAGATTCAGATATCTCCGCTGCTCTGCCGCCCTCTATTTAGTGAAATAAATTTTTTAATAAATATTTTTTTTTCAAAATCAAATTATATTATAAATAATAAAATAAAAATTTTCAAAAAATTTCATACATACATCTTAAATAATAAATACAAATCAAAATATCAAAATATTAATCAAATATTTAATAAATCAAGTTATCAAAACTAAAATAAAAAAAAACTACATAATAAAATTCAAAATTTTCTTATTTAAATTCAAGGCGAGTTCGGACGAACATATATGCATTTCAAATTTTTAGATATATCTTTTATAAGGAAGGATATTTTTAACTTACTCCAAATCTTAACTTTCCATGTTGATTAATCTAAAGCCTTTAATTGATTATTTATATAGAAGAATATTTTTAAAAATAATTAGATTAAATCACCAATTAAAACAATTAATTAATACAAATAAATGATTAAAATTTGAAGTAAGACTTGTAAAAATATCCCTCCTCATCTTTTATTAATATTTAAGATTGATTGTCGTTTTCATTATTTGGTGAACCTTTAATACTTAAAACTTATTGTATCAATATTGAGTCATTTGGCAACAAATTATTATTTTTATATATTTATTTATTTTAAATTAATTTAAACTTTACAATAATTTTGTCTATGAGTATTATTACCAAATAGTCTTATTACTCTTATAAGTAAAAAAACTCATATTGTTATTATAATTAAAACTTATTCCAAGTTCATTGAATAACAAGATCATATACATTAGAGTTATTCAATGAATCAGTTAAATATATTTATTTATACTAGTGTTCGAAGAATATGTGTTAAACTATAAACTGTTTTGTAAGAAATTATTATAAATATCAATAATTTTTTAAAATTAATATAAAAATATAAATAAATATTATTCTTAGAGGTTAAATTTCTGACAAACCGATTATCCCTAACACTTGAGTTATCTCCTTCAAGATATCAAAGAATAATGATTTTTTTATAATATTAATAAAATATTAATGTCCATTTTCTGTTCATTTATTTTATTATTTATTGTTCTGTTTTGAAAATTACTTAAAATTTTATTTTCCACAACATTAATAAAAAATAATTTTATAAATTCTTTTTATACACAATTAATAAATTAATAAATTCTTTAATTTCTTTATTTTATTTTATCTCATTAGTTTAAAGTTTTTCCTTTTTTTTTCAATAAAATTTTAACTTTAAATACAAATTTTAGTCAAAGTCATATAGGATTCATTTTTTTCTTAAAATACTTTTTATATTATTACATATTTTTGTTTAAAATGTTACAAAATATTTTTTAATAAAATATTCAAATAAAAATTAATTTAAATTATTATCCTTAAAATATTATTGTAAGTATTTTATTATTTTATTATAATATTTTTGGATATCAAAATTTTAAAAAATCACTTAAATTTAAAAGTATTTCAAATAATTTTCATAAAAGTTATTTTTGAAATACATTTAAAAAATATAATTTCACCTATGCTTTAATTTTTAATAATTTATATTTATATTATTAAATGTTAAAAATTTTCTTTTAATTTATAAAAAATAAATTAAAAAACATTTAATATTTAAATTTTTTTTATAAAATTAATTCTAAAAATACATTTTTAAAAAAAAGATAAAACAAATGAATAACTAATATCCAAATAAATTGAATGTATATTAAAAAAATGACCTTTTTGTTCTAGAAAGTCAATTAATAGTTATTAAAAATGAAATATTTGTTTTATTAGCTTGAGTTGTGACCGTTGATGTTTGAAAGAAAAAAAGGAAAAAAATATGAAGTAATGTACCGACAAGTTTCTAGTTCCCGTGAATGTTTTCTGCGACCACTATTGTCTCAAATTTCGTTATCTCCGCTATATTTTCTGTTCATTGTTTTTATATACATTTTCAGTAAAAGCTTGACCTTTGGTGAACAAGAGAGTGAAGTTGGAGCTTGAAGTTGAAGAAGCTTCTGAGAAACGATGATGAAACTGATTCTCATTATAACGTTTTCTTTCGTTATCTCAGTTATTAGATCTGAGACTCAGAAAGAGACTCTTTCTCCTCTGTATATGTTGGAAAACGATGACTTTTCAGCTAAAGTTCCTTCTTCCAAACCTCAACCTCTCATGGTGCCACTCACTCTTATTCAAGGAGCTGATTCTAAAGGAGCAGGTTTTGTTTCTTCTTTCTCTCTAACCTCATTATGCTATCATGTTAGTGTTACTTATTGCTTAAGTAACATAATGTGAATCTGTTGGAATTGAATTCACTCTTTTGAGGTTTTTTTTGACATGATCATAATTCATAAGCTGTTTTTCAGCTTTTTTTTGAATAAGCTATAAGCTGTTTTTGTAAACTCAACTGCACTGGTTTACATTGTTTTTGTTAGTATGTTTGGATGGAACATTGCCTGGTTACCACTTGCATCCTGGATCTGGATCTGGTGTGAATAATTGGATAGTTAATTTAGAGGTATGTAATATAATGTTCAACTATTTCGAATTTTCGATCATGATTCACGGGTCTTGTGTTAACAATAGTTCAATGTTGAACATGTTTGAAAACCTTGTTGTAGGGAGGAGGATGGTGTAACAATATCAGAACTTGTGTGTTTAGAAAAACTACTCGGCGCGGTTCGTCGAAATACATGGATAAGCAAATACCATTCACAGGGATATTGAGCAATAAAGCTGAAGAAAATCCTGGTTTTGTTTTTTTCTTTCTTTTTACCCTTCACATGCATAGATTGGTAGTTCTAGAGATTGCAAGTTATGGTTACTCAAATTTGTGTGTGCTGTATTGTCTTCTTTTGTGCACAGATTTTTTTAACTGGAATCGAGTCAAAGTGCGGTACTGCGATGGCGCATCTTTCGGCGGAGACAGTGAAAATAAGGTCAGTAAGAGAATGATAGCCTATATGCTTTAGAACTTACCAGACGTCTCAGACGTCTATGATCTGCTCGTATAAGTGTTGATCTTCTGTCCTGTCTTGTGAGTCAGTCAAGAACTTCACAGACGTCTCTGACATGAAAAAATGCTTCTAAATCTCTGATTGTGATTGATATGTGAATTCGCACCCTTTTCAGGCTGCAAACCTTCAATTTAGAGGGCAAAAAATATGGCTAGCTGCAATGGAGGAATTAATGTCGAAGGGACTGAAGAACGCTAAACAGGTTTTTCATATTGAAACATTGTAATTTGTTATTCATTCTTTATCATCAAAGGATCCTAAAGAAGAAGAAAAAATGTAAATCAGGCTCTTTTGTCCGGATGCTCTGCGGGCGGTCTGGCAACTATACTACATTGTGACGAATTCGGAAGCTTGTTTCCAAAATCTACCAAAGTGAAATGTTTCAGTGATGCAGGGTTTTTTCTTGACGCGTAAGTAACGTATTTTGTTTCACTCGACCTCTAACCTACATTATCGCAAA
Organism: Lathyrus oleraceus; assembly: GCF_024323335.1. NCBI lineage: Eukaryota > Viridiplantae > Streptophyta > Magnoliopsida > Fabales > Fabaceae > Lathyrus > Lathyrus oleraceus. The sequence goes on from NC_066581.1 coordinate 58,761,569, forward strand.
TGTAAACTTTGTTAATGTTTATCATCTGTTCAATCGTGTAGAACCGATGTATCGGGCGGACGCACGTTGAGGAAAATGTTCGGAGGCGTTGTTAGCTTACAGGTATACTTAGTTTAATGTAGTAAAAGATTGTAGAAGCAGGGTTAAAGTACTTGTATAAATATGTAAATTCATTTCATCGATGTCTTTGAAATCGTAGGAAGTGCAAAAGAATCTGCCCGAAAGTTGTCTTAACCACCTCGATCCAACTTCGGTAATCTTCGAATTCTGAATGCCATTTTATTCATAGCGCGAAATTACAAGACTTGAAAATTTGAAGCTGTTTTTTCAGTGCTTCTTTCCTGAAAACTTGATAGACCATATTCAAACTCCGCTGTTTCTGCTAAACGCGGCTTATGATGGATGGCAGGTGATGTTTATAAATACTCGCTTTCTTGTAGTTTTCTATTAATGATTTGCTTACTCAATCACTTGACATTGTTTTCTATAGTTGTACGAAAGTTTAGCCCCGTCTACGGCCGATCCCCATGGCTATTGGAAAGCTTGTAAACTGAATCAGACGAATTGTAACTCGACTCAAATTGAGTTCCTCCAAAGTAATTTTGACACTCTCTACTAATGTGTGAATTCTGCATAGCGATTTCCATGTAACATACCTCTTTTTTTGTTATCAGAGTTCAGGAATCAAATGCTAAACGACGTAAAAGGATTCTCAGCGACATCTCAATCCGGACTATTCATAAACTCTTGTTTTACGCATTGTCAATCCGAGAGACAAGATACATGGTTTGCTGACGACTCTCCGCTCCTTAACAACACGGTACGCGCGCGAGTTAAGATTTTTATGTTTCTAAAATAGTACAGTGAAATGACATCATCTGATAAGTTATGGCTTTTCATGCAGCGGATTGCGAAGGCAGTTGGAAATTGGTTTTTCGATCGTCAAGTTGTTAAAGAAATTGATTGTCCTTATCCGTGCGACAAAACCTGCCATAGTCTGTTCTCGTGATCATTGTGACTGCGATATTTGCTTTTGACATTCTAAATTGTTACAGAGAAAAGATTCTTGGTGACCGATACTACAATTCATTCGTATTCGCTTATATGTCGCGGTAATAAATTTTCTTTGGATTGAAAATCCGAAGTTAGAGCTTGTACTTCTGCGGCCAACTTCTTATATGGAAATACATTATACTTTTATCAAATGCGATTTTCATCCCTGTCAAAGCGATTTTTAGAATTGGCTTATTTTTACTAACTGCTTTATTGCCAATTACGTGCTGCTAATACACTGGTGGAAGCAAGTCATATTTGAATGGAATTATTCTATGTTAAAGAATTCTGATACTGAAGGTGGTGGATTGGGAATAAATGCTTGAATCAATGAGAACATTAGGTGGAGAAAAATATGAGTAAGATGTTTAGGTCCGTCCCGTAGAAGTTCGTCAAAAAAGGGATGTACGTTGTTTATGGTGCAGGTCTAAAATCTTGATCCGTGCAACACTAAAAGCGAGAGCGGAGTGGGGAGATTATGTAGACGCCACACGTTTTAAGTGTAAAAATACAAAAAATTATGTTACTAATCAAGTCCGCAAAAGTCCGCAAAAAAAATGACGCGGGACGGGGAGGGCATAATAGCGGGTGCGGTCATGAATCTTTGGTCCGTCCTGCACTAAAGTGCGGGAAAACAGATATACCCCAACAGATCGGATCCATTTTGCCACCCTAATTAAAGACATTAGGTTTATGGATCATCTCACTTCACATACCAACCATCTTCACCTTATGTGTTTTTGGAACATGTCAATATTTCAATATGGTCGCGATTTTAAATTGTCGATGGGACAATTTTTTTCTTTCTTTTTCTATTCGATAAATTTTTCGAGCATTTTATTGAATTTTGCATAGAGAATTATGTAAATTTTCATTTTTTGAAAAATTACAAAGTATTTTTTTTAAAAAGAACGATTTATTCCGTGATTCGACCCAATAATTTATGTCGTGACAATTTTTCAAAACGGCAAAACAATAATTTAAAGACATTTTCAAACTGTCATAACCACAGAAGAAATTATTGGTATTTCTGTTTCTATCTTCGACAAACCGTTCAAATTTGAGAGAAATCACTTTAAACGTTGATAACAAAAAAAAATGCGATTTTTCTTAACCTTAAAAAAGGTTATCAATGTTTTACCGATGACATTCCTATTGTTTCTTATGGATCAAACAAGCAAAATAATGGTAAGAAATACTTGGACTCAGATGGAACAGTTAATTCTTATGAATCACAATCTGATGGAAAGAAGGATGTTGCTAATCAATATCCGAAGTATGTAGATGAAAGGTCCATAGAAGTTTAATGTCATAAACTTTAAAAGATTACTCATAAGATCATCACTAAAGATATAGATATGTTTTTAGATGAACAATTTCACTTATAGTTGCGGTAATAAATTTTCTTTGGATTGAAAATCCAAGATTAAAGTTTGTACTTCTACGGCCAACTTTTTATATAGAAATATATGAAAAGAGAGTGTTGCTAATATTCCTGAATTGTTTGTTTTCAATCGAATGCAACACACGTCGATTGTAAAGCTACATTTTGTAGCTTCTGTCGCCAGATTTCAAATTACACTATGCTGCTATGCATGGCAGGATCGTGTCTTGATCTAAGCATGTTAAACTCATGCTTCGAGTTTCAAGATTCGAGGAAAGGAAGAAAAAGTATACTGGATTGAGACACTAGTAGAAGTAAGTCATATTGGAATGGAAATATTCTCTATGTTAAAGGATTCTGATGATGCAGTAAGTGGTGGATTGGGAATAAATGCTTAAATCAATGATGTGTAAGGATACTATATACAAGTAGTCAGATCGATTGAGAGGAGATGACACCCTTTTATATATTAGAGGTTCATGTGTTCTCTCAGTTAAGTGTTGTTGGAACATGTTAATATGTTAATATTTAAATAGGAAGATAAATTTGAAAAATACTCTTAAAGCTGATAGAGTAAAATTAGAGTTAAATAAATAATTTAGAAGTTATATTAGAAGTAGAATTTTTATATTATTTGTTATATTAATTCAAATGTTATGAATAGGGGGTTTAGTAGTTTTTGGGTCTTTAGGAAATTATCCATTAAATGTATTAGAGGGTTGCTCTTTATCTTTGCGGTGTTATTCACCATCATGAAAATTCATAAATGTCAATAACATCTCGAGATGATTGTTTAGACGCATTTTTTTTACACACCCTTAAGTGCAAATGGATGAGTCACTCTTATTTTGTCAAAATTTTATCCGGAGACATATATTCGTATAACATAAGGGTGAGCCCGGAGATGCATCTCTGTAAAAATTATTAATTCAAAATTTAGGAAGTTTTACGGAGATATATCTTTAGACGCATTTTATTCATAAACTCGCGCCATACCCTTCCTTTTTCCTCCTTCATTTTCTGAAAAGTCACTAAAAAAACTTTATTTGAGCTCTTTTGCTGCAAACCATTTTCAAACTCCATTTGAGCAAGTTTCATCAAGTTCACTCACTCCATTCAACTTCATTTGCTGCAAAGTTTCTCACTCCATTCAAGCTTCTCATCCACAACTTAAATTTGGTAAGTTTCTCATTTCAACTTTTTCATTTTTTGTGTCTTGAATGATGTTTTAGGTAACATAGGTTGTTTAAGTTGCATTAGATAGTAGTGCAATCAAGATAGATAGCTGATATAGACATGCATTACCATTTGGTTGGAGTTTAGGGCAACATTGGAGTTTCTGCCATTGCTGAAAATCGCGAGTTCATCCAGAGATGCATATCTGAAATTTCTCTATACTATTTTCGTAGATATATCTCTAGATTTGTATCTGGCTTCATTTTTGGTTGAATTGTTAATTTTGGTACAATTTTTGATGTGACTTTATGGTTTTATTACAGGTACAATGGCTATAAACAACCAGGATAGAATTAGGCTCAATTGTGTGTTCTAACACGCGTCTATACGACGTGAGAGGGCCAAAGGCAGGGCCACGAGGTCACAAGTCGATGATACCTTGTTTGATGGTTCACAAGGTCGAGGTTTACGACCATCTGGTTCTACTTCCCTTAGTTGTCTGTCTCAGGGATCACCTTAACGGGGCCACGTGTCCTCAGCTCATGAAACCCCTGAAGCCTAGGAGGAACCCAATGTTAATGTCCTTGTAGATAGTTATCTAGAAGGCCCATTTAACACCTCCTTCTTTCATTTGTATAGATATCATGCTGATAGGCATGTCTAGAAAGGAGAGATGTGTTTATTTACCTTTGCATTACATATGTTTAAACTAATTTAATCACGATTGATGGTGAGTTTTTTATAGGAGCGTCCATGTTTAAAATTTATAAACCACTGATGGAAGATATTTAATTTGGAACAACCCGACATTGACTAGTTCAAGAATGTTATCCACTACTCTGGTCTAGCTGGTTTATGTTGTTGATTCTAAGTGTTGGCAGCAATTTTGGTAAAACAAAGAGTGTTCACAAGATGTCATGTGTGATGTCTTAACATGAGATATCTTATGTACCTGTTGGAGTTCAAGAACATGTGCATGCATGATTGTTTCAGAATGCCACTTACAATGACAAGGCTTCTGATATTGGATGTACCTGCTGGAGCTTAAATGAAAGACATGTTCATGCAGGATTGTTTCAGATGTCATACATAATGTCATGACATCTGATATGGTTGTACCTGCTGGAAGTTATAAAAGGAATTATTGGATTATGCAGGATTTTTCCAGGATGTCAGACCCGATGTCATGACATCCTGTACACAGAACATTCAGTGTGAATGTCTAGTGTTTTGTGATTGCTCAATTAATGGCAATCTTTGGATGATTGAAGATATGGCTAGCTGGCGCATTCAATCATAGATTACAACCAGATTTACTTATTTTCCAAGGAGATCTACACAGCTGTTATAAAAAGATTTGATTGGAAAGTAGATTTAGGGTTTTCAAGATGTCCAAGCCCAGCTGAAAGCTTCTATAAAAAGGGACTTAGAAAACCTGTTTGTACACACAACCAAGACTGAGCGAAATATATAGAGAGAGAGCTAGGGTTTGTGTCTGTTTAGTCGTAAGACTTGTAGGTCATTCAAGTCATCCATTGATGATTGAATTGGACTGATTTGTGGTTGTAATTTGTCACTCTAAAGTTGTTAAGCAAAAGTGTGTGTCTTCTTGATCAAAGCTTTGAAGCAAGATCAAGAGTGTGTCTTCTTGATTGAAACTGTGAAGTAAAATCAAGAGTGTGTAATTGAAAAGTATTTTCTTTTCACAAGGGATTGTTGTTTAAAATCACTGGTGTGTGATTGTAGGGAAGTGAGTGGGTTCTCATATCTAAGAGTGCTTAGGTAGAAGTTGCACGGGTAGAGATTAGGTGATAAAGACTGTAACTTGTTGAAGTGTACGGAGAGTCTTTGAACTAATTCTATTTTAGTGAATTTCCTTCCTGGCTTGGTAGCCCCCAGACGTAGGTGAGTTGCACCGAATTGGGTTAACAATTGCTTGTGTTATTTGCTTTACCATTCTGTTTTTGTTGATCCATTGTGTATTACCAGATATTAGTGTCGTGACATTACCTTCGACATCTTATATCTGATACTAGAATTTCAATTGGTATCAGAGCAGGCATCCTGCTCTGGTTCTGGGTGAGATCTAGGGGCAATACTTTCTGGTACAATGGAGAGAGATGGAGGATCTGTTCATAGGCCACCAATTTTGGATGGTTCTAACTATGACTATTGGAAACCTCGAATGGCAGCGTTTCTAAAATCCCTTGATAACAAGGCTTGGAAAGTTGTGCTAACAGGATGGGTGCATCCTGTCATTACTAAGGAAGGAGAAGCCACCACTGAGAAGAAGCCTGAAGAACAATGGTCCAAGGAGGAGGATGATCTTGCTCTTGGAAACTCTAAAGACTTGAATGCAATATTCAATGGGGTAGACAAGAATATTTTCAGGCTGGTAAATAACTGTGAAGTGGCCAAAGATGCTTGGGACATTCTCAAGACCACTCATGAAGGCACCTCTAGGGTAAAGATGTCTAGACTTCAGCTGCTCACCTCCAAGTTTGAAAACTTAAGGATGAAAGAAGATGAAAACATTCATGAATTTCACATGAGTATTCTTGAGATTGCTAATGCTTCAGGAGCCCTGGGAGAGAAGATGACAGATGAAAAACTGGTAAGAAAAATACTTAGGTCACTCTCTAAGAAATTTGCAATGAAGGTGACTGCCATAGAAGAGTCTCAAGACATCTCCAACATGAGGGTAGATGAGCTAATTGGATCCCTCAAAACCTTTGAGATGGGATTGAATGATGGAACTGAAAATAAAACCAAGAGCATTGCCTTCATATCCAACACAGAAGAGGAAAACAGTCAAGATATGGATAAAGAATGGGCCAATGAAGTTGCAATGCTGGGGAGACAGTTTAACAGATTGTTAAAGAAAATGGATGTAAGATCTAAGACAAATGTCAAGAACATCTCATCTGACATCAGCAATGGAAGAAGAGTAAGGCCAGAGGAGAAGCCCAAAGAAGGAAAAGAAGTAAAGTGCTATGAATGTGATGGGTATGGACACATTAGAACAGAATGTGGAACCTACCTCAAGAAGCAGAAGATGAGTCTTGCTGCCACCTGGTCAGATGAAAGTGATACAGAGGAGGCTGCAAATCTTGGGATTGCTTTGACAGGAAGATGGGGATCTGATGAAGACTCAAGTGATGGTGAAGTTACCTTTGAGGAATTGGCCTCTACCTACAGAGAGCTGTGTCATAAAAGTGTAGAGCTGAGCAAGCAGGTTTTAAACCAGAAGAAAGAAATAACTCAACTTGAAAATGAGAAGGTAGAATACTTGGAAACCATCTCCAAATTGAAAACAGAAGTTGTGGGTCTGAAGGACAAGCTAGATGAAAGTCAACAAGTTGAGAGCCAGAAGATAGTACAACTGGAGAATGAAAAGGCAGAACAGGTGGAAACCATAGTCAAGCTAAAAACTGAAGTCATGCTCTTAAACTCAAAACTAGAAGAGACAACCAAGTATGTAAGGATGCTAAACAATGGATCTAACTCCTTAGATAAGATTCTCCAAACTGGACTAATCACAGGAGCCAAATCTGGAATAGGGTACCATAAATCTAAGGCTGAAAGTAGTTACACTGGTTGCAAACCTCAAGCTAAACCTAAATGCAGCAATAGTAAGAGCAGTCCTAAGATGTCACATCACATGTCACATTATCAGAAGAGAAAACAGCAGAAAGGCAAACACCAAAGATGGAGATGTCATTACTGTGGGAAATTTGGACACTCAAGGCCCTTCTGCTATAAGCTGTATGGTTACCCTACCCCTGTTCATCAACAGACTCACTATCAACCCAGACCCAAACAACACGGGCCTATCAACAAAAAGCAATGGGTTCCTAAGACTAATGTTACAAGTCTAATAGCTCACAAAGAAGAGTGGTATTTTGATAGTGGATGTTCTAGACACATGACTGGAAACTCAGAATTAATAACTGATCTTCACCCTCATGACCTAAGCTATGTAACCTTTGGTGATGGAGCAAAAGGTGAAATAAAGGGGATAGGCAAGCTTGAGTGTCCTGGAGCTCTTAAACTTGACAATATTCTACTGGTCAAGGGCTTGACTTCAAATCTGATAAGCATCAATCAGCTAGGGGATCAAGGTCTGAATATCATCTTCACTAAAACTGAATGTCTGATTGTTAACAAAAACAGTGAAGTGACTATGAAAGGAATCAGGACCAAAAACAACTGCTACATGTGGAGCTCTCAAATGGATGACCCCTCTAAGATGAGTACAGTTGTGAGAAGAACCTACAAGGGAAAGGAAAAATGTCAGACAAGGATGTTACACCAAAAGCTAAGACCTAACCTCAAGGAAGAGAAGGTCATGATGGCCCAAACACCTGAACATATGACTGGTGGTATGAAGTCTGAAGGTAGTGAGAGCTTTGCTGGAACTGAGACACAAGGTACTATGTGTGCAAAGAAAATTAAGATAGAAAAGATATCAGATAAAAGCAACAATGCTCAACCAGGTTGGATGAAATTACTGATAATTATATACAATGTCACACTCGATGCTATGACATTGTATTATGACAACCTGTATGGTACACCTATGTCCAAAGACCATATTCAGCATAGCTGGACCAAGTACATTATTTGCTTTCATCACTCATGTAGAAATTATGTGGAAAACAAACTCATAGTTCTACAACATGAAATGCAACGAACCAACAGGACTGCAAGGGATTTGTATGATGTCTAACTGAAATATGAAAAGGGAAAATTAGGGGCTTGGTTTCTTGAGAAAATATGGCAATTAATGTGGAGTGGAAAAGGTAACAAAAATATTGTCTGCCCAATGAAAAGAAAAATCCACATTAATAATGAATCATCTCCTAGTATTGGAAATAGTATCTATTTCATTTGCACGCTCTGCCTGAACACAATTCTTTCCATCTTCATCAAACTACTCAGAGAACCTCTACTAGGGCAAAGAAAGTTTTCTCAAAAGTTCAACAACATGTCTCAACATCCATCAACATCTAGCTCAAAACCCTTTCATACTAGAACTTCCTCCATGGAATTTTTAGATGAAGATTTGATGGACGTAACTCCTCTGCGTATGATACCATGTGACGTTCCAAGCTCCCCTTCCATGGCCGGAGCTAAGCAAGGTAACATTCCTGAAAAATCTCCTGATAAAGAGGACATGCACTCTACTGATCGCATCCTAAGAAACCTAGTTACTAGGATACTGAATGAAGAGCATGGAGTCAAGGACATTTTTACCCCTCTGTCCAGAAGGGACCCCTCTCATGAGGTGGAAACCCAAGCTGAGAAAGATGATGACTCATCTAAAACAGAAAAGGAAGTAGCTGCTGAGGGACTATGTTCTCTTGGAAAAAACTTACCTAGTATGTCCCCTGATACTGCTCAGGACATTGAGGAAGAAAGGTCTGAGGAAGAAGATGACACGTTGGTCAATCTTGTGAAAACAAGTGCAACTAATAGACTGAGAAAAAGGAAGAGTATGGCCGAGATAAGGACAGGTAGGAAAGAGAAAAGGGTTACTGGTATAGGTCCCTCCAAATCTTGGAGTAAAGTAGAGGTCAGGAAGAAGAAAGAAAGTGAGAGTTCTGAATCTGATGAGGATGTCGAATACGATGTCTCAGACATCCCCCCTGTTAAAAGGAAGTCTATAAAGAAGTCTCTAAACAAAGTGGTTGCTGTTCATCTTGACAATATCTCTTTTCACGTAGAAGATGGTGCTGCCAAATGGAAGTTTGTGACTCAAAGAAGGGTAGCAGTTGAAAGAGAATTGGGAAAAGAGGCAAGTGAAGTAAAGGAAGTCATGGAGTTAATTAAAGCTGCTGGTCTTATGAAAACTGTGACTGCTCTGCCCCAGTGCTATGAGGGCTTGGTCAAAGAATTCATTGTGAACATCCCTGAGGAGATTTATGAAAAAAACAGCAGGGAGGTCTGCAAAGTTTTTGTAAGGGGTAAGTGTGTGAAACTTTCACCTACCATCATCAACAAGTTCCTAGGGAGAGGAACTGATGAAGGAGTAGATCTAGAGACCACAGACAATGAGGTCTGTAGAATTATTACAGCTGGCCAAGTTAAGGAATGGCCTAGTAGGAAACACTTATCAGTTAGTAAGCTCACAGTTAAATATGCCATTCTGCACAAGATTGGTTCAGCAAATTGGGTACCTACTAATCATGTCTCTACCATGTCCATTGTCCTTAGAAGAATCATTCATGCTATTGGAACCAAGATAAACTATGATTTTGACAAATTTATATTTGATCAAACCATCAGACATGCTTCTACAAATGCTGTGAAGTTACCTATTGCTTTCCCTTCCCTTATGTGTGGCATTATCCTGAGCCAATAACTAGGCATACTCAATACAAATGACATGCCAAGCAGAAGAAAAACCCCTCTATCCATTCATTATAAGCTGTTTGAGGGAAGTCATATAAATGATGTTGTTATGTCATCTGACAGAAGAGAGCCTGCATCTCAAGGAAGCCTAATTGATCAATTGAAAGATACCTGCAAGGAATTGGAGAAGGGTATGAAGGTGGCCAAGGCAAGAAAAGAAGCTTTGGAAGCTCTTATTTGTAGGCTGGAAAAAGAGGAGTTAGAGAAGACTGGTAAGGATGAAAAAGCATAATCCAGTGGCAGCTCTGGAAGCTCTGAGTGTTCTGAAGCTGAAGATGAAGGTGAAGGTGATACTTCTTCTTCTGATTAATGGTTCCTGCCTGAATTGAAGACTAGGAGGTGTGGTGGAAGCTGAGCTGCTGTTTGGAAGGCTGTTGTCTTGATTGTTTTTTTTTTGATTTTGTATTTTGTGGCAGTCCTTATTGATGTATGTTATGTAATATTTAGGGCTCTTAATGAGTTCCTTGAATTTGTTCATTATCTCAGCTTTTAGCTGTGTATAATGATGGTGTGTTCTTCCTGAATTTTTTGTTTTAACATGCTAAATGTTATAACATCTGATCTAACATTCTCTGCTAGGCTAATAGACATTTATTTTGTCTAATTGGTCACCTTTGGTCAATTTTGACTAAAAAGGGGGAGAAGTGCTTGATATGGAAGCTGTTGTGGAAGTTGTATGTGGCTGGACAGAAGGACAACTATTATTGAAAGAAGTGCACATGTGCTAAAACAGAATGTAATTCTGGTTGTTACAGATGTCAAAAAGGATGTCTGACATGGTGCACAGGTGTTGATGTTGAAGCAGATGTCAGTATGACATTCTGGCTGGTACAGGTACTGGAGTTCAGTAGCTGTTATGATTGTTGTATGCACAAATTTAGGGGGAGAAGGAGTACCCTTGTGCATTGTGCATTTGTGTGTCTTACTAGTTGCATCCATAACTAGTAATTCTGATTGTTGCACAAATTTAGGGGGAGGAGAAGTACCCTTGTGCATGTGTGTATTACTAGTAGCCATAACTAGTAATTGTTTTGCTTCTGCTGCTGATTAAACTACTGTTAAGTTGTTTAACTGCTGATAGTTTACCTTGTGAACAAAAAGGACTGATATATGTTTTAGCCAAAATTTGCCAAAGGGGGAGTTTGTTGATTCTAAGTGTTGGCAACAATTTTGGTAAAACAAAGAGTGTTCACAAGATGTCATGTATGATATCTTAACATGAGATATCTTATGTACCTGTTGGAGTTCAAGAACATGTGCATGCAGGATTGTTTCAGAATGCCACTTACAATGACAAGGCTTCTGATATTGGATGTACCTGCTGGAGCTTAAATGAAAGACATGTTCATGCAGGATTGTTTCAGATGACATACACAATGTCATGACATCTGATATGGCTGTACCTACTGGAAGTTATAAAAGGAATTATTGGATTATGCAGGATTTTTCCAAGATGTCAGACCCGATGTCATGACATCCTGTACACAGAACATTCAGTGTGAATGTCTGGTGTTTTGTGATTGCTCAATTAATGGCAATCTTTGGATGATTGAAGATATGGCTAGCTGGCGCATTCAATCATGGATTACAACCAGATTTACTTATTTTCCAAGGAGATCTACACAGCTGTTATAAAAAGATTTGATTAGAAAATAGATTTAGGGTTTTCAAGATGTCCAAGCCCAGCTGAAAGCTTCTATAAAAAGGGACTTAGAAAACCTGTTTGTACACACAACCAAGATTGAGCAAAATATAGAGAGAGAGCTAGGGTTTGTGTCTGTTTAGTCGTAAGACTTGTAGGTCATTCAAGTCATCCATTGATGATTGAATTGGGCTGATTTATGGTTGTAATTTGTCACTCTAAAGCTGTTAAGCAAGAGTGTGTGTCTTCTTGATCAAAGCTTTGAAGCAAGATCAAGAGTGTGTCTTCTTGATTGAAACTGTGAAGTAAAATCAAGAGTGTGTAATTGAAAAGTATTTTCTTTTCACAAGGGATTATTGTTTAAAATCACTGGTGTGTGATTGTAGGGAAGTGAGTGGGTTCTCATATCTAAGAGTGCTTAGGTAGAAGTTGCACGGGTAGAGATTAGGTGATAAAGACTGTAACTTGTTGAAGTGTACAGAGAGTCTTTGAACTAATTCTATTTTAGTGAATTTCCTTCCTGGCTTGGTAGCCCCCAGACGTAGGTGAGTTGCACCGAACTGGGTTAACAATTGCTTGTGTTATTTGCTTTACCATTATGTTTTTGTTGATCCATTGTGTATTACCAGATATTAGTGTCGTGACATTACCTTCGACATCGTATATCTGATACCAGAATTTCATATGTGTTGTGGCGTATGCAAGCGACATTTGCTAAGCGATGGAATTCATAGACATCACCTTTTCACCTTCCTATTGGCGAGATGACGATCACCCTAGATGACGTCTCATACCTCCTGCATTTTCCCACCAGGGGAAAGTTACTGGACCATAGAAGGCTTGGTCGATAATAGGGGTGGAAAAACTGGCTTGATCTGTCGGGCCGACCCGCACACCCTCAAGAAATGTCAGGTTGGGATTTTCTTCCAGCCTACCGGTTCAACTGTCCCCGCCTTAAGTCTGCCCCGCTTTAGGCCTGCCAAAAAATGGGGCGGGTTGACCCGCCAACCTAGTTATCAAGCATTCAAAATATTTATTTTGGTTGGTTGAAGGTTAATAATTGAACTATAGTTTTGGAACTCTTTTTAATGGTTATATTTTACGTGAACTTTCTTGATGGTTTTAGACTTTTGGTTTCCATTTTATGCTTTCTAATTGTTGGTTTGGTGCTTTCTAATTAAAATGTAAAAAAAGTATTTTAATCTATTAAAAAAATGAAGAAAACAAATCTAAAAAAAATAGGTGGGCAAGCCCGCCAACCCATCACTTGAGCGGGGTAGGTTACATTTTTAAGCTGAATTTTACTTTGCAGGCTTGCCCGACCCGCTCTATTTTTTGGTGGGCTTAAGGTGGGGTGAGGCGTCCCATTTTACCACCCCTAGTCGAGAGGAAGCCAACGAGATACTGGTTACATATTTGGGGACTGACCCAACTAACGCAACAATGAGGTAGTTGACACTTGAGGTGCTCATGCTAGAATTAAAGTTTTGGAAGAACTTTATAAAGACCACTTGCAGATGGGTGTGGATGTCGAAGGTGATGATATGCTGGTTGAGTACCCCCGACAATGTGCATTGAGGTGTTACCTCTTGTTCCTGGTTGGCACGTCTGTTATGAAGGTGGAAAGAAACTCAAGAAATAGGGGTTTGAATTTGGTTTCTAAAAACAAAATCTTTTTCAAAACCAACTCAACAAAGCAACAATACAAACAAGAAAAATTAACAAAGTTATTTTTATACTGTTTCACTATTAACGAAGCTACATCCAGTCCAACATACCAAGGCGATTTCGTCTTCCCAAGAAGGACTTAATCCACTATAATCAATACCTGATTATAGACACCACAAAGACAAACTGTCCTTGTCTTCTTGAGTCTATCTGACTAAAACCTAGTCACTCAAGGAAATCACTCAAACATATTTGAGATTTACAAGTTGTGTTTACAAAGAATGCTTCTAAAAAGCAGATTATCACAAGTTAATACAATGAATATTTCTCACATAGTATCGAGCAAAAACTCTTTTGTGTTTACAAAACTATACACAAAAATAATATGATTTCAGCAAGAGCGTGTGTAGTAGCGTTATCAAAACGTTAACAATTTCTTCCAATATTCAAGTCTAATTTATATAAGCATATAAAAGAACCGTTGGAGGGTAGAATTGGAATACTAAATTGCAGTTGTCTCTTTCATAACGGTTTGCATATGGGAGGAAAAATGGTACAATAGTACTGTCCTTAGCCCATAAAATCAACATAGTGGAGAGAAGGGTGATCCTGTACTGCGTACTATTTTCCTGAGCCAAAACCTTTTAATCTTATCTTTTAATCTTCAGAGGCTTCTTATGAAATGATGTTGAAGCATGCATAGAAGGATCAAGAGAAAAGTTGTCAGAAACTTTAGAACCTTGGTCTTCAGAGTCTTGACACAGTTCCTCAGAACCTGATACTTAGAGTCTTCAGAGCTTGTTCTTCAGAACTTGAGTGTAGAATCTTGAAGGCAGACAAACCTTCAGAGGCTCTTCAATCATAGTCACAGTCAAAATCTTTAACATGAACTTTCCTCAGAACCGTTGTTTAAGAGCTTCCTAGAACTTGACATCATCTTGTAAAGCACTTGAATCTCGTTAGAGTCAGAGTGTGTTGATTCCAGAATCTGATGACGTCACACGTCATTGCTTCAGAGTCAGAACCTGTTAGCAAAAGCTACACACTAGATAAAAAAACCATTAGTATACAAAACTGTTCTCTAAGAAACAATGCATTGTTATTATCAAAACTAAAAGCTAGATACATAACAAAATCTTGTTCTAACAATCTCCCCCTTTTTGATGATGACAAAACCATGTATTTTGATGAATTTGTTTTACTTAGTTTAATCACATAAAAATATCAGAGCAAGGTTTGTAAGCTCCCCCTGAATTTTATACTGTTAAAAATTATTTTTCAACTTATAATGTCAGAGTTAGGTTTGCAAGCTCCCCCTGAATTCAAGACATAAAATAATCATAACACACATAAAAATTTCAATCAGCATGAAAGAAATAACTTCCCATAAGGCAAAAGCCTGGTTGTTACTCTTTTAGAATGGTATACGCCTGGTTCTTATCTGATTGCTATCTTCCCATAAGGCAGAAGCCTGGTTGTAATGGATGAAGTAGCTTCCTAGAATGCATCAACTTGGGTTCATAAGTAATTCATTCAAAGTCCTACTTGAGTGTCAGAAAGTTTGGTTATCAGCATCATCACAGAGCATGATTTATTAGAGCTTTCATAGCCTTATTGAATTGTTCATGAGAACTGATGTTAGGTTTCATATCTTGGTTGTATTCATCAAGTTCAGAACTTCGTCTGGTTCAGAGCATGTATACACCTGGTTC
The DNA here is from genome assembly GCF_024323335.1 of Lathyrus oleraceus. NCBI lineage: Eukaryota > Viridiplantae > Streptophyta > Magnoliopsida > Fabales > Fabaceae > Lathyrus > Lathyrus oleraceus. Next base: position 58,776,618 of record NC_066581.1, read on the forward strand.
AACTTAAGCACCTGAAACACTTGGTTAAAATGATGAACTTATTCAAAGCTCTCAGAAGGGTTACCAATGTCAGAAACATATAAAACATGTTTGGGTCTCAAAATCGGAATTAAATATATCAAAATCAATCATTCTTTCTCCCCCTTTGTCATCATTCAAAAAGAAATTAAAGACAAATTAAACATAATCATTCCAACAAAAAAAATATTCATTTCACTCAAAGAGAATTCATAGTACAGAAAAAGAAAACAAAGATAACAACAAAAAAGTTTTTAAAACTAAGGTTTAGGAGGGGGTGACAGTCTTGATAAGATCTCTCAAAGCATCCCTTCTAGATTTGATGTCCTTTCCTTTACTTTATAATTCTTAGCAGAAAGACGCTCCAGAGCCTTCAGAATGAATTCCTCAGAATTCGAAGTCTTCTTCTCACCAGAGACACTTCCAACTTCTAGAGTAGGCTCATAAATAACCAGAGGAGTCTGAATTGGAGAAAGAGGTGGAGTCACAACAGGAGCATGAAGCAAAAGCGTTGGAGGAACCTTCTGAAGTAGGGGTTCAACAATACCAGAGAGTTTGGTATGGAAGTTCCTCTTTGCCTCCTTCAGGAAAGCAATCTCCAGCACTCCAGAACTGCCTTCAATCCAGCTTCTGAACTTGTTGGTCGGAGCACACACCTCATAAAGGTTTGTGTTAGAAGCACAAGCCTCAGAGATAGGGAGTGGATTCTTCTAGCAGCTTCGTGTTCAAACTGAGTCAACAAATCATCTAAGGGAGTAGGACGAATGTTGGTTTGAACTAAAGTCAGATTAGAGTAGAAACAAAAATTTCTATCAGGAACTGCTATGACTTCAAATTTTGATTCGTTCTGTCTGACTGAATCATCATATTCCTCAAGGTTCAGATTGAATTTTGTTGTCAGAGGAAATGTTAATGGTTAGGTCAAAAGAATCAAGGGTATAAGGTTCATTGTTTCTAAGTCTTTCAATGAATGTATTAAAGACATGTACATCAATGGGTTGGTGATATGGAGTTGGTGGTGTGGATGTGTTTTCTGGAAATGCACGGGCTTTAGGCATGGTTAAGGGGAAAGAAATAGGTGTGGAAAAATTAGAATTAGAGGAATGGCTATCTGTATCATAAGGTTTGGTAAAGGGAGTGGTTATAGAGGTGGTACATGCATTTAAGATTGGTTATGCAATGGTTGTTATGGTGGTTAATTCAACAAAGTTTGGGAGTGTGTATATGGATTATGACATAAATAAATGGCATGTAAGTAGTGATTGTTTCAGAGGCACTAGTGGATTTTAGAGGATGGGTGGTTGTAGTTCCAAAAAGGAATGTATGCTGGTGGAGAAGGTTGAAGAGGAACCTATGAAGTAGTCATAACATAACTTATATAATGAAATGGAGTCTCATTCATAGGTGTCTTTCCATGATTCCCAGAAGGATTCACTTCAGAAAATCTAGAAGTCTCAGAACAAACATGTTCTGCTTCTGGACTTATTGTTGTCATATCCCAATTTTGTCCGGGCATTTTAAATTTTCATAAATTCAATTTAATTTTCAGTTTACATCATATGTACAACATAACATGCATTTTATCATTAATAATACCTGAAATATCAGTCAGGATAAATTTATTTAAAATACAGACAAATCTGTTGAATCTTTCCTCAAGTACGGACAAAATCAGCGGATAAAAAGTTTCGAAATTAAAATTGCAGACGCCAATATTATTAATCTACGGTTCATGTAGTTTAACCTGGTGTGCTCGTTGTATTTTTCAGCAGCTGTTTCAGTTGCGTTTTGACCCGCTAGAGCCTTTTAACCGATGCAAATTTATTTCAGAATTTGAAGAAGCGCTGTATGTTTTCAATAAGTATATTTTGTGCTGATCATTTTAGTGTGTGTGATTTAATTTTTCGAGCAAATTCACATCCGACTTCTATGTATAATCAATCCTCTTATTTCTTTGTTTTAATGTCCAAATTAGAGATTTGTTTTATTATTATCATTTTCTAAAATTAAATTACTGTCTAAGAATTTTTAATGAATATTTTTTTTAATAATAGAATTATTAATAAAAAAGGAAAAGGAAAATAAAAATTAATAAAGACTTTGTCCTTTTTCTTCGTCCAACACGCAACCACCTATCCCCTCACCCACTCATAATTCTGACACTTCCCTCTTCCCTCACCGTGTGTCACTCTCAATTCTCACGTCTCTCACACAGACATGTCATTCATAAGTCCCTCTCCTCACATCACGCCACTCTTCACACTCCCTACACATTAAAGACAATCCTCACAAATCTCTCTTCTCTCTCTACACGCTAGAAAAAATGAAAAAAAGAAAAAGAAATAAATCTCTCAACGTCACTCATAGATCTCACTCTGTACTCTCATGTCCTATCTATATCTCTCACCCTCTGACCTGTGAAGGAGGAAAAAAGAAAAAAAGTAAAAAGAAGACCCATCTTCTTCTTCCAAAAAAAGGTCGAACCTCCTTCACCATCCGAAACATCGCCGCTCGCCGCCATCACGACCACCGTTACCTCACACGCGCTCCTCCGTGTCACCACCATTATCTCCGCCGTCTGTGCAATAACATCATCCATGAACCAGGTAATTTTCGGAGATTATTGGATCAGTCGTATAACTTCTCGTTAACATTTCGGTATTAGTAAGCAGAACTTGTTTAGAACATATTGATGTGCTTAAGGTTGTTTCTGCATAAGCCATATGTTTGTGTGTTAGTTTGTTTTCAGTAAAGGGACATTTATTGGAGTTTATTGATTGAATACTTTGGTTAGGTTTCTGTTGTTTCAGTTTTCATTCTGATTATGCAGGTTCTGCTATAGTAATAATAGTTTGTTCAGATTAATTGTTAATCATTAGTGGGGTAACAACTATTATTTCTATTGTTGGGTTCTGGTCTTATGTCGATATGAAGATTTCAAATTACATTACCGGATTCATTCTCGCAAAGCATTTTAGTATGAGGTGCATTTCGATTTTGGTTTATATGTCGGATTCCAGTTTATACTGTATTAATTGTATGCAAAACAAGTATTTTAGTGTTTGGGGTAAAAAGAAAAAGACTTGATTATTTTCCACTGATTTCAAGTTGATGAAACAATACTTGACTCTATTTTGAGGTTTTCAGGACTATTAAGGAGACACACTTATCATTTCTGTACAAAAATCGGGTAATTGTTTATTTGTATGTGATTTTTGTTTAATATTTAATTAGTTATTCAACTATTGGAGTTTAATATTTGACATTAGTACAACTTTGTAAATATTGGAGCACTACTGCAGGAAGCTAATAATCAATTTTGATTTGGCATTTTTCGTAAAAATGTGATGATTAGATAAGTTATTGATGGGTCTAATGCCATGAATAATTTTGATGTGCGTCTCATTGGTTTCCTCTGTGACTCGTGGTTGTATACCCAATTAATCTTTGTCTGATGTATGCTTGTTATGGGTATCTAATCGGTCTTTCTTTACTCATTCTTTAGTTTCCTCGTATTTCTAATTTCCATAATGTTTAGTGATTTTAATTAAATGGAGAATTTTATTATTCTTCTAAAAAGCTTGGTACATTTTAATTACATTACAGTGATCATATTATTAGTTAGTCATGTTGTTAGCTTGGCTTGTTTTTAATATCCTATGTTAGTCACATTACTACATTGCTTTCTTTGTAATATTGAGGTGTAGATTCTATAAATAATTAAGACATAATATTGGTTTGTTGCTTAAATTCCATTTCATCAAATCAGATAAAATAAGTGGATTCGGCCACTCCATGTCATCATCAATTCAAACCACAAATAAATCATACAATTCTCGATTCAAATGTTGAGCCCATTTTCAAAACACCTTTGTAAGTCGATTGCTCTCTAGCATCGCCATCAACCTCACATAGCTTACTCTTGGGCTTTCTTACAATGAGACCTATTCGGTTATTGATTAATCGAGTAGATGAACAATACACTAAATAAAATTCATTTCATTCATAAACACAAATTCAAAACCCGATCCAAGGTCGAGTATTTTATCCAAGTTAAATTAAAATACTTAATCACATTTAAACAACACTTCATTTGAAAATGAAAAGGGGGATGGTTTTGAGTTTTCAACTCCTCTCCTCAATTATTTGAATACGAGTTTTCTTACTCGGTTAGTCAAATGGTCGTCATTTCTAATCCATTTAAGCACAAACAAATCAAATTCTTTTATAATAAGAAACCAAAAGGGAGATAACTTTGAGTCTTCAATTTTTCTCCTCGACTATTTGAAAACAAGTTCTCTTACTTGGTTAGTCAAATAATTGTCATTCCTCTACAAACTTCTAAACCCGATTAAATCAAATTATTTTCATAATAAGCCAAATGAAAAGGGATATGACTTTGAGTTTTCAACTTCTCTCCTCAATTGTTTGAATACGAGTTCTCTTACTCGGTCAGTCAAACAGTTGTCATTTTCCGCAAACATACAACTTAATCAAATCGTTTTCTTAACAAACTATACGAAAAAAGAAGATGGTTTTGAGCTTTCAACTCCTCTTCTCAAATGCTTGGATGTGAGTTGTTTTACTCAGTCGTTCAAGTACTTGTCGTTCATTCTAAAAACATCAACCATAAACAAACTTATTTTCGTAATCACTCAGATGAAAAAGAAAGCGGTCTAGAGTCTTCTACTCCCTTTCCCGATTATTAGGATACGAGTTGTCTTACTCGATTATTCGAGTATTCGTCATCCATGTAAAACACTTTAATTATTATCAAATCCTTTCTGTAATTAAGGATGAAAAAGAAAGTGGTCTAGAGCCTTCTATTCCCTTTCTCGACTATTAGGATACGGGTTGTCTTACTCGACTATCTGAGTAATCGTCATCCATTTAAACATACCTTAACTATTATCAAATTTCTTTTACAATTAAGGATGAAAATGGAGATGGTCTAGAGCCTTCGATTCCCCTCCTCGATTATTAGGATACGAGTTTCCTTACTCGACTATCCGAGTAATCGTCATCCAACAAAAATATCTCAACACATCAAATCAATCTTTCCTTGCCCACGTGCGATCGAAACCAATCCAACAAAACCTCAAACATATCAACTCAACTTGTCACCCCCGTGTGACCAAAACTATTTTTAGAAAGAACACTGTTAATCCTTTCTAATGCGCATAACAAACTAGTGCTTAAGCCTCCGCCGAGAGTAGACAGGCCAACATTTAGCCTTTAGAACGCGATCTAAACAGTTGTTCACTAAAAAACACCAACCAACCGTAGTCACCGAACTACGAATGCTCTGACTTCCTTATTACACCATAAGGATACGTAGGCAGGAGATTGCTGTATCTTCGCGAGCACACTAATAAAAAACCTCCCCTTTCCCTTTCTGAGGTTTCCATCCATTTCAATTTTTAATATTTTTATAACCCAAAGATAACAAACAAACATAAATTAACAGACGAAATACAAATTAGAACTAAAAGGTTCCCGTTGAGTACAACGGACGCGAGGGATGCTAATACCTTCCTCTCGCGTAATCCACTCCCGAACCCGAATATGGTTGCGACGACCATTATTCCATTTCCTAAAGGTTTTATCGATATTTTCCTAACCCTTCATTGGGATAAATAAAGTTCGGTGGAGACTCTGTTCGAACGTAATTTTTTCCGCGACCATCGCGAGGAATCGTATTTTTCGAGATACGATAGATGGCGACTCTGCTGGGGACTAGCTCCAAGCAAAAAAGAGTGAAGCCTAACTTAGTTCAGTTGATGTATTGTGTGCTTGGTATTTATTCTGTTATTATTATGTTGTCATGATTATTGTATTGTGATTGATTGAATATGTTTTATTTGGGGTTCTCTGGTCGGTGATACTTTGTGAGATAGGCTCTCCACCCGAGTCTGAGAAAAACCATAAGATTAAGTTAGTGGTTGCATAGTGGGCGCCCACAAGGAGTCTTCCTTGTTGGGAAGATACGAAGACCCCGCCTTGAGGAGATTCTCTTGAGGTATTATTGCCCGACGAGTTTTCGTCACGACGATAGTATTTTCAAGTTGGATCAATGACTCTAGGGACCTTTTAACCCACTCTATCTGGCGGTTATGTAGTATCGACCTGAAAAGTCCCAGACTTATTGGGTTAAAACGAAAGCCCCAATCAGATGAGATCCCTTGGACGTATTATTACCTTACAGTAATATTTCCAACCTCGATCTATGACTCTGAGAACCTTGTTAGAACCCTGGACTCGAGAGTCGTGTAGTAGAATCCTCATGGAGTTTTCCTTGTTGGGATAATACAAAGACCTCACCTAGATGAGATCTTCTTAAGGATACTATTGTCCGACGAGTCTTCGTCACGGCAGTGACGTCCTCAAGAAATATCCATGACTTTGGGAACCTACCAACTCTAGAGCCTACCCATGGGGTTCCATTAATCAAAGATACCTGTCATTCACCCGTATTCTGATCTATCTGAAAACACTTTGAACCTGTGATCCTGAACATGTCACTACATTCATACACATATCATTGCATTTGCATTCATCATCATACATTTCATATCATTTTTCACCAAAAAAAAATAAATACAAAAAAACTCATCCATCCTTCGTCCATAACCTGTAGTTGATTTCCCGATACTAATATCATACTTGAAGTAGCTCTTGAAAGATCATGGATCCGTTGAAGCAAAGTCATATTGCATTAAGAGGAGATGTGGACTCGATGAAAAATCAGTTAGACCAACTTGTGGAAGCTATGATAGTTTTAGCAAAGAAGGAGGACAACATTCAGCAGACTGCAGTCGTAGAGAATGTTATTCCAGCTCCAGTAAATGGTCCTACCCAACCTCTACCCACCTGGATATGATCCTGATGTGCAATGTGGATATCATGCTGGAACAATAGGGCATTCAACTGAAGACTGCAATGCTTTCAAAGCTAAAGTGCAACAATTGATCGACAAAAGGTACATATCCTTTTTAGAAGGAAGCCTGTTGGTGCACGTTAACCTCTCGTCAGAATGAGTTCAAAGATTTTATAGAGTATCTCCTAATGCCAGTAGTTCAGACAGGAAGACATCCTCAACACTGGCAATTGTTGGACTAATTTGTTTCTATTTTTGCATTTGTAGTTTCTATGTTGTTAAAGGCTGCTTGTGTTTAAACATTGTTTTGTTTTTAATGGTAATATTGATGAAGTAATGATGCATGTTTTGAATTAATCATCTCGCATTCGCTCATTTTTCTTCTCTTACATCAAAAACAAAAAAAATACATCATTATTTCTCCCATTCACTTTTGTTTATCATAACTTTTTTTAGCAAAGATTTGAGGGAGGATGACAAAAACAAAATACCCATAATTGCTGTCTGTATGCTTTCGGATAAAATCCTACTGATGATTGTCGCATTACGCGAAAAACCGGCGGGAAAACGAAACAATAGAGCCGCCACTGTGCGTTATTTATCCCAAAGGAGGGAAAGGAAACGCTCGAAGTAAACCTGGAAAAGACATGGTCTCACGACCAGAGAGAGATGGGATCGAGAGTCGGTTATGCGAAGGGAAGGTATTAGCACCCCTACGCATCCGTCGTACTCGACGGGATCCACGCACAAAAGAACGGATAAGGTTGCTAAAAACTGATCACAAACTGCACACATAAGGCTGGAAGGAAACACAGAAAGACAAGAGAAACTAACTCGGCAGGATATCGCATCCTGGGCCTATGTAGCCTGTCAAGCACAGACATCAGAGTCGACGTAGTTCGGGACAGCGGAAACGAGCTCGCTAGGATGTCGCATCCTATGCATACATATCTTCTCTGACCGAAGAAGAATCAGAGCACTCGTAGCTCGGCTAACGCACGGCAAACAAAACCCACACAGGAAACCGACTGCCAATCGCTGGACTTACGTCAGACTCCACACAAACAGGCAAACCTGGAAACCGAATGCCAATCGCTGGACTTACATCAGACTCCGAACCAACAAACACACACACAGGAAACCGACTGCCAATCGCTGGACTTATGTCAGACTCCAGCAAGCAAACAAGACACAGGAAACCAACTGCCAATCGCTGGACTTATGTCAGACTCCAACACACACAAAGGGGGTTGAAAAAGAAAAAGGGCGCCTGGAGAGATCAGCTCATCTCCTGCCTACGTACCTCATCTGGCATGAGGATCAGGGCGACGTAGTTCCCCTACGCAGGGAAAGAACTTCTAACCTAACCAGAGACTGGGAAATGATAAACTAGAAGGGAGCCTGACTCGAGCCTAATAGTTATCATGCAATCCACAATGGCCCTAGGTTGAGGTTTCTATCTAACTTGCACAGGGAGCAAGCTATCCTAAACAGCACAGTCACACATACAAGCACAATAAAGCAAGCACACACACTATATGCACACAATTTGGGCTCATACAAGGTTAGGCAGCAAAAGCAAGCCAACTGGAATGGGGTGTGATTAGCTCTTAACCCTAACATTGAGAGTTAGGGTGAAGCAGATGAAATGGGAAGTGAGGGTAAGACCTCACAGCTCTTATCCCTGGCCTAGGAGAGCTTGACTCAAAATAGAATGTGTGGGAGTTCAGAATGTAGGAACTCTTCTCCACAAGTGACTGACACAACATGATCTTGGGTTATTATCCACAATGCATCAACACAAGGTGTGTGAGCAAAGTGAATGAAACACTGAGTAGCAGGAGATAGATTACACATCTCTTTTATCTGCCAATTGCCTCCTAAGAGGTCTTTACCTGCTTGGCACAAAATTAAACATTCACAAGCATTGTCTCTTAAGGAGGGCTTTAGACAGGTGCCTGCCCCCATAACAAGACAGGTCTTCCAGACTACATGAAGTCAAAGGAATTATACTTCAGTGGTTAAGCAACCAAGCAAAGCAAAAGCAAGTTCAAACAAACTCAAAGCAACTTAGGTACCTGTTGAAAAATCTAAACCAATCAGTTCACAGTTCAGACAATCAAACAGACAACAGTCATCAGGCAATAGTACACAGACAGACAAAGCATTAGGCCACAATGAGCAAAGCACAAGCCATTAGGCAACTTGTTCTCAAAGCCTACAAAACAACTCAATATTATCCAACATCAATCAAGTAATCAACTCAAACGAATGAGCCACTCCAATCATGGCAATGTGCCTTTGAACCTGAAATCCACAATCTAAACAGTGAGTCCAAACCACTAGGTCAAAGCCTAGGGTCAAAAGTAGGTCAAACATTCAAAACAGAACTTGAAATTTAACATGAATCAACTTCAATCACATCTTGAAACATTCCAAAAGGTCTCATATCAATATCATTAACCAAAAGCATTTCATGATCAATTGAAGTTCAAGGCAATTTTAAAGCTCCAATGTGACCAACCAGAATGAAAAATCTCAATTAAATCAGAAATGATTCAAATAATTCCAACAAAATTCATGAGCAATCATAACATCTATAACATGCATCACAAAAAAAATCAGGAGCATAGGAGATCATTTTGCATGGCAAACACATCATTCAAGTTGAACATCACAAGGTGTGACACAAATTGTCACACCAACTTAGCACATTCGTAAAACAAAATTGACAAGTGATAAAAATACCAAATCAACACCAAAATGTCAAGCAATATGTCTAGTTACAGCATGCAAAATTTCACATTTATTGGATCAAAGACCATCATTTCACAACATGATAACCAAGGCAAGGTCAAATATGGACATGTACTCAAACATTCTAGCACCAAAAAATATCCAACCAAGCACAACTTGCATTTTAATAATCATAAAAAAGTAGACAACATGAGGATCATAATGCAAAAAATTGGAAGTCATTTGGATTATTTTTCAATTTATTGTGAATTTTAGAAGTTGAGAAAAATTGAAATGAAAATGTGAAGCAAGCATGGCAAATGAATGGAATATGAGAAAATGTAAGGCAATAAGGAATGCCCCCAGCCAGTATCGAACCGGTACCACATTCAAATCCAAACGCACGCGCCACACAAAACGGTGACGTTTCACCACCAAACCCTAGCCTGGCGCGCATTCCAGAATCCGCAGGAAATCACATGCGTTTCATGGCAAAATCCGTAGGAAAATCTCCAGCAATTCTGGAAAGCATATGAACACGATGAAGATCATGAAGATCTTCATCCAATTTTTCCAGATTTTTGCCAAATGTTCCAGAAATGAAAATCAAACACAGCATTCGAATCATCATGCAACATACAATCAAGATCCATAAACATTTCATGAAAAAACATAGAAACACGCATGGATCGAAGGAATCAAGAATCAACATCCAAACTTCAATTGCATGTAACTTTGTGAATAGAGCACCAAATCACTCCATTTAAAGCTCAGATTCATCACCATTCAATGATCTATACAACTAGCATAATGATTTGGAGAATTAAAGAGGTCGAAAAACCAACCTCTTGATGAACAGATTTGGATTCACTTGCTTCCAAGCCTTGCCACGCTTCAGATCTTCTCCAATATGCTTCTTGAGATGAATGATGATGAAATGGAAGCTCAAATGCTCATGAATTCAGTTGAATCTCCAGCTGCCATGAATGCTTCACTCTTTGCACCTAGCTCAAACAGCCACGATTTCTCTTGAGTTCTCGTCCAAATGTGCTCAACAATACCTCAGGATGATGAATTGATCAATGAAAAGTGCTTAAGTTTGAAGAATTTTGCAAAAAAATGTGAGAGAAAATTTGGAGAATTTGGTGATTCTAGACCTACAATTGATGATTCTGATCAAAACAGTTATGATTAAGCATATATACTCCATGCTAATCCTGTTTAAGAAAGGTTTAGGCCAAATGCAAGTAAGATTAATGAGCTTTGTGGTGTAAGTGCAAAAATGCAATTTCCTACTTCATGCACCTCATGCACGTGAACAGTGCATGCTCTGGCCCAAAATCCACTTAAAAACATCCCATGCAAGGTTTGAAATTGATTTGGTATGCTCATGATCATGCAACATGAAGTTATGCAATTTTCTTCCAAAAATTTCATGAATGAACCAATGCCTATGCAAATGAAATTCATGCCATGTGATGATATGCTTGGAAAATACATGTTACAAGGATCAATATGCAAAAAGAACCACTCAATTTGGAGTTTTGGTTTGAAAGTTATGCCCATTTGAAGTTTAAACCACACTTTGCCATGATTGGACCATATCTCCTCAACCACACATGAGAAATCCATGATCTTAGACTTTTTGGAAATGGGAGAGAAAGATCTTCAACTTTCATGTTGGACAAAATTTCATTTGAAGCTTTCTTGATGAAGTAATCTTGAGTTGAAGTTGGTCCAAATGCTTTCCATTTTTGGAAATTTCAAATTACAGGTCACCTGCTATTTTTGGAAAGTCTTGATCTGACTTCAAATTCTTCAATGTTGATGTTTGAAATGTCAAATGAGACTTGTTTGAACATGAATGAAGCATCTCTAACCACTTCCCACCTTCAAATTCACAATTGACTGTGCAGTTGACTTTTTTTTGACTTTTTAGGGCCTCAGATGATTTGTACATGGACTGATGAGTTCTGAGCCTTCAACACTTGGCCAAATCACTTCAAAATGATCCTTGAATCATGTGAACTCATGGGAAACACCCTAGGGCTTTGATCTCATTACAAATGCTCTTGTTGCTTTGCACAGTAGAATCTCCTAACCAGTCTTGCCTGATGCAATGTGATGGCCTATGCAATATGAATGCAATGTTAATGACCTAATCAATGAAATGTATGTACAAATGGGAGGTGCAAATTTGAGGTGCTACAGCTGCCCCTATTCAATCAACTGGGAACCTGAACGGATGAGAGCAACGACTGTCAGACCTTCAAGGTAAACAGGGATTGAATACCGAAGAACCGTAGAAATTTGCACTCTGCGGGAAATGAACAGGATATCTGCAATAGTAACCAGACAAGACGTTTACCGACGACTCTACTGGGGAGTTTTATTTTTATCAAAGGAAAGATACAACCAGACGTCAACGGACGAATGGGAAAAACTCAACGTTTATCGACACCAACGGAGAGGTGACCAGACATCAACGAATGAATGGGAAGACTCGACCAGACGTCAACGGACGAACGAGAGAAGCTCGACGTTTATCGACACCAACGGAGAGGTGACCAAACATCAACAAATGAATGGGAAGACTCGACCAGACGTCAACGGACGAACGGGAGAAGCTCGACGTTTATCGACACCAACAGAGAGGTGACCAGACATCAACGGATGAACTGGGGAAAGAGATATACAACCATACGTCAACGGACGAATGGGAAAAACTTCAACGTTTATCGACACCAACGGAGAGGTGAACACTTCACTGGGGAAGGAAAAAGATATTTGCAACTGGAAACCAGATAGGACGTTTACCGACGACTTTATTGGGGAGTTCTGGCTGGGGAACAACCAGACATTTACCGATGACTGGGATGAGACTCGATGTTTACCGACATCGAAAGATGATGTTTACCGACACCAACAAAAGACGACCAGACATTTACCGATGATTGGGGATGAAGATTTACAACCAGATGTCAACGGACAACTAGGAAAAACTCGACGTTTATCGACACCAACGGAGAGGTGACCAGACATCAACGGATGAATGGGAAGAGATATACAACCATACGTCAACGGACGAACGGGAGAAGCTCGACGTTTATCGACACCAACGGAGAGGTGACCAGACATCAACGGATGAATGGGCAAGGATAGATGTTACGCACATCGAAAGATGATGTTTACCGACATCAATAAAGGGACGACCAAACATTTACCGGTGACTGGAGTGGGACTCGATGTTTACCGATACCGAAACAATGGTGTTTACCGACACCAAAAAAAAACCGACCAGACATTTACCGATGACTGGAATTAGACCCGATGTTTACCGACACCGAAAGAATGGTGTTTACCGACACCAAAAAACGAACACACACGGGTGCAAACATGACACTTACCGGTATCACAAGAATGACATCTTCAATACGTCAAGGCAAGGCTAAACACTTGCTGGGGATCTCACTGGGGAGAATCAAGCTTTCCTTTCACGGCCGGGTGAGGAAATAAACCTCTCTGAGGGGATTATCAATCCTGAATGCTGCCCGTAGCAACTGTAGCAAATATGCCGTACAGATGTTGAACAACGATCCGATTCTGCCGGGGATACGGTCGGATTAGGTTTCAACACATGAATGCATATGTTTGAATTTTTCTATGGCGTAATGCTCCATATTAAATGGAAATGCTACGCGATTTGAGGATGCAATGATCACTACATGCAATGCAGAAATGATGAAAAAACTCTTGCTGGGGAGCAACTGAATTGCTCTGCCGAGCACACAAACTGATGAATTCTCCAACTCTGTGGGGAGACTCTGTCTGAGGAATACTCTGCGGGGACTAGCACCGACTTCTCACTCATGCTGGGGAATAGCATTGCTGTTGGAGAAAGGATCCCAACGGGGACAACCTTCACCGATTACAATCCACTCGGGGACTCTGCTAGGGAAACAGCCAATGGCGACTTCACTGGGGAGAGCTGCCAACCCACAGGTAGGATAAACTCTGCTGGAGATAATTTCCACCGAACCTGATCCACTCGGGGAACTTGCTGGGGAAAACCATCAACACAACCCTCTGCTAGGGAGATCCGCTAGGGGAAAACATTCCACACCCTGATGGGAAAAAGCATAACTCTGTTGGGGAAGTAATGTACCAGACCATGCTGGGGTAGACATCCACAAACCTGCCGGGGAAAAGCGTTCACGACCACGTTGGGGATAGCAGTACTTCGAACCAGACTGTTGGGGAATAAAAATACTCACTGACATCTCCGCTGAGGATACAACATCCTTCCAAGTCGGTGGGGATTAAAAAATCTTCAGACTCAGTGGGGAACTTGGCAGCTTTCAGACTAGCTGGGAATAAACCACCTCCAGGCCTGCTGGGGAGTTAAAACTTTAGACCTGCCGGGGATAGAACAACCTTTGAACTTGCTACTGAGGGACACACGACCCACATACTCCTCTGCAGGGGAAAATAGTTCTGATAACTTGCAGACTTGCTTGGGGAAACATCCTCAACCCGCTGAGGAATTCCTGATCTTGACTATGCTGGAGAAACAAGTCCCGAACTTGCTTCACCTGTTGGGGAACATCCCCATCCTCTTACACTACTGGACAGTGTTGACAACATCCCTGAACAAACCGTGACTTTTTTGCTTCAGCCAAGAATCAAAGGTAACAACTTGCAAAACAACACGACAGATATGCCCCAGGGGGATCACATGGACAAGATACACCCAAGTGTCCTTAACATTCAAAATGCTTTTCAAATGTTTTATCCTTCTGCACGTTATTGTCTAGCCTTCACGTTTTTATATGCAATGTTTATCAAAAATTCGGACGTTTTTGCAAACAAAACAGTAAAAATAAAAACAAGAGAGCAATTTATCTGAATAACGACTTTTATTGATTGAAAATGGGCCTGACAAGGCAAATACATCGGGAAGCAATTCCTAGAAAGAGGTAATTGCGCACAAAAGGAAAAATCTATCCTAATGGCAATGTGAATACGGCATTCACTATTTCCCAATTCTGTTATGACTCACAGATCCTCAATTTCTCCCAGTCCTTGCTTTCTGAGAAGAATGATTGGACCGATCATACCCTTGGAGATGGCAGTCACTGAAGTGCGATGAAGTACAGATAACTCAGACTGTAGTCTTCGCTCTAATCCCTCTTTTGCCTGGATCGCCCTTTCGGGTTTTCAATCCACCGGGATACCCATTTTTGCCTAAGCCGCCCTTGCGGGTTTTCGACTTACCGGGTGTACATATTCTTTTCATTCTTTATCCCTAACTTTTGCCCGAACCTTTTCTCTCTCTTTTTTTTGTTCTCCGAGATACCCTTTTTGCCTGGACTCTTTTATTCTTTTTGTCCAGCGGGTCAATTTACGCGAAGTATTTTTTGACTACATCTGAGTTAACAGGGGACGGAAAATCTTCACCATCCATAGTTGTAAGCATCAAGGCTCCACCGGAGAAAATCTTCTTCACAACGTATGGACCTTCATAATTAGGAATCCATTTTCCCCTCTTATCTGTACCGGGAGGAAGGATCCTCTTCAAAACTAAATCACCAGTCTGATAGCTTCGAGGACGCACTTTCTGATCAAAGGCTCTCTTCATCCTTCTCTGATACAACTGCCCATGGCACACAGCCGCTAACCGTCTTTCCTCGATAAGGCTCAACTCATTAAACCTTGTTCGAATCCACTCGGCTTCGTCCAGCTTGACGTCCAACAAAACTCTCAGAGAAGGGATCTTCACTTCAACTGGTAGGACTGCTTCCATACCATACACAAGGGAGTAAGGGGTTGCCCCGGTCGATGTACGTACTGTGGTACGGTATCCATGCAAAGCGAAAGGCAACATCTCATGCCAATCCTTGTACGTCACGACCATCTTCTGCACAATCTTCTTAATATTCTTGTTTGCCGCCTCTACAGCACCACTCATCTTCGGTCTGTAAGGAGAAGAGTTGTGATGTTCAATCTTGAAATCTTTGCAAAGCTCTTTCATCATCTTGTTGTTGAGATTCGAACCATTATCAGTGATGATTCTCTCGGGAACCCCATAGCGACAGATGATTTCCTTCTTAATGAACCGGGCAACCACTTGTTTGGTACCATTAGCATAGGAAGCTGCTTCCACCCACTTGGTGAAGTAATCAATCGCAACCAGGATGAAGCGATGTCCATTAGAAGTAGTAGGCTCAATCTTCCCAATCATATCAATGCCCCACATCGCAAACGGCCAAGGCGAATTCATGACATTCAAAGGGCTTGGTGGTACATGCACCTTATCAGCATAGATCTGACACTTATGGCACTTCCGAGCGTACTTGAAACAATCGGATTCCATAGTCATCCAGTAATAACCGGCTCTCAACAATTTCTTGGACATTGCATGACCACCAGCATGGGTACCAAAAGATCCTTCATGCACTTCTTGCATCAACATGTCTGCTTCGTGTCTATCCACGCATCTGAGCAGAACCATGTCAAAGTTTCTCTTGTATAACACATCATCCTGATTCAAATAAAAGCTTCCATCTAGCCTTCTCAGGGTTTTCTTGTCATTCTTTGACGCTCCTTCAGGATACTCCTGGCTCTTGAGGAAGTTCTTGATATCATAGTACCACAGCTTCTCATCCACGACAGACTCGGCTGCAAACACATACGCATGCCTCTCGAGTCGATTCACCGCAACATGTGGCACATGATTCCACCAATGAACTTTGATCATAGAAGACAAAGTAGCCAAGGCATCAGCCATATGATTTTCATCTCGAGGAACGTGATACAACTTCACCTTCTTGAAGAACGTCAGTATTCTTCTGGTGTGATCTCTGTAAGGAATCAAATGCGGCTGATTGGTATTCCAATCTCCATTGACCTGGTTAATCACTAGAGCAGAATCTCCATATATATCCAGAGTTTTGATCCTTAAATCGATGGCTTCTTCTATCCCCATGATACAAGCCTCATACTCAGCCTCGTTGTCGGTGACGTCAAAAGTCAGTCTGGCAGAAAAAGGTATATGAGCCCCTTTAGGATTGATAAGCACTACCCCAACACCGTTGCCATTCATATTCACAGCCCCATCAAACATCAGTGTCCACTTGTCATCAGGATCCGGTCCTTCCTCGACAAGAGGCTCTTCATAATCTTTCATCTTCAAATACATGATGTCTTCATCAGGGAATTCAAACATCATTGGCTGATAATCATCAATCGGTTGCTCGGCGAGGTAGTCTGACAGAATACTACCTTTGATGGCCTTCTGCGACGTGTACTGGATATCATACTCAGTTAAAATCATTTGCCAACGGGCAACACATCCGGTGAGAGCCGACTTCTCAAAGATGTACTTCACTGGATCCATCTTAGAAATCAACAAGGTAGTATGGTTCAACATATACTGTCTCAGTCGGCGAGCAGCCCAGGCCAAAGCACAGCAAGTTTTCTCAAGCTATGAATATTTGATTTCACAGTCGGTAAACTTTTTGCTAAGGTAGTATATGGCATGCTCTTTTCGACCAGACTCGTCATGCTGTCCCAATACACACCCCATCGAGTTCTCAGTCACTGATAGGTACATTATCAGAGGCCTCCCAGGAACTGGAGGTATAAGGATTGGAGGTTTCTGTAAATACTCTTTTATCTTGTCAAAAGCTTTCTGACAGTCATCATTCCACCTGATTGTTTGATTCTTTCTTAGCAATTTGAATATTGGTTCACACGTGGCAGTTAGGTGAGATACAAACCTTGCAATGTAGTTCAATCTCCCTAAAAACCCACGAACCTGTTTCTCTGTTTTCGGTTCAGGCATTTCTTGTATAGCTTTGACTTTTGCTGGATCAACCTCAATCCCTTTCTCACTGACAATGAAACCCAACAACTTACCGAATCTCACCCCAAACGTATACTTGTTCGGATTCAGCCTCAGTTTGAACTTTCTCAACCTGTCAAACAACTTCTGCAAATTTACCAGGTGCTCCTCTTCTGTCTGCGACTTCGCAATCATATCATCCACGTACACTTCAGTTTCTTTGTGCATCATGTCATGAAAGAGAGTCGTCATAGCCCTCTGATAGATAGCACCGGCATTCTTCAGCCCAAATGGCATAACCTTATAGCAGAACGTGCCCCAAGGTGTAATGAATGTCGTCTTTTCCATGTCCTCTGGCGCCATCTTAATCTGATTATAGCCAGAGAAACCGTCCATGAAAGAGAAAACCGAGGATTGAGTCATATTATCAACCAATACATCAATGTGAGGTAATGGGAATTCATCTTTCATACTCTCTCTATTCAAATCCCGGTAATCGACACACATCCTGACTTTGCCATCCTTCTTCGGCACGGGAACGATGTTGGCCACCCACGGGGGATAAGTCGTAACTGACAGAAAACCCGCATCCAACTGCTTCTGAACCTCTTCCTTGATCTTAACAGCCATGTCAGGACTAGTTCTCCGAAGCTTCTGCTTGACTGAAGGGCAATCTTCTCTGAGAGGTAGCCTATGCACCACAATATCGGTATCCAACCCGGGCATATCTTGATACGACCAGGCGAATATCTCCACATATTCTCTCAGCATCTCAACCAACCTTCTCTTGACATTTTCCTTCAAAGCAGCCCCGATCTTGATCTCTTTTCTGGCGTCCTCAGTACCAAGATTAATAATCTCCAACTTCTCCTGATGAGGTTGGATGACCCTTTCCTCCTGCTTCAACAATCTGACCAATTCTTTAGGGAGTTCACAGTCTTCCTCACTCTCCTCTTCAGCTTGGTAGATAGGATTATTGAAATCATACTGAGCCATAACAGAACTGTTCATAGTGGAGTCCGTAAGATCACTTCTGCATGTTTAATGCTTTATTTTAGAAAAAAGAGTTCAAGAAAGTCACAAAAACAAAAACATTGCCATTTTTATTTTTTTTGAAAAAGTGAAAAACAAAAACAGAAAGACAGGGATCACAAAATTGTTTGCAAAACATCCTTTATTAATGATATCATTGAAAAACATGATGAGGCCCTACAATGAACTACTACGCCTTGGGCAGAACGTAGGGTTTTGTGCAAAATGAAAAACAAAAGAAAATTACTCTGTTTGAAGAGTAACTTGGACCACATCTTCTGCCGTCTAGTTGTTGATCGACTCCCCTGGTGCACACGGGCGAACCCAGTTGTCTAGATCACAATCACTGTCACAGTCTCCACTACTGGTTGCAAAGACGTCACCGTGATTCATCAGCCCAGCGCTGGTAAAGGTACTCGGCCCTTTCTGCTCAATCTGCTCCGCCTGCAGAGGTTGATAACCAATACCGAATTTGTCTTCTTTGAATGGCAAATCCACCATCGTTCCCCAACCTTCTGCCTTACCAGAGTTGACAACCTCCACTGCCTGCTTGTACGATGCAATTGAGGCACTTGGTTTCTTCTGCTCAGCAAAAGCCACCCTCTCAAGAGAAACGGTCTCGAATGCCTGGCATAAAGTCTCATGGATCTCGCCATCCACCTCTACATACTTGAAAGAGGATATGTGACTCACCAGAATATCTTCTTCACCACACACAGTCACAATCTGACCGTTCCAGACGTACTTCAGCTTTTGATGGAGAGTTGACGAAACTGCCCCAGCCCCATGAATCCAGGGACGCCCCAACAAACAACTATATGCTGGCTGAATATCCATCACATAGAAGACAATACTGAACACCTCCGGGCCAATCTTCACTGGCAACGTGACTTCACCAAAAACAGACCGTTTGGATCCATCAAAAGCACGAACAATCAGATCGCTCGGAGTAAGGACAACCCCTTCCACATCTATCTTGCTCAAGATCTTCTTAGGCAGCACATTCAAAGACGAGCCATTATCTACCAACACGTGTGATAATACTGCGCCGTTGCACTCCATAGTGATATGCAGGGCCTTGTTATGATTGCGACCTTCAGGCGTTAAGTCCAAATCTGTGAACCCCACACCATGCCTGGTACTCACATTAGCAATCACACCCTCCAACTGGTTGACAGAAATCTCTTGAGGCACGTAAGCCAGATTCAGCATTTCCAACAAGGCATTACGGTGTGCCTCAGAGCACAAAAGCAACGAGAGAATAGAGATCTTGGACGGAGTTTGATTCAGCTGATCTACAATCTTGTAGTCACTCTTCTTTATAATCTTCATGAACTCCTCCACATCTTTCTCAAACGAACCCTCAGGCGCCTCCTTCTGAGCAGATTCTTCATCAACCACCGCTTGTTTACCTTTAGCTTTGGCGAGAGCCTCGGCATTGTTATCTCTCAACGGTTGGGGAGCAAACAGACGACCGCTTCTGGTGAAACCTCCAGGTCCTCCGACATTGTCCACAACTGGACTTGCAATCACAAGAACTCTAGCTGGCACACCAATTGTTACAGGAGCTTGATTAACCGGCCTGATCTGACTCTCAGCCCTTCTGTTACTGCGATAAGCATTGTCATACTTCCACGACACTGCTTTACTGTTCTCAACAGGTCTTCTACCGGTCACAGCAATAGTAGTTGTAGTGGGAGCACCGACAGTTACTGGAGCAGAAATGGTAACAGGAGTACCACTAGTTGCAAGCGCATTAACAATTCTCTGGCCACGTCCCTCGGACGGTTTGAAATAAATGGTGACAGTTGACACCACCCCACGTTCTTGCACGGCCAGACTGAACTGCAGACAACCCTCATCTATCAGATTCTGAATACCAGCCCTCAACTGTACACAACCATCTGACCCGGCACAATCTGAACAGTCTTGATCACAACCCGGGTATACTCCCCCATTCAACAAATGACCCTTCACAACCAGTAATGAAGTCTGAACATCTTCAACATTGACCACCAAGTCTTCAGCTTCACCGTCTTCCACATTGTTCGCTCTATGCGCACCATGCTGAGGCATAGGATTGTTAACAACATTAGGCACAGGAGCAAAATTGATAGTTTTGGCGTCAATTAAGTGCTGGACCTTATGATGAAAAGCCCGACAGTTCTTAATATGGTGCCCCGGTGCACCAGAGTGGAAATCACAACGCACGTTGGCATCATACCCAGGTGGTATCTTTGTCAACGGAGCCATAGTACGCAACTCCACGAACCCCAATCTGAGCAATTCGAGCAATAGTTCAACATATGTCATCGGCAACGGGTCGAATCGACGATCCGGCATTCTCTGTCTAGGCTGATACGGACGTTGCTGTTGTTGTTGTTGTGGTGGTGGTGGTGGTTGTTGAACCCTCGGTTGTTGCTGTTGTTGACGTGGTTGAGGTGCTGGGATGGTTACAGCGGCAACCTGGCGATACTGACCTCTGTTCACACTTCTTCTGTGTTGCACAACATTGGTTTCACCCTCTCTTCTGCGAGGTGCCCCAGCAAACGGTTTCTTCGAAGATGAAGAACCGGCATCCTGAATCTTCCCAGCTTTAATCAAGCTCTCTGTCCTCTCCCCACAAATCATAACATCAGAGAAGCTACCGAATGGGCAACTTCCCATCCGGTCCATGAATACACCTTGTAATGTTCCAATGAACATGTTAGTCAATTCCCTCTCCAGCATAGGGGGTTGTACTCTTGCAGCCAACTCACGCCACCTCTTGGCGTACTCCTTGAAACTCTCTCTAGACTTTTGACAAAGACTCTGCAACTGAGTCCGGCTCGGCGCCATGTCCATATTATGTTTGTATTGCCTCAAGAAGGCCTCACTCAGATCTCTCCAACTTCGGATAGAATCTCTCTTCAGCTCCATGTACCAATCCAAGGAAGCTCCAGACAAGCTATCCTGGAAAAAATACATCCACATCTTTTCGTCATCTGTGTAGGCAAAAATCTTTCTGTAGTAGGCCTGCACGTGGGTGCGAGGACAAGAAGTACCGTTGTATTTGTCAAATGAGGGTGCTTTGAACTTGTAAGGAATTCTCAACCCTTCCACCAGACCCATATTCGTAACATCAAACCCCATGGAGTTCTGACATTCCATAGCTCGGATCTTTTCAGCTAGGGCATCAACCTTTCGATCCCTCTCTTTAACTCTTACCACCTCATCCTCATCACTGAGCAAGGTAAACATATCCTCCTGCCTGTCAACCAGCGGAGCAGGATAGCGCACGGGAGCACGGGTAACTCTGGCATTACCAGTCTCTGCAGCAAGAGGCTGTCCATTAATCCTGATTCCCCTCAACTCATCCCCTACAGCATAGTCATTGACGGGAGTAACAACAACAACATTATCGGTCACAGGTGCACCCACCGGTGAGGCACGACTAGGAGGTGGGAGTACAACTTCTTGTCTCTAGGCTAAGGCACGCAACTCCTCTTGCCCTTGAACGACCCCTTGCATCATGGTCATGAATTGAGCCATGTTAGCCCTCATCTCAGCCAACTCAGCTTGCACTTGGTCCATGTTCCTCTGTTGATTCAATCTGGTTGCGTAGCGGTGCGGACGTTGATCAGCTATCCTGCCTGAACACAGGAACCAGAGTGAGAAGTCTCGAGCAAGAACACCTGTAATGCAAAATGATATGTGTATGATGCTAATGATGCGTATGATGCACATGATATGTTCATTTCTCAGGCATTCAAGAGCCTAATTCATCTTTCAAGAAATGGCAACCTGCAGCAAGAACAACACAGAAGCAAAGAAACAACATACACCAGCTAATGAGCACAAGGTGAAACATCAATAGCCAACTCTATAGATATGAGCAACAAGGATCATACAACAAAGGTTCAAATGATCAGAATACAACAATGAATCCCATCCAACAAGCCTGGAGGTGATTCTCAACATAAACAACAGAGATACGAGTTAAGACAAATGGCTTCCCGGAATGAGCGTCTTCAGATAATGACACTGGTCTATCAACAGGTCGCATTCTGAACACTCTGGCAGAGGGGTGATCTTCTCCTTCAATTGTCTTCTGAGCTCCACAACTTCTCCTCCAAGCTGGCTCTCTGATGCATGTCTCAAGTCAACTTCCTTCTTCAGTTGGATGTCTTTGTCTCTGAGTTGCTTCTCCAAGTCTCTTATCTTCTTCTGATAATTGGCTTAAGCTCTTTGCAACCTCAGGAACTCCCGGTGTTCTGCATTCAATAGGGTCTCCATCTCCTCATAGGATCTCTTCTTGCTCTTCAATCTAGCAACATCTTCACCCTGCATGCCTTTGAGTTGATGAGCCAAGTTCAACTTATCAGCTTTGGCTTTGTAAAGCTCCATCTGGGTATCTTGCGCTTCTCCTTCAACCGGCGATTCTCCATCAAGGCTTGCTTGTACTGCTCAGCAGGTACGCTCTCAGCAAGGATCAACGGTGGTTGCTCTTGCAATGGCTCCATCCTATCATAGGGCAACAACAAAGTCTCCACTCTCTTCTTGACCCAATCAAGGTAATCAAGCATAACAATAGCAAACTTCTTCCCCAGGACAGCTCCATCCTTGAAACCAATGGTCTTCCAAGCTCTTCCTACTTGCTCCAATCTAGCAGGGTCACTCCGCTTCTCGAAATACACACTCTCAGCTATCTCAGCATCAAGTGGTCTTCCATTCATCACAAACCCCAACTGGCGAAGAGAAAGAACCTGATTGTAATTGATGCAACCCTTAGTCCCTACAAGTGGCACATTACGAAACTCTCCACAACTCATAATGACATTACGCACATCCATCCGGTAAGATTGCCACCTGATATCATAAGAGGTAAGAGACATAATCCTCTGAGTCCACTTATGAGTGCTCTGAGCATCCACAAAAGGTCCACTGACTGGCAGGAGAGACAAGAACCATCTGAGCAACAATGGGAGACAACATCTGATAGCTCCACCCTTACCATGCCTACTGTGAATAGCATAGTAAGTGTCAGCTAACAAAGTAGGAACCGGGTTTCCTCCAATGAAGATAGTGACTGCAGCAAAGTCCACAAAGTTAGGCATACTCGGGAACAAGACAATCCCATAAATCATGATGGCTAACTGAGCATGAAAAACTTCCCAGTTTCCCTTCTTTGCTTCTTCTCTAGCTATCCTCAACAAATACTTCAAAGGCAACCCTACCACATCACCACTCGACTTCCAATTGTCACTCACTTCTCTGACACTCAGATGAAGAGCTCTGGCAACAACCTTGAAATCAACCTCCTCAGGCACATCCAAGAAAGGAATCTGGTATCTGATCGGAACATTCAATAGAATGGAGTACTCTTCAAGAGTAGGAGCTAGCTGATAATCCTGGAAGGTGAAACAACGGAGCTCTGGGTCATAGAACTGTAGAAGAGTCTGCAACGGCACTGGATCTACCACCATCTTCAACAGTGTCTACAAATCCCCATACTGATCAGCAAACACCTTCTGATTACCGCCGGTCACAAGGTTGCTCAACTCTATCAGAGATGTCAAAGGCTCACGGTGGAAACTGTAGGTGCAAGTCTTCCGCTTCAACTCAGGAATGGCTGCCATCTCTCACAGTGAATAGACTCATGAATGAACCTGAGAAATGATATGCATGAAGAGATTAGCTTTTTTCTTTTCTCTTTTTCAGTTTCTTTCTTATTGCATTATTTTTTTGAAAATAAACATGCTATGATGTAAATGATGCAAACACGACTGGCTGGCTGTGTTTCTCGGAGCACAAGATCAAAACTTCGGCTTGAACTCAGAACCACAAAATCATCTGAGACCCAAAATCATCTGAGACCCAATCTGTAGACCCAAGTCACCAACAAGTCACCAACAGGTCACCAACAAGTCACCAACGGTACCTGTAATAATGATCATTCCCTCCCCACTCACGGGTGTAATCTAGGCCAGGGTAAGGTCGAGAGAAACGCAGGATAAACAACCCTTTCATAGAATATCATCCTGTACACACCCAAAGTATGTACCGATAATACCCCATCAGGATCTGAACTGCTTGTGATATCAAGTTCCGCTAAGTGGCGCAATACCACCCGCTTCCCAAGAATCACTCTATTCCTAGGTATCCTAGAGTTCACTCATAGCCTGGGTATTGGGCCTTTTACCTCATGTAACTCCCACCCCACAGAGAGACAAACACAACACAGCCATCACAGATGAAAAGATGATGCATGCAAACATAAATGCAAACATAAATGCAAATAATAAATAGATGAATGCAATAAATGAAACAGCAAAAGCAACCAAACCCTATCCTAGAGAGCTCTAGGAGAGACTCGCTTAGGGAAGATGGACCAGCAAGAGGTCAACTTCTCTACTTGTCCCCAGCAGAGTCGCCAGCTGTCGCATTACGCGAAAAACCGGCGGGAAAACGAAACAACAGAGCCACCACCGTGCGTTATTTATCCCAAAGGAGGGAAAGGAAACGCTCGAAGTAAACCTGGAAAAGACATGGTCTCACGACCAGAGAGAGTTGGGATCGGGAGTCGATTATGCGAAGGGAACGTATTAGCACCCCTACGCATCCGTCGTACTCGACGGGATCCACGCACAAAAGAACGGATAAGGTTGCTAAAAACTGATCACAAACTGCACACATAAGGCTGGAAGGAAACACAGAAAGACAAGAGAAACTAACCCGGCAGGATATCGCATCCTGGGCCTACGTAGCCTGTCAAGCACAGACATCAGAGTCGACGTAGTTCGGGACAGGGGAAACGTGCTCGCTAGGATGTCGCATCCTATGCATACATATCTTCTCTGACCGGAGAAGAATCAGAGCACTCGTAGCTCGGCTAACGCACGCCAAACAAAACCCACACAGGAAACCGACTGCCAATCGCTGGACTTACGTCAGACTCCACACAAACAGGCAAACCTGGAAACCGAATGCCAATCGCTGGACTTACATCAGACTCCGAACCAACAAACACACACACAGGAAACCGACTGCCAATCGCTGGACTTACGTCAGACTCCAACAAGCAAACAAGACACAGGAAACCAACTGCCAATCGCTGGACTTATGTCAGACTCCAACACACACAAAGGGGGTTGAAAAATAAAAAGGGCGCCTGGAGAGATCAGCTCATCTCCTGCCTACGTACCTCATCTGGCATGAGGATCAGGGCGACGTAGTTCCCCTACGCAGGGAAAGAACTTCTAACCTAACCAGAGACTGGGAAATGACAAACTAGAAGGGAGCCTGACTCGAGCCTAATAGTTATCATGCAATCCACAATGGCCCTAGGTTGAGGTTTCTATCTAACTTGCACAGGGAGCAAGCTATCCTAAACAGCACAGTCACACATACAAGCACAATAAAGCAAGCACACACACTATATGCACACAATTTGGGCTCATACAAGGTTAGGCAGCAAAAGCAAGCCAACTGGAATGGGGTGTTGTCATACCCCAAAATTTGCCCATTAATATTTTAAGACATTTTTCAGGGGCACTCCGACTCATTTTATGACACTGATCTTAAAGGAACGAAGGCGCAGCTCACGAATGGCCCAATCCAGAAAATGGCCCAAACTGGCCTGTTCGCTACGAGTTCGCTACATGCTCGCCTAACGAACGTTCGCTACACGCTCGCCTAGCGAACGTTCGCTACACGTTCGCTACACGCTCGCCTAGCAAAGCTGACAGACAATAGAAAATTTCGGGCTTCATTCTGAGCCCATTAGGTCACAAAAAAGAGCATTATAAATACCAGCACTTCAGTAATGAAAGGGAGAACGAAAAACCGAGACGGAGACAGCCGGAAACCCTGGCATAGCAACCCCGAAGAGTAGCCCAGAGAAGTCGGAGTGAAGAAGCCCTGACGGCCGCTCATCCGCACCGAAGTTACCGCCGCCTAACTCAACCCGATACCAAAAGTGACTTGCCAATTCAGCATTACCACTCCATTGCAAACAGGTTTGTGTATCATTATTGTTTTATGTTTCCAATTTGTAAATCTCTAAATACATAATACATCATGATTGAATTTTTGGATATGTAATTAGACTTTGCATGTGAATTCCAGTACGCCTGAATATCCTGAGTGTTTGACCATATTATTTCTGTAATTGAATGCAATAAGGCATGCAGCATGCTGAGATCATACTGTTCTGAAATTCAAAACCCGCAGCCGCTCGCTAGCACATCGCTAAGCGAGCATGTAGCGAGCATTCGCTAGGACCTCGCTAGGCGAGGCAGAGGCGAACGGGACAACCGTTGATATTTGTTATGTCCTATGCGTAACCTGATCTATTCTATGTTAATTATGCACTGTTTTGCCTGACATTCATGCTGTTGTGTTTTCTTTTGCGGTGTAATCCTCGATTGCACCCTGATTGGTATTCTAACCCGTTTGCTGAATTTTGTAAAGGTTCACATACCCCAGGAAAAGAGTGCTGTTTAGGCCTTCCACTTTATTTGTGGGATACCCTTATGAAGATCCACCCTAAATTGCTTAATTAATTTTAATGTATTAATTTTAATGTATTAATTTTAATGTATTGATTTTAATGTGGAGATTCATCCTAATCACCTAATTGACTTTAAAATATGGCCTTTAAATATGTGATCTTGGACCTCTCTTGTGCCTTACGATATTACGGTATTACGGTCATGTCCCGCGAATGTAGGGATACACTTAGCAAAGACCCTTCGGTTAAATCATCATAAAATAAATCATGGACCCTCGGATGTTGCTTCGAATATATGATTTCGTCCCTCGATGACCCTTCGGTGTAACCTACGGTTAAATGATGATCGTCCCTTCGAATGCTAAGGTATCCTTACAACTGTTGCCTTCAATGACCTATCGATGACCCTACGATGACCCTTAAACATCCAAAGGGTAAAATTACTTACTTCTCAATAGTAAGGACAGTTTTACCCTCATAAGGATAGGAAACGTTCATAACGACCTTAGGAAGGTATAACTCTCAATTGCTGGATCATAACCTAAAACATTTCCCACCCCTCACACTTTGCAAATCCTAGAAAATCACCACTTGGTATACATTCATACTAGAATCATTACCAAGTTACATTTTTCTAAAACCGTTTTCAAAATCAAACGAGATAAATACTTTGTATACATTCATACGAGAATCATTACAAAGTTAAACTCTCTTTTCGAAACATTTTTTAAACAATTCACGAACACTTTTCAGACAAAAATCTAAGTGATCCAGCAATTAAGAGCCCATGAATAACCATGGATACAAAGGGTGCTAACACCTTCCCTTTGTATAATGTACCTCCCGAACCCAAAATCTATTGAGGTCTTTCCTGTTCTTTTCCACCTTTCCTTATTGGATAAAAGAAAAGTCGGTGGCGACTCTTGCTATCCGCGACATTGCGATAAAAAGCAAAATACCCCAAGTCAGTTCACCGTATGACAGAACTGGCGACTCTGCTGGGGATGCTTTAAAAAGAGAGGTTACCTTAAAAACAAGATCACTTATTCCAAATTGTCTGATTTACTTTTAAGGGATTGCTTGGGTATTTTTGAGTGAAAGATCCTACACCCGGATCTAGTGTACCTTAGGCAAGTAGCAATAGATCATCGCGACTATCCGGCGTATACTGGAATGGTTAAAATGATGGCTACGGTTAATGTGATACTTTGGATGTCCTGATGTTCCTCATGTTCACTTGAGGAAAAATTTGGCTTCCGCGCGGTGTCATTAAAGCATTAACCAGACCTTTAGAACCCTAATTGACTCATCATGGCCATTAGAAAGTAGTGAGATAACTGACTTCGGTTCCGACTGGGGTTGGTTGAGACTCGATACTACACTCTTTGAGATTGGACTTTAGGGAAGCTTCGGTCAACCACTTGGTGTTGCACTGAAGTGGACCTAAAGGAAGGTCGGTGATTTGAGATCCTTCTAGAACCCGGTTACTATTCTAGGACAGGTTGAACCAACTAAACTTCAGTGGGGAGGGTACTTACCTATGGAACTCATGCAAGCCTTAAAACCTAGGAATGATGGTTGTGTGACTTGCTTGTGCTTGTTATTTATTTAACCTCATAACATCATAACATCATAACATCATGACATCATAACATTGTACTAACCATTTCAAGGACTTAGGGATTTAACTTTGCTCTGTTTTGTAAGGCTATGGCTCCCAGGAAGACCATCCGGATCAATTTTGTAGCAATCTCTCCTCAACTGAAGAATTTAGTGTCAGAGCTCCCCGATCATGCCCAGTTCATCAAGAAACACGGTTCTCTCCTCAATTTGGTTACCACTGGTTTCAAAGAAGATATGATGAGAGTTTTATTCCAGTTCTTCGACCCTAAACATCATTGCTTCACATTCCCAGATTATCAGTTGGTACCCACATTGGAAGAATTCTCCAGACTGCTTGGGATACCTATCCTTGATCAAATACCTTTCAGTGGTTTAGAAAAGGTTCCGAAGTCTGAAGAAGTTTCCGCAGCTTTACACATGACGAAGTCCGACATTGAAGCTAATTGGGTAACAAGGAGTGGAGTTAAGGGTTTACTTGCCAAATTCCTGACAAATAAGGCCCGAGAATTCTTAAAAGTTATGAATGTCCGTGCTTTCGAAGACATCCTGGCATGGCTAATCTATGGCTTGGTGTTATTCCCTAATCCAGACCAATTCATAGACATGAATGCTATTAAGATATTTCTCACTCACAACCCTGTACCTACCTTGCTGGGAGACATTTTGCATTCCCTCCACACTCGTACCATGAAGAAGCAAGGGACTCTCATGTGCTGCATACCTTTGTTGTCTAGGTGGTTTATTTCGCACCTTCCTCAATCAGTCCTGAAGAACGAGCAAAATTTGAAATGGTCTCAAAGGATAATGTCGCTCTCCCACCCAGACATCTGTTGGTGTCCTCAGTTCAAGGAAAATGTTACCATCATTGACCGTTGTGGCGAGTTCCCTAATGTACCACTCCTAGGAATAAGAGGAGGTATTACTTATAATCCTGCTTTAGCTCTGCGACAGTTTGGTTGTGCTCGAAGAGATGGTCCACATGAAATGATCATCGAAGGCATTGTGTTCGACTATGACAACGATTCCCAAGGCCTCCGTCAAAGATTTGTACGAGCTTGGGGCATGGTGAAGAGAGGTACGTTAGGACAGAAAAATTCTATTCCTATGGAACCTTATCTCAGATGGGTACGCGCCAGAGCTCGTGAACTTGTCATGCCATATCTTGCAATCGGACCTCAGATTGTCGAACCTGAAGCTGAAGGAGGCGCTCCTCAGATCATTCCTTATCCAGATATGCCTACCAATGTTGAGGAACTAAAGAGATCCTGGATCCAGTTGAGAGAAGAAAGGGATACTTTCGAGACTCAGTTCGTCGCAGAAAGGAAGAAAGTGTTAGAACTTACCAGTCAGCTTAATGAGGAACGAAGACTCAATGCGTATCTTCGCCCAAAAAGAAGCCGCCCCTGGGAGACTTGAGCTTTCATTGTATTTTTATTATTATTCCTTTTGTAATGAACATTGGTCAAAGAAATTAGCAATAAACATTTCTCTCTTGTTGGTGATTTACGCAAAGTTAAATTCCAAAAGTCCTTGAAAACATTTCATACATTGCATAGCATAACATAACACTGCATAACAGGTATTCTACAAGTTCAATGTTCTCACGGTCTCCATTACAAACAGAAAAATGGATCTCGAACAAACTGTCAAAGATCTCCAGACTCAGAATGCTCAATTCAAGGAGATGATGCTAAGCTTATCCAAGGGGCAGGAGGAACTGAAGGCTCTTTTGCTCGAAAAGAAGAAAGACAAGAAAGCTGTGAGTTTCATTAACCCGGGAAGAAGGCGTAAAGGACAGAGAATGATTCAGAAGAGGAGAATGTCGATCTCTTCAACCCTGGGGACGACGATGAAGATTATGAAAATGAACAGTACTCTCCAAGAGATGATAAGTACAAGTTGCTGGAAGAACGTATGCTAGCTATGGAGGGTCAGAAGGCGCCCGGTCTGGATTTCGAAAGTTTGGGTCTGGTCTCCGAGGTGACCATTCCTCGCAAATTCAAAATCCCCACTTTCACTAAGTACGATGGTGCGTCTTGTCCTCAGATGCATCTGAGAGCTTATGTGAGAAAGATTCAGCCGCATACCACTGACAGGAAGCTATGGATCCATTTCTTCCAAGAGAGCCTGTCTGGCACACAGTTGGAATGGTATTATCAGCTCGAGAGCTCTGACATCCGCACCTGGACTGATTTAGCAACAGCTTTCTATAAACAGTACCAGTATAACTCTGAACTAGCACCTACCCGGCTACAGCTGCAGAATATGACTATGGGATCTAAAGAAAGCTTTAAAGAATATGCTCAAAAGTGGAGAGATTTGGCTGGCAGAGTCAAACCCCCTATGACTGACAGAGAATTGGTGGATATGTTCATGGGCACACTGACCGGCCCATTCTACAGCCATCTACTGGGAAGTTCTTCATCAGGTTTCACTGAACTTATATTGACAGGTGAACGTGTTGAAAGCGGCATCCGAAGTGGAAAGATACAGGCGACTGCCTCTGCAAGCACCAAAAGGTCCTATCAGGGGAGGAATGAATCAAATGCTGTGTACGGTCAAAAGGGTCGTAACAAGAAAAACCGTGACCATGACATCGGAGCAGTTACGATTGCAACACCACCATCTCAAAACTTCCAGCCCAAACAAGACAGGCCAAGAAGGCAGTTTACCAGGATCAATATGACCTTGGCACAGGCACTGCAGGGAATGCTAAAGGCAAATTTGATCACCCTCAGAGATCCTCCTACGAATCCCAACACTACTTCTTCTCGTTATAACCCTAATGCCAGGTGTGCATATCACTCCGATAGCCCCGGGCATGATACAAACGATTGCTGGTCATTGAAGAATAAGATTCAGGATATGATCGAAGCTGGAGAAATTGAGTTTGAGCCTCCGGAGACCCCTAATGTCATCACTGCTCCTATGCCTAATCATGACAAGACGGTTAATGCCGTGGATGACGACGATCACGTTTCCAATGTGGCGGACTTAACATCTCCTCTCCCGATCATAAAGAGGAATTTATTGCAAGCTGGTTTATTTCCAGGTTGTGCTGAAGATTGCAATCTATGTATATTCCAACCAGATGATTGTTGGGAATTGAAGAATGGTATTCAACGGCTGATGGATGATCGTACAGTTCTCTTCGAAAAGATTCCTAAGGCGGAAAACCCTATTGAAGAAATATCTGTGATTGCTAGGTCCAAAGTTCCAGTGAAGATTACCGCTACTAGGGCGCCTGTGAAGATTACTGTTGAGCCCAGGGTAGCTCCCCTAATCATTACTGCACCTGGCCCGATCCCGTATTCCTCAAGCAAAGCTATTCCGTGGAATTATGGCGGTGATGTTTACGTCCATGGCGTAAAGCAAATTGACAATGCTACTAATCCTAATGGCATCGTTGGGACTAGTAAAATTACTCGAAGTGGAAGGATCTTCTCTCCAGAAATCTCACCTCCTGTCCTTGAAACTCGAGGAAAGGAACCAGTCAATCCTTCTCAGTCAGAGATACCGGTCGAAGTTACTCCCGAAGATGTTGCCAAACAGGAAATGGAAGAAGTGCTGAAAATCATCCGCAAGAGTGATTTCGATGTGGTAGAACAGTTGGGGCATACCCCGTCTAAGATCTCGATGTTATCCTTGCTGTTATCTTCTGAATCTCATGCCAATGCATTGATAAAATTCTTGAAGACTGCTCATGTGCCTCAGGAAACATCTGTCGATCAGTTCGAAAATTATGTTGCTCACTTGGCTGTTGACAATGGCCTAGGCTTTTCCGATGCTGACCTGACACCAGCGGGAAAGAATCACAATAAAGCCCTGCATATCTCCATTGAGTGTAGGGGAATCACTTTGTCTCATGTGTTGATCGATAATGGCTCTTCCTTGAATGTGCTGCCAACAGCTGTGCTGGATAAGCTGGACTGTAAAAGCATCGAACTGAAACCTAGTGACATTGTGGTACGTGCTTACGATGGTGCGAAGAGTGTTGTCCATGGCGAAGTAGTCCTCCCTATCAAGATAGGACCTCAAGTCTTCAATACTACCTTCCATGTAATGAACATTCGTCCTGCCTATTCCTGCTTACTGGGACGCCCTTGGATTCATGGGTCAGGTGCTGTAGCTTCGTCTCTCCATCAAAAGCTGAGGTATCCCACAGAGGGCAAAATTGTCACCGTGTGTGGAGAAGAAGAGTACATTGTCAGTAGTGTGCATGCCTTCAGATACGTCGAGATGGATGGTGAATTCATTGAGACTCCTTGTCAGTCATTTGAAGTAGTTCCTCCGACCAATCCTGTCCTTAAGCCAACTTCCGGTGTGCCCAAGGTTATTCGGACTCCTCCTGCTATGATTTCCTGAAGGACGCTCAAGCTGTGGTTGAAGATGGTGGCTGTACTGGCTGGGGTCAACTGATCGACGTACCGTACAAGTCTGACAAATTTGGCCTGGGGTTAGCTCTGAGAAGGTAGCCAAGAGTCAAATTAATGCTGTAGAAGATGCTGACAGCGATTGCGACCTGGATAGCTGGATTTTCCCAACAATGGTGACGGACTCAATAATTGGAAGGCTGAAGACACTATCCCGATTTCCTTTAGTCAGGAGTAATTGTTATTGTCTATTTTAGTGTTGCAAATTTTTGTTTTTTTTTACAATTGAACTTCTCCAAGCGTTGTGTCTATGCCGGGGCACAATAGCTAATTTGTTAAGGGTTTTGTCATTTTCATAAGCATATTCATATTCAATAAATCAATGGACTTTTTGCATTCAAATATTGCGCTATTTGTCTTTTCTGTCATCTTCCAAACAAGCTATGTTTTCTTACACACACTCACGTAACAATTGCAGATCCATACCCACTCTGGATCCTGTTGACAATAGTTCTACTACTGTTCATTATGACTTTGAAAATCCGATCTACCAAGCCGAGGATGGAAGTGTGGAAGATTGTGAAGTACCTGGAGAACTTGCCAGACTGTTACTGCAGGAAGAGAGGACTATACAGCCGCACGAGGAGTCAGTTGAGATTGTAAATCTGGGTACCGAAGTAGACAAGAAAGAAGTCAAAATAGGAGCAGGCTTGGAAAACAGTGTCAAAAGAAGGTTGATTCAGATGTTACATGACTATGTAGAGATTTTTGCTTGGTCTTATGACGACATGCCAGGACTGGATACTGATATAGTAGTACATCGACTGCCAACGAGGGAAGATTGTCGTCCTGTTAAGCAAAAGGTTCGTCGCATGCGTCCTGAAATGTCTGAGAAAATCAAAGCCGAGGTTATGAAACAATTTGATGCAGGTTTTCTGGCTGTTACTTCTTATCCTCAATGGGTTGCTAATGTGGTACCAGTGCCGAAGAAGGATGGCAAGGTGCGAATGTGTGTAGACTACAGAGATTTGAATAAAGCGAGTCCCAAAGACGACTTTCCACTTCCGCACATTGATGTTCTGGTAGATAACACCGCTCAACACAAGGTGTTCTCATTCATGGATGGATTCTCAGGTTACAACCAGATTAAGATGGCGCCTGAGGACATGGAGAAAACTACGTTTGTGACGCAATGGGGCACGTTCTGTTATAAAGTAATGCCATTTGGTTTAAAGAATGCAGGGGCAACGTACCAGCGTGCTATGGTGGTTTTGTTCCATGATATGATCCATCATGAAATAGAAGTGTATGTGGATGACATGATAGCCAGATCTCATACTGAGGGAGAGCATCTCGATCATTTATACAAACTGTTCGAGAGGTTGAAGAAATACAAGTTGAGGTTGAACCCGAACAAATGCACCTTTGGAGTAAGATCCGGCAAACTCTTGGGCTTTATTGTCAGTGGTAAAGGGATTGAGGTTGACCCAGCCAAGGTGAGAGCTATTCAAGAAATGCCAGTTCCCAGTACAGATAAAGAAGTCAGAGGTTTCTTGGGATGCTTGAATTACATTGCCCGATTTATCTCCCATTTGACCGCCACCTGCAAACCCCTCTTCAAGCTACTGAGGAAAAATCAAGAGATGATATGGAATGAGGAATGTCAAGAAGCTTTTGACAAAATCAAGAAGTATCTCCAGGAACCTCCGATTCTGATGCCACGGTTGAAGGAAGGCCTCTAATCATGTATTTGACCGTGTTAGAAAATTCAATGGGGTGTGTGTTGGGGCAACATGACGAGTCTGGTCGAAAAGAGCATGCCATATACTACCTTAGCAAAAAGTTTACCGACTGTGAAACAAGATACTCACTGCTCGAGAGAACTTGCTGTGCTTTGGCCTGGGCTGCTCGCCGACTAAGACAATACATGTTGAATCATACCACTTTATTGATTTCTAAGATGGATCCTATCAAATACATATTTGAGAAACCCGCTCTCTCCGGAAGCGAGATAGCAAGATGGCAGATGATTTTAACAGAGTATGATATCCAGTATACTACCCAGAAAGCAATCAAAGGAAGCGTGTTAGCTGATCATTTGGCTCATCAAGCAGTGGATGATTACCAATCTATGAATTTTGAGTTCCCAGATGAGGATGTCATGCTTGTTACTGAGTATGAAGAACCTGGACCGGATGAAGGACCCGAACTAGGATCCCGATGGACTATGGTTTTCGATGGGTCTTCTAATGCATGGGCAATGGTGTTGGTGTGGTAATCATTTCTCCCGAGGGTTACCATACGCCTTTCACTGCTAGACTATGTTTTCATTGTACCAATAATATGGCTGAGTATGAAGCATGTATTTTGGGACTCAAGGCTGCTATAGACCGGCGGGTCAAGTTTTTGAGTGTGTACGGAGACTCAGCATTAGTAATCAGTCAGATCAAAGGAGAATGGGACACTAAACATCCGAATCTCATCCCTTATCGAGAGCGGGTGTTGACATTAATCCCATACTTTGAAAAGATTACATTCAAACACATCCCAC
Organism: Lathyrus oleraceus; assembly: GCF_024323335.1. Lineage (NCBI taxonomy): Eukaryota > Viridiplantae > Streptophyta > Magnoliopsida > Fabales > Fabaceae > Lathyrus > Lathyrus oleraceus. The sequence continues at coordinate 58,812,162 of NC_066581.1, forward strand.
GAGAAGAGAATCAGTTGGCGGACGCATTGGCTACCATGTCATCTATGTTTAGAGTCAGATGGGACAATGAAGCTCCCATGATCACCATTGGGCAATTGGATGAACCAGCACATTGTTATGAGTTTAATACTGATGAAGTGGAAGTGAAACCTTGGTTCCACGAAGTAAAAAGATATTTAGAAGCTCAGGAATACCCTGAAGGGGCATCCATCAATGACAAAAAATTCCTGAGGAAGTTCTCCGCTAAGTTCTTTCTGAGTAATGGAGTATTATACAAACGTAACCACGATTCGACTTTGCTTCGCTGTGTGGATAAAAAGGAAGCAGAAAAGATTATGGAAGACATGCATGACGGTATTTTTGGGACTCATTCTAGTGGACATACGATGGCCAAGAAGATTCTGAGATCAGGGTATTATTGGTCTACCATGGAAGCTGATTGCCATCATCACTCCAAAACCTGTCACAAGTGCCAGATATATGCGGATAAAGTACATGTGCCTCCTGCTCCATTGAACGTGTTGACAGCACCTTGGCCCTTTGCAATGTGGGGCATTGATATGATTGGAGAGATTAAACCTACTGCTTCTAACGGGCATCGTTTCATCCTTGTTGCTATTGATTACTTCACAAAGTGGGTAGAGGCCGCCTCATTCGCTTCTGTCACCAAGAATGTGGTGGCACGATTCATCAAGAATAATCTCATTTGTCGATATGGCATCCCTGAAAGAATTATTACTGACAATGGTACTAATTTGAACAACAAGATGATTACTGAACTCTGCACGCAGTTCAAAATAAAACACCATAACTCTTCTCCGTACCGGCCAAAGATGAACGGTGCCGTGGAGGCTGCTAATAAGAATATCAAGAAGATCATACAAAAGATGACGGTGACGTACAAAGACTGGCATGAGATGTTACCGTTTGCTCTTCACGGTTATCGCACTTCAGTACGCACTTCGACAGGAGTAACTCCTTTCTCTTTAGTCTACAGAATGGAAGCCGTTTTACCAGTGGAAGTCCAGATTCCCTCTCTAAGAATCATGAAAGAGGCGGGCTTAGATGAAGAGGAATGGATTCAGACTCGACTCGATCAGATAAACTTGATTGATGAGAGGAGACTTGCGGCTGTTTGTCATGGACAGATATATCAGAAACGCATGACCCAGGCATTTAACAAAAGAGTCAAGAGACAGGTGTATCAAATTGGCGACTTGGTGGTAAAGCGCATCACTCTACCACAAGGTGATCCCAGAGGCAAATGGATTCCCACGTACGAAGGGCCGTTTGTAGTTAAGAAGATATTCTCTGGTGGAGCCATGATACTAGCTACAATGGACGGCAAAGACTTCCCGCATCCCGTGAACGCAGACATAGTCAAAAAATACTACGCATAAAAGAGACCCGCTAGGTCGACGTATCTAGGCAAAAGTAAGGGCATCCGGCGAACCAAAAGGGTTCGGGCAAAATTAGGGATAAACATAAAAAAATGTACACCCGGCAAGTCGAAAACCTGAAAAGGCGGCTTGGGCAAAAAGGGGTATCCTGGTGGATTGAAAACCTGAAAAGGCGGTCCAGGCAAAAATTAGGGATTAAAGCGTATGACTATGTCCCGTTCTCAGACAGCTTCATCCAAGTTCAAAGGACTGAACAAGCTAATCACTTCTATCCGACAGCAGGAGATGAGAGGCTTGAAGACATAATGGCAGTAGTGGAATTAAAGTCAATAGGACGTTTTCGGCATAGCTTTCTCTTTGTTTTCTTGACAATTTCCTCTTACTAGGATTTTTGTCTCCTTGTACACAAAGTGCCTATTTATAGGCCCTCTTTCGAAATCAATATAATTTTAGTTTAAAAAAAAATGCTCTTGTTTTACTTTCTCTGTTTTGTTTGCGTAAACGTCCATTGATTTAATTTGAATTGATTTATGCATTTGAATATGATCAAGGTTTACAAAAAATTGCATGCCTAAAATAGAAATAGCGATTACTACTAGGCTTCAGGATCGAGGAGCAGGTCTAATCATGCTTTCTAATGAATCCGTTGCTAATCCTATTCCCCAACAAGAATCAGCTATTTCCCAGAAGAGGTTGGCATCGCCAGATAGACTGGTCATCTCTTTCATCTCCAGCCGGGCTCTGTTGAGTGTTTTCCGCCATCAGACAGAAATCAAGTATCCTCAGCTAAGAAAGGATCATCGATACAAATATCTCCGACCAGAAGACTGAGATTTATTTCCCCAGTAGAGTCCCCTGGAAGAACGTTTCAGACGCATAGTGCATTCATTACCTCATTCCATATCATACACATGCATGCAATGTTCGCATTTCTTTTCGGACGCATAATCCATTCATTACATCATTTCACAGCATACGCATGCGTACATCGTTTGCAGTTATTTTCGAAAGCATAAAACATCTCATGCATCATGACATGGCATGAAGCTAACTTTATTTTTCAGGTTAATTATCTTCCTGATACAGTCAAAATAGAGAGTCATTCAGACGGACATCCTCATCAATTACGTTCAGGATTCAACTACATCTTTCAGATATACTCCATGTCAACATTCATTCTGACATCCTCCTAACGATGGCATCTATAAGCCCATCCCAGACATTTATTGCAAATACAACATATACAAATACTATCAGATATAGCCTAGTGTACGGTTCATTCTGATTCAGCTCTACATATGACTCTTTCAACTCAGATGCGATCTAACGTACGATCCATTCCGACCTTCAACAACTCCAATACGGTCTAGCATACGACCCAGTTGGACCTTCAAGGCCTCAAATGCTACCTAGCGTACGGTACATTCTGAAGTGTAGTCTGGCGTATGACTACCCCCTTTGTCATCAGATGCAGCCTAACGGACGGCTCGTTCTGCTACTCAGAGACGGTCTAGCTTACGACCCGCTTGGATGTTCATCCCCTCAAATGCTACCTAGCGTACGGTACATTCTGAAGTGTAGTCTGGCGTATGACTACCCCCTTCATCACCAGGTACAGCCTAACGGACGGCTCAGTCTACAACTCAGATACGATCTAGCATACGATCCATTCTGATCCTTCACCCCCAGTAACGATACAGCCTAACGGACGGCTCGTTCCGCAACTCAGATACGATCTAGCATACGATCCATTCTGATCCTTCACCCCCAGTAACGATACAGCCTAACGGACGGCTCGTTTCGCAACTCAGATACGATCTAGCGTACGATCCATTCTGATCCTTTATCCCCAGCAGTGTATGACTCATTCGGATTCTTATCTCGTTTTGATTCGGCACAACATATTACTCCTCCAACAATACGGTCTAGCGTACGACCCATTCGGATCTTCATTCCTCAGATACTACCTAGCGGACGGTACATCCCGAGGTGTAGTCTAGCGTACGACGACTTTTCGTCAGATACAGCCTAACAGACGGCCCATTCTGCAACTCAGATACGATCTAGCGTATGATCCATTCTGATCTGTTATCCCCAGCGGCGTATGACCCATTCTAACTCCCTAGTGAAGCCGACGGCCTAATGAATGACTCACTATACGGTCTAGCGTATGACCCAGTGACACCCGTGACTTCAGATATCTTCTAACGTACGACGTACTCTGAAGCTCTCATCATCAAACTTCCTAGATGGCATCTTTAAGCCCATCTCCATCAAGACTAACTACTTGACAAGTGCAAATTTTTGGGGCGTTCTAAGTGTTCAATAATCTTCCACCTCCAGACCACGAATGACGTACATACCATTCTGACTCTCTCGGTTCAAGAATATTGAACAGGGGCAGCTGTCATACCCCAAAATTTGCCCATTAATATTTTAAGACATTTTTCAGGGGCACTCCGACTCATTTTATGACACTGATCTTAAAGGAACGAAGGCCCAACTCACGAATGGCCCAATCCAGAAAATGGCCCAAACTGGCCTGTTCGCTACGCGTTCGCTACACGCTCGCCTAGCGAACATTCGCTACACGCTCGCCTAGCGAACGTTCGCTACACGCTCGCCTAGCGAACGTTCGCTACACGTTCGCTACACGCTCGCCTAGCGAAGCTGACAGACAACAGAAAATTTCGGGCTTCATTCTGAGCCCATTAGGTCACAAAAAAGAGCATTATAAATACCAGCACTTCAGTAATGAAAGGGAGAACGAAAAACCGAGACGGAGACGGCCGGAAACCCTGGCATAGCAACCCCGGAGAGTAGCCCAGAGAAGTCGGAGTGAAGAAGCCCTGACGGCCGCTCATCCGCACCGAAGTTACCGTCGCCCAACTCAACCCGATACCAAAAGTGACTTGCCAATTCAGCATTACCACTCCATTGCAAACAGGTTTGTGTATCATTATTGTTTTATGTTTCCAATTTGTAAATCTCTAAATACATAATACATCATGATTGAATTTTTGGATATGTAATTAGACTTTGCATGTGAATTCCAGTACGCCTGAATATCCTGAGTGTTTGACCATATTATTTCTGTAATTGAATGCAATAAGGCATGCAGCATGCTGAGATCATACTGTTCTGAAATTCAAAACCCGCAGCCGCTCGCTAGCACATCGCTAAGCGAGCATGTAGTGAGCATTCGCTAGGACCTCGCTAGGCGAGGCGAGGAGAGGCGAACGGACAACCGTTGATATTTGTTATGTCCTATGCGTAACCTGATCTATTCTATGTTAATTATGCACTGTTTTGCCTGACATTCATGCTGTTGTGTTTTCTTTTGCGGTGTAATCCTCGATTGCACCCTGATTGGTATTCTAACCCGTTTGCTGAATTTTGTAAAGGTTCACATACCCCAGGAAAAGAGTGCTGTTTAGGCCTTCCACTTTATTTGTGGGATACCCTTATGAAGATCCACCCTAAATTGCTTAATTAATTTTAATGTATTAATTTAATGTATTAATTTTAATGTATTGATTTTAATGTGGAGATTCATCCTAATCACCTAATTGACTTTAAAATATGGCCTTTAAATATGTGATCTTGGACCTCTCTTGTGCCTTACGATATTACGGTATTACGGTCATGTCCCGCGAATGTAGGGATACACTTAGCAAAGACCCTTCGGTTAAATCATCATAAAATAAATCATGGACCCTCGGATGTTGCTTCGAATATATGATTTCGTCCCTCGATGACCCTTCGGTGTAGCCTACGGTTAAATGATGATCGTCCCTTCGAATGCTAAGGTATCCTTACAACTGTTGCCTTCAATGACCTATCGATGACCCTACGATGACCCTTAAACATCCAAAGGGTAAAATTACTTACTTCTCAATAGTAAGGACAGTTTTACCCTCATAAGGATAGGAAACGTTCATAACGACCTTAGGAAGGTATAACTCTCAATTGCTGGATCATAACCTAAAACATTTCCCACCCCTCACACTTTGCAAATCCTAGAAAATCACCACTTGGTATACATTCATACTAGAATCATTACCAAGTTACATTTTTCTAAACCGTTTTCAAAATCAAACGAGATAAATACTTTGTATACATTCATACGAGAATCATTACAAAGTTAAACTCTCTTTTCGAAACATTTTTTAAACAATTCACGAACACTTTTCAGACAAAAATCTAAGTGATCCAGCAATTAAGAGCCCATGAATAACCATGGATACAAAGGGTGCTAACACCTTCCCTTTGTATAATGTACCTCCCGAACCCAAAATCTATTGAGGTCTTTCCTGTTCTTTTCCACCTTTCCTTATTGGATAAAAGAAAAGTCGGTGGCGACTCTTGCTCTCCGCGACATTGCGATAAAAAGCAAAATACCCCAAGTCAGTTCACCGTATGACAGAACTGGCGACTCTGCTGGGGATGCTTTAAAAAGAGAGGTTACCTTAAAAACAAGATCACTTATTCCAAATTGTCTGATTTACTTTTAAGGGATTGCTTGGGTATTTTTGAGTGAAAGATCCTACACCCGGATCTAGTGTACCTTAGGCAAGTAGCAATAGATCATCGCGACTATCCGGCGTATACTGGAATGGTTAAAATGATGGCTACGGTTAATGTGATACTTTGGATGTCCTGATGTTCCTCATGTTCACTTGAGGAAAAATTTGGCTTCCGCGCGGTGTCATTAAAGCATTAACCAGACCTTTAGAACCCTAATTGACTCATCCTGGCCATTAGAAAGTAGTGAGATAACTGACTTCGGTTCCGACTGGGGTTGGTTGAGACTCGATACTACACTCTTTGAGATTGGACTTTAGGGAAGCTTCGGTCAACCACTTGGTGTTGCACTGAAGTGGACTTAAAGGAAGGTCGTGATTTGAGATCCTTCTAGAACCCGGTTACTATTCTAGGACAGGTTGAACCAACTAAACTTCAGTGGGGAGGGTACTTACCTATGGAACTCATGCAAGCCTTAAAACCTAGGAATGATGGTTGTGTGACTTGCTTGTGCTTGTTATTTATTTAACCTCATAACATCATAACATCATAACATCATAACATTGTACTAACCATTTCAAGGACTTAGGGATTTAACTTTGCTCTGTTTTGTAAGGCTATGGCTCCCAGGAAGACCATCCGGATCAATTTTGTAGCAATCTCTCCTCAACTGAAGAATTTAGTGTCAGAGCTCCCCGATCATGCCCAGTTCATCAAGAAACACGGTTCTCTCCTCAATTTGGTTACCACTGGTTTCAAAGAAGATATGATGAGAGTTTTATTCCAGTTCTTCGACCCTAAACATCATTGCTTCACATTCCCAGATTATCAGTTGGTACCCACATTGGAAGAATTCTCCAGACTGCTTGGGATACCTATCCTTGATCAAATACCTTTCAGTGGTTTAGAAAAGGTTCCGAAGTCTGAAGAAGTTGCCGCAGCTTTACACATGACGAAGTCCGACATTGAAGCTAATTGGGTAACAAGGAGTGGAGTTAAGGGTTTACTTGCCAAATTCCTGACAAATAAGGCCCGAGAATTCTTAAAAGTTATGAATGTCCGTGCTTTCGAAGACATCCTGGCATGGCTAATCTATGGCTTGGTGTTATTCCCTAATCCAGACCAATTCATAGACATGAATGCTATTAAGATATTTCTCACTCACAACCCTGTACCTACCTTGCTGGGAGACATTTTGCATTCCCTCCACACTCGTACCATGAAGAAGCAAGGGACTCTCATGTGCTGCATACCTTTGTTGTCTAGGTGGTTTATTTCGCACCTTCCTTAATCAGTCCTGAAGAACGAGCAGAATTTGAAATGGTCTCAAAGGATAATGTCGCTCTCCCACCCAGACATCTGTTGGTGTCCTCAGTTCAAGGAAAATGTTACCATCATTGACCGTTGTGGCGAGTTCCCTAATGTACCACTCCTAGGAATAAGAGGAGGTATTACTTATAATCCTGCTTTAGCTCTGCGACAGTTTGGTTGTGCTCGAAGAGATGGTCCACATGAAATGATCATCGAAGGCATTGTGTTCGACTATGACAACGATTCCCAAGGCCTCCGTCAAAGATTTGTACGAGCTTGGGGCATGGTGAAGAGAGGTACGTTAGGACAGAAAAATTCTATTCCTATGGAACCTTATCTCAGATGGGTACGCGCCAGAGCTCGTGAACTTGTCATGCCATATCTTGCAATCGGACCTCAGATTGTCGAACCTGAAGCTGAAGGAGGCGCTCCTCAGATCATTCCTTATCCAGATATGCCTACCAATGTTGAGGAACTAAAGAGATCCTGGATCCAGTTGAGAGAAGAAAGGGATACTTTCGAGACTCAGTTCGTCGCAGAAAGGAAAGTGTTAGAACTTACCAGTCAGCTTAATGAGGAACGAAGACTCAATGCGTATCTTCGCCCAAAAAGAAGCCGCCCCTGGGAGACTTGAGCTTTCATTGTATTTTTATTATTATTCCTTTTGTAATGAACATTGGTCAAAGAAATTAGCAATAAACATTTCTCTCTTGTTGGTGATTTACGCAAAGTTAAATTCCAAAAGTCCTTGAAAACATTTCATACATTGCATAGCATAACATAACACTGCATAACAGGTATTCTACAAGTTCAATGTTCTCACGGTCTCCATTACAAACAGAAAAATGGATCTCGAACAAACTGTCAAAGATCTCCAGACTCAAAATGCTCAATTCAAGGAGATGATGCTAAGCTTATCCAAGGGGCAGGAGGAACTGAAGGCTCTTTTGCTCGAAAAGAAGAAAGACAAGAAAGCTGTGAGTTTCATTAACCCGGGAAGAAGGCGTAAAGGACAGAGAATGATTCAGAAGAGGAGAATGTCGATCTCTTCAACCCTGGGGACGACGATGAAGATTATGAAAATGAACAGTACTCTCCAAGAGATGATAAGTACAAGTTGCTGGAAGAACGTATGCTAGCTATGGAGGGTCAGAAGGCGCCCGGTCTGGATTTCGAAAGTTTGGGTCTGGTCTCCGAGGTGACCATTCCTCGTAAATTCAAAATCCCCACTTTCACTAAGTACGATGGTGCGTCTTGTCCTCAGATGCATCTGAGAGCTTATGTGAGAAAGATTCAGCCGCATACCACTGACAGGAAGCTATGGATCCATTTCTTCCAAGAGAGCCTGTATGGCACACAGTTGGAATGGTATTATCAGCTCGAGAGCTCTGACATCCGCACCTGGACTGATTTAGCAACAGCTTTCTATAAATAGTACCAGTATAACTCTGAACAAGCACCTACCCGGCTACAGCTGCAGAATATGACTATGGGATCTAAAGAAAGCTTTAAAGAATATGCTCAAAAGTGGAGAGATTTGGCTGGCAGAGTCAAACCCCCTATGACTGACAGAGAATTGGTGGATATGTTCATGGGCACACTGACCGGCCCATTCTACAGCCATCTACTGGGAAGTTCTTCATCAGGTTTCACTGAACTTATATTGACAGGTGAACGTGTTGAAAGCGGCATCCGAAGTGGAAAGATACAGGCGACTGCCTCTGCTAGCACCAAAAGGTCCTATCAGGGGAGGAATGAATCAAATGCTGTGTACGGTCAAAAGGGTCGTAACAAGAAAAACCGTGACCATGACATCAGAGCAGTTACGATTGCAACACCACCATCTCAAAACTTCCAGCCCAAACAAGACAGGCCAAGAAGGCAGTTTACCAGGATCAATATGACCTTGGCACAGGCACTGCAGGGAATGCTAAAGGCAAATTTGATCACCCTCAGAGATCCTCCTACGAATCCCAACACTACTTCTTCTCGTTATAACCCTAATGCCAGGTGTGCATATCACTCCGATAGCCCCGGGCATGATACAAACGATTGCTGGTCATTGAAGAATAAGATTCAGGATATGATCGAAGCTGGAGAAATTGAGTTTGAGCCTCCGGAGACCCCTAATGTCATCACTGCTCCTATGCCTAATCATGACAAGACGGTTAATGCCGTGGATGACGACGATCACGTTTCCAATGTGGCGGACTTAACATCTCCTCTCCCGATCATAAAGAGGAATTTATTGCAAGCTGGTTTATTTCCAGGTTGTGCTGAAGATTGCAATCTATGTATATTCCAACCAGATGATTGTTGGGAATTGAAGAATGGTATTCAACGGCTGATGGATGATCGTACAGTTCTCTTCGAAAAGATTCCTAAGGCGGAAAACCCTATTGAAGAAATATCTGTGATTGCTAGGTCCAAAGTTCCAGTGAAGATTACCGCTACTAGGGCGCCTGTGAAGATTACTGTTGAGCCCAGGGTAGCTCCCCTAATCATTACTGCACCTGGCCCGATCCCGTATTCCTCAAGTAAAGCTATTCCGTGGAATTATGGCGGTGATGTTTACGTCCATGGCGTAAAGCAAATTGACAATGCTACTAATCCTAATGGCATCGTTGGGACTAGTAAAATTACTCGAAGTGGAAGGATCTTCTCTCCAGAAATCTCACCTCCTGTCCTTGAAACTCGAGGAAAGGAACCAGTCAATCCTTCTCAGTCAGAGACACCGGTCGAAGTTACTCCCGAAGATGTTGCCAAACAGGAAATGGAAGAAGTGCTGAAAATCATCTGCAAGAGTGATTTCGATGTGGTAGAACAGTTGGGGCATACCCCGTCTAAGATCTCGATGTTATCCTTGCTGTTATCTTCTGAATCTCATGCCAATGCATTGATAAAAGTCTTGAAGACTGCTCATGTGCCTCAGGAAACATCTGTCGATCAGTTCGAAAATTATGTTGCTCACTTGGCTGTTGACAATGGCCTAGGCTTTTCCGATGCTGACCTGACACCAGCGGGAAAGAATCACAATAAAGCCCTGCATATCTCCATTGAGTGTAGGGGAATCACTTTGTCTCATGTGTTGATCGATAATGGCTCTTCCTTGAATGTGCTGCCAACAGCTGTGCTGGATAAGCTGGACTGTAAAAGCATCGAACTGAAACCTAGTGACATTGTGGTACGTGCTTACGATGGTGCGAAGAGTGTTGTCCATGGCGAAGTAGTCCTCCCTATCAAGATAGGACCTCAAGTCTTCAATACTACCTTCCATGCAATGAACATTCGTCCTGCCTATTCCTGCTTACTGGGACGCCCTTGGATTCATGGGTCAGGTGCTGTAGCTTCGTCTCTCCATCAAAAGCTGAGGTATCCCACAGAGGGCAAAATTGTCACCGTGTGTGGAGAAGAAGAGTACATTGTTAGTAGTGTGCATGCCTTCAGATACGTCGAGATGGATGGTGAATTCATTGAGACTCCTTGTCAGTCATTTGAAGTAGTTCCTCCGACCAATCCTGTCCTTAAGCCAACTTCCGGTGTGCCCAAGGTTATTCGGACTCCTCCTGCTATGATTTCCCTGAAGGACGCTCAAGCTGTGGTTGAAGATGGTGGCTGTACTGGCTGGGGTCAACTGATCGACGTACCGTACAAGTCTGACAAATTTGGCCTGGGGTTTAGCTCTGAGAAGGTAGCCAAGAGTCAAATTAATGCTGTAGAAGATGCTGACAGCGATTGCAACCTGGATAGCTGGATTTTCCCAACAATTGGTGACGGACTCAATAATTGGAAGGCTGAAGACACTATCCCGATTTCCTTTAGTCAGGAGTAATTGTTATTGTCTATTTTAGTGTTGCAAATTTTTGTTTTTTTTTACAATTGAACTTCTCCAAGCGTTGTGTCTATGCCCGGGGCACAATAGCTAATTTGTTAAGGGTTTTGTCATTTTCATAAGCATATTCAATAAATCAATGGACTTTTTGCATTCAAATATTGTGCTATTTGTCTTTTCTGTCATCTTCCAAACAAGCTATGTTTTCTTACACACACTCACGTAACAAATTGCAGATCCATACCCACTCTGGATCCTGTTGACAATAGTTCTACTACTGTTCATTATGACTTTGAAAATCCGATCTACCAAGCCGAGGATGGAAGTGTGGAAGATTGTGAAGTACCTGGAGAACTTGCCAGACTGTTACTGCAGGAAGAGAGGACTATACAGCCGCACGAGGAGTCAGTTGAGATTGTAAATCTGGGTACCGAAGTGGACAAGAAAGAAGTCAAAATAGGAGCAGGCTTGGAAAACAGTGTCAAAAGAAGGTTGATTCAGATGTTACATGACTATGTAGAGATTTTTGCTTGGTCTTATGACGACATGCTAGGACTGGATACTGATATAGTAGTACATCGACTGCCAACGAGGGAAGATTGTCGTCCTGTTAAGCAAAAGGTTCGTCGCATGCGTCCTGAAATGTCTGAGAAAATCAAAGCCGAGGTTATGAAACAATTTGATGCAGGTTTTCTGGCTGTTACTTCTTATCCTCAATGGGTTGCTAATGTGGTACCAGTGCCGAAGAAGGATGGCAAGGTGCGAATGTGTGTAGACTACAGAGATTTGAATAAAGCGAGTCCCAAAGACGACTTTCCACTTCCGCACATTGATGTTCTGGTAGATAACACCGCTCAACACAAGGTGTTCTCATTCATGGATGGATTCTCAGGTTACAACCAGATTAAGATGGCGCCTGAGGACATGGAGAAAACTACGTTTGTGACGCAATGAGGCACGTTCTGTTATAAAGTAATGCCATTTGGTTTAAAGAATGCAGGGGCAACGTACCAGCGTGCTATGGTGGTTTTGTTCCATGATATGATCCATCATGAAATAGAAGTGTATGTGGATGACATGATAGCCAGATCTCATACTGAGGGAGAGCATCTCGATCATTTATACAAACTGTTCGAGAGGTTGAAGAAATACAAGTTGAGGTTGAACCCGAACAAATGCACCTTTGGAGTAAGATCCGGCAAACTCTTGGGCTTTATTGTCAGTGGTAAAGGGATTGAGGTTGACCCAGCCAAGGTGAGAGCTATTCAAGAAATGCCAGTTCCCAGTACAGATAAAGAAGTCAGAGGTTTCTTGGGACGCTTGAATTACATTGCCCGATTTATCTCCCATTTGACCGCCACCTGCAAACCCCTCTTCAAGCTACTGAGGAAAAATCAAGAGATGATATGGAATGAGGAATGTCAAGAAGCTTTTGACAAAATCAAGAAGTATCTCCAGGAACCTCCGATCCTGATGCCACCGGTTGAAGGAAGGCCTCTAATCATGTATTTGACCGTGTTAGAAAATTCAATGGGGTGTGTGTTGGGGCAACATGACGAGTCTGGTCGAAAAGAGCATGCCATATACTACCTTAGCAAAAAGTTTACCGACTGTGAAACAAGATACTCACTGCTCGAGAGAACTTGCTGTGCTTTGGCCTGGGCTGCTCGCCGACTAAGACAATACATGTTGAATCATACCACTTTATTGATTTCTAAGATGGATCCTATCAAATACATATTTGAGAAACCCGCTCTCTCCGGAAGGATAGCGAGATGGCAGATGATTTTAATAGAGTATGATATCCAGTATACTACCCAGAAAGCAATCAAAGGAAGCGTGTTAGCTGATCATTTGGCTCATCAAGCAGTGGATGATTACCAATCTATGAATTTTGAGTTCCCAGATGAGGATGTCATGCTTGTTACTGAGTATGAAGAACCTGGACCGGATGAAGGACCCGAACTAGGATCCCGATGGACTATGGTTTTCGATGGGTCTTCTAATGCATTGGGCAATGGTGTTGGTGTGGTAATCATTTCTCCCGAGGGTTACCATACGCCTTTCACTGCTAGACTATGTTTTCATTGTACCAATAATATGGCTGAGTATGAAGCATGTATTTTGGGACTCAAGGCTGCTATAGACCGGCGGGTCAAGTTTTTGAGTGTGTACGGAGACTCAACATTAGTAATCAGTCAGATCAAAGGAGAATGGGACACTAAACATCCGAATCTCATCCCTTATCGAGAGCGGGTGTTGACATTAATCCCATACTTTGAAAAGATTACATTCAAACACATCCCACGAGAAGAGAATCAGTTGGCGGACGCATTGGCTACCATGTCATCTATGTTCAGAGTCAGATGGGACAATGAAGCTCCCATGATCACCATTGGGCGATTGGATGAACCAGCACATTGTTATGAGTTTAATACTGATGAAGTGGAAGAGAAACCTTGGTTCCACGAAGTAAAAAGATATTTAGAAGCTCAGGAATACCCTGAAGGGGCATCCATCAATGACAAAAAATTCCTGAGGAAGTTCTCCGCTAAGTTCTTTCTGAGTAATGGAGTATTATACAAACGTAACCACGATTCGACTTTGCTTCGCTGTGTGGATAAAAAGGAAGCAGAAAAGATTATGGAAGACATGCATGACGGTATTTTTGGGACTCATTCTAGTGGACATACGATGGCCAAGAAGATTCTGAGATCAGGGTATTATTGGTCTACCATGGAAGCTGATTGCCATCATCACTCCAAAACCTGTCACAAGTGCCAGATATATGCGGATAAAGTACATGTGCCTCCTGCTCCATTGAACGTGTTGACAGCACCTTGGCCCTTTGCAATGTGGGGCATTGATATGATTGGAGAGATTAAACCTACTGCTTCTAACGGGCATCGTTTCATCCTTGTTGCTATTGATTACTTTACAAAGTGGGTAGAGGCCGCCTCATTCGCTTCTGTCACCAAGAATGTGGTGGCACGATTCATCAAGAATAATCTCATTTGTCGATATGGCATCCCTGAAAGAATTATTACTGACAATGGTACTAATTTGAACAACAAGATGATTACTGAACTCTGCACGCAGTTCAAAATAAAACACCATAACTCTTCTCCGTACCGGCCAAAGATGAACGGTGCCGTGGAGGCTGCTAATAAGAATATCAAGAAGATCATACAAAAGATGACGGTGACGTACAAAGACTGGCATGAGATGTTACCGTTTGCTCTTCACGGTTATCGCACTTCACGCTCATCATAAAATAAATCATGGACCCTCGGATGTTGCTTCGAATATATGATTTCGTCCCTCGATGACCCTTCGGTGTAGCCTACGGTTAAATGATGATCGTCCCTTCGAATGCTAAGGTATCCTTACAACTGTTGCCTTCAATGACCTATCGATGACCCTACGATGACCCTTAAACATCCAAAGGGTAAAATTACTTACTTCTCAATAGTAAGGACAGTTTTACCCTCATAAGGATAGGAAACGTTCATAACGACCTTAGGAAGGTATAACTCTCAATTGCTGGATCATAACCTAAAACATTTCCCACCCCTCACACTTTGCAAATCCTAGAAAATCACCACTTGGTATACATTCATACTAGAATCATTACCAAGTTACATTTTTCTAAACCGTTTTCAAAATCAAACGAGATAAATACTTTGTATACATTCATACGAGAATCATTACAAAGTTAAACTCTCTTTTCGAAACATTTTTTAAACAATTCACGAACACTTTTCAGACAAAAATCTAAGTGATCCAGCAATTAAGAGCCCATGAATAACCATGGATACAAAGGGTGCTAACACCTTCCCTTTGTATAATGTACCTCCCGAACCCAAAATCTATTGAGGTCTTTCCTGTTCTTTTCCACCTTTCCTTATTGGATAAAAGAAAAGTCGGTGGCGACTCTTGCTATCCGCGACATTGCGATAAAAAGCAAAATACCCCAAGTCAGTTCACCGTATGACAGGTGTGATTAACTCTTAACCCTAACATTGAGAGTTAGGGTGAAGCAGATGAAATGGGAAGTGAGGGTAAGACCTCACAGCTCTTATCCCTGGCCTAGGAGAGCTTGACTCAAAATAGAATGTGTGGGAGTTCAGAATGTAGGAACTCTTCTCCACAAGTGACTGACACAACATGATCTTGGGTTATTATCCACAATGCATCAACACAAGGTGTGTGAGCAAAGTGAATGAAACACTGAGTAGCAGGAGATAGATTACACATCTCTTTTATCTGCCAATTGCCTCCTAAGAGGTCTTTACCTGCTTGGCACAAAATTAAACATTCACAAGCATTGCCTCTTAAGGAGGGCTTTAGACAGGTGCCTGCCCCCATAACAGGACAGGTCTTCCAGACTACATGAAGTCAAAGGAATTATACTTCAGTGGTTAAGCAACCAAGCAAAGCAAAAGCAAGTTCAAACAAACTCAAAGCAACTTAGGTACCTGTTGAAAAATCTAAACCAATCAGTTCACAGTTCAGACAATCAAACAGACAACAGTCATCAGGCAATAGTACACAGACAGACAAAGCATTAGGCCACAATGAGCAAAGCACAAGCCATTAGGCAACTTGTTCTCAAAGCCTACAAAACAACTCAATATTATCCAACATCAATCAAGTAATCAACTCAAACGAATGAGCCACTCCAATCATGGCAATGTGCCTTTGAACCTGAAATCCACAATCTAAACAGTGAGTCCAAACCACTAGGTCAAAGCCTAGGGTCAAAAGTAGGTCAAACATTCAAAACAGAACTTGAAATTTAACATGAATCAACTTCAATCACATCTTGAAACATTCCAAAAGGTCTCATATCAATATAATTAACCAAAAGCATTTCATGATCAATTGAAGTTCAAGGCAATTTTAAAGCTCCAATGTGACCAACCAGAATGAAAAATCTCAATTAAATCAGAAATGATTCAAATAATTCCAACAAAATTCATGAGCAATCACAACATCTATAACATGTATCACACAAAAAATCAGGAGCATAGGAGATCATTTTGCATGGCAAACACATCATTCAAGTTGAACATCACAAGGTGTGACACAAATTGTCACACCAACTTAGCACATTCGTAAAACAGAATTGACAAGTGATAAAAATACCAAATCAACACCAAAATGTCAAGCAATATGTCTAGTTACAGCATGCAAAATTTCACATTCATTGGATCAAAGACCATCATTTCACAACATGATAACCAAGGCAAGGTCAAATATGGACATGTACTCAAACATTCTAGCACCAAAAAATATCCAACCAAGCACAACTTGCATTTTAATAATCATAAAAAAGTAGACAACATGAGGATCATAATGCAAAAAATTGGAAGTCATTTGGATTATTTTTCAATTTATTGTGAATTTTAGAAGTTGAGAAAAATTGAAATGAAAATGTGAAGCAAGCATGGCAAATGAATGGAATATGAGAAAATGTAAGGCAATAAGGAATGCCCCCAGCCAGTATCGAACCGGTACCACATGCACGTGAACAGTGCATGCTCTGGCCCAAAATCCACTTAAAAACATCCCATGCAAGGTTTGAAATTGATTTGGTATGCTCATGATCATGCAACATGAAGTTATGCAATTTTCTTCCAAAAATTTCATGAATGAACCATGCCTATGCAAATGAAATTCATGCCATGTGATGATATGCTTGGAAAATACATGTTACAAGGATCAATATGCAAAAAGAACCACTCAATTTGGAGTTTTGGTTTGAAAGTTATGCCCATTTGAAGTTTAAACCACACTTTGCCATGATTGGACCATATCTCCTCAACCACACATGAGAAATCCATGATCTTGGACTTTTTGGAAATGGGAGAGAAAGATATTCAACTTTCATGTTGGACAAAATTTCATTTGAAGCTTTCTTGATGAAGTAATATTGAGTTGAAGTTGGTCCAAATTCTTTCCATTTTTGGAAATTTCAAATTACAGGTCACCTGCTATTTTTGGAAAGTCTTGATCTGACTTCAAATTCTTCAATGTTGATGTTTGAAATGTCAAATGAGACTTGTTTGAACATGAATGAAGCATCTCTAACCACTTCCCACCTTCAAATTCACAATTGACTGTGCAGTTAACTTTTGTTGACTTTTCAGGGCCTCAGATGATTTGTACATGGACTGATGAGTTCTGAGCCTTCAACACTTGGCCAAATCACTTCAAAATGATCCTTGAATCATGTGAACTCATGGGAAACACCCTAGGGCTTTGATCTCATGACAAATGCTCTTGTTGCTTTGCACAGTAGAATCTCCTAACCAGTCTTGCCTGATGCAATGTGATGGCCTATGCAATATGAATGCAATGTTAATGACCTAATTAATGAAATGTATGTACAAATGGGAGGTGCAAATTTGAGGTGCTATAATGATGTACATGCATTGTTTCAAATCCCCAAACACTAGAGAGATAAGGAGTTAATCCCTAGTCAACCATTTCGAGCCTAGAGGTATGATTTCTTTCGGATCTAAAAAAAAACCTTACATTAAACCTGGGGCAGGGTAGTGTTCAGTTAATCTGACTACACATTCAAATTACAAGACAAAGCATCCCGTCTGTAGATCAACCACATGATATTATTTGCACACATCCCGAAGCATAGAAGGAACCATGCAAAATCCAAAGGTTATGTTGGATTGTTCTTCAAATGACAAATGACTTGGCAGTCACAATTCTAAAAAAATAAAATGAAAAAAAGCCCGCTATGTCGATACCCCAAAAGGAGACTTAGGCAAAAATCGGGGCAATCCCGATGGACTAAAGCTTCAAAAAGCGGTCCATGCAAAAGTTAGGGATCAAAACAAAAATCAAAGGAGGTCACGAAAACCCTCAACAAAATAAAACAAGATTTAGTGACCATCATATCAAGAATCAAAGGGTCACCAATATCCATGAAGAGTAAAATAAAGTGTCTGTCATTTCAAAAGATCCGTACACCTTCAAAATTCTCTTAAAAGACGAATGTGTATGTTGAATTAACTGAACGTAGGACGGGAGTTTATCAAGAAGAAGGGTGGGTACATAAACAATTTTGAGCCTCATATCCTTTGTTTCAATAACCATGAACCAAGCCACGTTACAACCCTCAAAAGACCTAATTGAGGTATGGTTATTTTCCGAAAGCATATTACAACAAAGTTGCGTAAATTGACTCCTAAAGGTTTGCTAATCTTCAACATTGATGTCATTACTCTCACTGTGTCTTTCACACTTTAAATTGCTAAATTAACATTGCGTTTGGACTAATGGTCCACTCGCCACACAATATCATATCATTCCAATAAATGATTTTTTCAAAACTTGCATGAATATCGCATTAAAATTACCATTTATGAGTGAACAATTTTAATTGCAATTCAGTACTTGACATCAAGGAAATTTCAACAAAGAGCAACCAGTGGAACTTGACCATTCACCAGAATCAAGACTACCTCATAACCCACGAATCAGGTGCATGCCACCCAAAACATCCAGTTGATCATAAGAAGATTACTCCAAGAATTGGCCAGTCTTAAATAATCTCCAAACAATCTGTTAATCAGGGGCAAGTCATTTCAAGAGTCATCTGATCTAGAGCAAATCATCTCATAATTCTATTAACTAGGGGCAAATCACCTAGAGGTTTTGTGGGTCAGGGGCATACCCCTTCAACGTTCAGTTAGGGTGAGTTAAATCGCTTCAACGCTCATACCGGGGTGAGCTACCTCAAGAGCACAGAAAAGTCAACCGCTCAAAGAGTCGGTTAATCAAGGATAAATCTTTTCATGGATCAAAATTCTGAGGCAATCCATCTCCAAATTATGGTACAATTACTTTCAAAATCCTTTCGAGGTAAATATTTTGCATAGACCCATCACATTGGGGCAAGATGAGCCATACAGGAGCGAGTCCTCTCCATGTTTTCAAGCAGTTCAAGCAAAAGCTTTTTCGCAAGTCAGCAAATGCAGAGTTCAAGATGAGTGTCGGGGAATCATGCTACCACCCCATAAAATAACCTTTTGACAGACAGAAGCCTTGTTGCAAAGAACCTTATCTTCCAATACCCACACAGGGGCATTTTGGAAACCTGCAAATCATTGCATAAAGCATCCTTATGCATTAGTCATGTCGCTTTGCTCTAACATAAAATCATGCATATCATAAAATTCATCGGGTCTAACCCCATAACATGAACCTGTCATCAAAAAGCCTTGAAACACAAAATCTGACACCAAAGCCCAACATCGCTTGGCCGTTTCAAAGTCCAGTTCTCGTCTGGCAATTTATTTCAAAGTCCAGTTCCCGTCTGGCAATTTATTTCAAAACCCAGTTCCCGTCTGGAAATTTATTTCAAAACCCAGTTCCCGTCTGGCAATTTATTTCAAAACCCAGTTCCCGTCTGGCAACTTATTTCAAAAGCCCAGTTCCCGTCTGGCAATTTATTTCAAAGCCCAGTTCCCGTCTGGCAATTTATTTCAAAGTCCAGTTCTCGTCTGGCAACTTATTCCAAAGTCCAGTTCCCGTCTGGCAAACTATATCAAAAATCAGTTCTTGTACGACAAATCATTTGCCAAATACCAGTTCTCGTCTGGTAAATTATCTCTTAATACCAGTTCTCATCTGGTAGGACACCTATTTCGATACCAGTTCTCGTCTGGTAGTCAATTATTTTCACCAGTTCTCGTCTGGTAGCCTACTTTAAAAACCAGTTCTTGTCTGACAAACAAAAACAAATTCAGTCCCGTCTAACATTTCAATTATTTTCTCCAGTTCGCGTCTGGTAACATATTCTTCAAGTGTTGTCCTCATCTGGCAGTTCAATCTCCTTCACTAGTTCTCATCCGGCAGTTCCCATTTAAAGTCCAACCTCGTTGGCAATCAAGAACTAAACCCTACAAAAATATCCAATTACCCAGTTGCATTCCCACATGCATCACACGAATCATCCATACATGGTTTTCCTACCAAGCAGGAAAATCAAAAAAAAAAAAACACAATCATATCAATCATCAGCATACTCATGCATAACACTCCCATAAAATTGGAATTTCAATAAGATAAAAATCATTCGCATTCCTACATGCACAACCAAATATCCCCAACAATTGCATACTTATATACAACTCATGCATCATCCCATGCATGATATTCCCACCTAAAGTGGAACATCATACGAGAACCAAACATAAAATATCAGGATCCAAGGTCATTCATGAATATCTTAGACATTCCTCATTTCCAAATAAAGTTATTTCCCTGCATGTGCTCGTGGAATCATGTCTCAGCAAACCATTTTTCAACTTTATGATTAATAATGGTATTCCCAGCATTTTGTTTGCAATCATCGCTCCCCAAGCAGAGGTTACCCTAAAAAGTCTCTTATGAGCTTTTTCCCCTGCAGAGTATTTCCAGTATATCTCCCTCAAAAGGAGTCTTTTCTTAAAATTCCCCCAACAAACGAATATTCGAGATACTGTTTCATTTATCTGAAGAATTTCATTTCTCTGTTTGAGATACTGCTCTAATATCCTCGGAGAGTCTTAGATTCAATTAAGGTATCTTTCCCTTGCTGGAACATCTTAATTCTATCATATAAGATCCTGCTTCGACTCGATACAGAGAATCTCATTTTTACTGTTTGAGATGCTGCTTCATCAATATGAAGAGTCTCATTTTCATATTTTTTTAGAGATACTGCTCTAATATCCTCGGAGAGTCTTAGATTCAATTAAGGTATCTTTCCCTTGCTGGAACATCTTAATTCTATCAGATAAGATGTTGTTTCGACTCGATACAGAGAATCTCACTTTTACTGTTTGAGATGCTGCTTCATCAATATGAAGAGTCTCATTTCAGATTTTTTAGAGATACTGCTCTAAGTATCCTCGAAGAGTCTTAGATTCAATAAAGGTATCTTTCCCTTGCTGGAATATCTTAATTCTATCAGATAAGATGCTAT
Organism: Lathyrus oleraceus; assembly: GCF_024323335.1. Taxonomy (NCBI): domain Eukaryota; kingdom Viridiplantae; phylum Streptophyta; class Magnoliopsida; order Fabales; family Fabaceae; genus Lathyrus; species Lathyrus oleraceus. The sequence goes on from NC_066581.1 coordinate 58,833,223, forward strand.
TTCGACTCGATATAGAGAATCTCACTTTTACTGTTTGAGATGCTGCATCATCAATATGAAGAGTCTCATTTCATATTTTTTTAGAGATACTGCTCTAATATCCTCAGAGAGTCTTAGATTCAATTAAGGTATCTTTCCCTTGCTGGAACATCTTAATTCTATCATAAAAGATGCTGCTTCGACTCGATACAGAGAATCTCATTTTTACTGTTTGAGATGCTGCTTCATCAATATGAAGAGTATCATTTTCATATTTTTTTAGAGATACTGCTCTAATATCCTCGAAGAGTCTTAGATTCGATAAAGGTATCTTTCCCTTGCTGGAATATCTTAATTCTATCAGATAAGATGCTGTTTCGACTCGATACAGAGAATCTCACTTTTACTGTTTGAGATGTTGCTTCATCAATATTAAGAGTCTCATTTCAGATTTTTTTAGAGATACTGCTCCAATATCCTCGGAGAGTCTTAGATTCAATTAAGGTATCTTTCCCTTGCTGGAATATCTTAATTCTATCAGATAAGATGCTGCTTCGACTCGATACAGAGAATCTCATTTTTACTGTTTGAGATGCTACTTCATCAATATGAAGAGTCTCATTTCAGATTTTTTTAGAGATACTGCTCTAATATCCTCGGAGAGTCTTAGATTCAATTAAGGTATCTTTCCCTTGCTGGAATATCTTAATTCTATCATATAAGATGCCGTTTCGACTCGATACAGAGAATCTCACTTTTACTGTTTGAGATGCTGCTTCATCAATATGAAGAGTCTCATTTCAGATTTTTTTAGAGATACTGCTCTAATATCCTCAGAGATTCTTAGATTCAATTAAGGTATCTTTCCCTTGCTGGAATATCTTAATTCTATCAGATAAGATGCTGCTTCGACTCGATACAAAGAATCTCATTTTTACTGTTTGAGATGCTGCTTCATCAATATGAAGAGTCTCATTTCAATTTTTTTAGAGATACTGCTCTAATATCCTCGGAGAGTCTTCAATTCAATTAAGGTATCTTTCCCTTGCTGGAACATCTTAATTCTATCATATAAGATGCTGCTTCGACTCGATACAAAGAATCTCATTTTTACTGTTGAGATGTTGCTTCATCAATATGAAGAGTCTCGTGCCATACTTTTTAGAGATACTGCTCTAGCATCCTGGAAAAGTCTTGAGATTTAGCTAGGGATGTCACTCCATTACTAACATATCTCGACTATGACGTCCAAGATACTGTTCTGACGACTCCCAGAAAGTCCTGGCTGTTCCATTTTTACTTTAAAATAATTTTTCTTACTGTATTTCTCACTGCATTTTCTTTTAGCATTTCAAAGGACCAAATTAGGGTCTTTTTGTATTCAATTATCTTCTACCACGAATGTACGAAGATTGCTGTCATTCACACCTTCTGGTTCAAGGTAATTAAATAGGGGTAGTTGTCATACCCCAATTTTGTCCGGGCATTTTAAATTTTCATAAATTCAATTTAATTTTCAGTTTACATCATATGTACAACATAACATGCATTTTATCATTAATAATACCTGAAATATCAGTCAGGATAAATTTATTGAAAATACAGACAAATCGGTTGAATCTTTCCTCAAGTACGGACAAAATCAGCGGATAAAAAGTTTTGAAATTAAAATTGCAGACGCCAGTATTATTAATCTACGGTTCATGTAGTTTAACCTGGTGTGCTCGTTTTATTTTTCAGCAGCTGTTTCAGTTGCGTTTTGACCCGCTAGAGCCTTTTAACCGGTGCAAATTTATTTCAAAATTTGAAGAAGCGCTGTATTTTTTCAATACGTATATTTTGTGCTGATCATTTTAGTGTGTGTGATTTAATTTTTCGAGCAAATTCACATCCGACTTCTATGTATAATCAATCCTCTTATTTCTTTGTTTTAATGTCCAAATTAGAGATTTGTTTTATTATTATCATTTTATAAAATTAAATTACTGTCTAAGAATTTTTAATGAATATTTTTTTAATAATAGAATTATTAATAAAAAAGGAAAATAAAAATTAATAAAGACTTTGTCCTTTTTCTTCGTCCAACACGGAACCACCTATCCCCTCACCCACTCATAATTCGGACGCTTCCCTCTTCCCTCACCGTGTGTCACTCTCAATTCTCACGTCTCTCACACAGACATGTCATTCATAAGTCCCTCTCCTCACATCACGCCACTCTTCACACTCCCTACACATTAAAGACAATCCTCACAAATCTCTCTTCTCTCTCTACACGCTAGAAAAAACGAAAAAAGAAAAAGAAATAAATCTCTCAACGTCACTCACAGATCTCACTCAGTACTCTCATGTCCTATCTATATCTCTCACCCTCTGACCTGTGAAGGAGGAAAAAAGAAAAAAAGTAAAAAGAAGACCCATCTTCTTCTTCCAAAAAAAGGCCGAACCTCCTTCATCATCCGAAACATCGCCGCTCGCCGCCATCACGACTACCGTTACCTCACACGCGCTCCTCCGCGTCACCACCATTATCTCCGCCGTCTGTGCAATAATATCATCCACGAACCAGGTAATTTTCGGAGATTATTGGATCAGCTATATAGCTTCTCGTTAACATTTCGGTATTGGTAAGCAGAACTTGTTTTGAACATATTGATGTGCTTAAGGTTGTTTCTGCATAAGCCATATGTTTGTGTGTTAGTTTGTTTTCAGTAAAGGGACATTTATTGGAGTTTATTGATTGAATACTTTGGTTAGGTTTCTGTTGTTTCAGTTTTCATTCTGATTATGCAGGTTCTGCTACAGTAATAATAGTTTGTTCAGATTAATTGGTAATCATTAGTGGGGTAACAACTATTATTTCTATTGTTGGGTTCTGGTCGTATGTCGATACGAAGATTTCAAATTACATTACCGGATTCATTCTCGAAAAGCATTTTAGTATGAGGTGCATTTCGATTTTGGTTTTTTATGCCGGATTCCAGTTTATATTGTATTAATTGTATGCAAAACAAGTATTTTAGTGTTTGGGGTAAAAAGAAAAAGACTTGATTATTTTCCACTGATTTCAAGTTGATGAAACAATACTTGACTCTATTTTGAGGTTTTCAAGACTATTAAGGATACACACTTATCATTTCTGTACAAAAATCAGGTAATTGTTTATTTGTATGTGATTTTTGTTTAATATTTAATTAGTTATTCAACTATTGGAGTTTAATATTTGACATTAGTACAACTTTGTAAATATTGGAGCACTACTGCAGGAAGCTAATAATCAATTTTGATTTGGCATTTTTCGTAAAAATGTGATGATTAGATAAGTTATTGATGGGTCTATAGCCATGACTAATTTTGAAGTGCGTCTCATTGGTTTCCTCTGTGACTCGTGGTTGTATACCCAATTAATCTTTGTCTGATGTATGCTTGTTATGGGTATCTAATCGGTTTTTCTTTACTCATTCTTTAGTTTCCTCCTATTTCTAATTTCCATAATGTTTAGTGATTTTAATTAAATGGAGAATTTTATTATTCTGCTAAAAAGCTTGGTACATTTTAATTACATTATAGTGATCATATTATTAGTTAGTCATGTTGTTAGCTTGGCTTGTTTTTAATATCCTATGTTAGTCACATTACTACATTGCTTTCTTTGTAATATTGAGGTGTAGATTCTATAAATAATTAAGACATAATATTGGTTTGTTGCTTAAATTTCATTTCATCAAATCGGATAAAATAAGTGGATTCGGCCACTCCATGTCATCATCAATTCAAACCACAAATAAATCATACAATTCTCGATTCAAATGTCGAGCCCATTTTCAAAACACCTTTGTAAGTCGATTGCTCTCTAGCATCGCCATCAACCTCACATAGCTTACTCTTGGGCTTTCTTACAATGAGACCTATTCGGTTATTGATTAATCGAGTAGATGAACAATACACTAAATAAAATTCATTTCATTCATAAACACAAATTCAAAACCCGATGCAAGGTCGAGTATTTTATCCAAGTTAAATTAAAATACTTAATCATATTTAAACAACACTTCATTTGAAAATGAAAAGGGGGATGGTTTTGAGTTTTCAACTCCTCTCCTCGATTATTTGAATACGAGTTTTCTTACTCGGTTAGTCAAATGGTCGTCATTTCTAATCCATTTAAGCACAAACAAATCAAATCCTTTTATAATAAGAAACCAAAAGGGAGATAACTTTGAGTCTTCAATTTTTCTCCTCGACTATTTGAAAACAAGTTCTCTTACTTGGTTAGTCAAATAATTGTCGTTCCTCTACAAACTTCTAAACCCGATTAAATCAAATTTTTTTCATAATAAGCCAAATGAAAAGGGATATGACTTTGAGTTTTCAACTTCTCTCCTCAATTGTTTGAATACGAGTTCTCTTACTCGGTCAGTCGAACAATTGTCATTTTCCGCAAACATACAACTTAATCAAATCATTTTCTTAACAAACTATACGAAAAAAGAAGATGGTTTTGAGCTTTCAACTCCTCTTCTCAAATGCTTGGATGTGAGTTGTTTTACTCAGTCGTTCAAGTACTTGTCGTTCATTCTAAAAACATCAACCATACGCAAACTTATTTTCGTAATCACTCAGATGAAAAAGAAAGCGGTCTAGAGTCTTCTACTCCCTTTCCCGATTATTAGGATACGAGTTGTCTTACTCGATTATCCGAGTATTCGTCATCCATGTAAAACACTTTAATTATTATCAAATCCTTTCTGTAATTAAGGATGAAAAAGAAAGTGGTCTAGAGCCTTCTATTCCCTTTCCCGACTATTAGGATACGAGTTGTCTTACTCGACTATCCGAGTAATCGTCATCCATTTAAACATACCTTAACTATTATCAAATTTCTTTTACAATTAAGGATGAAAATGGAGATGGTCTAGAGCCTTCGATTCCCCTCCTTGATTATTAGGATATGAGTTTCCTTACTCGACTATCCGAGTAATCGTCATCCAACAAAAATATCTCAACACATCAAATCAATCTTTCCTTGCCCACGTGCGATCGAAACCAATCCAACAAAACATCAAACATATCAACTCAACTTGTCACCCCCGTGTGACCAAAACTATTTACAGAAAGAACACTGTTAATCCTTTCTAATGCGCACAACAAACTAGTGCTTAAGCCTCCGCCAAGAGTAGACAGGCCAACGTTTAGCCTTTAGAACGCGATCTAAACAGTTGTTCACTGAAAAACACCAACCAACCGTAGTCCCCGAACTACGAATGCTCTGACTTCCTTATTACACCATAAGGATACGTAGGCAGGAGATTGCTGTATCTTCGCGAGCACACTAATAAAAAACCTCCCCTTTCCCTTTCTGAGGTTTCCATCCATTTCAATTTTTAATATTTTTATAACCCAAAGATAACAAACAAACATAAATTAACACACGAAATACAAATTAGAACTAAAAAGTTCCCGTTGAGTACAACGGACGCGAGGGGTGCTAATACCTTCCTCTCGCGTAATCCACTCCCGAACCTGAATATGGTTGCGACGACCATTATTCCATTTCCTAAAGGTTTTATCGATATTTTCCTATCCCTTCATTGGGATAAATAAAGTTTGGTGGCGACTCTGTTCGAACGTAATTTTTTCCGCGACCATCGCGAGGAATCGTATTTTTCGAGATACGACAATTGTGTCCTTCAGAATGTGAGTCTAGAAGTCCTAGGCACTTTGGCAGGAGTTCTTTCAGATTCAGAAGGTACTTCTCCAAAAGATATAGTCTTCCTTTTCCTTTTAAGAGAGTATACATCTTCATGGGTTTCTAGAAGTTCCTTATAGACTAACACCTCCTAAGGACGACCCTTCGCCAAACATTCAACATTATAATATTCTAGAACCTCCTTAATTTCTTCCTGAGAGAAGAAAGGATAATCATCCATTGACATACTTCTAGAACCAAAAGATGTCCTGTCTATAAGTCCAGAGGGATTACCAACATGTTTAATTATGGACATATTCTTCAGAGTGTGTCCACTAAATTGCTTCCCAATAACAAAATCAACTTCCTTCGTCATTCCAGCATCAATAAGCCTCTTTACCACTTTACTCTCGAATAAGACATCAAAAATTAATCTTCCCATAGGTATTCAATCTCTCATATTGGCACCTCCTTTTCTAGTTTCCTTGACTATTTCCCTCAGATACTTAAAAAGAATTGAGGGCAAATTCATCCTGTCACTAATTTCCAGATAGTACAACATGTACTTTTGATCAGCGTTGACGTAATCTTATGGATTTGAAGAAGGTCGGGGTGAATGCATCCAAGAATGATTTTGAACCAGATTCTAAGCTCGTCATGAAGATCCTTAGCATTAGAAGAAGGCTTTCCATTCTTAAAGATGATTTTTTTTCAATTTCTGCAATCTTATCCTTCTTCATGATCATACCAACACATCTTTTCCCATAACCATCATGTTTCAAAAGAGTAGCAATTGACCTTTCAGAAATGCATATCTTGTGACCCAACACATATGACGTCACTTGAAGATTTGAAGCTTCAGCGAAAACCAATAATTGCTTGACTAACTGTTCATATACTAGTCCTTTGAGACTTTTAAATAAACATTCCCATCCTTGAAATCTCAGATTTCCAAAAAGATCAAATCCATTGGCTTTGAGGGTGTCGAAATCCACCATTAATTCACATAGAACTCTTAAATCTTCAACTAGAGTATATAGAGTTAGTTCTTGAACTCCTTCGAGAACTTGTTCTTGTTGCTGTTCTTAAGTGTACTGAGTAGTTTGTTGAGTAGAAGCCATTGTTGAAGAAAAGGGTTTTAGGGTTTGCAGAAAATATTGGCTCAAAGAGTGAAAGGGTAGGATGTGAGAGTAGCGAAAGTGTGTGAAGTGATTGGAGTGAGTTTAAATAGAAATTTTTGCAATCGTGACAAGCGAAAAGAAAACAACAAAGTAAAGTGTGACATATTTTACCTAATCCCAAGGTTTATTCACCCAACGTGTCACATCATCTGTTCAAAAGTGGTTCAGTTTTCTAAGACAACTGTCTTAAAACTATTCCATTTATCGAGACTAATTGACAACTATTTAATAAAAAATATATTTAGTATCCATAAAGCAGATTTGTTTAACCAAACAAACTCTAACTGGATTCATCTGAACTTATAAATTCTTCTCATTTCAGAAGTCTCATACGTCCAGAACTACCGACAAATCTCAGAGTCTCGCATGTTCAGAACTACCAACAAATCTCAGAGTCTCATTTTGCCATTCTGAGAGATAAACCTTTTGAGAAAAACATCTTTTTTCATTCTAGACATAAGTCCTTTTTTTAAAATTTTCAAAATGAAAACAAACCTATCTTCAGCAAGGGGTTTTGTAAAGATATCAACCCATTGATGGTCTATATCAATAAATTTTAGATTTAAAATACCCTTCTGGACATAGTCACAAATAAAGTGATGTTTTATCTCTATATGTTTTGCTCTAGAATGCAAAATGGGATTCTTAGATAAACATATAGCAGAAGTATTATCACATAGTATAGGAATGTTACTCTCATATATCTGGAGATCTTTGTTGATGTAAGCCCTAGAGGCCAATACTTTTGGTACTTGTATCGAATTATTTATTAATAATAAAAGGCTTTTTTCTTTATTATGTTTGTTCAATAAAGTCCCTAAAATAGCTAGTCAGTTTAATGTATCAAGTATGACTTAATCATGAGATCCCATTAAACATAAGGACAATATTCTTAAAGTATCCGTAGTCGAGCTTTGTTGTGAAGTGGGATAACATTAAAGCATTAAGACTATTATGTATATAGACTGATGATCACATCTCATGGATCATGGATAATATTAAAGCATTAAGTCTTAAACATTGGTATGAATATTATGAGTAATATTTATACTGGATTGACCCGCTATGAGAATACTATATAGAATGTTATGCAAAGTGTCATAAGTTTTTCTCATGGTGATAGTGGTGTATACCACCCTTCGACCTGAAACCACTATGGACCCTAGATGTAGAGTCGAGTGCTTTATTACTCATCAAATGTTGTCTGTAATTGGATGACCATAAAGGCAGTTAATGGGTACTCCACGAAGCATGCTGAGGGACATGATTGACCTAGATGGAATTTGCCCATCCTGCATAACAGGATAAATGTCTAAGGGCCCAATATTAAACTGGACAAGGATGACACGGTATATTCCTTGTGTTCAATATAAACATAAGGGCAAAAGGGTAATTGTACACACAAGTATTATCACAAAAGGATTTGTCAGATCACATGACATTTTCGTGTCTTAGGTAGCAGTGATGTGTTTCCAGATACTACTCACTGTTTATTATGTTAAATACGTGATTTAATATAATTGCCAATGTCACGAAAACCTACAGGGTCACACAAAAAAGGACGGATTGATGAGAGATAGATTAAATAAGAAACACCATAAGATACGGTGCACTTAAGTGAATTGTAGAACATCGTAAGGTACAATGCACTTAAGTAGAATACGAAATATGGTAAGGCACCACACACTTAAGTGATTTTGGTATATCATAAGATATGGGCCACATACACTTAAGTGAGATTTTCAGCTTGCAACCCACACAAGTGGTTCTATAAATAGAACCCATGTGCAAAAGCATTTGATTAGATGAAATTTCGTCTCTCTCTCTCTCTCTCTCTCTCTCCCTCTCTCTCTCTCCCTCTCTCTCTCTCTCTCTCTCTCTCTCTCTCTCTCTCTCTCTCTCTCTCTCTCTCTCTCTCTCTCTCTCATTCAAAGCCTTCATTCGTAGCAACTAGCACTAAGATTGAAGGAATCCGTTCGTGTGGACTGAGGCGTTGTCACCATTCAACGTTCGTGATCACTCCTTAGATCTGCATCAAAGGTTCAATCTCCACAAGAGGTAACGATTTCAATCACTGATCATGCCCATTCATAAGGATCACTAAATAAGAAAATTTTAATTTCCGTTGCATTTTGGATCGCCATTCTCCTTCAATCTTCTAGGTAGATTTTCATCCAGAGCATCTGAGTGATGCATCTAGAGGCTGCTATGTATTCAGCTTCAGCAACTGAAAGTGCTATTGTTGATTGCCTTTTGCTGGTCTATGAGATCAGATTATCTCCCAGAAACTGACAGCTTCCAAAAGTACTTTTCCTCTCAAGTCTATCTCCAGCATAGTCAACATCACAATAATCCACTATCTTGTAGTCTTTGGATTTTATATAGCACAAGCCAAGGTTAATCGTACCTTTCAGATATCTGAAGATCCTTTTCACAACTGTTAAGTGGGACTCTCTAAGATCTAATTGGAAACGACCACACAAACATACACTAAACAAAATGTCAGGCCTAGAAGCAATCAAGTATAAGAGAGAGCCAATCATACCTCTGTATACCTTATGTTCTACCTTAGCACTTACCTCATCCTTCTCAAGGATGCATGTATGATGCATGTGAATCTTTGACATCTTGTATTCAGACCTGTCAAACTTCTTCAGAAGTTCCTTGGTGTACCTGCTCTTATGGATGTAAGTTCCTTCTGAACTTTGATTAATCTAAATCCCCAGAAAGAACTTGAGTTCTCCCATTAAACTCATCTCAAACTCTTCCTGCATAGACTTAGCAAATTCCTTGCACAAAGTAGCATTAGCAGAACCAGATATTATGTCATCAACATAAATCTGAAAAACAAGAATGTCATTTTTGAATGACTTAAAGAATAATGTCGTATCCACTTTCCCTATAGTGAAATCATTTCCTAAAATAAAATTGCTTAGTCTTTCATACCATGCTTTGGGAGCTTGTTTTAGACCATACAATGATTTCTTTAGTTTGAAAACAAAATCTGGATTTTAGGGTTTTCAAAACCAGGGGGTTTATGTACATACACTTCTTCAACAATGTAATCATTCAGAATGTACTCTTAACATCCATCTGATATAAGATGATGTTATAATTATCTGCAAAAGAAATTAAGAGACATATAGACTTTAACCTAGAAACTGGTGCAAAGGTTTATGTATAGTCAATTCCCTCTTGCTTACTATAATCTCTCTGGATTATTCTGCTTTAAATGTGTTATTATGTTGCGATTAAGTGCTGAATTTTGTATGCAATTTATATGTGTAATTAGGATTGGTGTTGTTCTTATTTATGAGGTTTTGGTGATGATGAACTTAATACTAAATTCATGATAAATTAATGTTAGTGTATTTTTGGTGTGGAATTGATGCGTTATATGTTCAATATATGTTGTATGATAAATTTCTAAGCGCAATAGGGTTTTTGGAATCAAAATCGGAGCTTTACAAGTGCTTTAATGGTGGAAATAACATATTCTGCAATCTACACAGCGCTGACTGTAACACCCTAAAACCCTGACTCATAATTTAAAGGATAAAATCAACATTTAAGGATGCTACTTAAAAAATAGGGGTAAATATGTTTATGGTCCTCCAAAATATCATAAATTTCATTTTTAGTCCCTCAAATTTTTTTTTTTCAAAAAATGGTCCTTCTAAAGTTTTTTATTCACACTTTTGGTCTCTCCTGCAACTTAAAGACATTTTTTACAACTTAGCGACAAAATTGGTGTCGGTTTATTACTTAGCGACTAAATTAGCAACAATTTTAGCGGCAATTTTAGTATTAGGGACCAAACGTGTGGATGAAATTTTTTAGGAGGACCATTCTTTGAAGGAAATATTTTGAGGTACTAAAAATAAAATTTAGGATATTTAGGAGGACCACAAACATATTTAACCCTAAAAACTAACATGCATACTTTTTAGTTTATTTCAAAACTCGCAACGGAACTCAAAATAAATAACATAATTTCAATTATCTCTTTAAATGAAGTACTTAATGAAATTAACAAAATTTAAACATTAACACAAAACAAATTAAACACCCTGTTCTCCGATGTTATAGATCAAAGCAATAATTCCAACTAAACAACGATAAAACAATAAAGAAAACGAAGAGAGTTTCATAGTCTTCTTTCAAATCACAGAAACACTTACTCCTCCTGAGTACCGGTTAAATAATGTACTAAACAACACAAAACAAACAACAAAGGGGTGAGAATACACTCAAATATATTAATGATGTAAAAGAATGCAATGGTAGCTTAAATCACACAACCAATAATATACACATTCAATTTGCACCACAACACAGTCACTAAATTGACATTGCCTTTATGTATGCAATGTCACAACTCGACTCTATGCACGTGGTACCAATTTGGACATCAGAGGTTTGCTAGTGATCTCGTTGATGAACATGACCATAAACTGATCCAAGTAAGGATGGAAGATGTCATTCATATACTCCATGAATACACCTGGCGCATTAGACACACCGAACAAAACTAGTGAATACATATCGAGTTTTAAACATCATCTTCGAAATATCTTCTGGATTCACACAAATCTGATGATAACCCGATTGTAAATCAATCTTACTGAACATGAAAGCACAAACTAACTAATCAATCAGTTCATCAATTCTTGGAAGAGGATACTTATTCTTGATTGTAACCTTATTCAAATGTCGATAATCAGCACACAACCTCATGCTACCATCTTTCTTCTTAACCAACAACATTAGCGCTCCCTGCGACAAAACACTAGGTCGAACAAACTTCTTCTCGAGAAGATCCTCTAACTGTTTCTTTAAATCATTCAACTATGAAGCAGATATTCTATAAGGTTCCATCGGCAAAAGACTAATACCAGGTACTAAGTCTACGACAAACTTAACCTCACGCTCTGGCAGAAAATCACTAATATCATCAAGAAACACCTCTGGAAAATCATACACAACAGGTAGATCACTAATCACAACTTTTCTTTTAGCCTTGAACGTAGCAAATATCATGAACACTCAAGCATCATCCTTCAAGGACTCATTCACTTGCTTAGCAGACATAAACATCCGATATTCACCTTCTTTAACCTCTAGAGATAACATGAACTTGTCGAAACAGTTGATATGAACACAGTTGAACTCTAACCAATTCATTCCCAGGATAAAATCAAGTTGACTTAATAGTAAGCATAATAAGTCAATACCAAAGTCCTTACCATAAATATAGTCAAACATACCCACAAAGTAGTCACTGAACCATTAGCTAGGGTATCAATGACCATACTCCCAACCATAGAAGACACTTCAAGATTCAACTTCCTAGCACAATCAAGAGATATGAACGAATGTGTTGCACCCGTGTCAATCATAGTAATCATAGACACATCATTAATAAAACACATACCTCGAATATAGTCATCAAATCTAGTAGTGTCTGCTCCACTCAAAGCAAAAAGTTTCCCTCCAGATTGAGCCTTCCTTAGTTTCTGGCACTGAGTACTAACATGACATGGTTTTCCATAGTTGAAGCAAGTCAACACATTACTCTTACAATCAGCAATACAATGTACTGGCTTTTCACACTTGAAACATTTAGGACTAGAACTCTTGCATTCGCTAGCACGATGACCTATCCATCCACAACTAAAACATCTAAGAGCAGCAGAAGCACCTCCCCCACTTGTCTCTTTCCCACTAGGAGCCTTCCATTTACCTTTATTAGTTGGATCCCCATAAGGTTTTTGATTTTGCTTTCCGCTTTTCTTCTCGCTAATACTCTTATAGTGAGCAGATCTAGCACAACTATCTTCACCATAGATTCTACACTTATTAACCAACACAGAGAACTGACGAATTTCTTGATACCTGATGAATTTCTTGATCTCTGGACGCAAGCCACTTTCAAACTTGATAAACTTGGAACCCTCAGCTCCTAACCCGTTGTAATGCAGGTAGAACCTAGACAACTCCTCAAACTTCACAACATAGTCAACACCTATCACATTTCCTTGTTTTATCTCAAGGAACTCGATCTCCTTCTTGCTACGAACATCATCAGGAAAGTACTTCTCAAGGAACTCAGTTTTGAAATTTTCCCAAGTGATCTCAGTACATGAAACCTCAATCCTATGACGAGCATTGTCCCATCAATACTCTGCATCCTCAGCCAACATATGGGTACCAAACATGACCTTATGCGTGTGTGTGCAAGCTTTCACTCTGAAGATCTTCTCAATTTATTGCAGCCAAACTTGAGCACCATCCGGGTTATACCTCCCCTTAAAAGTCGGTGTATTGTTCCTCTGGAACTTTCCCAGCCCTCATAGCTCATCTGCCATCCCATTTTGATTCTATAGTGCTTGATTCGTTTGACCTATCACGTGAGCCATAGCCTCCCAAGCATCAACAATTGTGCGGTCATTTCTTCCAGCCATTTCTCTGCACACCTATAAACAACCATTAAAATAAACATTGCATCGACACTATTTATACATATATGTCGCATACTAGGGAACATATAATGTCACAAAACCTGGTCGGATGGACCGACCTGCTCTGATACAACTATGTAACACCCTAAAACCCCGACTCACAATTTAAAGAATATAATAAACATTTTAGGATGCTACTTAAACATAACATGTATAATTTCCAGTTTATTTCAAAAATCACAGTGAAACTCAAAATAAATAACATAATTTCAATTATCTCTTATAATAAAGTACTTAATTAAATTAACAAAATTCAAACATTAACGCCAAAAAACTTAAATGCCTTGTTCCTAGATGTTACATATCAGAGCAATAATTCAAACTAAACAACGATAAAACAGTAAAGAAAACGAAGAGAGCTTCATATTCGTCTTCCAACTCACAACATCACTTACTCCTCCTGAGTATTTGTACAACAATGTATGAAACAACAAAAGGGTGAGATTATACTCAAATATATTAATGGTGTAAAAGAATTCAAGGGTAGCTTAAATCACACAATCAACAATATACACATTCAATTTAAACCATAACACAACCATTCAATTCACATAGCCTTTATGTATGCAATGTAACTCACAACTCGACTCTATACACGTGGTACCAATTTGGACATCAAAGGTTTGTTATTGATCTTGTCCACTCAATAATGGTTCCTCATTCGAACCAGGTCCCCACTTCTGAACCAATGACTCACCTTTTTTACAACACCGACACAAAATAATGCATGAAATACAAAGTAATGTAATAATAACAACAAACACAATGCTTATGGTTCCACTTATAACCACAAACACATTGCAATACAACATTCACGTTAGTCCCCACTTCTGAACTATTAATTTCAACACAAACAATTATAATTACATTCACAATACATAATTATAATCACAATTCACAACTTGCATGCATAATCATATTTATATAACACACCACAACTCACACATATAATTATAACTCATAACTCAAATATTATTTAGCTCATGATAATATTCTATCACAACAATTTAATCTCAATACAACACGTCAAATAGTAACTAAACATCCGTCGTACGTAAAAAAGCATAAAAAACCGAATCGACCGCTCGAAAATGATCTCTGACGGTCATAAAGACCAACCCATCACCTAGGTGACGACCATCACCCATCCCATCACCGCCCCCTTTCAAAACTCGTCACCCCTCTGACGCTTGACATGAGAAACCCCGCCTAGAGACCATGACGGTCTCCCCGTCAGCCTGCTGATGATCCTCGGCCATCCCAGACGCATGACAGGCAACACGTCACGCTCTTGACGCCCGTCACACTATTGCAGAAGGAAGCATCTGATTTCGACCCTTAGCACCCCAATTCACACATAAAATAATAGATGCATATTATACAACAATCAAACCACCACACATATGAAATTTAATGATAAATGTGTAACACCCTATTTATGAAATTTAATGAAATTATTTTATATATAAAGAGTTGGGGTTTTAGGGTGTTACATTATACATACTCAATAGTTTATATTTTGTTGTATTATTTTTTTTTTTTTGTATTTTCGAAACACATTATGTATGGGTGATACATTTTGATTTTACTTTAATTAATATGTGACTTTTTTAATGTATGTTTAACATGTTTCAATAAATTAATGTATCAATTTTTAATTTATGCCCTAAAATGACCTACAATATAAGTTGGCTTCAAAAAATGACAATGTTGAGACATTGTTAATGCCTTGAAAGTATTCAGAGGGATTTACAGAGATGTATCTTCAGATACATCCTAGAAATTTACGGAGATGCATCTCTAGACCATATTTTAACAAAAATGGAGTGTGTGGCTGAATTATGAAGGTTGGTATGATTTTAGGTGCGTCCAGAGATGCATCTGCAGACACAAGAAGGACATTTTTGGGTTTCCCAAAGTATTATACAATGTAGTCTAATTGACATATTAGGTGTCCAATCAATGAAATGAAAGGAAGTTTATTTTCTTAGTTAGCTTTTATTGTCTTATTAGTTTTAGAGATTTTCATAGTTTTGTTAGCTTTATCATTTTGGGTTCCTAACAAGACCCGTACACTATTAAAAAACTATGTGTTTGTGTGTTAATTGAAAAAACTATAAGTCCCATATTGCTTAGATTACATATTTTATTTGGCTTATTTCATTATATAAGGAGTGCACATGTTTCATTTCAAAACATACCAAAAATTTCTTGAGTTTTTCCTTTCTCATTCTCTTTCCTGTATGTAATTTTGGATTGTCCAAACGTCAACTTCTCCCATTTTCTTTCTACTTGTTAAATTTTTCGAGTATTTTATTGAATCATGTTTATAGAATTATTTGAATTCTCCTTGATTGAGAAATTACCAACTATTTGTTTTTGGATTTTGTTTGGAGAATTTGTATGAGAAATTATTTTGAGTGGTCAAACTACTATTATTGAATTCTCTTTGGAGAATTATTTAAGTTTCTCCTCGTTTGAGAAATTATTACGACTGCTCTTTATACTAGATACTAGAGCGATATTTATACTATATTTGACTAATTTTTGTACCATTAGAGGGTGTATTTCTATATCGATTATCTATTGTACAAGTAGTAATGATACAATATAGAACTGAACTATTTTATCATTGAGGCGTTGTGGTTGATCATTTTCCTTGCATGAATTTGGGTAGTTCCATGAAACATCTTAAAGAGAGCGACATATTGAGCGACTCTACCCACTACTCTTTTCATAGGAATTTTTTTAAATTCGTAAAACACTTATTTAAAATGTTTTCAAACTGCCATGGCTACCAAAGAAATTATTGGTACTTCTGTTGATGTCTCTGACAAAACATTCAAGTTTGAGGGAAGTCACTTCAAACTTTGACAACAAAAAACATGATTTTTCTTCACCTTAAAAAAGTTGTCTATGTTTACCAATGACATTCCTATTGTTCTTTCTAGATCAAACGAGCAAACTAACGGTAAGAAATATGTGGACTCAGACGAAACAGTTAATTATGATTAATCTGAATTTGCTGTAAAGATTACTGAAAATGATTTAAAACTTTGGAAAGAAACCGTCTTATAATGAGAGAATGACTATCTCTATAAAAATCATATTCTGAATGGACTCACAAATGATCTATATGATTATTACAAAAGTTACGATGCTGCAAAAAAGGCTAGGGAATCTCTGGAAAAAAGTATGATACAAAAGAGACTAGAGCACAAAAGTATGTTGTTAGTCAATACCTGAAGTATCAGATGGTAGGTGAAAGATCCGTGGAGGCTTAATGTCACGAACTTCAAAATGTTGCTCATGATATCATCATTACATGTATTTTTTTAGATGAACGATCTCAAATTGCTTTTATTAATGACAAAATGGCCCTAGTTTGAAAGTCTTTTAAAAATTTTCCTCTCCATAAAATAAAATTAATTTTAAAATAAGAGTCTGATTATTTTCTTTGAATTGAAGAAGAATCTCAGAGACAAGATCAAAAAGATAAATTCTTGGTGTTTCCAACAACTAAAAGAAATTTGGTGCAGTTCTGAAGCCATTTGGCATACCATTAAAGAATTAGAATTGGAATATTTTGAACCAAATTAAGAATGGGAATCCTCCAAGGGCCCCAATTTCTCTAATAGTTAGGTAGCAACCACCATCTCAAGTAAATGATGTTGGTATTTTCTCTTGTTTCAAATATGGAAAACTAGGTCATATGACTAAGTGATGCAGAAGTAGGCCAAAACCTAGTGCTTCCTATGATGCAAATGTTAACCTGAATGGCGAACAATTTTTTGCTATGAGCACTGAAATCAACATGGTTGGTGGATCTTACGATCGGTGGATAGATATCGTGCCTCTCGACACGTCTGTTATGATCATGTAATGTTCAAAATGTACATGAATACTGAAGATAAGAAAGTGTTGTTGGGAGATGCTCACACCACTAGAAAAACTTTGATTTTGAATATGTCATACATGTCCCTGAGATTAGAACGCATCTTGTTTTTGAGTTTGTTCTAAATAAGGCAAGGTTTAGTCAGTCTATTGGGGTAGATTTATACACAATCACTAAGAATTATTTTTGTCAACTTTATATGTTTACTATTTTCATGAATGAAACTTAAAATCAATTTAGTAAGAATGAAAGTGAAGCGCTTGATATGTTTAATACTTTTGTGAATGAAATTAAAAATCAATTTAGAAAAAAGATTAAGAGACTTCGTAGTGATAGGGGAACTGAGTAAGATTCCAATTTATTTAGTGGATTTTATAAAATACGTGGAATTGTAAATGAAACAACTGCACCATATTCTCTTAAAATAAATGGTAAAGTAGAAAGAAAGAATAAAAATCTTATTGAACTAGTCACTGATATTATGTAGAATTTTGGTACTACATCTCACTGGTAGGGGGAAATTTTATTGACGATTGTCCATGTCCTGAATAGAGTTCCCATGTCTAATAATATGATCTCTCCTTATGGAATATTAAATAAAAGACAATCAAACTTGTCTTATTTTAGAATTTAGGGTTGACTGGCTTATGTCAAGATTTTGGATTTGAAGCGAGTTAAACTCGCAGGTAGAGCCTATGAATGTGTAATAATTGGATATGTATTGAATAGTAAGGCATACTGATTTTATGACCAAAATGCTAAAATTATCATAAAATCAAATGATGTTGAATTCTATGAAAATAAATTTCCTTTGAAAATGAGAAATAGCGAGGGCACTAAATCAAATCACATTCTTATGATAAGAAATACTGAAAGTAACGATGAAGTAGAAACAAAAATTCGACGAAATAAAAAAGTAAGAGTTTCTAAAGACTACGGGACCAATTATGTGGCCTATAAATTATAAGAAGTTCCAACAACTCTTAAAGAAGTCTTGTCATCTTTGGATGCATATTTATGGAAAGAAGCTATTAACGATGAAATAGATTCTCTAGAATCTAACAGGACCTGACACTTTGTAGACTTGTGTCATGGTTGCAAACTAATCGGCTATGAATGAGTGTTTAAAAAGAAATTGAAACATGATGGAATAGTTGATAAATACAAGGCTTGTCTTGTAGCCAAATGTTTAAGGAAAAGATAAAAAATACATTTCTTTGATACCTTTTCTCCAGTCACTAGAATTACATCCATAAGGGTACTAATTTCAGCTGCTACTATTTATAACTTAGAAGTACACCAAATGGATATTAAAACATCTTTTTAAAATGGTGGCTTAGAAGAAGAAATCTATATGGACCAACCAGAAGGGTTTGTGATTAATGGGAAAGAAAAAAAGTATGTAAGTTAGATAAATCTATGCATGTTCTAACACAAGCGGATAATATCTTAAAGAAATATAACTACTTTGACTTATGTGTTTTCATAAAATGTTGCATATATCGCAGGGTTGTTGTTCAAGTTTACTAGTAGACTGAGTAATGAGCATTGGAAAGCCATTGAGAGAGTCATGTCATACCTTAAAAATACCATGAATCTTGGTCTACATTATCGAAGATTTCCTATTGTAATTGAAAGATAGAATGATGAACATTGGAACACATTATCATATGGTTCCAAATCAACTTGTGGCCATATATTCCGTATAGCAAAAGGACTTGTATCTTAAAAATAAAAAACCTGACTATCTTGGCTTAATCCACAATGGAGTTCGAAATGATATCATTAACAACCACTAGTGAAGAAGCAAGTTGGTTAAGGTGTTTGCTAGTCGAGATTCCTTTATGGAGAAAAAAGCTATGTTAGTTATGTTAATCTACTATGACAATACCACGAAAATTGCAAAAGTTGAGAACAATTATTATATTGGTAATAGACATCAAATAAGGATAAAGCAAAACATTGTTAGAGAATATATCTTTAAAGGACTTATAAAAGTGGATCATGTACGCACTGATAAAAACTTAGCAAATCCTTTGACGAAAAGGTTTGCTAGAGCAAAAATCCATAATATATCTCAGAAGATGGAACTAATGCCTATAGATAAGTAACTTCTCATGATGGTAACCCGACCTAAAAGACTAGATATACCATGAATTAGGTTCAATGGGTAATTACAAGTTGTGAGTAATGTGAGATGATCATGCTAGTGCAAATAAATAGAAGCATGAATCCTGAAGTGATAACATGATGGGATAATATAAACTCTCATATATATATAATATATATATATATATATATATATATATATATATATATAATATATATATTATATATATATATATATATATATATATATATATATATATATTATAATATTATATATATATATATATATATATTATATATATAATATATTCTATATTATATATATATATATATATATATATATATCTATTATATATTATATTATATATATATATATATATATATAATATATATATATTATATATATATATATATATATATATATATATATATATATACGAGCACTCTTAATAGACTCATATGTGTGATTGTGGAACTTAGGCTGGTTCCTATAAAATTTCGAGGCAGAATTCCTAGAGCTTTCAATAAACTAGGATAGACGTGCAAGACCATTAAAGCACAAACTTTTAAAATACACATTTAGAAAATGATGTGTGCGGGTTTGATGTCTGAGATAGAGTTACAGACAATTGTGTCACTCTTGTTGAATAAAAATCCTACTTGTTATTATGCAAGGATTCAAGTTGTACACACCTCTGTTTATGCACAACCTTAGAAATATTTGACGTTATTTATGAACCATTTTTTAAATTCAAGTGGGGAATTTTTGGGACATGTTAATATCAATGTTTTAAAAATCGGACCGAACCGGCCGGTTCAACCGGTTGGATTGGGAACCGGAGATGAATTCGGTTGGGTCAACCTTTTAAAATCGCTAGTGGATCAAAACCGGAGTAAAACCAGAAAAACCGGATTGAATTGTCCAAAACCATTCAAACCAAAGAACCGGGGCCGGTTTTGTAAAACCATCCGGTTCAAAAAAATGCATCAAATTGAACATTTTTTTTTTAAAATTTAATATTTAAATATCAAAATTTAACATCCATTCCTAATCACAAAAAAAAATTCTGTATGTTTTTGCAATCATACGAACTTCTAAATTTTGTCACTCTATTATAGTTTTTGTTTCAACCATATTCCATCATCATCGCGCCGTCTCTTTCAAACATAGTCACGATATCCAACTCAATATTGATTATCGTTCAAGTCAATATTGTTTGTTGTTGTCAGTTAAAATTTATTTGTCGTAGTTCAACTTAAATTCTTTTTTTTTGTTGTTTAATGAAGTATATTATATTATTTATTTTTGATATTTTATCTTATTTAATTTAGGTATTCTTAATTCTTTAAACTTTATTTTAGTTATAATTCTTTAATTTGGTCAAATTATTCTTAAATGAATGTTGAAATGAAGTGTAGAACTATGTTATATTATTATATGTATTATCAATATTGTTGTATTAAATTTGTAATGAATTTTTGAAATATTTATTTTATTAAGTTGTGAACATATGATTATGTGTGACATATTTATGACATTTAATTTTATATTATTAGTTTATTTAATAAACAGTTTGATCGTATGCTTAACCAGTTGAACCAATGGAATCTTAAACCGCACGTTTCACCGGTTCAATCTCCGGTTTGGTTTTTTAAACATTGGTTAATTATCCAAAATGGAGATGAATTTGAAAAAAATCTTTAAGTTTGACATTGTTAGAAAACCATGTGTATTTGTGTGTTAATTAAAAAACTCTAAGTCTTGCGTTTCATAAATTACATGCCTTGGCTAGCTTACTTCATTATATAAGTAATGAATGTGTTTCATTCTAAAACACACCAAAAATTTATTTTGAGTTTTTTCTTCCCCGCTCTCTTTACTCTACATTTTCAAATTATTGAAGCACCAATTTCCTCCCTTTCTTTTTACTCGTTAAATTTTCGAGTATTTTATTGAATTATGTTTAGAGAATTATTTAAATTCTCCTTGTTTGAGAAATTACTAAGTTTTTTTATTCTCTTTGAAGAACTATTTGAATTTCTCTCTATTTGAGAAATTATTGAGTGGTCAAACGATCATTAGTGAATTCTCTTTGTAGAATTATTTGAATTTCTCCTTGTATGAGAAAAGTTTACGACTGATCTTTTTACCCTATGTAAGTGATATTTATACCATATTCGACTGATCTTTGTGCCATGAAATGATGTATTTCTAGATCGATTATCTACTGTGCAAGTAGTAAATATACAATATAGATTTGAGTTGTTTTATCATGGAGACATCGCAGTTGATCGTCTATCTTGCATAATTTCTGACAGTGTCGCAGAACATTTAAAGAGAGTCAACTATTCTGTGAATCGACTTGATAATTTCTTCGATGACAATTTTTTAAAATCGTAAAACAACAAGTGTGAATTCATTCATTCTCATAGGTATGCTCCCATTCAAATTGAAGCTTTTTTTAATCCATATCTACTTGCACGATCGTTGTTTCAACTCAACAGAACACCCCGTCTGAACACTTTGGTCAGAATTTTTTCGGATAAAAGGAGTCCCAATCACACTGGAATCTAAGACCACTGTAGGGTCATGAGAGGGTTTATAGATTTTGACATTTAGGTAAGAGCAATCAAATAAATAAGAGAGAAACTATATCTTAACCCAAAATCTTAAGAAATCAGATTTATGAATCATCTTACTTATAAAATTTTAAACATCATTTTTCTAACTAACGAAGGATTCCAACTCATAATTGATATACCGATATATTAAAATATTTTTTATAAAAAAATTTCATTTTTAAAATGTATTCATGACTATACATAAGAGGGAATAATTCATCAACTTAACATAGTGATAAATCTCAGAAAAATATTTATTAAAAAATAAAAGTGATGAAGGAAGTATCAACTCGAGTTTTACCAGCTGAAAGATATATTTGACATGTTGAGATGTTTTTGTAAATTTGTAGAATGATTTTTTTTAAAGCAGTACCTCATTTTTATTTCTTACAGTTTAATGATTTAAAGGTTGAAATCTCATCTTTTAAAAAAAGTAAAGAAAATGTTCAAATTTGTATTTTAATCATTGCAAATTTGCTAAGCTTTTTTAGCAAATTTATTATAAAAAAGTCATCACAGATTTGCTAAGCTTTTTAGTACTACATGACTGAAGATCGCTATCAGTTTGTTGAGAAGACATAAATGATCTGCCATAAATTCAGCTATCTACCTTTAGCTACATGGACGATAGATCAGTCTTGCAATAATTTTCGTGGTTATCGCTCATTGAAAGCTTTACATCATTGAATCAAATTTTATGTGTCTACTGTAATCAACACCACATAAACTTTTTTCATCATCTTTGGGCACATGTGTGTCAAATTATGACACATGTTACATAACTTTGTATGGATTAGTTGAGAATTCAATATGTGGTCGATTGCTTCGGGTTAATACTCTCTTGGTTTTAAATTATTAAGTTATATATAGTTACATTGTTAAATATTTTTGAATGTCAACTTTAAAAGTTAACTCAAAAGTTATCAAAAGATTAGGATGTTCTCACATATTTATATATCTAACATTTTGAGAACTTAAGTAATGTAGGATTTTAAATAAACTCAGACAACATATCTTTCAGATAGCTTTGCATTATGATATGATTTATTTTCTTTATGTTAATAAATAATAATTTTATCTTTTTCACACAATTAATTTCATGAAGATTAAAATGTTATGTAATTTGGGACTGTCATATAATTTGAGACTCATGAAATATTTTTATAGAATTATACACCTTAATAGTTTATATACACACAATATTCTATCAATATAATATTTGTATTTAAAGTTCTTATTTGATTGATTAGTTTAACAAATATTTTATAAAATTGTAAAGGGTTAAATCCACTTTTGATTCTCATATTCTTATTTTTAAAATTTTTGATCCTCTATTTTAAAAATAAATTATTTGATCCCTCGTTTAATTTTTTCATGAACTTTAGTACTTATTCAATTTGACTCTCATTTTAAATAACATAACACTTTATTTGATGATGTGACAATGCTTAAGTGAAATAATTAAGGAAATTCTTCTTTCAACTTAGGATGTGCCATATATATTTGGAAACCTCGAATTGTCTTTTATCTGTTAGAAGATGTATTTTCGAACGCATCAAAAATAAAAAATCATGTTGGCCTTCGTAACAAATCATGAGAATGCAACATATTTACCATTTTCATAACAAATCACTTTGGCCTTCATAATAAATCATGCAATATCCTTACCATTTCATTCATTTCCAAGTTCCAATTACTTCTTGATTTAGTTTTTTGATTAAAGGTTTTTCATCCTCATTCTTGTCATTTTGAATATCTATTATAGATTGCTTAAGAGCTTCCATCTTCTTTTCAGATTCTAAAACTTTAGCTTCTAAGTGTAAAAATATTCTTTCGTGTGAAGCTAACTTCTTAAAAGCGTCTAAGACTTCTCTACGAAGATTTTCAAAAGTTTTTTGTAATTGAGAATAATATAATTCATTAATAGATTCAAGCTTAAAAAGACTTACATTTTTCTTCTTCTTTCTATTTTTCATGAGGCAAATCCGGGCCGATTCGACACTTGAAGTTGAACTTTCATCACTTGAGGAATCAGTTGTACTCTCCCAAGCAACATAGGCTCTTGTAGACTTTTTATATTTCTTGTGATGACCTATCACTTTGTCTTTCTTAATCATAGGACATTCTGGTCTATAATGACCAACTTCTCCATAATTGTAGGATGAACTTCTAAGTTTACCTTTCATATTCTCATCTTCCTTTGAGGAGTTAGAAAGCCTTCTAAATTTAGTTAGGTTCTTGTCAGAGTGCTTGACTCCCTTTTTCCTTATATACCTTTGGTACCTTTCGACAAACAATCTCATGTCTTCATCATTGGAAATCTTGTCATCTATTGTTTCACAATCACTTTACTCGTTGTGTGAGGACTTTGAGCTTGAAGTCTTTAGAGAAATAAACTTCTTCTCTACCTCCTTGTCTACCTTTCTCCTTCTTTACCTTCTTCTCTTTCTTTTTTTCATGTTTTTCCAAGCAAGTGAGTTCTTGCTCATGTTCTTCCAATTTGTCAAACAAAGTTGTGAGATCAAGTGTTTTAAGATCATTCGCCTCTTTGATTGTGATGACCTTGGGTTTCCATTACCTATTAAGATACCTCAAACTTTATTAGTATAAATATCATTAGAAATAAGCTTACATATAACATTCAATCGGTTTATAAGATGTGTGAACATCTTTTGCATGTCGGCAATGGTTTCACCATGCATCATATGAAAGAGTTCAAACTCTTGATTCAAGGTATTGATCCTAGCTTATTTGACTTCATTAGTTACCTCATGGGAAACTTCTAATACGTCCCATATAGCTTTGGCGGTTTCACAATGGGAAGCATGATAATGCTCATCAACACCTAATGTGAATATGATAATATTTTGTGCTTTCCAACCATGTGATCACAATTTCTTATCATTATCATTCCATTGATTCTACGGTTTTGGTATGATTACGCCTTCACCATTGGTCATTGTAATTTACTTAGGACCATTGATGATGACATCCCATCCGAGTTGATATGGATACGCATACAAGCTTTCCAATAGCCATAATTTTCGCCGGTGAAAATAGATGCTCTATTGTATACCCCTTTAGGTTTGGTAGCCATTTTCTAATAAGAAAATATTTAAGCACATAATTAACCGGAGCTCTGATACCACTTGTTAGACGTTATACTTAGATCTAGAGGGGGTTGAATAGATCACTAGTTAAAAAATTTAACACAAAAATTATTTTGAAAAGTTTATGGCAAGCGGAAGTAACCCGGATCGAATCGTCTAACCGAACCTGCTATCAAAAAGCTCGAATATGCATATTTGTAATCACAGTATGATAATGATTCACAAATTGATCAACAACAATTAATCACAACCAATTAAATGCAACGAAAAAAGGATAGACTATTTCCAATGATAATTCACACAAAAAATATTTTGAGACAAATTATCGAACACCTTGTCTGCAATCGTTATTGTTTGGAAATTTATGTGGTTTTGTTGATCTTAAAAACCAATCACAATCTAAAATAATGTGATCAACTCAACAACACCTCTTCTAAAATGTAATAAAAAATATTATCCAAATGAATTGATCACACGGTCGATGAATTTAACAATTTACAAATAGAAAATAAAAGAGATAGAGAGGGAGAGATATTGCACAAGGATTTGTTTAGGAAGTTCCCCATTTGACCTTGCTATGGATACATCTGCCCTCAATTCGAACTCGAATTGAGATAATGAAATTTACCTTACTTTGCAAAAGTATGTATACAAGAGAGATGTATCAATCCAACCATAAAAACGTTAAATTTGATGTTGATTCTGACACCTTCTCTTCCCTTGATCAAAGCTTGATCAAGTAACCTAACAATGCCGATTTGATTCACTGTCTCACGTCACTTCTTTGCAAGAAACCCCTTTTTCTTCAAAGCTTTCACTTGATTGAATTCAAACCGCGAATTGTTGTAACCCAAGATTTAGGAATACGACCCATCGTCCCACGTTACTCCTTTGCGAAAACCTCCCATTATTCAAAGCCTTCACTCGATTGAATCCAAATTATATAATCTTATCCAAAACCTTCAAATCCCTAAACGATCTTGAAGGAAAACCCCGACTCAATTTTCTTATTTGAAACCCTCAACAATCTCACCCAACTTACAATTTAGTCAATCCTAAATTGGATGTTATCAACCCTAACTATATATGGTACCCAAGCAAAGAATGATTATGTGTAGTTTGTTTATGTGTATGCATAGAATGAGGTTGAAGATGATAAGAATGCTTTGAAATCCTGGTTTCATGTAATTTACTCTAGAACCTTGCTCCAGAACCTTACTAGAAATGATGCATGTATGAAGTATTTATATGGAAAAGATTTGAAAAAGTTGTGAAATTTTGGAAAAATACGTTGCATGAGTCGACATGTGTAAGTCATGAGTCGGCCTGTTTGAAGCATGTGGCGACCTATATAGGTCATGCGCCTACCTGTAAAGAACATGTGTTGACCTGTAGAGGTGGCTCATCTAACAGAGCCTACAGGCTTTAAAAATGCAGTACATGTGTCGACACATAGAAAACTTTTCTTCTATATGTCGACCTGAAACATGTATGTGTCGACACATAGGTTATTTTGCCCATAAAACTTGTTTTTGATGCATTTTTTGTGCATGAAACTTTTTCTAACTTATTTCCAAAAAATTTACGCTTCCTAATGCTAAGATGCACATTGAGAATCAGAGGATACCGTTCAATATACATAAACGCTAAAGTATCCTAGTTTTGACATTATTCAAAATACATCTAATGAAAAGTTGCACTTACAAATACTTCAAGGGATCTCATATTCAATCATTCTTAAGTGTTTTTGGTATTGTATTTTGAATTATGAGGGCTAACCTCAGAATAGACCGTCCACATATATCTTCATAGTAGGCCTAGCCCCTAATATGTTGGTGATTTGGAAGTGGCCAATGACTCTGAGAACCATTATATAGAACCCATTCCACTCATGGTGACCCTATGTTATCAACCCTAAACCCTAAACCCTTTTTTCTAGGGTCCTGCCTAGATGAGACTTGTCATTCTGAAATCCAAATTAAATACTCGCATGTGATATCCATAAAATCAGAGAGTTATCAAGCTCGAGCATCATTCACCCACGAATGGCAATGAAGGGAAGGTACATTTCACCAAACTTGAACTAAAGACGTTTGATGATTTAAAGGCTATTGATTCGTTGTCGCACACGGGTCAAAAACGAATAAATAAAGTGTAGTATAAAGAAGAGACATTCGAGTCGTATCATAAGGACTCTGAGTTTAAATTAACCAAAATAAAGAACAGAATTTAGGGGTTTCGATTTTTGGATAATAAAAAATAAAGAAAAAAAATTACAATTATGATTAATGAATTAATCTACTAGTTCGTTAATTTCAAAATTATTATTGCTTATTATATTACCAATTCCCTAAGCGTATTCAATTCTTATTTGATTATAATATCGATTAGACAAGAACAATCAACACCATCTGAATTATATTCCTATTGACCACATTAAGCATAACGATTAAAAATTACGCAAAGTTAACGAATAAGCTAGGTTAACACGCGATTATATTAAGCAACATGCATCGATCAAATTTAATCAATCATATTCTATGAAACTATAATTAAGCAAACAAGGCACATAAAACAAAATTGAAAAGGAATTGAATAAAAATTAGGCAAAACAGTAATCTCAAAGTCTTGATGAAATCCTGAAACAATAGATTAACCCTGGAGTTTAGTCGACCATGTAATCCTGATGCTCTTATTTATTTCCTAAAAACTATATAAACTTCCCTAATGTTGCATTTAGATTAAATAATAAAGAAAATTGGACTCTAAGAGCATCGCCCCCCAAAACATAACTTTGGCTAAAAACTAACTAATTTATTTTTATTAAGCCTGGAATGAAACCTTATAATTTGACTGCTCTGCACTCCTAATTGGGTTATCATTTCAACACCAAACTTGTAGATTTTTGTCTTATATTTCCAAATCATATTTTAACGTGTCAATCAGATTCTCTTATCTCAAGTTATGATTTTCACAGTGAGAAGGTGTCAAAATACAACTTATTCCAAATCAAATTTGAATGTGTCAATCAGTTTCTCAAATCAAATTTAAACTTAACTTTAAAAACACACTAAAAGCAATAAAGTTAACGTGAAATTTTTTATATTTCTTGCAGCATAAAGTAAAAGATGATGTGTTAAAATACACTCATCAAATTCCCCCACACTTGAACTTTTGCATTCTGAGCAAAACTGTAACAACCCGTATAATATATATCTAGAATAATATCATACAAGTGTTAATAATTGGTACTGATCCAACATAAGTGCCTAATGACATCAATATATATACATGTCCAAACTAAAACATCAATGGAACATGTTATACAATAATGCCTAACAATAAAAATCTAAGAACTATGTGCAATATCTTCATTGCACACCACTCCACAGCGGAAGATCATGATAAACAGCATCCCTTGAAACATCCATAACAACTTCTCATAGATTCAACCTGTAAGGATTACCTGAAAAATAACAACAATAATGGGATGAGATAATAATCTCAGTGAGTTCTCCTATCCTATGGGTCCACTCGGCTCTACAGGGTTTTCTAATCAATATTCAACTCATATCCAACTCAAGTTAACAAGGGAACGAAGACTTGAGCGATGGGGAAACTATCTCGCAATTGTATGGCAACATGCATATGAGTTCTCATAACTCAACCACGATCATTATTCAGATCATGAAACATCAATTCCCGAACGGACTTACGTCTAAGCCAGGCCCGGTTCATGCATGCTCGTATGATTCGACTTTCGCGATGGATATCAGGTTCCCTTATGGGACTCGAACCCACTTTTAAGAACCATCACTCATATGGGACTACCCACTTTGAGTCTCTTTCACCGTATGGGACTTATCCCACTTTAGTGTCCACCTTTCCCCCATGTCCGCCATGGTTGGGGCTCAAACCCAATTGAGGCTCAAATCATTGGTCCCACATCCTAATGCTTACTTATCTAAGCATACCAATAGAGATGTGTACCACCACAGAAAAAAACACATTCTGAATACATGATCGGTTCCACAAATCATCGGTTCCACGAACCATAATAAAATTCATCAATCACTAGTAACTTCATTCACCACAATACAGAAATAATAACATGGCATATTCCATACAATGCGTCTCATTCTCAATCATGGCAACAATTCATCCACGACCTCCACATAAGCGTCGTACGAATGAATACCGTATTCTCATACATATATCACACATGTTCCATAACCTAGATTATATTTCTAAGTTATTAATCATGTTATACTCCTAGGTTTCCTCACTCACCTTTGTAAGGTTTTTTAATCATGTTATTTCACAATCAAACATAACAATAATATTTAACTTTCATCATAATATAATTCATAGTATTTATAAATCACATAGTATTTTATAACATGGAACAATATTAATAGCTCTTTATGTTATCTTTCTAACGCATTCGTCCGTGTCCAAAACGGAGTTATAACCCTCAATTAATTCATTAATCTATCTTAATCAAGATTTAGATTAACATTTATTCATTGCATAAGTATTCAACAACAACATCTTTGGCCTAGTGGTAAGGCTTGTACAATTCCAAGGAGGTCTCGGGTTTGAACCCCATTGGTGACATATTTTAATTCATCAAATAATTATTTCATGTCAATAGATTGATCAAATGAATCAACAACTTCTTTCCACATCCTCAAAAACAGAAAGTTCATCCCTTCGATTGAAGGTGAGAACCAACCGGTTCGTTGCAGGAAAAAAATCTCAATCTTCATTAATTCTCAGTAACTTCTTTCGTTAAATAACTCCTCTATTATTTTCCTTTCCATCTACCATTTTTACCTACCATTTTCACATAACATGATTCTTCAACAACAACCAACACTCAAGGATTTCTCAACCTCATAAACACATGTTCTTAACAACCACAACAACCATGTTCAATCACAACAACACCATAATCATAGAAAACATGGTTAACTCATGATTCATGGAATATTTCATGAATAACTCATATTGTTATGAATTCATGTGATTAACCTCCATAACTTCAACAACAAAACACATCAGCATTAAACACCCAAGAATCACAATTTCAACAACAACAACATGATATCAACACATAGCATGGATGAGGAGTATGAGCACAACAAGTTTATCACAAATTCACACAAATCCTAACCCCCCAAACATAGGTTATTTTCCCCCAAAGGCTAAATCTATCTAAGAATTCACCTAGTAGAAGAAGAAGATGAAGTTTGGTGAGGATGTTGAGTAGAAAATGGTGATGATGAGCTTTTCTTTCTTCTCCTCCAATCCATTCTTCCTTCTTTCTCTCTTCTTCTTTCTTCTCTTTTTCCTCTTCTCTATTCTTCCATTTCTTCTTTTCTTTCTTCTGATAACTCTCTCTCTCTTTCTACCTACTCTTCTTATCCTTTTCTTTCTCTTTCTCTTACAACCACACAAATATATAACATATACTTTATATATATATATTATAATATTAGGTAGTGACATAAAATATCTCAATTGATATTCCATCTTCCAGTACCAATTGACCAATTATTAATGTTACCAAAAATTTCCTCTCTTGTATTTATTAATATTGGTCTGTCCCTTTATTAATAATTAATCTCTTCAGAGTTCACTGGTTACTGTATTGGTCCCAATTGACAACATTTAGAGCACATAGGAGCTCTAATTGTTACAAATGATAATAGATAATTTACATAGGAACTCAATTGATCTCAACTGACAACTAATTGAGCATCTAAGGGAATATGGGATATTACATTCTCCCCCCCTTAAATTGAAATTCTCCCCCGAATTTCCTTCACTCAACAAACAAACAAGCCTTGCATCAACACCTTAGACCAACACTTGACTTCTCTTTGATTTCAAGTCTCTGACATACTTATTCTTCTAACTTGACTTTGCTATCAAATTTCCTTCTTCATGAACTCTTGAAACTTCTTGATTTCCATCACAATCTCATTCTGATATTGGATTAACATTTCAAGTTGCTTCCACTTAATTCCTCTTATATACCGCTCAACATCAGTTGGTCACTTTCTTTCCAGAAACCACGACTTCCCTTCCTTGCATTAAGTTACACAAAACATAATTACGACATCTTATCTCGACTTGATTAATCAATGCTCATTAATTCTTCATAAGAAAATTGATTGATTCCTTATCGTAGTTTAGAGGCCTTTGACGCTGTTCTACAGGAATCAATATCCTTGGCCGGACTAACCCCAGATCCCTCAACCTTTTGAACAGAAGGGTATAAGTCACAGGTGGCTCATCAAACTGACGATCCATCTTCCCCTTCTTCGCTTGGCTCTTAGCTTTCGGTGCTTTCTGTTGAGGTGGCGATTGTTGCTGTTGTACCGGTGGATTACCAACAGGAGTGGTTACAGTGGCAACATAAGGGTGGTAACAATCCTTACCGCGTTCTTTCTTGGCCTGCACACCACTTGACTCAACCTCCTTCTTGAGCTGACCACTGCCAGAGGGCTTCTTTACTACAGTGCCAGAGGGGTTGTTTACTTCGGATGACAAAGCCTTTCCCTGAACTTTCTCCTTTATCATCCAGCCTTCAATCCTTTCCAATCTCTCGGCCATTGCTTTCTGCCCCAAGGCAAGCCCTTGCACGACTTTGAACAACTCCCTCACCATCTCTTTCAATTCGAGAATGTCGGCGTTGGGTGGATCCATCAGTCTGCGTTTGTCGAGTCTGGCAGGATCTCTGAATGGAAAAGCTATGCGCACTGGTTAGATACTGACACCTACAAAACAGCAAACAGGTTAATATGACTCACGCATGCAATGTCTATCCGTACGAGGAATATTCTGTCCTTTGATCCTAGCTTCATTGAGACGGATAATATTTCATCAACAACAACGTTCTGACATCCGGATGTCTCTCGACCAGAATCTTAATCAAAAATGGACCCCGAGTACGGATAGACATGGGTTAAATGCAGATGAATGCGAAATGGGAATAATGCAGATGCATGAATGCAAATCAATGTGCCATCTTCCAAGTCATCTGAAGACCCATTAAGTCTCCGAACCAGTCATCGTCATCTGAGGGACTAAGTCACCATAAATCCAGCTTGGGAAGTTCCAAAATAAACGGAACCAGAGATTATATCACTGTCATCACAGGAACATCCACTGAACGGATGACAACCAGATCCTCTGAACAAGTATCCTCAAATTCCACCCGGGGATCCGAAATAAACGAAACCCACTGACAGATCACGGACAGAATTCCGGCGTGTCAGAAGTAAGTACCCATAAGTTCATCTGAACCATAGTCACCATCTGTACCTGCAAATGATCCAATCCCGCCCCACTCACGGGTGTCATCTAGGCCAGGGTAAGGTCAAGAGAAATGCAGGATAAACAACCATTTCATAGAATATCATCATGCACACACCCGAAGTATGTACCGATAATACCCCATCAGGATCTGAACTGCTCGTGATATCAAGTTCCGCTAAGTGGCGCAATACCACCCGCTTCCCAAGAATCACTCTATTCCTAGGGGTCCTAGAGTTCACTCATAGCCTGGGTATTGGGCCTTTTACCTCATGTAACTCCCACCCCAACAGAGAGACAAACATAGCACAGCCAGATGAACAGATGAATATGAATGAATGCAAACATAAATGCAAACATAAATGCAAACAATAAATAAATGAATGCAATAAATGAATGAATGCAATAAATGAAACAGCAAAAGCAACCAAACCCTATCCTAGAGAGCGCTAGGAGAGACTCGCTTAGGGAAGATGGACCAGCAAGAGGTCAACTTCTCTATAATCCCCAGCAGAGTCGCCAGCTGTCGCATTACGCGAAAAAACCGGCGGGAAAACGAAACAACAGAGCCGCCACCGTGCGTTATTTATCCCAAAGGAGGGAAAGGAAACGCTCGAAGTAAACCTGGAAAAGACATGGTCTCGCGACTAAAGAGAGATGGGATCGGGAGTCGGTTATGCGAAGGGAAGGTATTAGCACCCCTACGCATCCGTCGTACTCGACGGGATCCACGCACAAAAGGAAGGATAAAGGTTGCTAAAACTGCTCACAAACATCAAACACTGGCTGAAAAGGGACACAGAAAACAAAAGAAACTAACTCGGCAGGATATCGCATCCTGGGCCTACAAAGTCTGTCAGGCACAGACATCAGAGTCGACGTAGTTCGGGACAAGGGAAAACATGCTCGCTAGGATGTCGCATCCTATGCATACGTATCTTCTCGGACTGGAGAAGAATCAGAGCACTCGTAGCTCGGCTAACGCACGCCAAACAAAACACAAACAGGAAACCGACTGCCAATCGCTGGACTTACATCAAACTCCGAACCAACAAACACACACAGGAAACCAACTGCCAATCGCTGGACTTATGTCAGACTCCAACAAGCAGACAAGACACAGGAAACCAACTGCCAATCGCTGGACTTACGTCAGTCTCCAAACACACATAAAGGGGGTGCAAAAGAAAAAGGGCGCCCGAAGAGATCAGCTCATCTCCTGCCTACGTACCTCATCTGGTATGAGGATCAGGGCGACGTAGTTCCCCTACGCAGGGAAAAAGGACTAGCCTAACCAGATACAAAGGGAGACACAAACTACTAGGGAGACTACGACTCGAGCCTAGAAGTTGTCATGCATACGATCCCTAAGTTAAGGTTGCTATCTAACTTGCACAGGGAGCAAGCTATCCTAAACAGCACAGGCAAAGCAAACATTCACACAATTAGCACACACTATATACAAACAAAGTGGGCTCACACAAGGTTAGGCTGTGAAACACAAGCCAACTGGAATCGGGTGAAGTTAGCTCTTAACCCTAACATTGAGAGTTAGGGTGAAGCAGATGAAATGGGAAGGGAGGGTAAGACCTCACAGCTCTTATCCCTGGCCTGGGAGAGCTTCAGACAAATGAAAGTGTGGGAGTTCAGAAAGTTGGAACTCTTCTCCACAAGACTGACACAACAAAGATCTTGGGTTAATATCCACAATGCATCAACACATGGTGTGTGAGCAAAGTGAATGACACACTGAATAGCAGGAGATGGATTGCACATCTCTTTTATCTGCCAATTGCCTCATAGAGGTCTTTTCCTGCTTGGCACAAAGATAAACAAACACAAGCATTGCCTCTTAAGGAGGGCTTCAGACAGGTGCCTGCCCAAGTAACAGGACAGGTCTTCCAGACTACATGAAGTCAGAGAAATTATACCTCAATGCTTAAGCAACCAAGCAAAGCAAAAGCAAGTTCACAATGAACATAAGCAACTAATGTACCTGAAAACAATCTAACTTAATCAGTACACAACTCAAGAAGTCAAACAGACAACCAATAGTCAACAGTCAACAGACATAGTCAAACTAGCAATGCAATGTGCAAGGCACAAGCTCAACTCAAATGAGCTAACATCAACCTACAAAATAAGTCAAGATTAGTCAACATCACACAATCAACCAAGGGATTAGTGAGAATGGAGTGTGGATGCAAATTTGCAATTTCACCCTTTATGCATGAAACCAATGGAACAATACACGTTTTTTGCTTTGGAATCACTTGAAATTCTATTTGGAGGCCAATGGAAATGTTGGAATGTGAAAACAATGCATTATTTTCAAATGAAAAACCAAATGTTTATGTGATGAGAATTCATGGCATGTGATGCATGTTTTGGATAGTAGAGATCAAGAGAAAAATGTTGCAAAAAGAGCCATCTCATTTGGACATTTGGTGTGAAAGTTATGCATGTTTGAAGTTCAAATTCACTTGGCCATGATTGATCCATATCTCTTCAACCACACATGAGAAATTCATGATCTTGGACTTTTTGGAAAGGGGAGAGAAAGATCTTCAACTTTCATGTTGGACAAAATTTCATTTGAAGCTTTCTTGATGATGTAATCTTGAGGAGAAAACCTTTCCATTTTTGGCAATTTCAAATTACAGGTCACTTACTATTTTTGGAAACTTTTCATCTGTCCTCAAATTCTTCAATGTTGATGTTTGAAATGTCAAATGAGACTTGTATGGACATGAATGAGGCATCTCTAACCATCTCCCACCTTCAAATCCATGATTGAACTGACAGTTGACTTTGGTTGACTTTCTAGGGTTTCAAATGAATTGATCATGAACTGATGAGCTTTGAACATCCAATGCTTGGCCAAACCACTTCAAAATAATCCCTAGGTCACATGAACTCATTGAACCAACCCTAGGGTTTTGCTTCCATGGAAAATGCACTTGCTTGCTTGCACAACTGAACCTCCTGACCAGTCTTGACTGATGACTTGGTAGACTATGCAAATGATAATGCAATGGGCTATACAATGGACAATGCAATGAAAATGAATATACAAAATGGGAGGTGCAAATTTGAGGTGCTACATAAGCCTCTACTCCAATTGTTTCCCTTCTCTCATACTACTCCAATGAGATAGAACCATTAGCACGAGATTGTCTTACTCTCATCCTTACATCCATTCTTACAAGTAATTATCTCCCTGATCCCCATACACTTGATTAATCTCTTTCTTCCATCATCTTTGATTATGCTACTCTGACTCCAACAGTGGAACACCTGGGATTCCTAGGCACTACTGTTTAGCTAACAATCTACAAAGAGACACACTTACCCTCCAGAGTGCTTACTATCCAAAATGGTACTAGAACCTTACCAGCTTCCATTAGTAGAATAACTTCCTTGATGACTCACAAAAGTTTAGAATAAGACCAACACTCTTCAGAAGATAGGTATCCAGGAGTTACATCACTACAACCATAAAAACATAGAACATCCAAATTCATCATGTGTTTGATGCAGCTAAACCAAATTAGTTTGACAATATCCAGTTCTGGTTACTATATTCCATATCAAATCCTCTTGTAGGGCTTTAATTCATTCAAGATTTCTCCCGACACATGATCTCGACCAAAAACAACATAACACCGCCAAGGAACTTTAAATAATAAACGAGATACCACTTCTAAGGAACTTAAGCAATCTAGAACATAACTATGAGTGTCCATACACCTCACAAAGTCACACACAATATTTTACACACATCTAGAGATAACATTTCACTTCGTATCCAAAATCATTAATCTCAATCGTCCTGTCCCATCTTTCTTAATCTTAGCTCATGCTCTTACTAATATACCGTCCGGGTTACATGTTTATCTTCCGGAATAACTGATTCTCGTTCCTCTTGGGAAGTATAATTCATGAATCCTTCCAATAGGGTAGAGTATCATCGTACACATCCATTACCACTCACAGGGAGTCTACATCTAAGGCTATGAATCCGAATGAATCAATCAATTTCATACCATGACCAACCACTTCACACCTTATCAATATATACCATATACCTAACTAATCTCTTCCAAATCACCACTTAGTAAGTCTCTTCCAACATCACTCCTTATGGTTCTCATTACCCGTAGTAGTGATACACCCAAGAGTTACTCACAGCGAATATGGTTCACTAGGTTGGGTCCCCAAACATATGACTTCTCTGATATCTCTACAGATGACCAACTACGCACTACACCTTCAGAAATCCCAATTTCAAAACTACCAATCTGACTTGTGGTGACTTGTAACTCCATCCTCAGTTTGTACACTCACAACGGTACACTTATGACATTTAAGAAATCCTTAGCTCCAACACGGTGTGAATGTTTATACTCCGCAACCAACCAACCAAACACTTCTCAAGAAGATAAATAACAACCAGACTTCCAATAAGCCACTACTACTCTTACACTTCAAATAAAATTCACTTAAGATGAACCTTATCATTGCCA
Source organism: Lathyrus oleraceus (assembly GCF_024323335.1). Lineage (NCBI taxonomy): Eukaryota > Viridiplantae > Streptophyta > Magnoliopsida > Fabales > Fabaceae > Lathyrus > Lathyrus oleraceus. Next base: position 58,870,178 of record NC_066581.1, read on the forward strand.
CACACTTATGATTGGAATTTTCCTTCCAACCCAGTACCTACTACACACTTCATCATATCGGGGTTACTTGTCTTTATGACTTCCCACGAATAATCCTCATTGTCTCCCAATAAGCTCTTGCAACATAACATATTCCATATCCTACACTTAGTCCACATGCTCCAACTTGGCTTGTCTATCATTGTCTATCATCAACTCAACTCCTTAGAATACAAGACTCACTGCTCAACAAAATGTATGTTACTTTACATCCATCTCAAGACAAGAAATTCATTACACTTACTTGTGACCATAACGCTACTATCACATACTTCTCTTAATACCAAGGTATAACTTCCTCCACTCCACTACATACTCTAAAAATCCTCGATGCGAACAATCATCAACTACACGCCCATAACTTCATCTTAATGAATCTCAATGGTCCCATTGTGCCTCTATCTAAAATGTACCCCATTACAACAATTGTATTGCAACATCCACACTACTTCCACACTCGGTGTTCACTTGTCTTCCTATGGTAATTCTCTCAGTTCCAATTACAAAACCATTCTACTAGAATTCCTTAAATCCAACTTATTTTCTCTTCTCCTCAACCAGATCTCATACAACCAAAACTCACTGGAGCTTCCGTTACTATATAATGCGTGTTCTCTCTATTTCCAACACAAACTCTTATAATTGATCCTTAGGTAACTCATCATTCCATTACAGTTTCTCGCTAACACCAAACCTCTGACTAGCTATCTTGAATCTGATCTCCCTCCTAAGACTGAACCTACTTGGTTTATCTTCTAACCTCCATTTGGTCCATACATGTTTCACTTGGAATAGGCAGCCATGTCCTTGAGTCTCTCTTTAGACTTCACCATTACCTTAGGCTCCCAACAAAACTGAACGTCCTTATCCCTCAAGTCCTTAACCACTTGCAAGGTACAATTTCCAAATATATATATTCCATGAAGTACTCTCATTCTTCCAAAATATTTTTGTGGCCTTACAAACTGAAACACTGATACACTACCTCACTTCCAGACCTTATGACATATGTGCAACATAACCATCTTTTCTCCTTCACCATATGGAAATTCTCACAGTACTTATTCCGTATCAGTGAGTATTGTAACACCTCAAAATTTGCCCTCCTCTTCTTGAGACTAGTTTGGGGAATTGCATTTCATGTCTTAGGGCATTAGGCATTGCATTTTGCATCTCATATGAAAATGAGAAGGTCATCCTCCAAAGTCTTTTCAAAAGATGGATAAGTTAGGTGATCCAAGCCTGAGGGTCTCTATGAATTGATCATCAGCCATCTGAGGGTATGGGATCCAATTAGGGTTTCTTGATTCTTAAAAGGTCTTGAGCATCATCTTATCTGCAAGGACATATCACCATCATCAAGGGTTTCAGAGTTCATCCTCAAGTTCATCTGGATTAGGGTTGTGACCTCTGGTTAACCCTAATTAATGCAATTCTTCCAACTAGGGTTTCTCAAAGAGATGAGGTATTTTCTTGGGATGAGGATAACATGATTATTATAAGGAGCTTACATGAGCTAGGGTTTCATTTTGAAGCAATTTCACCAAGTGGTAGAGGTTCAAGTTGATCAAGACATTTCAAGGTCACCTGAGGACCAAAAGTCAACTGTGCAGTCAACTGAGGGCTATGAGGTGGGGAAATGAGTTGAGACACTTCAATCATGTTCAAATGGAGTCTATTCGTCATTCTAAACATCCATCTTGAAGATTCAAAGGTCATGGCAAAAGTTACTAAAAATGGAAAATGACCTATAATTCAAAGTTTCCAAATTTGGCAAGTTTTTGGTCCACTTTCAACTTGACTTTTCAATATCAAAGAAGTTTCAAATGGATTTGTGGTAAACATGAAAGTGGTATATCTTTGTCTCCCCTTTCCAAAAAGTCCTAATTCATGTCCATGTGATGAATGGTTGAGGAGTTATGGTCATTTGATCACAAAGTGTGCATGGAAATTCAAAATGGCATAACTTTTGATATAATGCTTCAAATTGGTCCATTCTTTTTGCAAAGTGCTTCTAATGTTCAAGGCATCTCAAAATGACATCATTTGACTCAATTGTGAAAGCTATGCCTCAAGGAATTATGGTCAAAAGTCACATTATTTCACATTTGTCCTAAGGGTGGTATCATGCTACAAATCAAAATTCACAAAGAACCAAGGCAAGGCTCTACTTTAGCCTTCTTCATGAACCATATTTGAGTAAAAATGAGCCCTTGCCATGCATGAGAGAGGCGTGTAAGTTCCTTGTTTCACATATGTTCAAAATGAAGCAAATCTTCACCATTCATTCTTGGCTTAAGATGCAAGCAAAATAAACTTCAAATCCTGACCCTTGGTTGCTCTTGAGTGGATTAAGATCCTAGCATGGGACTGAGCACGTGCATTATGGCCATGGGAGCTTAATTTGCATTTTTGCAATTGGCATGATAACTCACTAATCATGTTTAGTAAAGGGCTAAAATGATTATCAGTGTCATTAGCAAGGAGTATAAGTAGAGAAACCCTAATCATAACTGCCATAACTGCTTTTTCAGATCCAGATTTCAAGAAACTCTCTCAAACTCTCTCTCTCTCTCTTCGAATTTGCATTTTCGTCACACAAACCTCAAAGATCATTGCATATTCTTGATCCTCATTCTTCACTGATCAAGAATCATCCATCGTTTGGTGTAATTCCTCAAGAAATCAAGCAGTTTAAGTGCATTATCATGATGATCGAATTTGGAAATTGAGGTGCATTCAAGAGGTTTCAGCCATTTCTTTTTGCATAAAGCTTCAAAGGAAGTCCATAGGAGTTTATCTGGAGCAGCTGAGCTTGTGAGATCGCGATTTCAGAGATCTCCATTTCCAGGTGACTCCATTTTCACTCTCTCCTTTTGCTGATTTTAGGTTATAGGATTGAAGATCTTGATGCGTAGGTCATGAATATATGATTAGAATTGAGATTGAGTGAGAATTGAGGACATAGTTGTGACTGGAAGTTTGGATCTGGAAGTTTATTCTCTTCGATTTGCAAAACCTAGGGAGAATTAGGAGAATCTAACAGGATATTTGGAATCAGCATGAAAAACTGAGTGGAATGGTGGTGGTCTGGTGAATTTCTAGAAATTTCATGGTGGCGCCGCCGTGGGAGCCACCGGGAGGCTCGTCGGGGAAGACGACCAAAGCGGAGCTCCAGCGTCTGTGTTAATGTTAGGGTTTGATGAGTGGACGCCATGTGGTGCATTGCATGGAAGAGTGATTGGAGGAGAGTGTTTTGACTGAGGCCACGCGTGCATTGACTGCTGACTGGGGAGGGTGAGTCAATTAGTGAAACGGTGCGTTTCACTAGTTTGAATGTGGACCGTTGATTTCAAAAGCGCGCCAGATCCAATGGCTTGTGTTTTTTCCAGATTAATTCAAATATTTCATTTCCCTCCATTTTCTATTTGATATTTCAATTATTTTGGTCATTTTCTTTAATTCATAAAAAATCCAAAAATTGTCCAATTGAGTCCCAATTTTTTTCATAGTTTTGTATTTGTGTCTACTTTTTTATGATGTTAAATTCAAGAAATTTTGATGTCTGTTTTGTAGGGTTTTAATTGATGTGGTGAGCTCATGAGCCTGTTTGAGTGCTAGGGCCTTTATACATTGAATTGTGTAACTGTTAGAAGGTTTCACTGTTTGTCTTCTGGTTTTATGACTGAAGTACTAATTGTTTAGTCTTTGTACAGGTACCTTAGTTGCTTACTTGCTTTAGCTCTTGCTTGAGCATTGGATTGTGGTTGACACACCACTCAGGTAGTTAGCTTCTTACTTTGGAGTCCTGTCACCTTTTTGGCAGGCATTTTGCTGGCAAGTCCTCCTTCAGAGGCTCTGTTTGTGTTTGTTTAAAATTGTGCCCAAAGACCTCCAAGAAGAGGCATGTGTTATATCTGATAAGACCTCCAAGAGAAGAGGCAATTGACGGATAAAAGGGATTAGTAGTCAATCCCTCGTTATTCAGTGTGTCGTTCTTTATGCTCGCACTACGTGCTGATGCTTCTGAACATGTGCCCTAGATCTTTTGTCCAGAGTCTGTCAAGTGGAAAAGGATCCCACTTTCTGGATCCCCACGTTTTCTGTGTCATGAGCTCACCCTGGCCAGGGTTAAGAGTATGAGGTCTCATCCTCATTTAGACTTTGATCAGCTTCACCCTGACGTTCAATGTTAGTGGTTAAGAGCTACATATTACCCCTTACAGTTTGGCTTGTTTGTCGAGGTTGATATGACCCCTCTTGACTAAAGCCCATCCATTGTTTGAGCCTCTTGTATGGATATAGTGTGTGATGTTTGTTTCTGTTGGTGTGTTTATTTGCTTTCCTCTTCTCATCTCCATTTCTGTAGGAGTCGTACGATTAACTTCTGAGGTAGTTGAGCGTATGTAAAGTTTAGACTTGAGTGGACTCACTTCCAGGATGAGTTAAGTTCTTGTTAGAGACCTCAACTTAGGGATATTGATTGCATGACAACTATTAGGCTCGAGTTTCAGTCTCCCTATTAGTTTGTTGTTTCCCTGGTCTCTGGTTAGGAGAGTGTTTTACCCCTGGTAAGGGGAACTACGTCGCCCTGATTCTCATACCAGATGAGATACGTAGGCAGGAGGTTGAGGGCAATTCTCCGGGCATCCTTTTCTTTGTTTTCGCGTGTGTTCACCCTTATTTTCAACTCGTGTTTACCGTTTCGTGTCCTTGTTTCTGGAATTTGTTTTCTGTGGTTGAGTACTCGTTTGTGTAGTGTGTGTGGGTTGTATGTTCATACCTTGAGGATTTCTTCTGTTGTTATTCGGGGTTCACCATTTGGGGTTCACTTTGGTTACCTGTTATCCATTCGGGATTCACCTATGTTGACTTGGGGGATTTCTTCTGTTATTCATTTGGGGTTCATTTGTGATGACTGTTATTCATACTAGGGTTCATATTGGGGTTCATTTGTGATGATTGTTATTACTTGGGGTTCATATCGGGGTTCATTTGTGATGTTGTTATTCACTTGGGGTTCATATTGGGGTTCATCTTTGGGGTTCATTTGTGATGATTGTTATTCATGTTGGGGTTCACCTTTGGGTTCATTCTTGGTGACTGGTTATACGTATCTGGTTACTTTGTTGGGGTTTGTTCTGATAACCTTTTTCTTTGGTGTTCGCTGGTTAGCGTTTGTTATTGTTGGGAGTCGGGTGTAAGTCCACGTATTGGCATTCTGTTTCGTTTTTGTTATTGTTGGGAGTCGGGTGTAAGTCCATGTAGTGGCATTCTGTTTCCTTTTTGTTATTGTTGGGAGTCGGGTGTAAGTCCATGTATTGGCATTCTGTTTCCTTTTGGGTGTTTCTTTTGACGTCTCAGCGTCCCTTTTTGGTGTCTTGTTTCAGCGTGTGTTAGTCGAGCTACGAGTGCTCTGATTCTTCTATGGATAGAGAAGATACGTAGGCATAAGATGCGATGTCTTAGCGAGCATGTCTCCTTTTCCCGAACTACGTTGACTCTGATGTTTGTTTCTGACAAACTACGTAGGCCCAGGATGCAACATCCTGCCGAGTCCACTTCCTCCGTCTTCTTTCTCTCCCCACCTGTTTATTGTTCCAGTTTGTGTAATTTCTTTGAGCAGTTTATTAGCAGCAACCTTTTCCTTTCCTTTGAGCTATCTTTTGAGCGTGGATCCCGTCGAGTACGGCGGACGTGAGGGGTGCTAACACCTTCCCCTTGCGTAACCGACTCCCGTACCTTGTAATCTCTGGTCGTAAGACCGTTCCTTTCCCTTTCTTAGGTTAGTCCTGCGCTCCCTTTCCGTCATAGGATGAATAGCGTCGGTGGTGGCTCTGTATTTTCCCCGCCGGTTGTTTTTCGCGTTGCGACAGCTGGCGACTCTGCTGGGGACTGAAGTTGACCTCTTGCTGGTCCATCTTCCCTAAGCGAGTCAATCCTAGCGCTCTCTAGCGTAGTTTTTAGGGTAGTTTGGGTTGCTTTTACTTTTTTATTTATTGCATTTGTGATTATTATGCTGTGATTATATGTATATTTGCGTATATGTTTGCATGCATCATGTTATCACCGTGCTGGATTCTGGACAGGTGTGGTTCCTCTGATTTGGGGGTGGGTGTTCTGAGTGGGGCTAAAACCCCAAGCCCGAGTATACACCTAGGATTAGCGTGGTCTCATGTTTCCTCATATGTTAGATCAACATGTTTTTGTGACGTGACATACCACATCCGAACGAGGTTCTTTTGAGAGAGCTCTTCCTTGTGGAGTTTCCACTATGGTTGGGTTATCTCTTTTGAGCTGTTGACTTCGGTGACCATTCTTTCCCGGATCTTTGGTTTAGATGATCTTATGAGAGTTGCACGGCACACCCGAAAGGGAAAACCCGTTGAGTATCTCGTCCGATAGTCGAGACCGATTATCCGCCTTAGGATGACCTTATTAGAATTCACCTGTGAGGGGAGGGGTTTGGTTCCTACAGGTACAGTTTCTGTTGGTGACTCTTTGATGGTGACTTTGGTTTGGTTTGTGATCTGGGTGTCTATTTATAAGTTGGATTTATGGATATTTATTTCTGGCACGCCGTAGTTCTGTCCGTGGTATTTATTAGCGGGTTCCGTTTATTTCGGATTCCCCGGGTTAGATTTGGGGTTACTTGCTCAGATGATCTTGCTGCTATCCGTTTAGTGACTTTCCGATGATGATGGTGATGTATCCTCCGGTTCCGTTTATTTCGGAACCCCCGAGTTGGATTTGTGGTTACTTAGTCCCCTGGATGGTTGTGATCAGTTCTGAGACCGGAATTGATGTTCAGATGTCTTGGAGGATGGCACTATGAATTGCATTCATGCATCTGCATCATTCCCATTTTGCATTCATCCGCATCTAACTCATGTTTATCCATATGCAGGGTACATTCTTGATTGAGATCCTAGTTGAGAGACATCCTTGTTCCAGGTATGAGGACCGACTTAAAAGATGATGTTGTCTATAGTTTCTTTGATCCAGAGATTAGCGTGTTGAAGGGTATGATATCATTGATTACGCCTGACCATGTGGGGATGTTCCGTGAGGCTTATGGCAGTATTACGAAGATGGTTTTCAGGCTCACAGATGGGGATAGGAGCGCCATCCATACTCTTCTTCAGTTTTATGATCCGGGTTTGAGATGTTTTGTCTTCCCAGATTATTTGTTGGGACCTTTGATGAAGGATTATGCCGGTATTCTGGGCATTCGGGTCAGAAACCAGATTCCTTTTTATGTTACTAAGGAAGAACCTAATATTATCGAGATTTCTCGTGCTCTTTATTTGAGTCCGGAAGTAACTAAGAAAGGGTTGAAGGAGAAAGGAAAGTTGCTCGGTTTTCATCTGAGTTTCTTGGAGGGCAAAGCCAAGGAACATGTTGTTTTGGGTAACTGGAAGACTGTTTGTGCTTTACTTGCCGTAAGCATTTATGGAATTATTCTGTTCCCTAATCAGAAGAATTTTGTGGATATTAATGCCATCCAGGTGTTTGCTCAGAAGAATCCCATTCCTACCTTGATTGGGGATGTTTATTATTCGGTCCATAATCGGAACGAGAAGTGACGTGGAGGATTGGTTAGATGTTGTGCTCAATTGTTATATAAGTGGTTCATGGGATATTTGCCTTCCAAGGGTGCCTTTGTCTTTCTTGACCATACTGTAAATTGGGCAACCAAGTTGATGGGTTTGCGAGCCAAGGACATAGCTTGGACTCACATTGATGTGGCTGGACGAGATTTTATTTACAGCTGCGGGAGTTTTCCCAATGTGCCCCTTATAGGAGTTCAAGGGTGTATTAATTATAACCCGACGCTTCTTAAGAGACAAATGGGATTTGCTATGGAGGTTCCTCCCCTCGAGCGTGAGATTCAGGAGTCTTTCTACTTCCCGGTTGAGGGTAATCAGTCATTGTTGGAGCAAGTGTCTGATGCATGGCGCAACATTCAAAAGAAAGGCAAGATTCCTTTTGGTAGAGCTAATAGCAGGTCTTTTCCTCCATTTGATGATTGGATCAAAAAGAGGGTTGAGCTCACTCGTCTGCCATTTCCTGTGGGTGATCTTTGGTATCCGTTGATTGAGGAGCCACGCTCTTCTATCAGTATGGAAGAATTTCTTGAGATGAGGAGGGCGAGAGATCAACTGCAAGTAGAGAAGACTGAGATAGAAATGAGTGTTGATGGAATTCAACTGGCTAACCAAGAAATCAAGGGGAAAGCAGAAGACCAGGCTAAGAGACATGCTCAGGAGGTGAAGCGTTTTGAGAAAGACACTGCCTATTACTGTAAGATCAACGAAGCTTTAGAGTCATCTACAAAGGAGCATGACCTTACCAAAGAGCAGTTGGCTAGAGCTTTGAAGGTCATTGAAGATGAAGAGACAAGTCCTTGTGAAGACTCAGAGGGAAGCTAGAGCCAAAGCCCTTACCACAGAGTGGGAAGCAAAGCTGAGGGTTAAGGAAGAAGAGAAATCGAAGATTATGGCCGAGAGAGATCACTATCTTGCTGAGAGGGACCATTATTTCCGTCAGATGAAGATTCATCAGAAAGAGGTGGGAAGACTTCAGCAGGAGAACACTGAGTTCAGGTTCGCTATGAAGTTTACCATGATGGTTGGTGATGTGGAGTCTTCTGTGGGGCCTTCTTCAGATTAGATTTTTATTGCAGTTGTTATCATGTGTTGAATTACCGTCAGGCATGTTGACGGAATTCATGTGCTCGTATTTCTTTTCGATTCTGGAGGATTGTAAAGTTGATTTGTATCAGATATGATATATGACTCTCGCACGTGTTGCGCACTTTTGCTATACAGTGGTTATTATCATTCGGTGATTGATCTCAAAGCTTTATTTTCTTTTCCGTGTTGCACTTACTTAACACACACATGGTCGGGTGGTATCTTTGCTAGAGCACGATCTTCTGTTCCGTACGGCAAAGCCAGATGATTTATGTCAGAATGTTGTTGTCGAATTATTATCCGTCTCAATGAAGCCAGGATCGAAGGACAGAATGTTCCTCATACGGATAGACATTGCATTCATGCATGAATCATAATAACTTGTCCTCTATTTTGCAGGTGTCGGTTTCTAACGTGTTTGATTGTTACAGGAATCATTGCTCGCGCACGTAGAGTCATCCCTCTGCACGTAACTCGTCCGCACAAATACTTTACCAGACGCAACAAGCCCAGACTGATGGATCCATCCAACACTGACATTCTCGAGCTGAAAGAGAAGATGAGTGAGTTGATCAACGCCATGCAAGGGTTCACCATGGAGCAGAAAGCAATCACCGAGAAAGTGGAGAAGCTTGAGCTGGCTTCGATTGCCAATAATGGCAATAGTCAAGAGGGTAACTCCAACCATGGTCCTGGTGGTTCTAGGGGTGGTGGCGATCTCAGAAGGAAGGCAACTAATGGTGGTGTATTCATCAACAATGGTGGTGGTCTTGGTTTTGCAGCAGGCAGTGGCCCAGGTCATGTTGGCAACATTCTGAAGGAAACTCAGTTTTCTCCTTTCTTTGGGGCTGTGGAGGATAAAGAAGAGGATCAGTTCTCTGTGCTGAATGAGCAGTTCGGTCAGTATGGTGTTCAACCGCCGAACAAAGAGATTCAGGTACTAGCAGAAAAGATTAGGGCTCTGGAAATCCATACCACTACTGGGACTATTAACATGACAAATATGGGGCTGGTTGAGGGGATTGTGATCCCACAGAAGTTCAAGGTGCCCACGTTTGATAAATACAATGGAAGTTCTTGCCCGGAAACTCATCTTCAGGCCTTTGTTTGAAAGATATCTGCCTACACCATGGATCAGAAGCTCTGGATGTACTTTTTCCAGGATAGCTTATCTGGAGGGTCTCTCGAGTGGTATACCAAGATGAGATCGTCAGATATAAAGAGCTGGCAGGATTTGGGGGATGCTTTCTTCAAACAATACCAATTTAACGCTGACATGGCACCAAGCCGTACCCAGCTGCAGGGTATGTCTCAAAAGCCGAACGAGGGGTTTAAAGAGTATGCACAAAGGTGGAGAGAGTTGGCTGCCAGGGTTCAACCCCCATTAGTGGATCGGGAGATGTCAGATTTGTTCATGGGTACTCTTCAGGGGACTTTTGCTGAGAGGATGGTGGGGTGTTCAGTTACTGGTTTTACGGATATAGTAGTGGCTGGTGAAAGGATTGAAAGCTGGTTGAAAATGGGGAAAATACAAGGAAATGCTCCGTCGTCTGGATTGAAGAAGCCCTTCGGAATTGGTCAGCGCAAGAAAGAGGGTGACTCGAGTGCTGTGTATGCCCAAAGAGGACACGGTAGGAATCATTACTACCAGCATACTGTTGCAGTAACGATTCCTGCTGATAATCAACCCGCACAACAGCAACAGCAACAACAACCATTTCAGCAGAGAACATAAAGGGCTGGGTACCAAGTTAGGGGAAGGATGGCAGATCGCCAGTTTGATAGGCCACCCATGACATATGCCCTTCTGTTGAAAAAGTTGAAGGATCTCGGGTTGGTACAGTTGAGGACGTTAGCTCCGTTAAGACCAGATCAGAGGCCTGCAAGTTATGATGAGAACGTTAAGTGTGAGTTCCATTCTGGTGCTCCCGGGCACAATATTGAGGGTTGTAAAGCTTTTAAGCATGTTGTCCAAGACTTGGTGGATTCCAAGGCCATCAATTTTGCACCATCGCCAAATGTTAATGCTAATCCCATGCCGACGCATGGTCAGATGGGGGTGAATATAATTTCTGAGGATAAAAGTAAAATCGGGGTGACGGATGCGGATCAGTTGAGGACCCCAATGTCTGTGGTCAAGAGACATTTGTTAAAGAATGGAGTTTTTCCTGGTTGTGATAATTATTGTGCTGCTTGTACTGTAACTGCAAATGGGTGTGTAATGTTGAGGGAGACGGTTCAGAAAATTATGGATGAGGGAAGTCTCCGATTCGAGAAAGTTGCTTTGGAGAAGGAGGATATTTCAACGATAACCATTTATTTCGATCCTGTCCATTTGTCAGTGCCGGCAGATGCGGCTCCAGTTACCATCACGGTACCTGGACCTATTCCGTATGAAGGTGATGGTGCCGTGCCATGGGACTATGGTGGTGTTGTGTATTTCAATGGGAAAAAGAAGGAAGATCAGGCTGCAGTTGATACCACCGTTTCAAAGGTGGACAATGCCGGACTTAGTGGTTTCACTCGCAGCGGAAGGTTGTTTGCACCTAACACGTTGAGAGGTGGTGATGTAGAAAAATAACAGAGAGATAAGGCCGAGGCTTTAGCCAAGGCAAAAGGAAAGCAGGTGGTGAGTGAGGATACTCCTAGAGCGGCACAGGCGCCTGTTGAGCCGGAAAGTGAGTTTGACGCTGAGGCCGAGGAGTTTTTGAGAATTATTAAGAAGTCTGAGTACAAACTTGTTGATCATTTGCAGCAGACTCCGTCCAAAATATCGATCTTATCTTTGCTGTTGAGTTCAGAAGGTCATAGAGATGCTTTGTTGAAGATCTTGAAGAGGGCCTATGTCCCGCAGGAGATTACAGTCAATCAATTAGAGACAGTGGTATCGAGTGTTAATGCCAGCCATGGGTTGGGTTTCACTGATCTCGATCTCACTGTGGACGGGTGCAATCACAATAAGGCACTACACATTTCGATGGAGTGTAAAGGAGATGTGCTTTCACATGTTTTGGTTGATACAGGCTCGTCACTCAATGTGTTGCCTAAGAAGGCCTTGGCTAAATTGGACTGCGATGGATTGATTTTGAGGCCTACTGATCTGGTGGTTAGAGCGTTTGATGGCTCTAAGAGGGATGTGTTCGGGGAAGTTGAGCTCCCCGTAAAGATTGGTCCTGAGGTGTTCAAATCTGTGTTTTATGTCATGGACATTCAGCCGGCGTACAACTGTTTGTTGGGTCGTCCATGGATACATGCTGCTGGGGCAGTAACATCGACTCTACATCAGAAGTTAAAGTATGTCTTGGACGGGCAAGTCGTGACAGTTTACGGTGAGGAGGATATTTTTGTCAGCCAGTTGTCGTCATTTAAGTATGTGGAAATGGACGGTGAAATATTCGAAACACCAAGCCAGGCGTTTGAAACCGTCAAGGTGGAGAATGCCGTTTTTGCCGAAAGAGAGAAGAAACCGTCCATTGCTTCTTATAAACAGGCTGTGGAGGTGGTGAAAAGTGGAGAGGCCCCAGGTTGGGGAAGAGTGATAGATATTGTGTTGAAGGAGGATAAGTTTGGGATTGGTTATCAGTCAGGCCAAGGTTTGTCTGGATAGAATAAAGGTCGTCACCAACCGTTCACATTCACCAGTGCTGGAATGCTAGATCCAGGCCGTATATGTGCTGTGGGTGAAGAGACTGACAGTGACTGCGAGCTCGACGCGTGGATAAAACCGTGCGTACCAGGAATGGAGATCCAGAACTGGAAGGCCGAAAAGATCATCACTGTCACTCTGTGTGAAGAGTAATATTTCTGTTTGTTAATTCTGTTTGCATGAAAGCCATACGTTTTGCCCAAAACGTAATGGTCCATTGTAAGGGCCACCTCATGTGTTTCATTTTGCATTATTTGCATCATTAATAAACGGATGTTTTTCGCATTAAAAGCAGTGTTCTCTGTTTTTCATTTATTTTTGCAGTTTAAAAAATAATATAATAAAATGGCAATGTTTGTTTTCATTTTCCTCCCTTTTAATTTGTCTAGTTCCGACCCTAAAGCAACGCATGAATCAACATTCATGTAGATGCGATTATTCTCCGGATCTCATTGATGACAATCCTGTTACACCCCTATATGACTTCGACAACCCGATCTATCATGCCGAAGAAGAAGGCGAAGAAGATTGTGAACTGCCGGAAGAGTTAGCCAGGTTGTTGAAACAAGAGGAGAAGGTGATTCAACCGCACGAGGAGCAAGTTGAGATTGTTAATCTGGGCACCGAGGAGGTCAGAAAGGAAGTAAAAATTGGGGCCGCTTTGGAGATGAATGTCAAGAGCAGAATGGTAGCACTGTTGAAAGAGTATGTTGATATCTTCGCCTGGTCTTATCAACATATGCCAGGGTTGGATACCAATATCGTTGTACATAAGTTGCCATTGAGAGAAGATTGTCCTCCAGTAAAGCAAAAGTTGCGCAGAACTCGACCCGAGATGGCCATGAAAATCAAAGACGAGGTACAAAAGCAGTTGGATGCTGGTTTCCTAGCTGTCACTAATTATCCGCCTTGGGTCGCAAACATTGTGCCGGTACCGAAGAAGGATGGAAAGGTGAGGATGTGTGTGGACTACCAGGATTTGAACAGAGCTAGCCCGAAAGACGATTTCCCATTACCTCACATCGATGTGTTGGTAGATAATACAGCTCAATTCTCGGTGTTTTCTTTCATGGATGGCTTTTCTGGCTATAATCAAATTAAAATGTCGCCAGATGATATGGAGAAAATGACGTTCATCACACCATGGGGCACTTTTTGTTATAAGGTGATGCCATTCGGTCTCAAGAACGCCGGTGCCACGTATCAAAGAGCTATGGTGACCTTGTTTCATGATATGATTCATCATGAGATCGAATGCTATGTTGATGACATGATAGCGAAATCACAAACAGAAGAGGGGCATCTGGTAGACTTGGCCAAGTTGTTTGACCGGTTGAGACAATTCAAATTGAGGTTGAATCCGAATAAGTGCACTTTTGGAGTACGGTCCGGCAAGTTGATGGGGTTTATTGTAAGTGAAAGGGGAATCGAGGTTGATCCTGCTAAAGTAAAAGCGATACAAGAAATTCCTGAACCGAGAACAGAAAAAGAGGTTCGTGGTTTCTTAGGTAGATTGAACTACATTTCACGGTTCATATCTCATCTAACAGCCACGTGTGAACCCATATTCAAGTTGTTGAGAAAAGATCAAACGGTCAGGTGGAATGATGATTGCCAAGCGGCATTTGAAAAAATAAAAGAATATTTGCAAGAGCCTCCGATTCTGATGCCTCCTGTGGAGGGGCGACCGTTAATCTTGTACTTGACAGTCCTTGAGGGGTCTATGGGGTGTGTACTGGGGCAGCATGACGAGTCTGGTCGAAAAGAGCATGCCATTTACTACCTTAGCAAAAAGTTTACCGACTGTGAAATAAGATATTCACTGCTCGAGAAAACTTGCTGCGCTTTAGCATGAGCTGCTCGCCGACTAAGACAGTATATGCTGGTTCATACCACTTTGTTGATTTCCAAGATGGATCCGATCAAGTATATATTTGAGAAGCCAGCATTGACCGGACGGGTTACGAGATGGCAAATGATTTTGACTGAATACGATATCCAGTACGCTTCTCAAAAAGCAATAAAGGGGAGTGTATTGTCTGATTACCTCGCCCAGAAACCCATTAAGGATTATCAACCGATGAAATTTGAGTTCCCTGATGAGGACATCATGTTTCTCAAATCGAAAGATTGTGAAAAACATATCCCAGAGGAGGGGCCTGACCCTGAGTCCGAATGGATTCTGATGTTTGATGGGGCCGTTAACGTGAATGGTAGCGGAGTTGGTGTTGTTTTGGTTACACCGGAGGGATCCCACATTCCTTTTGCTGCCCGACTAACATTTGAATGCACCAACAATGTGGCTGAATACAAGCTTGTATCTTGGGTGTCGAAGAGGCGATTGATTTGCGAATCAAGAACCTTGTTATTTATGGAGATTCGGCTTTGGTTGTGAACCAGGTTAACGGGAAATGGTATACGCATCAATCCCACTTAATTCCATACCGGGATTATACGAGGAGATTGTTGACGTTCTTCACCAAGGTGGAATTACACCATGTGCCGAGGGAAGAAAATTCTTTAGCAGATGCCTTGTCTACTCTGGCCGCTTTGATTAAAGTGCAGTGGTGGAATCAAGTTCCTAGTGTTAAGGTGGGACGGCTGGATAGACCGGCTTATGTGTTTGCTATCGAAACAGTGCCTGATGATGAAAAGTCGTGGTATTATGACATCAAGCATTATTTGGAGACCCAAGAGTATCCTGAGGGAGCATCTAAGAAGGACCGAAAGACTCTGAGGAGGTTGGCCATGGCGTTCTATCTGAATAAAGATGGGGTTTTGTACAAGAGGATTTTTGATTGGGTTTTGCTCAGATGTGTCGATGACAAAGAAGCAAGCCAATTGATGAAAGAGGTGCACGAGGGACTGTTTGGTACTCACGCCAGCGGAAATGCGATGGTGAAAAAATTGCTAAGAGCTGGATATTACTGGATGAAAATGGAGGCTCAGTGTTTCAACTTCGTGCAGAAATGTCATAAATGCCAGATTTATGCCGACAAGGTGCACGTGCCTCCAAATCCGTTGAGTTTGATGTCGTCTCCGTGGCCGTTTTCCATGTGGGGCATTGATATGATCGGAAAGATTGAGCCTACGGATTCGAATGGGCACTGATTCATATTAGTGGCTATTGATTACTTCACCAAGTGGGTGGAAGCGGCGTCTTATGCGAACGTGACGAAACAGGTAGTGGCCAGGTTCCTGAAAAGAGACATCATTTGCAGATATGGGGTTCCCGAAAGAATCATCACTGATAATGGTTCTAATCTCAACAACAAGATGATGGTAGAACTGTGCCGGGAGTTCAAGATCGAGCATCACAATTCTTCTCCTTATCGTCTAAAGATGAATGGGGCGGTCGAGGCGGCTAATAAGAATATTAAGAAGATTGTGCAAAAAATGGTCGTAACCTATAAAGATTGGCACGAGATGTTGCCGTTTGCATTGTATGGGTATCGAACCTCAGTGCGTACATCTACTGAGGCAACGCCTTTCTCACTTGTGTATGGGATGGAAGTTGTGCTACTAGTTGAGGTCCAGATTCCGTCATTGAGAGTCTTAATGGATGTGAAATTGGAAGAGGCTGAATGGGTAAGGACTCGGTATGAAGAGTTGAGCCTGATTAAGGAAAAGAGGCTGGCGGCCATTTGTCATGGGCAGTTGTACCAGCAGCGAATGAAGCGTGCTTTTGACCGAAAGGTGCGACCTCGTGTGTACCATGTGGGAGATATGGTGTTGAAAAGGATCCTTCCTCCTCAGAACGATCGTCGGGGCAAGTGGACACCCAATTATGAAGGTCCATTCGTGGTCAAGAAGGTTTTCTCTGGCGGAGCCTTGTTGTTGACGACCATGGATGGTGAGGATTTTCCATCCCCTGTGAATGCGGACTCAGTTAAAAAATACTTTGTATAAGAGACCCGCTGGACGGAAAGAATAAAATAGTCTAGGCAAAAATGGGCATCCCGGCGAACCAAAAAAAAAAAAAAAGGAAAAATGAAAATGAAAAAGGTTCGGGCAAAAATTAGGGATAAAAAAGGAAAAAAAATTGTACACCCGGCAGGTCGAAAACCCCACAAGGGCGGCTTGGGCAAAAAGGGTATCCCGGTGGACTGAAAACCCGAAAGGGCGGTCCAAGCAAAAGAGGGAGTGAAACGAACAACTGCGTCTAGCATGGTCGTTTGTACTTTGGATATGACACATGGATAATCTAAAAGCGGAGATCGGTCGGAAGCGTCTTGTTTCAGAAGGCAGAAAGCGCGGAGAGTCTTGAGGACATATGGGTTGTAACCGGGTTGGAACTTGATGAGATCACGGGTTCACATTGCCATTAGGATAGATTTTCCTTTTGTGCGCAATTACCTCTTTTCAGGGATTGCTTCCTGTGTACTGCTCAGTTACGAGCCACCTTTTTCAATTAATAAAATGCATATTCCGTCAAATAATTTTGTTTTTGTTTTCATTACCGCTTTGATTGCAAAAACATCCGTTTATTTTGATAAGAATCTTTGCATTTTGAGATGTAGGGGTCTCTTCCAATGCATGTTTAGAGGATTGAAACTTGAAATATTATTCGGAAGGTTGAGTGACCTGGGTGTTGAAATTTTGGCGCGCCTGGGGCACGTTTATCTGACGATCTCTTTTGCAGGTGCTGTTGGTTATTTTCACTCACTTGCAGGTTGTGGTGCGAAGCGTTTCTTTTTTACAAGAGATTCCTTTGAGGTCCAATCAGGGACGAGGAATTGAAGAATGGTGTAGAGACGGCGAAAGAATTGTGACGATCCTAGAGGGTTAATCAAGAAGACTCTTCAAGGTCTGAAGACTGGAGAGTTGGCATGAATCTAAGGAGGTCGATTTTCTTGAAGTAGGGAGAAGTCGAGAATACAAGATGATGAATCAGAAAAGATCGGATGAGTCTGGGAGCTCTCAAAAGTGGAAATTGACACTGTGGTTAGATGGTGAATACCAGTGTTCGACGAGTCGACGGGTGTTCCGTGTCAAATATTCTGTATCTCCCCAGCGGGTTCGAGGTCGGTGTTTCCTCAGCGGCCAGGCCTGAAGGTCGTTGTTCCCCAGCAGGGGTGTGCATTGGTAGTTTTTTCCCTAGTGAAGTCGCCAAGCAGATCGAGTTCAGTGGAGGTCATCCCCAGTGAGGGTTACTCTTTCCTAGGCATCAGTGTTATCCTAAGCAGGGTTGGAGATTGGAGCGATATCGAGTTCCTCAACAGAGTTGCTCGTGCCGTCCCCTGAGGGGGATACTTTTTATGCATTCATCATTTAGAGAAGCATAGCATATTGCATAACTAATTGCGTAGCATTTCCATGGTTATGGAGCATTACGCTGTAAAACTCATGCATCGGCATTGCAAGCATAAGCTAGTCTCGAGCCGTGGTTACCGTTTGAGAGCTGGTTTAGCTGGTTGGTGAAGATGTTACTCTGAGGAGTTGGGCATCGTGATTTTGAATCAACAGTATTCCCTAGTAGCGCGATATTGGAGGAAGAGATTCTGTCGTTCGGAGATGGAAATGAAGATTGGAGAACGTTACGCGATCAGCGCGGAGATTGGGGTCCACCAGGAGAAAAGGAAGTGCTAGGCATTTTCTGGAGAATGGGGTTCAACTGGAGATGGAGATTGGAATTGAAGATTGTATCCGGGATGAGGTCCTCAGGATTGTCTTCTGATCATGTGTCACCTTAGACTTTGGCGAGGCCAAGAGAAGTCGTTATGGGTGTCTTCAAGGGAAGAAATGCACATGTTACCTTCCTTTTGTGAAGGTGTACCCTCAGATATGTCGCCATCAGAGTGGTGGTTGGTGTTATTTCTGACGTTGCCAACGGAATTATCACAAGAGAATGGAGAACGGGGTTCAAATGGAGAAAAGGAGACGCAGGGTGTCTTCTGGAGAACGGGGTTCAAATGGAGAAAGGGAGACACAGGGTGTCTTCTGGAGAATGGGGTTCACAACGACGATCGAGAGTTATCGTCAGGCGACTGGGGTTCAAATGGAGAACGGGGTTCATTGTTTGGCAGCAAGAGTGACATGAAGTTGTCGGGGTTCAAATGCGGTGATTAGGGATCATCCACGCGAAAGAAAAATATTTGTGTAGGGGTCCAAGAAAAAATCAAAGAAGTTTTTTTGGGGTTCAAGAAAAGCAAAAAAAAAAAATAATAACAAAAAGGAAATTTCCTGTGGAGCGCAAATTGTTCGTTTGTTCTTGGTATTCAATCACTCTTCACCCTGATCATCTGAAAGTCGAGGCTGTTCATATCGACAGGTTCACAGTGGATTGAATAGGGGCAGCTGTAACACCTCAAAATTTCCCCTCCTCTTCTTGAGACTAGTTTGGGGCATTGCATTTCATGTTTTAGGGCATTAGGCATTGCATTTTGCATCTCATATGAAAATGAGAAGGTCATCCTCCAAAGTCTTTTCAAAAGATGGAGAAGTTAGGTGATCCAAGCCTGAGGGTCTCTATGAATTGATCATCAGCCATCTGAGGGTATGGGCTCCAATTAGGGTTTGTTGATTCTTCAAAGGTCTTGAGCATCATCTTATCTGCAAGGACATATCACCATCATCATGGTTCTATCATCATCAAGGGTTTCAGAGTTCATCCTCAAGTTCATCTGGATTAGGGTTGTGACCTCTGGTTAACACTAATCAATGCAATTCTTCCAACTAGGGTTTCTCAAAGAGATGAGGTATTTTCTTGGGATGAGGATCACATGATTATTATAAGGAGCTTACATGAGCTAGGTGTCGGTCCCCGGATTTCCCGAATCCAAGTACAAACGCGAAAAGAGGTGGCGAGGAAAAAGAGTAGAGTCGCCAGCTATGTACTTTTATCCCAAGAGGAGGGAAAGGTAGTACTGCATAACCAAGAGGGAACGGATAAAACAAAGTCTCGAACCAAAGAAAACTGAGTAAGGGGGCCGGTTACGTGAAGGGAAGGTTATCGCACCCCTTCACGTCTGTGCTACTCCACAGGATCCACGATTGCTATTTATGTCTAAAGTGTGTGTATAAAAAGTCCTATATGCAATGCGAAAGAGAGAAAATCAAAGTAGGGAAAATAAAGAGTTATTGCTCGCACAGGCCCTACCCTGCTGCATACGTATCTCAAGAAGGATTGAGAATCAGAGCACCGTAGCTCGGCTAACCTATGTGTTTGTTTTCTGTGATGAATGACGTTACTACACAATCTACCGGATGCTCGACCTTTGGAGACTTACTCACCTGTAGTAGAAGGAGTTAACGTGTTCTTAGGAGAAGAAAAATCAATGAGTTTGTTTGTTTTAGGAATGCTCATGCAAAAAGGAAGTCCTAGACGAAGGAACCGTGCTACCTTAATTGACATGCAAACGAGAGACTATATGAAGCCTAGCAATCCTATGGGGAGACGATCACACTATACAAAACAAACATACATAAAGTAAACACGCCAACAAGGGGGCTCAAACCTCCGTGGGTAGGGCTTTAGTCAAGAGGGGTCATATCAACCTCGACAAACAAGCCATGGAAAGGTAATCAAATGGACTCTTAACCACTGACATTGAACGCTAGGGTGAGCAGATCAAGCGGGTAATGAGGATAAGACCTCATAGCTCTTAACCTTGGACAGGGTGAGCTCACGACAAAAAGTGGGGATTCATAAAGGTGGAACCCTCTCCACTGAATGACCGGACAAAAGATCTTGGGCTTTTGTTCTGAAGCATCGACACGTAGTGCGAGCATAAAGAACGACACACTGAATAACGGGGGATCGACTACTAATCCCTTTTATCCGTCAATTGCCTCTTCATGGAGGTCTTTAGCATTGGTGCCTCTTCTTGGAGGTCTTTGGGTAAAAAAGTAAACACACAAAAACATTGCCTCCTATCGAGGTCTTCCAGCTAAGAAAGTGGTAAAATACGGGAAAATATGTAAAAGGGATCAAGAGATCTACCACACGGACAAAGGTCCAAAGTAATAGCAACTAAAGAAATAAGAAACCCAGAGATCTCTCAGGCTAGCACCATCAAAGAAAACAAGTCAGCAAAGCAATCAGAATAAATCTCCAAATGGTATCCCACAAATAAAGTGGAATACCAAGCAAGCTATCTCTTCAAGAGTCATGTGAGCCCTCATAAAAAAACTCAACAAACAGGTTAGAATAACAAGACGGGGTGCAATCAAGAGTTACACCAAACCAGAATCAAAATATAACCACATGAATCATGCCATTAAAATTCACAACAAAAAAAAAGCTCACAAAAAGCAATCAAGGACAGGAGGCCTAAACCCCTTGTCAAACAAATGCATCAAAAGGGTATCAAAACTCAAACTCAGGGGCAAGGATCCATACATCGAGACATGACATACCTACTGATTGGAGAGATCGATTGAAATTGAATTGCACCGTTGGCTTTGCAGAACAATCTTAGGGTTTATATGAGAGGGAATTGGTTCTTTGCAGATGAGTTCCCTTCAGTCTCTGGAGGTTGCTCTGAATTAGTTAGAATCTCTCTAGGGTTTTTCCACTGAATTTTTTAGAATTTATAACCTGATTTTCGTGGCTTTGTGGGCTCAAATGAGAGAGGTCCAAGTCCAAGATTTTTCTGTTATTTTTTTTTTCAAAACGCGTGGGCTTCGCCTAGCGAGCATGACAGTTCAGGAAATTCCTCTGAGCGCAGGTGATTCTGGTGGTTTTTCTTGGGACTCGCTAGGCGACCCATTCTGCTCGCCTAGCGAGCATGACAGCTCATGAACAAACTTTTGCTCCTTTGAATGATGAATAAACCCTATTTGAACATGTTGGAAGTAACTCAAGTCATTCCCTGGCCATTTCACCTTTAGTTGACCAACAATTGACTTTTGGCTTTATAGTTGAATTTTGAACTGTATTGAGCCCATTAAGCTTGATCCTTCAGATAGAACCTACAAAGTGACTTGGATGACATCCTCTTGGAGCTAATTCTGATTGACATGATGAAATGCAATATGAAATGTTAAATGACCTAAAAAGTGAATGCATGAATGAGGAAGGCAAATTTGAGGTGCTACAGCTGCCCCTATTCAATCAACTGTGAACCTGAACGGATGAAGGCAGCGGCTATCAGACTTTCAAGGTAAACAGGGATTGAATACCAAAAGAACCGGAGAATTTGCACTCTGTAGGTGACGAAGCGAGGAAAGCGAGCCCATTTACCGATGGCGGCTTCAAAACAAATTTGATATTTACCGATATCAAGGGAAGCGAGGCCATTTACCAATGGCGGCTTCAAAACAAAATTTGATATTTACTGATATCAAGGAAAGCGAGGTCATTTACCGATGGCAGCTTCAAAATAAAATTTGATATTTACCGATATCAAGGAAAGCGAGGCCATTTACCGATGGCGACTTCAAAATCAAACTGATATTTACCGATATCAAGGAAAATCAAATTGATATTTACCGATATCAAGGAAAGCGAGGCCATTTACCGATGGCGGCTTCAAAATCAAATTGATATTTATCGATATCAAGGAAAGCGAGGCCATTTACCGATGGCGACTTCAAAACCGATTTGATATTTACCGATATCAAGGAAAGCAAGGCCATTTACCGATGGCGGCTTCACTGGGGAGGAACAAGATGTTTACAAGTGAAACAAGACCAGACATTTACCGATGTCAAAGAAAGCGCTACACGACCAGACATTTACCGATGACTGGGAAGGAACTCGATGTTTACCGACATCGAACAAGGATGTTTATAAGTGAAACAAGACGAGACATTTATCGATGACTGGGAAGGAACTCGATGTTTACCGACATCGAACAAGGATGTTTATAAGTGAAACAAGACCAGACATTTACCGATGAATGGGATGGAACTCGATGTTTACCGACATCAAAGAAGTATGTTTATAAGTGAAACAAGACCAGACATTTACCGATGTCAAAGAAAGAATACACTTACGAAACGAAACCATTTACCGATGGCGAAAATGAAACACTCGATATTTACGGATAGCGAATCTGCTGGGGAATCTTAAACGACCAAACCATTTACCGATGGTTAACAAGCGGCTGATGTTTACTGACATCGAATCAATGATGTTTACCGACACCAAAAAGGGAAAGGACACACACGGGTGTTGACAGAACGATTTTTTGTAGACACCGTGAGAGACATGCCATTTACTGATGGCCAACGATTGGAATTCGACGTTTACCGACATCGAAAGATGATGTTCGCTGACACCAAAAAAAAGCACAGACATTTACGGGGATCAACACGACACTTACCGGTATCGCAAGGATGACATCTACATATGTCAAAAATAAGGCAGACACTTACTGGTGACTAAATCGGAAGAGAATCAAGCTTTCCTTTCACGGACTGGTGAGAAAATAAATCTCACTGGGATTATCGATTCTGAATGTTGCCAAGAGCAACTGCTGCAAATGTGCTACACTGATGTTGAAAAATGATCCGTCTCTTCCGGAGATATGATCCAATCTGGTTTAATACATGTATGCATATGTTTGAGTTTTCTATGGTGTAATTCTCCACACTGAATGGAAATGCTACGCGATTTGAGAATGCGAATGCAAATGATGATTACTATATGCAAGATGCAAAGGGAGGAAAACTCCTGTTGGGAAAGCAAATGATCACTTTACTGAGCATACAATTCCTGATTCGATCTTCCAACTCTGTGGGGAGATACAACAATTCTGCTGAGGATACTTACTGAACTGACATTCTCGGAACGGTAGAGAAACCAACTCAACTGGGGAGTCACTTGTTGGGAAAACACCAACCTCTCGACCATGCTAGGGAAACAAATTCTGAACTCGACTTAGACGACCCAACTTCTTACGTGACTGGAGAGTGTTGAAACAACAGGGTCTTCCTTCGAACAAACTTTGACTCATCTGCTTTAGCCATCAATCAAAGATAGTAACCTGCAAAACGGAAAGACATACATGCCCCAGGGGATCGTATGGACAAAATATACTCAAGTGTACTCAACATTCAAAATGATTTTCAGATGTTTTATCTTTCCGCACGTCATTGTCTAGCCTTCATGTTTTTAGATGCAATGTTTATCAAAAATTCAGACGTTTTTTGCAAACAAAACAGTAAAAATAAAAACAAGAGAGCAATTTGACTAAATAACGACTTTTATTGATTGAAAATGGCCTATAAAGGCAAATACATCAGGAAGCAATTCCTAGGAAGAGGTAATTGCGCCAAAAGAGAAAATAAACTATCCTATTGGCAATGTGAACACGACACTCCACTATTTTCCAATTCTGTTATGACTCATAGATCTTCACTTTCCCCCAAATTCTTCGCTTTCTGAGAAGAGTGATTAGACCGATCATATCCTTCTAGATGGTAGACACTGAAATGCGATGAAGTACAGATAACTCATACTGTAGTCTTCGCTTTAATCCCTCTTTTGCCTGGACCGCCTTTTCAGGTTTTCAATCCACCGGGATACCCATTTTTGCCTAAGCCCCCTTTGCAGGTTTTCGACTTACCGGGTGTACATATTATTTTTATTCTTTATCCCTAAATTTTGCCCGAACCTTTTTATTTTCTTTTTCTCTTGGTTCGCTGGGATGCCCTTTTTTGCCTGGACTTTTTTTTTGTCCAGCGGGTCAGTTTATGCGAAGTATTTTTTGACTACATCTGAATTCATAGGGGACGGAAAATCTTCACCATCCATAGTTGTAAGCATCAAGGCTCCACCAGAAAAGACCTTTTTAACAACATATGGACCTTCGTAATTCAGAGTCCACTTGCCCCTGTTATCTGTACCGGGAGGAAGGATCCTCTTCAAAACTAAGTCACCTATCTGATAGCTTTGAGGATGCACTTTCTGATCAAAGGCCTTCTTCATCCTTCTCTGATATAGTTGTCCATGGCACACAGTTGCTAATCGCTTTTCCTCAATTAAATTTAACTCATCAAACCTGGCTTGAACCCACTCAGCCTCGTCGAGTTTTACATCCAACATCACCCTCAAAGAAGGGATTTCAACTTCTACTGGCAAGACTGCCTCCATGCCATACACAAGTGAAAACGGAGTTGCCCCGGTTGACGTACGCACTGAGGTACGATACCCATGCAAAGCGAAAGGCAACATCTCATGCCAATCCTTGTACGTCACAACAATCTTTTGCACAATCTTCTTAATGTTCTTGTTTTCCGCCTCTACAGCACCATTCATCTTTGGTCTGTAAGGAGAAGAATTGTGGTGTTCGATCTTAAAGTCTTTGCAAAGCTCTTTCGTCATCTTGTTATTGAGATTCAAACCATTATAAGTGATGATTCTCTCAGGAACCCCATAACGACAGATAATTTCTTTCTTAATGAATCGAGCAACCACTTGTCTGGTAACATTGGCATAGGAAGCTGCTTCCACCCACTTGGTAAAGTAATCAATCGCGACTAGGATGAAGCGATGTCCATTAGAAGTAGTAGGTTCAATCTTTCCAATCATATCGATGCCCCACATCGCGAATGGCCAAGGAGAATTCATAATATTCAGAGGGTTTGGTGGTACATGCACTTTATCTGCATAGATCTGACATTTGTGGCACTTCCGAGCGTATTTGAAACAATCAGATTCCGTGGTTATCCAGTAATAACCGGCTCTTAACAACTTCTTGGCCATTGCATGACCACCAGCATGGGTACCAAAAGATCCCTCGTGTACTTCCTGCATTAACATGTCTGCTTCGTGTCTAACCACGCATCTGAGCAGAACCATGTCAAAGTTTCTCTTGTACAACACATCATCCTTGTTCAAGTAAAAACTTCCAGCTAGCCTTCTCAGTGTCTTCTTGTCATTCTTTGACGCTCCTTCAGGATACTCTTGGCTTTTGAGGAAATTCTTAATATCATAAAACCACGGCTTCTCATCAATAACAGACTCGGCTGCAAACACATACGCAGGCCTCTCGAGTCGATTCACAGCAACGTGTGGCACATGATTCTGCCAATGAACTTTAATCATGGAAGACAATGTGGCTAAGGCATCAGCCATTTGATTTTCATCTCGGGGTACATGATACAACTTTACTGTCTTGAAGAAAGTCAGGATCCTTCTGGTGTAATCTCTATAAGGAATCAAATGCGGCTGATGAGTATTCCAGTCTCCATTGACTTGGTTAATCACTAGAGCAGAATCTCCATAAATGTCCATAGTTTTGATCCTTAGGTCGATGGCTTCCTCAATCCCCATGATACAGGCCTCGTACTCAGCTTCGTTGTTGGTTACTTCAAAAGTCAATCTGGCGGAAAAAGGTATGTGTGCACCTTTAGGATTAATGAGTATTGCCCCAACACCATTTCCATTCACATTTACCGCCCCATCAAACATCAGTGTCCACTTGTCATCGGGATCCGGTCCTTCCTCGAAAAGAGGCTCTTCACAATCTTTCATTTTTAAGTACATGATATCTTCATCGGGGAATTCAAACATCATCGGCTGATAGTCATCAATTGGTTGCTCGGCAAGGTAATCAGACAGAATACTACCCTTGATGGCCTTTT
Organism: Lathyrus oleraceus; assembly: GCF_024323335.1. Taxonomy (NCBI): domain Eukaryota; kingdom Viridiplantae; phylum Streptophyta; class Magnoliopsida; order Fabales; family Fabaceae; genus Lathyrus; species Lathyrus oleraceus. The sequence goes on from NC_066581.1 coordinate 58,896,092, forward strand.
GCGACGTGTACTGGATATCATACTCTGTCAAAATCATCTGCCAACGAGCCACTCGTCCGATAAGAGCCGGCTTTTCAAAGATATACTTTACTGGGCCCATCTTAGAAATCAACAAGGTAGTATGGTTCAACATATACTGTCTTAGTCGGCGAGCAGCCCATGCCAAAGCGCAACAAGTTTTCTCGACCAACGAATATCTTGTTTCACAGTCGGTAAACTTTTTGCTAAGGTAGTATATTGCATGCTCTTTTCGACCAGACTCGTCATGCTGTCCCAATACACACCCCATCGAATTCTCTGTTACTGGAAGGTACATTATCAGGGGCCTCCCAGGAACTGGAGGTATAAGAATTGGAGGTTTCTGCAAATATTCTTTTATCTTATCAAAAGCTTTTTGACAGTCATTGTTCCACCTGATTGCTTGATCTTTTCTTACCAATTTAAATATCGGTTCGCACGTAGCTGTTAGGTGAGATATGAACCGTGCAATGTAGTTCAGCCTCCCTAAAAACCCACGAACCTGTTTTTCCGTTCTTGGTTCAGGCATTTCTTGAATAGCTTTTACTTTCGCTGGATCAACCTCAATCCCTTTCTCACTGACAATGAAACCTAACAGCTTTCCAGATCTCACTCCAAACGTACACTTGTTTGGATTCAGCCTCAGTTTGGACTTTTTCAATCTTTCAAACAACTTTTGCAAGTTTACCAAGTGCTCCTCTTCTGTTTGAGACTTCGCAATCATATCATCCACGTACACTTCAATTTCTTTGTGCATCATGTCATGAAAGAGAGTCGTCATAGCTCTTTGGTAGGTAGCACCGGCGTTCTTCAACCCAAATGGCATTACCTTATAACAAAACGTGCCCCAAGGTGTAATGAATGTCGTCTTCTCCATGTCTTCTGGCGCCATCTTGATCTGATTATAGCCAGAAAATCCATCCATGAAAGAGAAAACCGAGGACTGAGCAATGTTATCGACCAATACATCAATGTGAGGTAATGGGAAGTCATCTTTCGGACTGGCTCTATTTAAATCTCGGTAATCGACACACATCCTGACTTTACCATCCTTCTTCGGCACGGGTACGATGTTGGCCACCCAAGGGGGATAATTGGTAACTGCTAGAAAACCTGCATCCAACTGTTTTTGAACCTCCTATTTGATCTTGACAGCCATATCAGGACTAGTTCTGCGAAGCTTCTGCTTTACCGAAGGATAATCTTCTCTGAGAGGTAGCCTGTGCACCACAATATCTGTATCCAAATGAGGCATATCTTGATACGACCATGCAAAGACATCGACGTATTCTCGCAGCATTTCAATCAACCCTCTCTTGACCTTTTCCTCTAAAGCAGCCCCTATCTTGATCTCTTTCTTTGCGTCCTCAGTACCAAGGTTAATGACTTCCAACTCTTCCTGATGAGGTTGAATGACCCTTTCCTCCTGTTTCAATAGTCTGGCCAATTCTTTGGGGAGTTCACAATCTTCTTCACTCTCCTCTTCGGCTTGGTAAATGGGATTATCAAAGTCATACTGAGCCATAACAGAACTGTTTTTAATGGAATCCGCAAGATCAATTCTGCACGAATGATGTTTCATGCTTTATTTTAGAAAAGAGTTCAAGGAAGTCACAAAAAACAAAAAAACATTGCCATTTTTATTGTTTTGAAAATGAAAGTAAAAACAGAAAGACAGTGAGCACAAATTTGATTGCAAAACATCCTTTATTGATGATAATCATTGAAAACTCAAAACATGATGTGGCCCTACAATGAACCACTACGCCTTGGGCAGAGCATAGGGCTTTCATGCAAAATGAAAACAGAAGAAAATTACTCTGTCTGAAGAGTAACTTGAACTATTTCTTCAGCAGTCCAGTTGTTGATCTTCTCCCCTGGAGCACACGGGCGCACCCACATATCCATATCACAATCACTGTCACCATCTTCATTGTCTGTTGCAAAGACATCCCCATGATTCAACAATCCAGCACTAGTGAAAGTACACGGCCCTTTCAAACTTTCCCCATCTTCCACATTATTTACTCTGGGCCCTCCATGCTGAGGCATAGGATTATTCAACATATTCGGAGTAGGAGCGAAGTTAATCGTCTTGGCATCAATCAAATCCTGAACTTTATGGTGAAAAGCCCGATAATTCTCGATGTGGTGCCCTGGCGCATCAGAATGAAAATCACAACGGACATTAGCATCATAACCAGCGGGAATCCTTGTTAATGGAGCCATAGTGCGGAGTTCAACAAACTTTAACCTGAGCAGTTCAGGGAGTAATTCAGCATAAGTCATTGGCAACGGATCAAAATGACGATCTGGCATTCTTTGTCTTGGTTGGAATTGGCGTTGCTGTTGTTGTTGTGGTTGTCCTCTTTGTTGCTGTTGAGGTTGGGTTGCCGGAATAGTCACAGCAGCAACTTGACAGTATTGTTGTTCTCTATTTCCATTTCTCTGATTATATATAGCATTTGTCTCACCCTCTCTCCTTCTGGGTGCCCCTGAAAATGGTTTCTTAGCACTTGAAGAACTTGAAGAACCAGGGTCTTGGATTTTTCCCCCTTTGATAAGACTTTCAGTTCTTTCTCCGCAAATCACAACATCTGAAAAACTACCAAATGGGCAACTTCCCATACGATCCATGAATACATCTTGTAGGGTTCCAATGAACATATCTGTCAATTCTCTCTCCAACATCGGAGGTTGTACTCTCGCAGCTAGCTCACGCCACCTCTGGGCGTATTCCTTAAAACTCTCACCAGTCTTTTGAAACAAACTCTGCAACTGGGTTCTGCTCAGAGCCATGTCCATGTTATGCTTGTACTGCCTCAGAAAAGCTTCACCTAACTCTCTCCAGCTTCTGACAGATTCTTTTCTCAAGTCCATGTACCAATCCAAAGAGGCTCCAAACAAGCTGTCTTGGAAAAAGTACATCCACATTTTTTCATCATCATTATAAGCGGATATCTTCCGGTAGTAAGCTTGCACATGAGTTCGGGGACAAGAAGTGCCATTGTACTTGTCGAAAGATGGCACTTTGAACTTATACGGGATCCTCAACCCATCAACTAAACCCGTATTAGAAACATCAAAACCCAAAGAATTCTGGCACTCCATGGCGCGAATCTTTTCAGCAAGGGCGTCAACCTTTCTATCTCTCTCTTCTGTCTTTCCAAATTCATCATCATCACTGGGAACAGTGAACATATCTTCTTGCTTGTCAACCAAATGAGAAGGATGGTGAACTGGAGCACGTGCCGCTCGAGCATTAGCAGCCTCTGTAATGATGGATTGTCCATTGATTCTAATACCACGCAGTTCGTCACCAGTAGCATGGTTGTTGACATGGTTGGTAACAGCAGCATCATCGACAGGGGTCCCTTCTGGCGGATTCTGACCGACAGGGGGAATCACAGTTTCTTGTCTTTGGACCAAGGCTCGGAGTTCCTCTTGCCCTTGCACTACCCCTTGCATCATACTCATAAACTGGGCCATGTTGGTCCTCATCTCTGCTAGATCTACTTGAAATTGATCCATGGTCTTCTGTTGATTCTGCCTTGTCGCGTAACGGTGCGGGCGGTACTCAGTAATTCTGCCTGAAACGGGAACCAGAATGAGAAATCCTCTTCCAGAACACCTGTAATGATGCAAGAATGATATGTGTATGATGCGTATGATGCGTATGATGCATATGCTATGTTTTATCATTTCTCAGGTATTCAAGAGTCTCGTCCACCTTTGAAAAATGGCAACCTGTACTCGTAAGCGGAACATAAACAACAAAGAAGCAACATACACTGGATGACAAGCAAAAGTGAAACATCAATAATCTCATCTATAGTCATGAGAAATAAGGTTCATACAAACATAGTTCAAGCAAAGATTCAGTTCATCAGTGTAGAACAAGGAATCCCATCCAACAATCCTAGAGGTGATTCTCAAAATAAACATCAAGACAAACTAGGGAAGTCGTTCTTCAGGAATGAGAGTCTTCAAATACTGGCACTGATCCATTTATCGGTCACACTCTGAACACTCAGGTAGAGGGGTGAGCTTCTCTTTCAGTTGCACCCTGAGTTCAACAACTTCCTCTAGGAAATGAGATGCACGGATGTCACTTCCTCGGAGCTGGCTCTCTGCTGCATGCCTCAGATCTACCTCTTTCTTCAACTTAGTATCTTTGTCCTTAAGCTGTCTTTCTAAGTCTCGTATCTTCTTTTTGTAATTGGCTTCCGCTTTTTGTAATCTCAAGCGTTCAAGGTGTTCTTCATCCAACATTGTTTCTATCTCATCATAGGACCTCTTTTTGTTTCCTGATCTACTAGCACTTTCACCTTGCACTCCTTTGAGTTTATGAGCCAAATTTAGCCTATCAGCTTTTGCTTTGTAAAGCTCCATTTGGATCTCTTGTTCATTTTCTTTCAACTGGCGATTCTCCATTAAGGCTTGTTTGTAATACTCAGCAGGCACACTCTCAAAAAGGATCAAAGGCGGTTGCTCCTGTAATGGTTCCATCCGGACATATGGTAGCAACAAAGTTCCAACTCTTTCCTTGACCCACTCAGTGTAAGCAGGCATAGCAATTGCAAACTTCCTCCCTAAAATAGATCCATCTTTTATACCAATATTCTCCCAAGCTCTTCCCACTTGCTCCAATCTTGCCGGATCGCTCCGTTTCTCAAAGTACACACTTTCGGCTATCTCGACATCTTGCAGCCTTTCGTTCATGACAAAACCCAACTGACGGAGAGAAAGAACCGGGTTTTAGTTGATGCAACCCCTAGTTCCTATGAGTGGAACATTGCGAAACTCTCCACAACTCATAATGACGTTGCGCACATTAATCCTATAAGCTTGCCACTTGATATCATAAGATGTAAGCGACATGATCCTCTGAGTCCATTTGTGAGTATTCTGAGTATCCACAAACGGTCCATTGGTTGGTGGAAAAGACAAGAACCACTTGAGTAGCAACGGGAGACAACACCTGATAGCTCCACACTTACCATGCCTGCTGTGTATCGCATAATAGGTGTCAGCTAACAAGGTAGGCACCGGGTTTCCTCCAAAGAAAATAGTGATTGTTGCCAGGTCCACGAAACTAGGCATACTAGGGAACAGAATAACTCCATAAATCATGACAGCCAACTGAGCGTTGAAAGCTACCCAATTTCCTTTCTTTGCTTCTTCCTTAGCCATACTTACCAAGAACTTCAAGGATAAGCCCACAACATCACCGTTGGGTTTCCAATTATCACTCACTTCCTTGATGCTCAAATAAAGAGCCTTAGCGACAACTTTGAAATCCACCTCCTTTGGCACATCCAGGAAAGGTACTCGGTTTTTGATTCGGACATTCATAAGGATGGAATACTCTTCAAGAGTGGGAGCTAGCTGGTAGTCCTGAAAAGTAAAGCAACGAAGCTCCGGATCATAGAACTGTAAGAGAGTCTGCAGAGGTACCGGATCAACCACCATCTTCAACAATGCCAAGATATCCCCATACTGATCATCAAAAACTTTCTGATTACGGTCGGTCACGAGATTACCCAATTCTTCCAAAGATGTCAACGGCTCACGGTAGAAGTTGTAGGTGCAAGTCTTCCTCTTCAACTCTAGAATGGCATCCATCTCTCGGTGTGAATAGACTCCTGAATAAACCTGAAAAATGATATGCATATGCGGGTTAACTTTTTTTCTTTTTTATGCATTATTTTTTTTGAAAGTAAACATGCTATGATGCAAAATGATGAAACAATGGATGGTTGGCTGTGTATCTCAAGGCACAGGATCAGAACTTCAGCATGAATTCAGAACCGGGAACCATAGAACATGGTCATCAACTTAGAACCCAGACTTCAGAACCAACGGTCACCAACAAGAACCAAACAAAAGTCACCAACAGGACACGGTCACCAACAGAACAAGTCACCATCAGTACATGTAAATGATTCATTCCCGCCCCACTCACGTGTGTAATCTAGGCCAGGGTAAGGTCAAGAGAAACGCAGAATAAACAATTTTTTCAAGAATATCATCATATGCACACCAGGTGTATGCAACAATAAAACCCCATCAGAATTTGAACTGCTCGTGATACCATGTTCCGCTAAGTGGCGCCATACCACCCGCTTCCCATGAATCACTCTATTCCTAAGTGTCCTAAAGTTTACTCATAGCCTGTGTATTGGGCCTTTTACCTCTTGTGACTCCCACCCAACAACGAAACAGATACACAGCCAGCATAGTATGCATGAAACAGTAAAGCGCACATAGGATGCAATGCAAGCAGATAAATATGCAAAGCAATAAATAAATAACACACAATAGACAATAAACAAACAAACGCTAGGAAAGTCCCACTAGGGAAAATATCTCCCCAGCAGAGTCGCCAGCTGTCGCTCCCCGGATTTCCTGAATCCAAGTACAAACGCGAAAAGAGGTGGCGAGGAAAAAGAGTAGAGTCGCCAGCTATGTACTTTTATCCCAAGAGGAGGGAAAGGTAGTACTGCATAACCAAGAGGGAACAGATAAAACAAAGTCTCGAACCAAAGAAAACTGAGTAAGGGGGCCGGTTACGTGAAGGGAAGGTTATCGCACCCCTTCATGTCTATGGTACTCCACAGGATCCACGATTGCTATTTATGTTTAAAGTGTGTGTATAAAAAGTCCTATATGAAATGCGAAAGAGAGAAAATCAAAGTAGGGAAAATAAAGAGTTATTGCTCGCACAGGCCCTACCCTGCTGCATACGTATCTCAAGAAGGATTGAGAATCAGAAAACGTAGCTCGGCTAACCTATGTGTTTGTTTTTTGTGATGAATGATGTTACTACACAATCTACCGGATGCTCGACCTTTGGAGACTTACTCACCTGTAGTGGAAGGAGTTAACGTGTTCTTAGGAGAAGAAAAATCAATGAGTTTGTTTGTTTTAGGAATGCTCATGCAAAAAGGAAGTCCTAGACGAAGGAACCGTGCTACCTTAATTGACATGCAAACGAGAGACTATACGAAGCCTAGCAATCCTATGGGGAGACGATCACACTATACAAAACAAACATGCATAAAGTAAACACGCCAACAAGGGGGCTCAAACCTCCGTGGGTAGGGCTTTAGTCAAGAGGGGTCATATCAACCTCGACAAACAAGCCATGGAAAGGTAATCAAATAGGCTCTTAACCACTGACATTGAACGTCAGGGTGAGCAGATCAAGCTGGTAATGAGGATAAGACCTCATAGCTCTTAACCCTGGATAGGGTGAGCTCACGACAAAAAGTGGGGATTCAGAAAGGTGGAACCCTCTCCACTGACTGACCGGACAAAAGATCTTGGGCTTTTGTTCTGAAGCATCGACACGTAGTGCGAGCATAAAGAACGACACACTGAATAACGGGGGATCGACTACTAATCCCTTTTATCCGTCAATTGCCTCTTCATGGAGGTCTTTAGCATTGGTGCGTCTTCTTGGAGGTCTTTGGGTACAAAAGTAAACACACAAAAACATTGCCTCCTATCGAGGTCTTCCAGCTAAGAAAGCGGTAAAATACGGGAAAATATGTAAAAGGGATCAAGAGATCTACCACACGGACAAAGGTCCGAAGTAACAGCAACTAAAGAAATAAGAAACCCAGAGATCTCTCAGGCTAGCACCATCAAAGAAAACAAGTCAGCAAAGCAATCAGAATAAATCTCCAAATGGTATCCCACAAATAAAGTGGAATACCAAGCAAGCTATCTCTTCAAGAGTCATGTGAGCCCTCACAAAAAAACTCAACAAACAGGTTAGAATAACAAGACGGGGTGCAATCAAGAGTTACACCAAACCAGAATCAAAATATAACCACATGAATCATGCCATTAAAATTCACAAAAAAAAAGCTCACAAGAAGCAACCAAGGACAGGAGGCGTAAACCCCTTGTCAAACAAATGCATCAAAAGGGTATCAAACCTCAAAGTCAGGGGCAAGGATCCACACATCGAGACATGACACACCTACTGATTGGAGAGATCGATTGAAATTGAATTGCACCGTTTGCTTTGCAGAACAATCTTAGGGTTTATATGAGAGGGAATTGGTTCTTTGCAGATGAGTTCCCTTCAGTCTCTGGAGGTTGCTCTGAATTAGTTAAAATCTCTCTAGGGTTTTTCCACTGAATTTTTTAGAATTTATAACCTGATTTTCGTGGCTTTGTGGGCTCAAATGAGAGAGGTCCAAGTCCAAGATTTTTCTGTTTTTTTTTTCAAAACGCGTGGGCTTCGCCTAGCGAGCATGACAGTTCAGGAAATTCCTCTGAGCGCAGGTGATTCTGGTGGCTTTTCTTGGGACTCGCTAGGCGACCCATTCTGCTCGCCTAGCGAGCATGACAGCTCATGAACAAACTTTTGCTCCTTTGAATGATGAATAGACCCTATTTGAACATGTTGGAAGTAACTCAAGTCATTCCCTAGCCATTTCACCTTCAGTTGACCAATAGTTGACTTTTGGCTTTATAGTTGAATTTTGAACTGTATTGAGCCCATTAAGCTTGATCCTTCAGATAGAACCCACAAAGTGACTTGGATGACATCCTCTTGGAGCTAATTCTGATTGACATGATGAAATGCAATATGAAATGTTAAATGACCTAAAAAATGAATGCATGGATGAGGAGGGCAAATTTGAGGTGCTACACTAGGGTTTCATTTTGAAGCAATTTCACCAAGTGGTAGAGGTTCAAGTTGATCAAGACATTTCAAGGTCATCTGAGGACCAAAATCAACTGTGCAGTCAACTGAGGGCTATGAGGTAGGGAAATGAGTTGATACACCTCAATCATGTTCAAATGAGGTCTATTCATCATTCTAAACATCCATCTTGAAGATTCAAAGGTCATGGCCAAAGTTACTAAAAATGGAAAATGACCTATAATTCAAAGTTTCCAAATTTAGCAAGTTTTTGGTCCACTTTCAACTTGACTTTTCAATATCAAAGAAGTTTCAAATGGATTTGTGGTAAACATGAAAGTGGTAGATCTTTGTCTCCCCTTTCCAAAAAGTCCTAATTCATGTCCATGTGATGAATGGTTGAGGAGTTATGGTCATTTGATCACAAAGTGTGCATGGAAATTCAAAATGGCATAACTTTTGATATAATGCTTCAAATTGGTTCATTCTTTTTGCAAAGTGCTTCTCATGTTCAAGGCATCTCAAAATGACATCATTTGACTCAATTGTGCAAGCTAAGCCTCAAGGAATTATGGTCAAAAGTCACATTATTTCACATTTGTCCTAAGGGTGGTATCATGCTACAAATCAAAATTCACAAAGAACCAAGGCAAGGCTCTACTTTAGCCTTCTTCATGAACCATATTTAAGTAAAAATGAGCCCTTGCCATGCATGAGAGAGGCGTGTATGTTCCTTGTTTCACATATGTTCAAAATGAAGCAAATCTTCACCATTCATTCTTGGCTTAAGATGCAAGCAAAATAATCTTCAAATCCTGACCCTTGGTTGCTCTTGAGTGGATTAAGATCCTAGCATGGGACTGAGCACGTGCATTATGGCCATGGGAGCTTAATTTGCATTTTTGAAATTGGCATGATAACTCACTAATCATGTTTAGTAAAGGGCTAAAATTATTATCAGTGTCATTAGCAAGGAGTATAAGTAGAGAAACCCTAATCATAACTGCCATAACTGCTTTTTCAGATCCAGATTTCAAGAAACTCCCTCAAACTCTCTCTCTTCGAATTTGCATTTTCTTCACACAAACCTCAAAGATCATTGCATATTCTTGATCCTCATGCTTCACTGATCAAGAATCATCCATCGTTTGGTGTAATTCCTCAAGAAATCCAGCAGTTCAAGTGCATTATCATGATGATCGAATTTGGAAATTGAGGTGTATTCATGAGGTTTCAGCCATTTCTTTTTGCATAAAGCTTCAAAGGAAGTCCATAGAAGTTTATCTGGAGCAGCTGAGCTTGTGAGATCGCGATTTCAGAGATCTCCATTTCCAGGTGACTCTATTTTCACTCTCTCCTTTTGCTGATTTTAGGTTATATGATTGAAGATCTTGATGCGTAGGTCATGAATATATGATTAGAATTGAGATTGAGTGAGAATTGAGGACATAGTTGTGACTGGAAGTTTGGATCTGGAAATTTATTCTCTTCGATTTGCAAAACCTTGGGAGAATTAGGAGAATCTAATAGGATATTTGGAATCAGCATGAAAAACTGAGTGCAATGGTGGTGGTCTGGTGACTTTCTGGAAATTTCATGGTGGCGCCGTCGTGGGAGGCTCGTCGGGGAAGACGACCGGAGCGGAGCTCTGGCGTCTGTGTTAATGTTAGGGTTTGATGAGTGGAAGCCATGTGGTGCATTGCGTGGAAGAGTGATTGGAGGAAAGTGTTTTGACTGAGGCCACGCGTGCATTGACTGCTGACTGGGAGGGTGAGTCAATTAGTGAAACGGTGCATTTCACTAGTTTGAATGTGGACCGTTGATTTCAAAAGCGCGCCAGATCCAATGGCTTGTGTTTTTTCCTGATTAATTCAAATATTTCATTTCCCTCCATATTCTATTTGATATTTCAATTATTTTGGTCATTTTGTTTAATTCATAAAAAATCCAAAAATTGTCCAATTGAGTCCCAATTTTTTTTCATTGTTTTATATTTGTGTCTACTTTTTTATGATGTTAAATTCATGAATTTTGGATGTCTGGATCTTTATGTGGGAATTTTTGAATCAACATTGTGCCAAATTGACCTAGTGCATTCAATGTATTGTGAAATCCTCAATTTTGAACCTTCTGATCCACTCTTTTGCATACATGACATTCATACATGACATGAATTATTGGTCACTGGTTTGGATTTTTTCTCACATGTTATCATCATTTTTGACACAGAGAAAAATGTGACAATTTGTGTCACATTTTTGACATTGAATTGATGCATTTTTGTTCACATAGAATTTGCAGCATTTTGGACTTGATCTTTTGCATATTGAACATTCATGGCATAAAGAACTTATAGGAAAATCCCAAAGTCATTGCATGCATTTCTGATTTGATATGAATTTTCTAAGTTGGAAGTTCATTTTGTGCATATTTTTGGTCATTACATTACATAAGCAAGATGAGACATTTGATCATTGATTTGATGCTGGTCCTTTTGAGGACGTTGGAGGGAGTGTTTGAATGTGTAGTGTGCAAAAGTATGGGTCCTGGATTGGTCATTTGGTTAGGTTTTGAATCTTGTTTTTGTACTAGGGTTTTGACCCCACTTTAGGGTTTGCTCTTGGTCCATACTTCTGACTTGGAGTGCTCTTGATTCAATTCATCTCATGCCATTGTTTGTTTATGCTTTGTGGTGTTGATTGGATGTACATAAACTAACTTTGTCTCTTGTTTCAGGTTTGGATACTTATCATTGATGATTGGGTTTGTTCACACCTTGTGAGATACAAAATGCATTGAGTACTGTCCTATTTCTGTTTTGTAGGGTTTTAATTGATGTGGTGAGCTCATGAGCCTGTTTGAGTGCTAGGGCCTTTATACATTGAATTGTGTAACTGTTAGAGGGTTTCACTGCTTGTCTTCTGGTTTTATGACTGAAGTACTAATTGTTTAGTCTTTGTACAGGTACCTTAGTTGCTTACTTGCTTTAGCTCTTGCTTGAGCATTGGATTATGGTTGACACACCACTCAGGTAGTTAGCTTCTTACTTCATGTAGTCTGGAGTCCTGTCATCTTTTTGGCAGGCATTTTGCTGGCAAGTCCTCCTTCAGAGGCTCTGTTTGTGTTTATTTAAAATTGTGCCCAAAGACCTCCAAGAAGAGGCATGTGTTATATCTGATAAGACCTCCAAGAGAAGAGGCAATTGACGGATAAAAGGGATTAGTAGTCAATCCCCCGTTATTCAGTGTGTCGTTCTTTATGCTCGCACTACGTGCTGATGCTTCTGAACATGTGCCCCAGATCTTTTGTCCAGAGTCTATCAAGTGGAAAAGGATCCCACTTTCTGGATCCCCACGTTTTCTGTGTCATGAGCTCACCCTGGCCAGGGTTAAGAGTATGAGGTCTCATCCTCATTAGACTTTGATCAGCTTCACCCTGACGTTCAATGTTAGTGGTTAAGAGCTACATATTACCCCTTACAGTTTGGCTTGTTTGTCGAGGTTGATATGACCCCTCTTGACTAAAGCCCATCCATTGTTTGAGCCTCTTGTATGGATATAGTGTGTGATGTTTGTTTGTGTTGGTGTGTTTATTTGCTTTCCTCTTCTCATATCCATTTCTGTAGGAGTCGTACGATTAACTTCTGAGGTAGTTGAGCGTATGTAAAGTTTAGACTTGAGTGGACTCACTTCCAGGATGAGTTAAGTTCTTGTTAGAGACCTCAACTTAGGGATATTGATTGCATGACAACTATTAGGCTCGAGTTTCAGTCTCCCTATTAGTTTGTTATTTCCCTGGTCTCTGGTTAGGAGAGTGTTTTACCCCTGGTAAGGGGAACTACGTCGCCCTGATTCTCATACCAGATGAGATACGTAGGCAGGAGGTTGAGGGCAATCTCTCCGGGCACCCTTTTCTTTGTTTTCGCGTGTGTTCACCCTTATTTTCAACTCGTGTTTACCGTTTCGTGTCTTTGTGTCTGGCATTTGTTTTCTGTGGTTGAGTACCCGTTTGTGCAGTGTATGTGTGGGTTGTATGTTCATACCTTGGGGATTTCTTCTGTTGTTATTCGGGGTTCACCATTTGGGGTTCACTTTGGTTACCTGTTATCCATTCGGGATTCACCTATGTTGACTTGGGGGATTTCTTCTGTTATTCATTTGGGGTTCATTTGTGATGACTGTTATTCATACTGGGGTTCATTTTCGGGGTTCATATTGGGGTTCATTTGTGATGATTGTTATTACTTGGGGTTCATATTGGGGTTCATATCGGGGTTCATTTGTGATGTTGTTATTCACTTGGGGTTCATCTTTGGGGATCATATTGGGGTTCATCTTTGGGGTTCATTTGTGACGATTGTTATTCATGTTGGGGTTCACCTTTAGGGTTCATTCATGGTGACTGGTTATACGTATCTGGTTACTTTGTTGGGGTTTGTTTTGATAACCTTTTTCTTTGGTGTTCACTGGTTAGCGTTTGTTATTGTTGGGAGTCGGGTGTAAGTCCATGTATTGGCATTCTGTTTCCTTTTTGTTATTGTTGGGAGTCGGGTGTAAGTCCATGTAGTGGCATTCTGTTTCCTTTTTGTTATTGTTGGGAGTCGGGTGTAAGTGCATGTATTGGCATTCTGTTTCCTTTTGGGTGTTTCTTTTGACGTCTCAGCGTCCCTTTTTGGTGTCTTGTTTCAGCGTGCGTTAGCCGAGCTACGAGTGCTCTGATTCTTCTCTGGATAGAGAAGATACGTAGGCATAAGATGCGATGTCTTAGCGAGCATGTCTCCTTTTCCCGAACTACGTTGACTCTGATGTTTGTTTCTGACAAACTACGTAGGCCCAGGATGCAACATCCTGCCGAGTCCACTTCCTCCGTCTTCTTTCTCTCCCCACATGTTTATTGTTCCAGTTTGTGCAATTTCTTTGAGCAGTTTATTAGCAGCAACCTTTTCCTTTCCTTTGAGCTATCTTTTGAGCGTGGATCTCGTCGAGTACGGCGGACGTGAGGGGTGCTAACACCTTCCCCTTGCGTAACCGACTCCCGTACCTTGTAATCTCTGGTCGTAAGACCGTTCCTTTCCCTTTCTTAGGTTAGTCCTCCGCTCCCTTTCCGTCATAGGATGAATAACGTCGGTGGCGTCTCTGTATTTTCCCCGTCGGTTGTTTTTCGCGTTGCGACAAGTATATCTTACCCCACTAGCAATTTACACCTTTCTCAAAGCTCTGACAATTCATCCAATAGAGATCCTCAACTTCTCAACTCTGTTAACACCGCATAATCGCTTGAATGATACACTACTCTTCAATTCCATAATACCCAAATCACAACTCCTCTGAAACATCATCTGGGCTACCTAGTTATCCTTACTTTCTAACTCTTGGCTTGAGCCTACTCTCAAAGCACAAGTTCCGCCCACACTTCGGAGTCCTCGTGGTCGCTCAACCATGATCCTACCTACCATGCACATAGCATTAGGTTGATCAGACCCAATACTACATACAGTGATATTAAGAATCATGTTGGCTAAACACACATATGAGGCAGGAATAGATTTACTTATGATGTTTCAAGGCTAGGTCGAGAATCGACCTGCTCTGATACCAACTGTAACAACCCGTATAATATATATCTAGAATAATATCATACAAGTGTTAATAATTGGTATCGATCCAACATAAGTGCCTAATGGCATCAATATATATACATGTCCAAACTAAAACATCAATGGAACATGTTATACAATAATGCCTAACAATAAAAATCTAAGAACTATGTGCAATATCTTTATTGCACACCACTCCACAGCGGAAGATCATGATAAACAACATCCCTTGAAACATCCATAACAACTTCTCATAGATTCAACCTGTAAGGATTACCTGAAAAATAACAACAATAATGGGATGAGATAATAATCTCAGTGAGTTCTCCTATCTTATGGGTCCACTCGGCTCTATAGGGTTTTCTAATCAATATTCAACTCATATCCAACTCAAGTCAACAAGGGAACGAAGACTTGAGCGATGGGGAAACTATCTCACAATTGTATGGCAACATGCATCTGAGTTCTCATAACTCAACCACGATCATTATTCAGATCACGAAACATCAACTCCCGAACGGACTTACGTCTAAGTCAGGCCCAGTTCATGCATGCTCGTATGATTCGACTTTCGCGGTGGATATCAGGTTCCCCTATGGGACTCGAACCCACTTTTAAGAACCATCACTCCTATGGGACTACCCACTTTGAGTCTCTTTCACCGTATGGGCCTTATCCCACTTTGGTGTCCACCTTTCCCCCATGTCCGCCATGATTGGGGCTCAAACCCAATTGAGGCTCAAATCATTGGTCCCACATCCCAATGCTTACTCATCTAAGCATACCAATAGGATGTGTACCACAACAGAAAAAAACACATTCTGAATACATGATCGGTTCCACAAATCATCGGTTCCACAAACCATAATAAAATTCATCAATCACTGGTAACTTCATTCACCACAATACACAAATAATAACATGGCATGTTCCATACAATGCGTCTCATTCTCAATCATGGCAACAATTCGTCCACGACCTCCACATAAGCGTCGTACGAATGAATACCGTATTCTCATACATATATCACACATGTTCCATAACCTAGATTATATTTCTAAGTTATTAATCATGTTATACTCCTAGGTTTCCTCACTCACCTTTGTAAGGTTTTTAATCATGTTATTTCACAATCAAACATTACAACAATATTTAACTTTCATCATAATATAATTCATAGCATTTATAAATCACATAGTATTTTATAACATGGAACAATATTAATAGCTCTTTACGTTATCTTTCTAACGCATCCGTCCGTGTCCAAAACGGAGTTATAACCCTCAATTAATTCATTCATCTATCTTAATCAAGATTTAGATTAACATTTATTCATTGCATAAGTATTCAACAACAACATCTTTGGCCTAGTGATTTAGATTAACTTCTTTCCTTAAATAACTCCACTTCTTTCCTTAAATAACTCCTCTATTATTTTCCTTTCCATCTACCTTTTTACCTACCATTTTCACATAACATGATTCTTCAACAACAACCAACACTCAAGGATTTCTCAACCTCATAAACACATGTTCTTAACAACCACAACAACCATGTTCAATCACAACAACACCATAATCATAGAAAACATGGTTAACTCATGATTCATGGAATATTTCATGAATAACTCATATTGTTATGAATTCATGTGATTAACCTCCATAACTTCAACAACAAAACACATCAGCATTGAACACCCAAGAATCACAATTTCAACAACAACAACATGATATCAACACATAGCATGGATGAGGAGTATGAACACAACAAGTTCATCACAAATTCACACAAATCCTAACCCTCCAAACATTAGTTATTTTCCCCCAAAGGCTAAATCTATCTAAGAACTCACCTAGTAGAAGAAGAAGATGAAGTTTGGTGAGGACGATGAGTAGAAAATGGTGATGATGAGCTTTTCCTTCTTCTCCTTCAATCCCTTCTTCCTTCTTTCTCTCTTCTTCTTTCTTCTCTTTTTCCTCTTCTCTACTCTTCCATTTCTTCTTTTCTTTCTTCTGATAACTCTCTCTCTCTTTCTACCTACTCTTCTTATCCTTTTCTTTCTCTTTCTCTTACAACCACACAAATATATAACATATACTTTATATATATTATAATACTAGGTAGTGACATAAAATATCTCAATTGATATTTCATCTTCCAGTACCAATTGACCAATTATTAATGTTACCAAAAATGTCCTCTCTTGTATTTATTAATATTGGTCTGTCCCTTTATTAATAATTAATCTCTTCAGAGTTCACTGGTTACTCTATTGGTCCCAATTGACAACATTTAGAGCATAGGAGCTCCAATTGTTACAAATGATAATAGATAATTTACATAGGAACTCAATTGATCTCAACTGACAACTAATTGAGCATCTAAAGGAATATGGGATATTACAAAAAATCTAACTTCAAAACTCAAAATAGATTAAAAACAAAAACAAAAAACAAAAACGGAGCATGCAATTTCAAAGACTTTCAAGATCAACATAGGCGTAAGCAAAATTTTCATTCTATGTTTCAAGGAATATGATGTTAGTGAGTATTTCTTATGACAATCAAAGCAAATAAGAGGACAATTTACCAAAGAATGCATCATAAGTATAAAGATCCTCACATGATATAAATTCTCTCGACTCTCAAGTATTTAGGTTATCTGCTTACACTCAAAGCACATCATAAAAGTTAGAACTGATATAAGATTGACAAGACTCTAGCAACCACACTTGAAATATATGCGCATAAAGATCAAGTGGGATTTACTTAGGTTGTAAAGTGGACAAGTTAAACGTGAGATAAATCCTAAGGGATACTAGGTTAAAAACTAAAGGGACAAAAGAGAATTGAAATAAACTATGGAAGTTGAACTAATAATCACTTTATTCACTTTCCAACAACTTCTTTGCAATCATTTTCTCTTCTCTTTTCTTTTTTATTTGTATTTTTTTTCCAGAAGGAATAGTAATATTAATTTTCTTCCTTTTTTCTTCTTTTTTTCTATTTTTCTGTCAACTTTAGAAATATCACAAACTAATTAAACTCTACACAACTCCAAACAAGACTCTTTCATCCTCTTAAATAGGTTAATAAAATTATTTTTCACTTTTAGGCTTGTAATGAGTTATAAACAAAAGCAAGTTAAATAGGCTCATAGGGGTTTCAAACAAAGGATGATAATTTCAGGGTTGACTTTTTGGCTAAATGGCCAAAAACAAAAATAAAATGCTTTTATCATATTAGTGTTCACATGTAAATAAAGAGTTTCAATAAGAGTCAAGTTAAGTCCTAGACTAACTAACAAACATGAGTGAAATCACACAAGAAAGAAAAAAGAAATAGAATTTTGTATGTCATCAATTATAACGCCAAATTCTCACCAAGAGTAATGATCTACCAAAAATTATGTATAATTTAGAATTAATTCCTAATTATCATGCAAAGAATGCAAACAAAATCACGCACATCACACCCAGAATCTTTAGTAAAAAGAAGGGACAAATTACTTAAACTTGCAACCCCAAAAAACCAACGAAAAAGCATGTATTTTATTTTAAATAAAATAAATGTAAGTGACAAATGAAATTCCTCCTCCACACTAAAAACACACATTGTCCTTAATAAAAGAAACAAGTATAAAGTAAGATACACACACACACACACACACACACATATATATAATATATATATATATATATATATATATATATATATATATATAGAGAGAGAGAGAGAGAGAGAGAGAGAGAGAGAGAGACGAAAGAACACATCTGAGGAGTCAAGGTGGATAGGTGACTAAATAAGTTGTCTTTCCCAATGAGAGATCTTCTAGAGTTTCTTCTTCCAATGTGGGGCTCCCATGGAGTAGCTTAAGATGGTTATTAGAAGTAATTCATATTTATTAGTTGTACTATTTTCTTAGCCCCTAAGTTTGTTAGAGGGTATTTTAGTATTTTATCCTATTCTAGTAACCCTAGTTTTAGCTTATAAATAGGGTGGCAATCATTGTAACTTTTATCATGTTTTGTAGTCGTCATTCTTTTAATAGAATATTTCCGTTCATCATTTATTCTACCTTTGCACCAACAATTGGTATCAAAGCTCCGGTTCGGATTCATCGGGAAACACGGGAAACACGAGTGAACGTGAGGTCTTGTGTGTTTGATTTTGATTCTTAGATTCGTGTTGAATCTTGAACAAAATCTGATCAGAATTTTAATTCTGTGGGTTGGGAAACACTGTGAGAAATCTGAGTGTACTATGTAAGGTGGAAAGATGAACGGAAACGGCAACATGAACACCAAACTTCCAGTATTTGACGGTAAAAACTGGAATCGTTGGATGATCCAAATGCGTGTACTGTTTGGTGCTCAAGATGTTCTAGATCTTGTCACTGATGGTTATGTTCCGGTAGTAGCAGATGCGACGGATGAACAGAAAAACGCGCAGAAGGAAGTAAGGAAGAAGGATCAGAAAGCATTATTCTTCATTCATCAATGTGTTGATGTAAATGTGTTTGAGAAGATTGCAGATTCAACGACAGCAAAGGCTGCGTGGGACACACTGGTTAGATGTTATGGTGGTGACGCATCAGTGAAGAAGGTGAAGCTTCAGTCCTTGAGAAAGCAATATGAGAATCTCAACATGAAGAATAATGAGAAAGTTTCTGAATACATCTCCAGAGTGATTCTGATCACTAATGAGATGAATGCATGTGGAGAAACTCTTTCTGAAGAAACAATCATGGAGAAGGTATTGAGATCCCTTACCTGTCAATTTGATTACATTGTGGTAGCAATAGAAAATTCCAAAGATCTGAGCACCATGAGAATTGAAGAGCTGCAGAGCAGTCTAGAAGCGCAAGAGTTGTGTTTGACTGAGAGAACTTCTGAAAGGGAAGTAGAGCAGCAGGCTCTGAAAGCAACTTCTGATAGGAGGTATCAGAAACAGTCAGAAGCCAGGAGAAGATCTGATGGTGGTCAGAAGTCAGAAAGCTCAACCTCTGATAGACAAAAGAATGCTCAGAAGGGAAAAGAGAAGTATGACAAGAAGAAGATCCAATGTTACTGTTGTAAGAAGTTTGGTCACTTTGCTAGAGACTGTTGGTCAAACAAGGAGAGAAAATCAGAAGAAGCAAATATAGCCAGAAGTTCTGATGACGAATCTGTGCTATTGATGGCCTCTGAATCTGATGATATGGATCTAATAGACTGGTGGTATATGGACACTGGTTGTTCAAATCATCTTACTGGAAACAAGAAATGGCTGGTTGACTTTGACTCTGAAAAGAGGACAAAGATCAGATGTGCTGATGACAAATATCTTAATGCAGAAGGTATGGGAAATGTCAGAGTGATTCTGAACAATGGGAAAACAACATTGATTCAGAACGTGTGGTACGTACCTGGCATCAGAAGCAATCTGATGAGTGTGGGACAATTAATTGAGAAAGGTTTTTCAGTTACCATGAAGGACAATCTTCTGAAGCTGTATGACTGCAATCAGAAGTTGATTATGGAGTCAGAACAGGGAAGGAATAGAACATTCAAGGTGAATGTCAGAACGGCAGACTCAGAATGTCTTAGTGCAACAAGTGCTGAGAAGGAGAGTGAGTTGTGGCACAGAAGATTTGGTCATTTGAATTTCAGAAGCTTAAAACATCTGAATTCAAAGAAGTTGGTACATGGAATTCCTGCAAATAAGAAGCCTGAAAAGTCATACAAAGTTTGCATGGAAGGAAAACAACCATGATTGCCATTTGCGTCAGAAACTGCTCCAAGAGCAAAGCATGCCTTGGGAGTTGTACATTCTGATGTGTGTGGTCCATTTCCAGTAGCATCGATTGGAGGGAATAAATACTTTGTGTTATTTGTTGATGAATTCACAAGAATGACATGGGTATCCCTTATTAAGTTTAAACACGAGGCGTTTGATGAATTCAAGAAGTTCAGAATGAAGGCTGAGAATCAGAGTGGTAAGAAGTTGAAGATTCTTAGAACTAACGGTGGAGGTGAGTATAACTCCAAAGAGTTTCAGAAGTTCTGTGAGGAGAATGGAATTAAGCATGAGGTTACTGCTCCTTATACCCCTCAACACAATGGTCTTGCTGAAAGAAGAAACCGCACTTTGCTTGATATGGTGAGAAGCATGCTAAAGGAGAAGAAACTTCCTCAGAAGCTCTGGGGAGAAGCTGTTGCCACTGCAACGTATGTACTCAACCGATGTCCTACGAAGAAGTTGAAGGAAATAGTTCCAATACAGAAGTGGACTGGAGATAAGCAAAGTGTTAGTCATCTGAAGGTGTTTGGTTCTGTTTGCTATAAACATGTTCCAGAAGCCAGAAG
Source organism: Lathyrus oleraceus (assembly GCF_024323335.1). NCBI lineage: Eukaryota > Viridiplantae > Streptophyta > Magnoliopsida > Fabales > Fabaceae > Lathyrus > Lathyrus oleraceus. Next base: position 58,916,714 of record NC_066581.1, read on the forward strand.
ACAGAAGCTGGATGATAGAAGCAAAGTGATGATTCTGATAGGGTACCACAGTACAGGTGCATACAAGCTCTATTGTCCAGAAACCAACAAAATTGAATTCAGCAGAGATGTGATTGTGAAGGAATCAGAATTTTGGAATTGGGATAAGTCTCAATCTGATTCTGATGTTAGAACTTCTGAAGAAAGGTCAGAGTTAAGAATTTCTGAAGTTGGAGTAAACTCTGACGTTGATTCTGATTCTGATAGTGATTCTGACTCTGGAGAAGACTCAGAAGATGAAGGTGACTCTGATGATCCAGACTCTGATGACCTAGACTCTGATGGTAATCCAGATTCTGGTGGCAATTCAGACTCTGGAAATATGTCAGCCCCTGAAGATGGTCAAAGCTCTGGAGGAAGTCAACCATCTGAAGCTAGAAACTCTGAAGCTCAAGACTCTGAACAATTTCTGAGACCACAAAGAATCAGAAACATCCCCAGAAGATATGCAGAATTTGACATGCTGCAAGACACTGAAGTAGACTCTGAAGGAGAAGTTATTCAGTGTGCCATGTTAGTAGACTCTGAACCCATAAGTACATAAGAGGCTCTTAAGCAGAAGCTCTGGCTGAAGGCCATGAAAGAAGAACTTGATGCTATAGAGAGAAACAAGACTTGGAAGCTGACAGAACTTCCAAAAGACAAGAAAGCCATCAGCGTCAGATGGGTTTTCAAGCAGAAGTTAAAGCCAAATGGTTCAATTGGCAAACATAAAGCAAGGTTGGTAGCCAGAGGATTTCTACAGAAACCTGGGCTGGATTACTCTGAAGTGTTTGCACCTGTAGCAAGAGATGAAACAATCAAAATGGTGATTGCAATAGTTGCTAACAGGAATTGGCCTCTGATGCATTTAGATGTAAAATCTGCATTTCTAAACGGTCCATTAGAAGAAGAAGTTTATGTGTCACAACCTCCTGGATTTGTGAAAAAGAATCAGGAAGGGATGGTGTACAGATTATACAAAGCTCTATATGGATTGAAACAAGCGCCCAGAGCTTGGAATCAGAAGATTGATTCATTTTTCAAGAAGCAAGGCTTTCAGAAATGTGAGATGGAGTACGGTGTCTATGTTCAGCATACTTCTGAAGGGAATATGACTCTGGTATGTTTATATGTTGATGATATACTGCTGACTGGAAGTTCTGAACAGGAGATAGCCAAGTTCAAGAAAGTTCTGATGAATGAATTCGAAATGACTGATCTAGGCAAAATGACATACTTTCTAGGGATGGAATTCAGATACTCTGAGAAAGGAATTATTTTGCATCAGCTCAAGTATGAATTAGAAATTCTGAAGAGATTTAATCTGAAGAATTGTAAGATTGCTGTCACACCTTCTGATACAAATCAAAAACTGGATTCTGACTCTGATGGAAAGGATGTGGACGCTACAACCTTCAAACAGTTGGTTGGTTCTCTGAGGTATTTGTGCAATACCAGACCTGATATTTGTTATTCAGTTGGGATGGTTAGTAGGTTCATGAGTAAACCTAAGTGGTCCCATTACCAAGCTGATGTCAGGATTCTGAGGAATATCAAGGGAACTCTGAAGTATGGAGTATTATTTCCTTCTGGAAGAAAGGATGAGTCAGAACTTCTGAGTTATTCAGATTCTGATTGGTGTGGAGACAGAGTTGACAGAAGAAGTACGTCTGGGTACTTATTCAAATTTCTGGAAGGTCCCATTTCTTGGTGTTCTAAGAAACAACCTGTTGTGGCGTTGTCAACTTGTGAAGCTGAATACATTGCAGGTGCTGTTACTGCATGCCAAGCTGTGTGGATTCTGAATCTATTGCAGGATCTGAAGATTAAAGTAAACAAACCTCTGAAGCTGATGATTGACAACAAGTCTGCAATCAATCTTGCCAGAAACCCAGTGTTGCATGGGAGAAGCAAGCACATTGAGACCAAGTATCATTTTCTGAGACATCAAGTTCAGAGGGGAGTGTTAGAAGTTGTACACTGCAGCACTCAGAAACAGTTGGTAGATGTTCTGACGAAAGCTATCAAGACTGATCAATTTCTCAGATTAAGGGATGGAATTTGTGTTACAAGTTTTGATGGAATATGAATTAAGGGATGGTATTAGAAGTAATTCATATTTATTAGTTGTACTATTTTCTTAGCCCCTAAGTTTGTTAGAGGGTATTTTAGTATTTTATCCTATTCTAGTAACCCTAGTTTTAGCTTATAAATAGGGTGGCAATCATTGTAACTTTTATCATGTTTTGTAGCCGTCATTCTCTTAATAGAATATTTCCGTTCATCATTTATTCTACCTTTGCACCAACAATGGTGTCCATTGACTTTGAAATTTTAATCAGTGCCTTCGCTTTTTATTCTAGTATCAAAGAATGATCTTCTATAAGTAAAAGTATTGAATGAGCCCGTGAGAGTGATCTCATTTTACACAACATCAATGATCAAAGGGTTAAGGGGCTGCCTCACTGCTTTTGTTCCATCTTCAAGTAAGATCCTATGCATACACATGGGTGGCCTAATATCAGGAATCTCGGTCAAGGTCCATTCAATTCCCTTATTATGTTCTACAATAACTTCTCTTCTGCCTCAAATTTAAGCTTTGATGAATATTTTAAATTTTCAAGAAGTGGTTTAAGCTCTAAGGAAGGTGACTTTTTAATGGATAATTTGATTCGGGTTGCCGGAATGTTGAAAGCTTCATATGCGGGAAAAATACAAGGAGTGGTGTCCATAGAAGAGTCTATGGAAGAGTTAGAGGTAATATCAACATGCAAGGTGGCTTCTATCTCAACACAAATAGAACAAGCTAAGTGTCACTACATGCATCACAAGTGTAAGTATCATCAAAGTCAGACAGTGATGGAAAGTCGGATGAAAACAACTCAAAATATGTTTCATCAACTAATTCAGAGCGTCATAGCATCGAAAAACAGAATGCTCTTCCATGAGGTGTTTTCTAGCGTCAAAAATGTTAAATTTTGCAATAATATCACCAAACTCCATGGAAATTGTTCCATCATCGACACTAATTTTTATTTTTGTCGTCTTCAAGAACGACCTACCTAAAATGATAGGTGCATTTCTTGACTTTGAATTAGTTGCCCCTTCCATTTCTAGAATGTAAAAATATGCAGGAAAAATAAAATCTTTAACTTGAACAAGTACATCTTCCATTACTTCGGCAGGGCGAGCAGTGCTTCCATTTTCCAGCTGGATGGTCAGACCTTTATTATGTAAAGGACCAATATCAAGATTGTTAAAAATATACATAGGCATAACATTAATGGAAGCTCCTAAATCTAGCATACAATTTTTGAATTTACCATCCTCAATGGCACATGGAATTGAGAAAGTTCCTGAATCTTTGCACTTTTAGGGCATGGTCTGAGTAAGAGTTGAAAATTTCTGGCCCGTTTTGGCTTTTTCAGGCACATGATAAGATGAATGAAAGTTGAAACGATTCGTCCCATGTTAAGCCTTTCATTCCTCTTTAATCTAATTTTGTGTGTGGATAAGTCTTTAAAAAATGTGCATATTTAGGAACCTGCTTAATAACATCACTTTGCTAAATACGTCGAATATTTCCTTATCATTATCTTCCTCATCCACTATTTTAGTTTTCATTGCTCTCTGTGAGACAAGAATTAATGGTACATACTCTTTCTCAGTATTGACAACAACGTCAGAATCAGGCATGGGCTCAACAACTTTTTTACTTTTTTTCAAGTTCTACTGCTTCAACACTTTTTCTGGATAGGAATTTGGACTTACATTAGGGGCTTTTTGATTCACTATTGTTTGGGCCAGCGGTTGGTTCGATCCTTGAGTGTGCATGGTTTTGATCAAAGTGGCAAGCTGTCCTATTTGCGTCTCCAAATTATGAATACTAGAATTAGATCGTTATTGAGTTTGAGATTTTGTATGGAGAATTTCTTGACAAGGTCCTCTAATGAAGGTCCAGAAGTTGTGGAGGTAGTCACTTATAGTGGAGTGTTGTATGGAGGTGGAAGTGATAACATTAATTGTTGTTATGGCATAAATTGTTGTTTTTGTATGAGCGTATTCATATGCCAAAGGTTTGAATGGTACCTGTTAGTAGATAGATTAGGGTTGTTATACATGTACTGGTTGTTTTTATGAGGATTATAAATTTTTGTTGCGTACGCTTGGTGGAAATCAGAAATTACACCTTCTTGCAAGGTAGGACACAAAACGGTTTGGTGTTCAGGAGAAGTGAAAACGCCACATAACCTTTATATTTGAGCATTGCTTGATGTTAATTGTTCAATGAGTGAGTTTTCTTTCTAGGGCTTTGTTGGAAGATAAAGCTTGAATTCATGCACTCCTTTTCTCAGAACCACATAATTTTTTCTGGTTGTGAAAATTATTGGGAATTAAGTGGCATGTTCTCAATTAAGGATTTTTCTGTAGTCGGGGTCTTATCAACATGTTCTCTTCCACTAGAAGCATCAAAAATAATTCAATCCATAGTGGTAATCCTTCATAAAAATTCTGGATTAGTAACTGCTCAGAGATCTAGTGTTGAGGACAACTAGACACTATTTGCTTTAATCTCCGCCAATATTCAACAAAGGATTCCATGTCAACTTGTCTAATACCACATATTTACTTTCTTTTTGAAGCAACTCTTGATGCATGAAAGTATTTCTCTAGGAACAATTTTTTTTTAAATCATTCCAGATTGCAACAGTGTTTGGTTGAAGCTAGTACAACCAATATTTTGTGACTCCCTAAAATGAGAATGGGAAGCCTTTCATCTTGACATGATCCTCTGTGTCTCCTTGAGGCCTCAATGGTGTAGAGAACTCAACCTGAAATTCTTTCAAATGCTTATGAGGATCTTCACCTGCAAGATCACTAAACCTTGGCAACAAGTGTATTAAACCAGATTTTAATTCAAATGTTACAACAACTTCATGATATTCAATATATAACGCATTATAATTAATATTTGGTTAATGAAGTTCTCTTTAGATTCTATTTTGATCATCCATGATATGATTATCAAATCAACACATAATCAAATAAAATCACTATCACTAATGAGAAAGTAAAATCAAATAAAATTAGAATTAAATCAACATAAAATCTAATAAAATCACTATCAAATATGACTAATAAAATCAATAATAAAATTAAAACCAAAATCAAATCAACACAAAATAAAAATAAAATCAAAAAGCACTGTAATGCAACAATTATGAAAATGCCAACAATGTCCGTATTGAGAAAAGGAATGGAAAAATAGAAAAGTGATTAAAATAAAATCTAAAAATTATGAAAATATGACTAAAAATCAAACAAAATTAAATAAAGAATCCATAATTTTTTTTTGGATTTTTTGAAAATACAAAATTAGAAGAAAAAAAATTAATTAAAATATAAACAAGAGGAATTTGCGATTTTAAGGGTCAAAATCCCTAAGAAGTTTCATCTAAGGGAGTACTTTTTGTAAAAAAAAATCTGATTTAAAGGAAAATATTTAGAGCAATTTAAAATAGTAGCTTATAGAGTAATCTGATAGGCTGTAATACTTATCCTTATACTGCAACCTTGATAATCAACAAACAAAAACAAACAAAAAGCAAAAAGCAAAAACAAAAACAAAAACAAAAAAAATATTGCTAACAAGACTTTGAACTATGATTTTAAAATTGGCTAATATCAACAGAGAGCCCCAACAACGGTGATAACAAGAAATCATATCGTGTTTTTAGGCTCATTTCACATGTTATCCATCTTTGTTTTATTGCATTTTATCGCATTTTACTTCAGTTTTATTTGTTTTGCAGTTGTTATCCGATTTCATTAGAGTTTTGGAAGCCTCGCGAAAAAGGAGCGAAATAGGAGCTAAAAAGGAGCAAAAGAGTCATTTTTGACCATTCTGTGCAGATGGCGTTCGCCACCTGGTAGATCGTGTTCACCATCCCCAGTGCCCGCCACGTCATTTAAATATTGAAGGAATGGCGTTCGCCATTATCATGCAGTAACAGAACTGCGCTAGTGGGCATTTCTGGACCGTTTTTCCATCCTATTTTCCCTCCATTCTCCCTGCACGATCAAAGGAAGTTATGTAGACTCAAAGCCTCTATAAATAGGACAGTGGAAGGTTTTTGGAAGCATCCAAGTTAAGCGGAAGCACTGCTGAAATCGTGTTTTAGTATTAAGCATAAATTCACCTGTAAAAGTGACAATAACTAACATCGAGGGATTGCCACACCTGTTTTATTTCATTTTCCATTGTACTTTTGGATCAAAGAACAAGTTTATTGTTATTTTATTTTCAAGTTAATTCAAGTTCAAGTTCAAGTTAATTCAAGTTTTACTTTACACAATTTCAGGTTCTTTTTACCATTTTGATATTTGTATGTTCTACTGTTTTTACTACTTGCATGCCATACTGCCCTTAGTTTCAAATGCTTTGATTATGTTGTATTCAAGTAATATTATGTCTTGCTAAATTATTTTGAGTCTGGCATATGAGGACCGTCGTTATCGACGGGACTCGGTAGAAATATTAGGTGTGAATGTATGATTTGACTATGTTATGGCTTTAGTTTTCAAATGTATGTTTGACTGTTTTGGCACGAGAGTGTGAGACAAATAAAGGTTTAATCCAATAGCGCGAGAGTGTAAGGAAGGAACCGGATAGTGAAAACTAGGCGTTGATCCTAAAAACAACGAGAGCGCTTTAGGCATCGTTTAGGATCTCATTTACTTTCAAAATATGCTTTCTAATTAGAACGGGCGAGCAAGAGCAAAATCCCGTGGTTAGGAAGTGTGATCTTTGTGAATGGCGTGAGAGTGTGAGACAGGATCTTTAAGTCAATATTTTCTACACAACACAATGGAATGATATTTAGTGCCCAAATTCTACCTGAGCCCTTAGGGACGCGAAATCCATATTTCAGACTCATTTGTTATCATAACCTTTAAACCGTTAGAAATTATTAATTTCATTTCCGTTTATAACCTTATAATCCTTTAGCCTTAGCTTTGCACTACAACAATAAATAACATTAGTTTGACCATTAGTCTATGTGAGTTCGATAATCTTTTAAAACTACACGATAGGATGTACACTTGCAGTCAACATCCGACAGACACACACGTTGTGTCTCCATCAAACGACGCTACTTTGATCCGATGAGGCACACATGTAAAAAATAAGTAAATAAAGTATGGTATAAAGAAGAGACACTTGAGTCTTATTGCAAGAACTCTGAGTTTAAATTAACCGAAATAAAAAACAGAATTGGGAGGGCTTAGATTTTCGAACAATTAAAAAAAAAACAATTACAATTATAATTAACAAATTAATCTACTAGTTCGATAATTTCAGACTTATCATCGTCATTAATAATATTGTCAACTCCCTAAGCGGATTCAATTCCTATTTGATTATAATGTCGATTAGACAAGCGCAATAAATACCATGTGAATTATATTCATATTTACCGTATTAAGAATAACAGTTAAAGATTAGGTGAAGTTAACAAATAAGTTAAGGCAACACTTGATTATATTAGGGATCATGCATTGATCAAATTTAATAAATCTTATTCTATGAAAATTGAATTAAGCAAACAAGGCACATAAAATAGAATTGAAAAGGAATTGAATAAAAATTCGACAAAGCAATAACCTCAAAGCTTTGATAAAATCCTGAAGCAGTAGATTAACCTTGGAGTTTAGTCGGCCATGTAATCCTAGTGCTCTTATTTATTTCCTAAAAACTATCTAAACTTCCCTAATGATGCATTTAGCTTAAATAATAAAGAAAATTGGGCTCTAAGAGCACAAGCCCAAAAAACATAACTTTGGCCCAAAACTAACTAACTTATTTTTATTATGTTTGGAACTAAAACTGATAATTTGCCTCCTCTGCACTCCGAATTGACTTTTGACTTCACCATGAAACTTGTATATTTGTTTCTTAACTTTCAAACTCATATTTGAACACGTCCATCAGATTCTCGTAGCTCAATTTATGATTTGCACAATAAGAAGGTGTCAAAATACAACTTATTCCGAAAATAGACAACATAAATAAAATAAAATAAAATTTAAACTTAACTTTAAAAATACACTAAAAGCAATAAAATTAATGTGAGAAGTTCTAGAATTATCGCAGTACAAAGTAAAAGATGGTTTGTTAAAATACATTGATAAGTTATATGGAGTACCTTTTATCATTACTCAACAAAGGATCTAATTCAAGTGAATGTAACTATTGCAAGATCAACCAAAGATTTTCTAAGGAAGTTGCAACGTCCAAAATCACCTGTTTATAATTAAATGTAATGTTAAATTTATATTAATGTTAACGATCATTTATGCAATGTTTATTTTGATGTTATTTATGTTATTTTTCCATTCTGCCAAATTTCCTGGTTTGAACTAAACAAAGGATATTTTGAAGATGTTTCTCTGAAAAATTCACTTAATATTGAACTAAATATGTTACTGAGATGCATCTCCAGATTAACCTTTTATGCATATAGAGATGCATCTCCATATTAAATTTCAACAGAATAATGGTTTCTCAATAATTACATCTGAGGTGTGTGTGTGTGTGAAAAAGGTGTGCCCAGAGATGCATATTCGTATGCTAGGGACAGTTGGGATTTTCACGGTGGTGTAGGAGCACCCTAAAAGGTGTAAAGAATAACCCCATAATTAAGTATGCATGTATATGTCATGTCATGAGTTCATTTAGCATGTACATGTTTTGTCATGAGTTCATTACACATGTTGTAGTATCTAACATGTAAGTGAATCTTATTTTATATCATACATTTTCTACTTCAAATAATTTGGGTGATCCATTACTGGTTTATCGAACGAATTTTAAGACACATATGGGATTTTTACCATATCAATTGGTCTACAATAAAGTTTATCAACTCCTAGTAAAACTAGTGCATAAAGCATATCGAGCAATCAAAATTATAAACTTAGGTCAAACATTAGGTGGGAATAAGAGGTTATTGAGTTGAATGAGTTAGAAGAAATGCATCTACAACCCTATGGAACCTGATTAAATGAGATTTTTACATTGGTTAACAAGTTTCGTTGTTCAATTCAAGGTTAAGGTGTTTTCTTAGAAGATGGAGTCCAAGTGGTCTAGTCCATTTGTTGTCAAAGACGTATTACCTTATGAGTCAATTGAGTTACAAGAACCTGACACCACTACCACTTTCAAGGTGAACAAAAAAGGTTGAATCCTTACCATGGAGGTAGAATTCCTGACAAAAGAGTTTATTTGGTTTTGATTAACTGTTAAGGGAAGTTAAAGGTCAATCTAATGACGATAAAGAAGTGTGGGATGAGTGGAAACTCCTAATTTTTAAGTATTGTTGTTCAGCTTAAAGAAGAAAAAAGAGAGAAAAATATATGCAAACAATTTATAGTGTGAGGGAAGGAAGGACAAATTTATGCTATCAAGAAGTATTTTGTTAAAATCTCCTCATAATCCATACAGTCTATGAGGGACTCTTATGACTGTTCGATCCTCGATAGAAATAGTCTCAACCATTAGTCTAATTTTATGTGATATAAAACTTTTGTCTGCATAGATGACATTTCCCCTATCTAAATACCTAGAGGGTCACTTTAGATGAAACAAGTTACTTGGAGATCAATTTATTGGGTAATTGTGTTTTGTTAAATAATATTCTTATTTACACACTTTAAAAAGTTCTCCTGATTCGATCATATTCCCCATTGCCGGAGATTTTTGATCACTTCAACAAGGCAATTTAAGTGATCTTACTTTTTTCTTATTTCTATTTTTCAATTCTATAAAATATTTTTTTTAATCTTATTTAAGTTTTATAGTTTTAATTAGGATCTAATTTAATATTTTTTGTAAAAGAAGAGAGAGATGAGTGTGAGAAAAAGGTATCCAATATTTGATAATACATGGGTAAACTCAATCATTTAGTCTCTAAGAAGGGTGAGATGATTGTTGTAACAAACAAGAAAATGATCTAAATCCAACCTGTTAGTGGAGTTGGTATTGGTCAAAAGAACGCAAAGTTTCTTCATTCAATAGGGTATGTGAGCAAAGTTTTTTTTATGAAAATCCACATACCATATTGGCTCAATACCATATTATAAAAAATAAGGATCTAATTGTTAGGGCATGAGAATCTTTTACTCTCCATCTAAAATATATGGGATTCCTATCTTAACGAAGAAAGAGGAACAATAAAATATGTTTCCTAACTTTTTATCCTCCTTAACATGAGATTAAGACTTCAAGCTCATGACGTTAAACAAGAGCTTCTTGGGAGGCAACCCAAAGGTGGTAATACGTTTTTATTTTCATCTTTTATTTTCAATTTTTCATTTTATGCTTACCTTATATTTTGTTTTTATTCAAGTAGTTGATGGGTAATACTCACATCACAAAAGTTGTAATAATTTCCTATTATTACCAATGAAATAGTTTGAAATTTTGAGATTTGTTGTGTCTTAAATATTTTCTAACTTTTACATTGTTAATAATAAATAAAAATTTGATTACAAAAGAAATCAGGTACCAAATATAGATGCTTAGGATTAATGAAAGTTTAAAAACACTAAAACAAGGATAATAACTAAAGATAATAATCTAGTTCAAAAATATTTCAATTTTCAGATACCTAAACAAGTAAAGTTTGAGTCAAATGTTCAATGTATATTATGTTTTGTATGAATATAAGTGTATCCATGTATGGTAAAAGTTTTCTAGAACTCATATTATTTCTTTACATTTAATTGTTTTGTTATGCACACACACTAAGACAAGTTTATGTTAGTACCTAGAGCCCCTTAGATCCATCCTATTAAGACTTTATTGTATATTCTTTGCTAGTCCTCTTGAGTCTAAAACATTTTCTTTATTTTAAACCAAATAAACAAATAAACATGCCATGTACTTGAAATTTCTTGTAATTACTTTATATCTTTGGAGTTAGGTAGTAATGAGAAAGAAAACCATAAGTACAACATACTTCTAAATTTGGGCTGCTCTAGTGTAGCAACATTTTAAGTTTGGGATGGTGGTCTTAAGATAAAATTTCATATATGAGACTATGAAAAAATGTTAAGAAAAATAGGTACCCATCGGAGGAAAAAAAAAACTAAAAAAATCTTACATGAATAAGAGAAAAAGTATCAAATAGTTTAGAACAAAACCCTTAAAGACTTGATAATGAAAAAAAAATATAAAAGTTGAAAAAATGGATAAATTAAAGAATTTAGTGCCTTATTCCAAGAATTAGACCACTTTGTCCAAATTTATTCTACTTTAACTCAAGTCACGTTAAAATCTTTAAGATTTCAAAAGTGCATTTATAATATTGTTTTAATAGATTATTTAAAAAAAATTTAAGTTTATGATAAAATAATATTTTCATGTTGATTGAGTGAATATTATTTCATTTGAGTGAATTGGTGAGAATAAAAAAAAGTTAAATAGATTTGAGCAACAGTAAAGTATTTTGATTTATCCATATCGAGATATGAGAATGAAAGAAAAACTTGAGTAGGAACATGGAAGTACTTTGATAACTATCGTCAACTTAGAAATTATCATTGATTTTCAAGTATTTTTCATTGAGGACAATGAAAGATTCAAGTTTGGATTTGTAATGAAATTCCGTCATACAATAATTTTAGTAGTTAATTTCATCATTTTAAGTACTTTTATTATTAATGTGTTTCTCTTTTTCATAGGTTTTAATAAGGATTTATAAGAATAATAGAAAAGACCAACCTAAGTCAAAATTATCCTTACCAAACAAATTTCATGGTATTTTACTATAAAAGTTACGATGACAAAGAAATAAGATGACTAGCACACAAGGAACGGTTGAAAACAGAGGAAACTGCAAAAGATGATTGATTGCAGCAATATCACATCCCATAATGGGGCTATTGAAGTTCAAATGGTCAGATGCGTGCTATAAAAGTATAGTGACGATATTAAAACATTGTGCCAAGAAAATATAGATGTTATCCATTGATCAAGTGGCGTGATTCTAACGTTTTGAACCACCACGTAAGATTAATCACAAAATAACAACACAATCTAGGTCAATAGTGATGCATTAGTACAATTCAATTTTATCTTTGTGCAACATTTTGATCATATATAATATTTTATAACTCTGATTAAGGTGAAACTAGCAAAAAATGAAAGCTAACTTCAAGGGATATAACTTTTATGAAGAATTCAAATCAAATTTGGATTGTAAATTACAAAAAATAGTGAGGCAAAATTGTGACATAGTGACAATGTTATACATTGGGTTATTCTCTAAATCTTAAAAGTCCATTACATTTCCTATTTAATAACAAGCAAGACAAGTGTTTCAATTGTCTAAGATTTTATATAATTTTGGTCTGTAAGGGTTCTGAATTTTTAAGATTCTAAGGGATATTATAGAATTAAGGAGAAGAGAAAACAAAGACTATCATTAGAGAACCATCCATAATCTTTGTAAGTCTTATTTCTTGATTTTAAATTGTAATAGTCATGAATCTCTAAAGGATGAGTAACCAGTTCTCGTAGATTAGGTTCCACTTAAATGATTTTACCCCTTACAATATGAATCATGTAATCTTTCTTGACTGTCTCTATGAGCCACATAAACTTTCTTAATTGTCTCTATAATAAACTTATATGTAATAAACTACATAATATTATTTGAGTTCAATGTGTTATCCCATCTACAGAAAATGAGAGAATTGATTTTGTGAGATATTAGATCAAACTAGAGTATGGTCGAAGGGTAGCTTCTTAGTTCGACAATCTGACAGGATCATTAGCATGTCGTCGAAGTCTCTTCACATGTTGTAGTCTAAGTATGCTATGATTGTTAGCGTCTCAAATTGGGCCTATTTGTTATGCCTAATTGTTTAAGTTAGCTTGTTCTCTAAGTTAGCTTGTGTAATGGGCATGTGTGTAAAAGCCTGTTAATTTAGTGTGTTAGTTTTCTTATAAATAGCATACTAGTCTCTCGCCATTGTATAACGTAAATCCTAATTAGGGTGAGAGAGGTTATTTGCTATTTTGTAACACTTGTAATCTTGCTTCAAAGAGAAAGTAAATAATAGCAGTTTATAACCAACTTATTGTGTTCTTCTTTCTTCCCTTTTTCTACCCTCGTGGGTTTCTTGCCAACCAAGAAATCAATTATACTTTGTTATTTCGGTATCATTTTCACAAAAAATTGATGCGGTGTGTCTGGAGAAGATGTCGTCAACAAAATATGAGACTAAAAAATTCACTGGAGTAAACAATTTCGGTCTGTGGCGCTTGAAGATGAAAGTCTTACTGGTTCAATAGAGTTGTTTAGAAGCGTTGAATGGAGCCGAAGCCATGGACTTTGCGTTAATGGACAAATAAAAAATGACTATGGTATAGAAATCCCACTACTCCATCTTATTGAGCCTTGGTGATAAGGTTCTTCGATGGGTATCAAAGGAGACGACGACGTCGGGGTTATGGGTGAAACTTAAAATTTTGTACATGACCAAATCGTTGGCCAATCACCTTTACCTGAAGCAAGCTTTGTATTCATTCAAGATGAGTGAAGACAAAGTCCTGGCTGAGCAGTTGGATATGTTCAACAAGCTGATTCTTGATCATGAAAATATCAATGTCAAGATCGAGGATGAAGATGAAGCATTGTTGATGTTGTGTGCTTTGCCCAAATCACATGCTCACTTCAAAGAAACTCTCTTGTATGGAAGAGAGTCTCTGACATTTGAAGAAGTTAAATAAGCCTTGTATTCTAAGGATTTGAATGAATGAAAGGAGCACAAGACATCTTCGATTGGTGAAGGCCTATCGGTTAAGGCAAAATTCACAAAGAGAGATGGCAAGATCGACAAGAAGACAGGTAAAAGTTAGCAAGAGTCTTATAATGGTGATGCATCTGGTATTCGATGTTATCATTGTAAGAAGGATGGTCATACAAGAAAAGTGTGCCCCAAATTCCTGAAAGATTATGGAGGTAAGGATAATGGCAACGCAACCATTGTTTAAGATGATTTTGACTCATCTGATGTTCTTATGGTTTCAAGTGGAGACTCAAGTAAAGAGTGGATTATGGATTCATGTTGCACTTGGCACATGATTCCAAATAAATACTTGTTCGAGGAACTATGTGATCAAGATGGTGGATCTATATTGCTTTGAACCAATAAAGCTCGCAAGATTGCAGGTGTTGGATCTGTGAGATTGAAGCTCCATGATGAGTCAATAAGGTTGTTGACTAAAGTTAGGTATTTACCTGATTTGAAGAGAAATTTAATTTCTCTTGATGAATTCGACAAGAAAGGACATGTTTTCCAAGGAGAAAAAAGTAGTCTAAAAGTCATGAAGGGGGCGAAGGAAGTCTTAAGAGGCATGAAGAAACAAGGTTTGTATACCATTGAGGTTGAAATTGTTAGTGGTTCTGCAGATGTTGCATCCATGGAATCTTTGTCGAAGACATAATTTTGGCACATGAGATTGGGTCATGTCAGTGAAAGGGGTTTGGTCGAATTGGGGAACAAAATCTACTTGGTGGAGAAAAAGTCAAAAAGTTGAAGTTTTGTGAACCCTATGTACTTGGAAAATATTGCAGAGTGAAGTTCAAAAAAGGAAAACAAAGAACACATGGGTCCTTTGATTATATCCATGTTGATCTTTGGGGGCCTGCAAGGTGTCCATCATATTCAGGAGCAAGGTATTTTCTATCCATAGTTGATGATTATTCCAGAAAGTTATAGGTATTCATCAAGAAGACTAAGGATGAAGCTTTTGAGAACTTCAAAATTTGAGAGACTCTGGTCGAAAATCAGACCGGCAGAAAGGTCAAAATATTGAGAACCGATAATGGCCTTGAATTTTGCAATGAGTCGTTCGATAGTTTTTGTGCATCCTCTAGTATTTCAAGGCACATGACTACTGCAGGTACTCCCCAACGTAATGGTTTTGCTGAAAGGTTTAATCGAACCATTTTGGAAAGAGTTAGATGCATATTGACTAGTGTGGGTGAAAGAAGGTGTTTTAGACGGAGGCTATTTCGACAACAGCATATCTGATAAACATATGTCCTTCGACTGCATTAGGTATGAATACACCTCAAGAAGTTTGGTCGGGACGTCCACCAGATCTCGACAAACTTTGTGTATTTGGCTGCATAGCCTATGCTCACATTAGGAAAGACAAGGTCGAACCTAGAGCTCTGAGATGCATGTTCATGGGATACCCCGAAGGAGTCAAAGCTTATAGGCTATTGTAAGACCCTAATTTTGACCCTAAGATCCCTCATGGCATCATATCATTGCACATTGCATTTGCCTCAAGGATCATAGCATCTTGGCTCCTTTCCCTAGGGCGGGACTTGTGTGAGTTGGTTTGAGACCACCAAGCATGCTTGAATTGTATATTATTGCTTTTCTTATTTTGTTTACTAACCAAAAGCACAAAATATGTCACTAACATCTTTTGTTTTGTAGCTTGAGCAATCACAAGATCTAAGGCTCCTAGGAGGCCCCTATGCTCATTGGTATGGCCAGATGAAGTGGAAAGCAAGCATGAAAATGGTTCACAAATCTATCATTCATCATATATGCCCCCCAAGTATCTCAATGTGTCAATTTGATCAAAGCAAACCAAAGGGCTTGAGGCTTGTTTCCCAAGGAAACCCTAATTCAACTGTGCATCAATTGTGTCTTGCTCATGAAGCAACCTCAACCCATGATCAAATAAAATCAAGGGAAGTTCTTTCATTCACAATTTCATGCATATGTATTGCTTATGTGAGTGTCCTCAATCATCAATTCATCAAGATTTGTAGTTTGGACATGAGAAGTTGATCAGTCAATTCATTTGACTATTTTGAAATACACTGAGACCTAACTTTTAATGTGTTTGTAAAATGAAGATGACCCCAAGAGAAAAAAATGTTCTTAAGAACCATGTGAACAACTTTCATGTTCATAAAAAATTTATTTAAAGCTTGGAAGGTCATCATCCATTTCAAAACATTATAGGTCATTTTGACTGAAACCCTAATTTTGGGTCAAATTCCCAAGGACCTAACTCTCTCATTTTTTACGATTTTGAGGTGGGGTCAAATGCATTGGAAATTTCAAGATGTCTAATTCATTTGTTATGTTGAACAAATTTTCATAATCCTAAAATAAGTACATGTGATAATGCAAAACATTATAGATCACTTTGGACCAAAGGCATTGAAATGTGAAAAAGTCCAACTTCAAGTGCCCATAACTTTCTCATCAAAAATCCAAATGATGCAAAATTTAAGTCCAAATTGATTGTCTTGAAAATATCTACAACTTTTATGTTTAAGGGTTTGTCATTTGGAGCTTTCATCATTGAAACAAAAGGGCTTGAAGTTGGTCCATTTTGGAAATTCTCACATGCACATGTTTTGCACCTTGAACTTTATGACCAATTTTCATTAATTTCCCAACTCCAAATGGATTTTTGTTCAACATAACAATTGATCCTCATGTCAAGACCTTTCCAACCATTACCCACAAGGCCGTGTTTCATTTTGGGAAATGCATTTTCAAAGAGATGAAGAATTATCTGCATTTTTAGAAACCATGTTGAAACTTCATGCACACTCCAAATCAATTGCATTTTCACGTCCATTTCATCTTATTATGACTTCAGCATGCCAAAGCAATTGGATTTGGGCCCTTCATGCGCCTGTACAGGCCCATGCATGGAGGCCCTCACTTCATGCGCACATGATTTTCCCATGCCTTGCAGCTTGCTTTGCTATAAATACAGGTGCATACCTTCATCATTTTCCAACCTCAAAGCGCCTTATATGTTGTATAACTCAATCCAAACCTCACTTTAAAGGAATTGTGCAATTTCACTTTCATTTTTCAGATCCAATTTTCAACTTCATTGGTTGATTATTGGACTTAAATTCCTTAGCCTTGCTCCATCTCCATCTCAAGAACACACTGCAATCAAGAATTGTGAAGGATCATGCTTCATAGATCTGCATTTTCAAGGTTGATGCTCAAACTTTTTTCAATCGAAACTCACTGATTCTTGCTCATTTCTTGTTTTTATTGGCTTGTCTGAAGTCCTCTCATAAGAGGCATTTGAATTGTGCATTTAATTTTGTAAATCCATCAAGTTCAGTTTGAACTCCATTATTTTCCACCTCTGAATTCTCTTCCTATGAGGATCTAGAGTGAAAACCAATGGCACGGGGGTGATGTACATCACCCCAGCTTTCCAATGATATGAGGATCGCTTGTTTTGGTTGAGTTTGCCATACCTGCAACTCTGGCCGAAATCTTCATGTTCGCCAGAGAAGACGGTGGTGTACACCACCGTCCCTTTGCCAGAATGATTATGGACCATTGGATTGAATCTCCAGATCTAATCTCAACTTTCCATTCTTATGACTTTTATTAATTCAATGTGTTTCTCAGTTGACATGGACCTATGGTGCGCGCGCGCCTCTCCATCCTTGGATATGCCATGTCATTTAATGAGATTCAATCCAACGCGCCAGGATTTTTGTTATTTCTGAATTAATTCATTTTATTTTCTTAATTCCATTTTATTTCAAAAAATCATATCTCTTTCATTTTAATTCCAAAAAATATGGGACCAATCACATTATTTCCCTTTTAAATTCTAGTTTCTAAAAATGAATTTTAATATTTTTTATTTTGTCATTTGATATTTTTTGTGAATTTTCTCTTTTCTGATTATTTTTAATTTATTTTAAATAGTTTCCAATATTCATAAAAATGCAAAAATATTTTCTTAACCTCTTTGAATGATGATGGATCTATGAAAAATATTCTCATCAATTTATTAATTGATTTGAGATTTATTTGAGATTTTAGTTCAATTAGGTTATTTTTTATTCATTTTTAATTATTTAAAAATAGTTTCTGGTTTCTAAAAATGCTGAAATTTTTTGTCAAACTTTGTTTGACCTTGTTTAACTTAGGATGGTCCATTTGGACTTTTTCAAGTTGATTTAAAATGGATTTGAAGTTTGACCTTTATTTAATTATTTTAATTCAAGTATTATTTTAATTTTGAAAAATACCAAAAATATTTTATTTGTTTCTTGACTTCTAAGTTCCATTTTACTTCTGTTTACTATTGTTTGACCTTGATTCCATTTATATTTGGTCAATGTACTTTGCTTATCTCATTTGGATTTCAATTCATGTACATTCTCATTCATCTTCTTCTTCTTCTTTTTCTTTTTGATCAATGAGTTAAAGATTGGTGGTTAGCCTTGACATATGGGAGGCTTAACCTTCCTTGATTCAAATCTAATTCATCTTGATCATAGATCAAGTGAATGGCTTTGCATTAAGGATAGGTTGCTTCTTGGTTAAGAAAAAAACCTAAATCAATACAAGATCATTCTTCTTTTCTTTTGGCATGGCAAGTTGTAAGAGCTTGGCTTACTAGTTAAGGTCTCTAACTTGTGTTTGTTGCCTATATTTTTATTGACCGGCCTCAGATAGGTGTGACTACTACATTAGTCCACTTACGATTGCTTAACATAACACTAAATTGCCTTATGGCACACTAACTATTGACCATTAACTTTTAATTCAAGTCATTTAATTCTTGCAATTTACTTTCATGCAATTTAATATCTTGTACATATAATTCATTTGCTTATGCCCTTTGCTCACTTGAGCTCATATTTATGTTAATGCAATTTGCAATTTGCCTTTTCCTCACTTGAGCATATTATTGTGTATATACTATTGTGCTTGTTTTGTTTTGATTGTGTGAAACCAAATGCAAATGGATAAAGGACTTAGATTTTAGGACCTTACCTAAGCTGATGGAGTTTGAAGAGCAACTAGGCCTCATGCCTTTAGAGTGCTTAAAATGTCAAAGAGCAACTAGGCCTCATGCCTTTAGAATGCTTAAAGCTTGAAGATGAACATTGAAAGGACCAAATTCTAACCTCCCTCTTGTCCATTCTTTATTTGTATTGTGGATTTTTTTTTATTTGTGTGTTCTTGTGCTAGGGATCCCAAACATTTAAGCCAAGTAGAAGAACCATTGTCATGAGCATCCATAGTGAGAGATACAAAAGCCATTGGAAGATTCCGAGGAGCTTGATTTATGTGCTTGATTGCTTGAGTTATTTGCTATTTTCTTGCTAATTCCAAAGGTTATGAGCTACTTGGATCATTACTATGATCTCAAGAAGGGAACTCCATTTGTGGTTTTATTTCTATTCCTTCATCTTTGTATGTTTAGGATTTAGCCATTCTTCTTCTTCCCTCCACTCTAACCCAAGCCAAACCTTTGTGCAAACATTAACATTTGTTTTCAAAATTAGAAACCTAAGCATTATGCTTTTGATTTTTCAACTTCTTTTCATAACACTTATTTTGAATTGAGTCCTTTAGTCAACTTTGACCATACTTTGTAAATACTTTTCATTGGTAAATACAACTCACTCAATTGTTTTTGTGGTTTCAATGGCCACTTTTGCCAAAGCTTTTCATAAACATTAGCTATTAGGTTTGAGTTATCCTTGAGGTTGATATAATACTCACTTATATCCTTAGTGATGGACCATAAGACTTCCATGCTTATTATAGGGTTAACCCCTCACTAGCATGTTGAAGCTCTCCTCACATGGTGGATTTGTGGTTTTAGGTTGAGTTTTCTCCCTTTGATAACAAAAGACCTTAGGGCTTTTGTACCAATCAATTCACCAACTTCTTTTGAGATTTTTACCCCGAACTACGAGGTTTTGATCCTAACCTGTTTAAGATGGTACGTAGGCAATGTGTTTATCCATTCAAACACAAAATTGTAAATAATTTGTACATTCTTCTCTCATCTCCCCAATCATGTTTGCACAAATTTTTCACAAATACCAACCTATCTTACAACAATAGTGAAAAGGGCTCCCTAAGAGTACCTAGGATGTTTTGGGTGCTTAAAACCTTCCCATTGCATAACCAACCCCCTTACCCAGATCTCTGACATTTTTATTAGTTTTTGATTTGATAAAACTTCTCGGTTTTTGTTCGCTTTCTAACCTTTCCTTTGGATAAATAGAAGTGCGGTGGCAACTCGAATTGTATGATTTACTTTTGATTTAGTCAATAAATCTAAAGGTAACGAATACCCCGCTACAACTATGATGCCTAGACCCAGGTCATAAGAGGTGTATCACCAGTCGAGATGTAGTTTTCAATGAAGCTGAGATGACTTTCAAGAAAACTGATGATGTTAATCAAAGTGCATATATATTTGAAGAAGAACTGAAATGAAGAGATTCATGTTGAGGCGGAGCATGTCGATGATGAATTATGTTTCCTAGATCAAGTTGAAAAAGAAACACAAGATGCTGAAGATATTGAGGAAGTTGAGGAAACTGTCGATGACTACCTGTTGGCAAGAGATAGGCCGAGAAGAGTCATCAAGCCACCTCAAAGACTTGGGTATGCAGATCTCATAACTTGTGCCTTAATCTCTGTATGTGAGGTTCTATATGTAGAACCTAGATACTATAAGGAAGTTATGAGGAGTCGAAATAAGACTGAATGTCTGAAAGCCATGGATGATGAGATGAAGTCTCTTCATGATAACTACACTTGGGAGCTGATCAAGAAACCTGGCCAGGTTAGTTAGTTGTAAGTAGATTTTCAAAGTTAAGGAGGGAATCAAAGGAGTGATGTTGAAGAGATACAAGGAAAAATTGGTCGCAAGGGGTTTCACTCAGAAAGAAGGTGTCATTGACATGAAATTCATTGGGTAGCTTAGGATTAACATGAAATTCATTGACAACCCTATAAATGTCATCTTTCAAAACACCCCAACACTTATTAAAGAATCAAATATTGTAACCATCTGGGCCAGGACTTTTATCGCAATCACTTGATCAAATCACTTCCTTAAGGCAGGGACCTGAAACTGACCCCTATTAACTTTGGTTTTCTATCATTAGTTTCTTGGAATCTACTTTTAAAATAAAGCTTGACCTCCTTCTTCACCCCTTGCATATTCTCAATACTACCTCTGTCACTGTTAATTCCTAACAAACAATTATTTCTAAAGCTCCTCTTCATTACTTTATGAAAAACAATATGAAGTTGGAGTTAGCTTCCACTATCCACTTATGTCTAAATTTTTGTCTTAAAATACTTTATTTGATATGGATAGATTACTAAACCTTACTAGAAGCCAAGGAACTACTAACAAGCATCTCCTCAAAATCAATCACCTTCTCATTTGTAAATGTAGTGGTAAATTCATGACCATTAAGCTATGGATAAACTTGACGTCAATAAAACCAGAGTCGCCACCGCGCTTTTATTGTTTCTAAAGGAAAAGGGAAAAAGTATGAACAAAACCCAAAGATAAGACGTTTTCATATCAAAACTAATAAAATGTCAGATATTACAGGTAAGGGGGTTGGTTACACAGAGGAAAGGTGTTAGCACCCAAAGTGTCCTAGGTACTCCTAGGGAGCCCTTTTTTGTATGCAAGTGTTTTGGTCAAAATGATGTTTGATAAAAATATAGAGTGAGGGGATGAGAAAAGAATTCATTAATTATATTTTTGTGTTTGACAAGACCTTCGGTCTTATGCCTATGTACCAACATAAAAATGAGGGATCAAAACCCTATAGTTTGTGGTAAAATTTTCAAAGAGGTTGGTGAATTGATTTTAATCAAAAGTTTAAAAGAAAAGGCACAAAAGGCCAAAAACTTGAATGGGGTTGTTAGTTCTTTTTGTCTTTTTGAAATTAAAGTCAATATGGTTAAGTATATTCACAAGTGTGATTTAAGAAAGAGTTTAAAAACTCGATGGCATAAGGCCAACGTTTCTAATCATTAAAACATGTTTAAGTTTGAAATCACAAGAAAAGAAGGTTTTGAAAAGAGGGAGAGATTTGAAATTAAAGAAGTTGGAGGATATGAAGGGACTACCCTAGACAAAAATTAAAAGTTAAGAGTTGAAAAGATATGACCAATGGGATGCAATCCAACAGACAAGAATGTCATATAGAAACCCATTTTCCCTTTGGACTTTAGCAAGCAACAAGCATAAGCAATATCCAAGAAAACCATATGAAAACCATGGCATCAAATAAAGATAGCCAGAATATCTAAGCAAGCAATCCAATAACTAGCAGTCTTCCATTTCTTTCAATGCATCAGATGAAAATATATCCCTTGGTCAACTTAGAACAAACATCAGACATCAATAATAATAACACTATAACAAGTAAGCACAAAGTCAAAGTGGCAAATGTGTCAATGTCCATCAGGGCTCTTGTATCATATGAAAGGTACATGCAAAGATAACTCCGTCTCAGATAGTGGCATTTGCCAAGTCCTTAAAGCATAGGGAAGTTCCATATCCTAAGTCCAAGAGTTCATATCAAGATGTTTTTTAGGGTTTTTGTTGTTATTATGTATTTTAAGGTCCTAAGACCACAAACAAAATCAAAATAAACAAACAATATATACAACCACAAGATATGGCTCGAGTGAGCAAAGTGAAAAGAACTGAAGCATAAACAAGTTGCATGAAATATAAATGGTAGATGAATGATAAGTGTACTCAAATTTAAATTGCATAAGGTAAATGACTTGAAAAATAAAAATAAAAATATATGAATAAAAGTTAGTCAAGTGTTAGTCAAATGTTAGTGATGAGTTTTAATTTGTTAAGTCATTCTTTGGAGAACACTCGACCATTCATTCACAAGTATGAATCCTTGAACCAAGACATCATCCATGAGAAGGGCTCCAACTTAGATAATTCAACAAGTATGCCACTAGCTTTCATGAAAGGAAAAAATATCAAGTCTTCACACAATTCCATGAAGAATGGGAGACTTACAATCTCATTTACTAGAATGTTATGCCTTCTTGATCAAATCTAGCTCTATCTTAAGCAATCATAATTGGACTTATGTAGAAGTCACAACTATCTGAGGTCGGGCAATAAAAATATAGGTGTTAATGCATGTTAGAGATTTGGTACAAAGAATCAAACTCCTAAAACATACCACACACTAAAAGAAATGGGGGAAGGACCTATCTCTATTTGGCTCATGTTGATTCATCTAACACAAGGTCATTGATGAATCAACAAGCATTAGACATGAAGAGATTTCATTGGTCAATGATGTATTGGGGAAGAATGGGGATGAAGATGAAGAGGGAATGGGAAATAGAAACCCAAATTGATCATGTGAAGAATTTCATCCGATCAATATTATCCATTCATTTTGGGAGATGTAAAGTACATTTCATCGATTCCCTAAATCCAATAGTATTGGTCAAACAAAAGTCAAATCAACCATGATCAAGGCCAAACAGAAAGTCAAACATCACAAGACCATAAAAATGGCTCAACACAATTTTCAAGCATTTATTCAATTAAAAATTAAATTAAAAATGCATTTTAAAATGTACAAAACCTCAAATCCCTTCAAAACACCAAATAAATGGCTAAGGGATTTATCCTAGGTCAAACAAGGTCAAAGGACCTTAGACAAAAAATTTCATAATTTTTGAAAAGTCATAAGTATTTTAAAATATTTAAAAATAAGTCAAAAATCATTTAATTCATGAAAAATATCAAAATTAACCCAAAAAAATATTTTAATTCAAAATATGGAAGATGAAAATATTTAAAGATTTTTGGTGAAAGTCTCATATTTTTTTGATTAAAAATGAAATTATTATGAATTAAACAAAATAGAAGCAATTAAAAGAAAATCAAAAAATAAAATAAAATACAAAAAAACAAGGCTCATCAGATCTCCCTCATTAATTGAGGTGGCAGATATGATGGTCACGCACATAGGGAGCATGGGGAACCAAGTTAATGCGCCACACGCGTGATAATTAGAACCAAGGACCATGATTAAAACATTTTAAACAAATCAGATGGCTAGAGACATGCCACCACATCATCGGAGCCCTAGCTTCGGTTGTCTTCTCCGGTGTGCCTCACCAGACTGGTCAACCCTCAACCACTCAGAAAATGAAAAGTAAGGACACTATTTTAAAGAAGAAAAACCCAGGAGCTCAAATATGGCCTCAATTTTGTCCAATTCCAAATATATTGAGAGATATGAGGAATTAAATTTTGAGGTACACGATCTGAGTTGCTTCGATTTGGCCTCAAAACAACTCAATCTTGTTGCCTACATTGGTAGAACTTTAGACAACCAATAATCAAAGAGAATAGAGGAGAATTGAGTGAGAATTGAAGTTTTGAAGTTTGGAAAAATTACCTTCGGATAGCAGTGATTTGGCTTGATCTCAATGTGAATCCACTTGGCTCTTCCTCCTTTTGTTTGCAGTGACCAATTGAGATGAAGATGGAAATGAATCCTTGGAGTTTGAATCTCAAAACAGAAGGAGAAATTCAAACTCGATTTCAAAGAAATCTTCAAGGAATTCAATGGAGTAGGGTTCTGAGATAGCTTGGCAAGGCTTGGGCAGAGTGTGTGTGATGTTCTTGAGGCAATGCAGTTATATTTATAGGCTATGGAATTCAGTTTTGCACCATTTCAATTTTGGCCAAAAATAGCAACATTGGTGAATGGGTGCATGGGCATTGGATTAGGCCCAAACAATCATGCAATCCACCTCCAATTTGTGCACACTTGGTACTGAAGTCATCACATGGAAGCATGCAAAAGGAAATAATCATTTGAATGTGAAATTTGCCAAAACAAACCCAACAAAGGAACCATGTGCAAGTCCCTCAATTCTTGTCCAAATGAAGTGATCTTGGATGTTTTGGAAAGGTGGAATCAAGGGGAATAACTTTTATGTTCAAAACGTTTCCATTTGGAGCTTGGATCATGATGAATTCTGAGGTGTAAGTTTGAGAAATTGTTAGATACCCAAAAGTGCTTATTTGAGCTATCAAATATGGGCATCTTTCACTCCTTTTCCTTGCTAAAGTGTTCGAAACAACCTTTGTTTTTGATGAATTGCAATACAATGATAAACGATCTTGGTACCTTTGATTTGTGTGTTATTGTGCAGGAATTAGGCATGAAATAATAGAAAATGAAGCCACAAGAAAGTTGGCAAAGGGACCAAAGAAAGGATGCATTCATCAGCTTGCTCGCTAGGCGATGGCTGTGGCGAAGGGCTCGCTAGGCGAGCGCCCAGCGAAAAGCTCCAGTATTTTACAGTGGCAAACATCAACAAACTCGCTAGGCGAGCTGCCAGCGAAGTGTGTAGCGAACACGTCCAGACTTGGTGAAAAGCGCAGCCAGCACTCACTCGCTAGGCGAGCCATTAGCGAGCTCCGAGCGAGCATTCCAGTAGCAAAACCTCTCAAGCTCGCTGGAGCGAAGGTTGAAGCGTGGGCTTCGCCTAGCGAAGGTTTTGTTCGCCTAGCGAACATGCCAGTCTGGCAAAGGTTATTTCTCTGGGCGCAGGTGCCTCAGGTGCCTCATTTAGGGGCTCGCTAGGCGAGCCATTCTGCTCGCCTAGCGAGCATGACAGCTCAGTAGCAGCTCTATAAGTAGCAAGGGCTACTTTTTGGAGCCATACTTTCACACCTCCATACTTTTGTACTTTTAAGATATTTTCCAGCATTGCTCTAGGGATCTTTTGTGACCTAGAAATCATTTCTCTTCATCTCTTAACAATCTTTCACAAAAAGAAGGTGGATTCCCATCCAATCTCGATTATTCGACTCGGATGTTGATCAACCTTCTTCCGAAACTTGTTGACCAAGCTACCATGAAAATGAGTAGCTAAGTCCTTCATTTTGTCAAGGTTAGATGTAAATGATCATTAGCTTTGTGTGTAAATGGGATGATCTTCATTTGTAAACTCTTTAATGGTGAATATATGGTGAAAACTTTGTTCTTATTCAAAACTCTTTGTGTTGGTTTATGATCGAGAGATGTTTACCAACTCTTAACCTAGGTTTTCATCCAATCTTGTTTGTTAGCTAGAGATAGTAATGAATGATTTTGTTCACCATAAGGTTGAACCAAAAAGTTGTCATTTTGATAGATTGTGTTAGAGATAAACAATGGATCAAAATGGGAAAACTCACAATGTGTGTTAGAGATAAACACATTGGGAGGACATTGTGAAATAGTTTATCATCTAAAGGAGTTTATAAGTTTTGTTGATCGAACATATACATACAAAGTGATCGTCGAACCCTAACTTTGGCAATATTTCTCAAATATTAAAACCAAAACTTTTACCGCATTTTATTACCCTTTTATGCAAGATACCGTGACAAACACCAAAACCTCATTGTTACCTTAAGCTAAGAATTAAAACAACTGTCAAAAGGCGGTGATATCTCATAATCCCTGTGGAGACGATAACAAAAACCCGACACTTAAAATTACACTCAACAAAATGGCGCCGTTGCCGGGGATTGTGAATTGATATTGCGAGCATCGCAATGGTTGCTTAATTTTTAGCTTTCGAATTTTTGACTTGTGCTTGTAATTTGTTTGGTTTAGTGTGCAGCTTTCGTTTTATGCGAGGGCAGATCCCTGTGGACGAACTTCTTTTTGATCCCAAGATCGAGAGAACCGCAAGGAGGCTTAATAGCAAAACGAGACGAAGGAGGCAACAGGCTAGACAACGACAAGAACAAGGAGAAAGTTCTTCTACCACACATCCACCACCGTTCATACCAATCATGGAACCACCACCACCGCCCATTTCCACTCTATGTGTAAACAGTCCAAGGAACACTGCTCAGTTTGCCAACCACACGGGAAGGCAAGCCGAGATGAAAACGGGAACTCTCAATTTATTATATGGAAGTCCATTCATCGGAATGGACCATGAAGATCCCTTTGCTTTTCTCACAAAATTTTATGAGATAGCATTGACGGCCGGAGTGGATCAGGCTCAAGAGCTACCGTTGTTCAGAAGATTATTTCCCCACGCTTTGCTCGGCAAAGCAAAAGATTGGTACTTAGATCAAACACCAGCCGTCATGACAGACTGGAACGTGTTGGAAGAGAAGTTCATCGAAAGATTCTTCTCCCATAACCGGTTCATGGAATCCAAGACGGCCATCTCAGTGTTTTCACAAGGAATCAATGAATCATTAAATGAGGCGTGGGAAAGATTCAAATCCATGCTTCGGAAGTGTAAAGGGCATGGATTTGATGAATTGACTCAAATCCATATTTTCAAAAATGGACTTCAACCAAATTGCAAGACGTTGTTGGATGCTACCTCGGGTGGCTCTTTATTGTCTAAAAGCGCCGAAGAAGCTACAAATATCATAAATCGAATGGCTCTAAATGATCTTCAGAGTCAAAGTAGAGGCAACTCTTTGAAGAAGCCGGGAGTGCTTGAACTTGGGACGAACGATGCCATCCTTGCCCAAAACAAACTCATCTCACAACAAGTGGAACTCTTAACGCAGCAAATAAAAGAGTTGAGAGAACCTTCTAAAGCTAAACAAATAGCTTGTTGTGAGCTTTGCAAAGGTGAGCATGACACCGGATTCTGTCCACCTCCCGGGTTCGAAGAAGTAAACTACATGGCAAACCAACGGGACTACCAACCGAGACAACAACAACAACAACCTTATCAACCACACCCTCAAAATCAACAACAACATTTCCAAGGGAATCAAGGGTTCCAACCTAGGAGTAACTATTACCATAACCAAGGTTATGGAGGTGGTTCTTCTAGCCGTCAAAACCCTCCCCAAAATCCTTATCAACCTCAACAACCGTCGGTCGTAACTTCTAAGTTGGAAGAGACATTGACACAATTTATGCAAATGTCAATGGCTAACCAAAAGAGCAACGACGCGGCTATAAAAAATCTCGAGACTCAAGTTGGGCAACTTGCTAAGCAACTCGCGGAACAACAATCTGGTCCTTCCTTTTCGGCAAACACGCAAACAAATCCTAAGGAACATTGTAAAGCGATCATGAAGAGAAGTGGGAGGGAGTTGAACAGTGAGAATAAAAAAAGAGATGAGAGAGAACAAAGAGAGGAAAAGGAAGAAAATGAGGAGGAAATATTGAAGGAAAATATTGATGGTGAAGTGGGGGAGTGGAGTGAGGAGGAAAAAGTTGAAAAGAACGAAAAGAATGGTGAAGTTGAAAAGAAAGAAAGTGTGGAAATTGAGAAAAATACGAGTGGTGAAGTAATGGGGGAGGAAGTGAAAAAGAAAAGAGCGAGAAGTTCTTGAGTTGCTAAGGGAAAGGAGGTAGTGAGCGCTACTCCAATCCAAAACCTTCCTTATCCTCATGCTCCGTCCAAAAGGGAGAATGAACGGCATTACGCCCGGTTCATGGATATTTTTAAACAACTTCAAATCAACATTCCGTTTGCCGAAGCCTTGGAGCAAATGCCCAAGTATGCCAAATTCATGAAGGACATACTTATAAAAAAGCGGAGGTATACGGAACCGGAGACCATTGTCCTAGATGCGAGCTGTAGTGCAATTATTCAAAGGACGCTTCCGAAAAAATAGGTTGATCCGGGAAGAGTTACTTTGTCGGTTAAAATTGGTGATATCTATGTCGGGAAATGACTAATTGACTTGGGGTCAAGCATTAATCTTATACCTTTGTCTATTATAAAGAGGCTTGTTGTTAGTTGTAAATTTACGTGTCGGGTTTTTGTTATCGTATCCACAGGGATTGTAAGATATCACCGCCGTTCGATGGTTGTATTAATTCTAACTCAATGTAACAATAAGGTTTTGGTTGGTTGTCACGTTATCTTGCATAAAAAGGTAATAAATTGCGGTAAAAGTTATGGTTTGAATAAATGAGAAATATTGCCAAAGTTAGGGTTCGATGATTACTTTGCATGTATTTGTTCGGTCAACAATCTTATAAACTCCCTCAGATGATGAATTATTTCACAAAGTCCTCTCAATATGTTTCTCTCGAACACACATTGTGAGTTTTCCCATTTTGATCCATTGTTTCTCTCGAACACAATCTATCAAAATGACAACTTTTTAGTTCAACCTTATGGTGAACAAAATCATTCATTACTATCTCTAGCTAACAAACAAGATTGGATGAAAACCTAGGTCAAGAGTTGGTAAACATCTCTCGATCATAAACCAACACAAAGAGTTTTAAATAGAAACAAAGTTTTCATCATATATTCACCATTAAAGAGTTTACACATGAAGATCCTTACATTTACACACAAAGCTAGTAATCACCTACATCTAACCTTGACAAATGGAGGACTTAGCTACTCATTTTCATGGTAGCTTGGTCGGCAAGTTTCGGAAGAAGGTTGATCAACATCCAAGTCGGATAATCGATGTTGGATGGGAATCCACCTTCTTTTTGTAGAAGATGGTTACAAGATGAAGAGAAATGAAATCTAGGGCATAAAAGATCCTAAGAACAATGCTGGAAAATATCTCTAAGAAAGTACAAAAGTGGAAAAATGCTGTAAAAACTAGGTATGGCACTCAAAAGTGGCACCTGCTACTTATAGAGTAGTACTGGGCTGTCATGCTCGCTAGGCGAGCAGAATGGCTCGCCTAGCGAGGGTCTAATTGTGGCACCAAAGGCACTTGTGCCCAAAGAAAACAGACTAACTCAAACTGTCATGTTCGCCTAGCGAACACACCTTCGCCTAGCGAAGGACACGCTTCAACCTTCGCCCCAGCGAGGTTGAGAGGTTTTGCTACTGGAATGCTCGCTGGGGACTCGCTAGAGCCTCGCCTAGCGAGTGAGTGCTGGCTGCGCTTTTCACCAAAACTGAACGAACTCGCTACCACCTTCGCTCTCAGCTCGCCTGGCGAATTTATTGACATTTTACTGGAGCTTTTCGCTGGGCGCTCGCCTAGCGAGCAGGCTTCGCCACAGCCTTCGCCTAGCGAGCATGCTGATGAATGCTTGTTTTCTTTGGTTCCTTTGCCAACTTTCTTGTGTCTTAAATTTCAATTATTTCATGCCTTCTTCCTGCACAATAACACACAAATCAAAGGCACCAAGCTTGTTTATCAATGTAATGCATTTCATCTAAAACAAAGGTGATTTTGACAATTTAGCAAGGAAATAGAGTGAAAGATACCCTTAATTGATGGTTCAAATAAGCACTTTTGGGTATCTAACAACTCTCCCCAACTAGATTCTTGCTTGTCCTCAAGCAAAGTATGCCTCTTGAAGGACAAGAGGATTTGCTTTAAGAAAATGGTTTCTCCGAAGTTGGATAAACGGCTCAAACACAAGCGAAATCAGCATATACAAGTTTCCAACGGTTCGAATAAAATAATACACAAGAACTAAAACTTAAATAGCAATGCAAAATATTTATCTATCTACAACAATACTATTCTGAATGAATCATCCTATCTCTCCTCTTCGAATAAGGAATGAAGATTTTACGCGTTTGCAACCGCGGGAATAATCTCACTCTCTAACAAACAATGAAGAAATCAAATAGATTCATACAATGTCTAACAATCATAAATGGTAATGTGGAAGCATAAAGATCACTAAGGGCTTTTCGATTGAAGCTTGGTCAGGTTAACAAACAAGGGTCATTTCTAAGGCCATTGAAACGAAAGTGCCGATGCAAAAGAGACATTCACAGTATATTATTCACACATCTCGACTTTGTTTCATTTGTTTCTTATTTGAAACCTTCACAACTCATATTCCACAACTCAATTTTTATTTTTCACTATTTTTCTTCCAAGCAAGCATTCATTTTCATTCTTTCTATTTTTGTTCTTTTCTTTCACATCATATTCACAAAACAGATGTTTCTTTTCTATATTTTTATTTTCAATGCTTGCTCGGTTTTTCTTTTATTTCAAGAGTTGTGGCACTTACCGATTCTCCCCAACTTATTTCTTACTCACCCTAAGTGAATGCTCTTAACTTTTTACGGCAAAAGAACAATAATCAAGATTTTCCGGGTTGTAAAAAACAAGATTTTTGAAATCTCGCTTTATTTCAAGCTGAGATTCAACTGTTTAAGCTCAAAGGGGTTAACAAATACTCTCTCTGCTCACAGGTAAGTTGTTTTTGGATGTAGTTGTGCTCGATAAAAAACAAGTGCCTTGATCATTTCTAATTGCTTCCACATATTCACAATAATAAAAGACAAAGCATGAATCAAATGAATCAACAAAAGTTATTAGAATCCAGCATTTAAGTGTACAATGGAGGTTTCCTCACAATTTGTGGTTTAAAGTTCTAGATGAAACATTCATTCAATTATGTTGCAAAAAGACAATATTCAATTTACCAAAAAGAGTAAAGTTCCTAATGTATTCTAACATTCTAGCCGAAGGTAACCATGTACCTTAGCCTCATTCACTTGTTTATTCTTATCATTGCCATCCAAGCTCGGATGCACCTTCATTGGGTACTTCTTTGAGGAGCAACCAATCTAGAAGGTTTGCCACTCAATCAACCAAAAATTTATTAAACAAACAAAATTAAAAACATAAATAAATAACATTACTGAAAAATTAAATTTGTTCATGGGGGACAAAACACCCCAATAGTACAACACCAAAGTCAAGATACAAAATCCGAAAATACAAATAAAAATAACATAAAAACTGAAAAGTACAAAAACTTAACCCTCTAAGGGCTTAGGACTCCTCCTCGCTACCGGCATCAGAACCGGTAGCCTCATCATCAACATCATCATCATCATCATCATCAGCTGTACCAGCGCCCACCCCCTCACCATAGACAGGCCTGTCCACAGGCCAGTTGGCGTTAAGCAGAAACTGCTCACGCGTCATCAAAGCATGAGCACCACTTCCCTGCAGCTGTAACCGCTGCATAGAGTCGTGCATATCTATCATGGCTCTCTGGGATGCCGCCATCCATTCAAAACTATAATCGCACACAGCTCGGAGGTAGGGATCTAGTCCAGGAGTAGAAGTACTAGGACCATCAGAAGCCCTAGTACTCTCTGTAGCAGCATTGCCTCTAGCATTCTTCGCTCTACAATATTTGGCCACATACCGGTCATCGATAGGTGGCGGGATCCTTACCTGACCACGAGACGGAAGTCTCACCCTTGCCTGAACGCACAAACTCATGATCAAGCACGGGAAAGCTAGGGGACAATTAACACGAGCCCCCGACTTTAGCCCGCTCTCGATCACGGACTTCAGCTCATTTGCGATGATCCTCGCCACATCGATCTGGACGTTGGTGAGGATAGAATGGACCAAATGTGCCACTGGGATCGGCACTGTAGAGGTGTGGGACTTCGGCTGTATGTTGGTCAGAACCAAAAGCAGTATCAGTTGAGCCATGGGAGTCATGTCCTCCCTGTGATACCTCATTGGAACCCCAGATGGGTTCAGCTCAACAGATTTCCCTGGTAAGAGCAGGGCGGAAGAAATGGCTGGAACATCACGGTGAAGTCGTAGGTCAGTGTGGTATTGGTCCCTCTCCTCAGCTCCCAGCTGGAGCGGTTCCCCAAGGACTCGGTTGATGGCATCCCGATCAAATGCTACTGGACGCCCGGCCACTTTAGATACCCAAGTAAAGGGCTCGTCGTCGTCAGGCAGTGCGTTAGCATAAAATTCATGCACTGTAGCTATGTCGTAATGCTCTAAGGGATTAATCAACCGATCCCATTTCTTCGCGTCAATCAACCCGGCAAAATTTCTGTTAGTGCCCTGTGGGTTGATCAGGAATCGCTTCTCTGGAAGAATTTTCCGCTTCTCCAGAGAAATGTACCTGGCGGCCTGCTTCGGGCCGACAAACTTATCTTGGTCAAACTGGATAGGCACAGTCCGGGAAGTAGTCGCTCCCTTTCTTTTCTTAGGCGCTCCAGACCTTGACTCCATCTGCAAAATATGAGAGGAAACAACACACACCAAACAAACAGATTAGACATCAAAGCAATATTCAAAAGACTGACATGCTCGCTGCTGCTTCGCCTAGCGAAGTGGCAGCGAACGCTCGCCCCAGGTTCGCCTAGCGAGTGCTAGCGAACCTTACGGGTTTTGAGGTTTTTCAGCATGTTCAAAGAATACTTCCCAAAACCCATACTCTAATGGTTCCAACATCAGAACCTAATGATTTATCAAGTAAATAACCGTTCTATGCTATTGGGGATTACATATTTGCATTCAAAACCTAAAATCCCCAATTCTAAAACCTAAAATCCGAATTTGCAAAACCCTAAATACCACATGCAGACCTAAAGTTTCCCATACCACACTCATCCTAATTGCAATTCAAATTGGAAATTTAGAGTTCAAACAAAAAGAAAAATGTAGTAGGGCAAACCTTAGTTACACGGATTTGGAAATGTGAAGTGAGTAGAGTTTGCAATCGACCGGAAAGAGAGAGTGTTGGTGAGAGAGATGCAAATGAGAGATTGTGGAGAGCTCTGTAAAAAATGTTCTCAGCAGGGTTGCAAGACAGCAAAGTTGTGTTAGGGCAAAAATGAGTCCCCTGCTGAGTTTTTAAATAAGTGCTGTCATGCAGCGCTCGCTGCTGCTTCGCCTAGCGAGCAGCTAGCGAATCAGCTCGCTACTGCCTCACCTAGCGAACAGCAAGCGAGCATGACAGCAATTGCCTTTTCAAAGGCAGCAATTCATGTTCATACAGCATGGTTTAAGCACAAAGAAACCCAACACAACACAACACAAAAAACAGTAAATACTTACAATGTTGGGGTGCCTCCCAACTAGCGCTTGTTTAACGTCGGCTAAGCTCGACGGTGTGATGCTCACTGAGGAGCATCAAGCGGTAGAGCACAGCTCTCGCGATCCACATGACCGCCGAGATAAACTTTCAACCGTTGGCCGTTCATGGTCCAACTATCTTTCTTGTCTATGTCTTCAATGACAATAGCCCCGTACTCCTTCACCTCTTTCACCCGAAATGGCCCGGACCATTTTGATTTCAACTTCCCGGGAAACAATTTCAACCGGGAGTTGAACAATAGGACCAATTGTCCGGGCACAAATTCTTTGTTACGGAGCTTCTTGTCGTGATACTTTTTTGCCTTTTCCTTGTACAACCAACTTGAGTGGTATGCGGCATTGCGCATCTCTTCCAACTCAAGTAGTTGTACCTTCCTTTTGTCACCGGCCAACTCATTCTCAAAATTTAAAAATTTTAGGGCCCACAAGGCCTTGTGCTCCAATTCAACCGGCAAGTGGCAAGTTTTACCAAATACCAATTGAAAGGGAGTTAGGCCAATTGGAGCTTTAAAGGCCGTACGGTAGGCCCATAATGCTTCGTCCAATTTTTGGGACCACTCCTTTTTTGAATTAGACACGGTTTTTTTCGAGGATTCTCTTAATCTCACGATTAGAGACCTCAGTTTGCCCATTAGCTTGTGGGTGATACGGAGTCGTCACCCTATGCGATACACCGTAATGTTTTAAAATAGTTTCCAAAGGTGCATTACAAAAGTGTGACCCTCCATCACTTATCAACACTCGGGGGGTTCCGAAACGGGAAAATATGTTTTTCTTCAAAAAATTTATCACCGTTTTCGCATCCGCCCGAGGTGAAGCAATCGCCTCAACCCACTTAGAGACATAATCGACAGCAACAAGCATGTACTCGTTCCCATAAGAGGGTGGGAAAGGTCCTACAAAATCTATGCCCCAACAATCAAATACTTCCACTTCTTGGATATTTTGGAGAGGCATCTCATCTCTCTTACCTATCCCACCGCTTCTTTGGCAACTGTCACAACTTTGCGCATGGGTATGTGCGTCTTTGAAAATAGTGGGCCAATAAAATCCCGATTGAAGAATTTTAGTGGCCGTTCTAACCCCATTATAATGTCCGCCGTAAGGCGAGTTGTGACAATGCCAAAGGATGCTCTGGGCTTCCTCGCCAGTTACGCATCTCCTTAATAGGTTATCACTACCCAACTTAAACAAGTATGGGTCATCCCAAACATAATACTTCGCATCCGAAAGGAACTTCCTTTTTTGGTTCGAAGTTAGGTCGGAAGGCACAAAACCACTAGCCTTGTGGTTCGCAAAGTCTGCAAACCACGGCCTAACTTGAACCTTAAACAGTTTTTCATCAGGAAATTCTTCCCGGATTTCCTTTTCAGACGCGGTAACCTCCACATTCACTAAGCGGGATAAATGATCTGCTACCAAGTTTTCCGACCCCTTCTTGTCTTTGATTTCCACATCAAATTCTTGTAACAAGAGGATCCAATGGATGAGCCTTTGCTTCGAATCCGGTTTGGTTAGAAGATATTTAATCGCCGCGTGGTCGGTATACACAACGACTTTAGACCCTATAAGATAAGACCTAAACTTTTCTAGCGCATACACTATTGCAAGTAGTTCTTTTTCCGTTGTGGCATAATTTATTTGAGCCTCGTTAAGAACCTTACTCGCATAATGTATCGCATGAAAAGTTTTGTCTTTTCTTTGGCCAAGTACCGCTCCAACAGCATAGTCACTCGCATCACACATTAGTTCAAAATTTTCATTCCAATCGGGAGCGACTATTATTGGAGCGGTAACCAATTTTTCTTTTAAAGCCTCAAAAGCTTGCAAACAATCTTCGGTGAAGAGAAATACCTGGTCCTTGGCGAGCAAATTGCTCAAAGGCTTAGCCACCTTTGAGAAGTCCTTGATAAAGCGCCGGTAGAACCCCGCGTGCCCCAAAAAGCTTCGGATGCCCTTCACATTCACCGGAGGGGGTAATTTTTCAATCACTTCAACCTTAGCTCTATCCACTTCAAGCCCCCTTCTAGAGACTTTGTGGCCTAGCACGATCCCCTCGGTCACCATGAAGTGACACTTCTCCCAATTAAGCACCAAATTGGTCTTCACACATCTCTCCAACACCGTCTTCAAGTTCGCCAAGCATTGACTAAAAGACCCACCAAATACCGAGAAGTCATCCATGAAGACTTCCATTGTTTTCTCTATCAGATCGGCAAAAATGGCTTGCACACATCGTTGGAAAGTCGCCGGTGCATTGCACAGCCCAAAGGGCATTTTTCGGTATGCGAACACTCCAAACGGACACGTGAAGGCCGTCTTCTCATGATCGGCCGGGTCAACCGCAATTTGATTGTACCCGGAGTAGCCGTCCAAAAAACAATAGTATTGTTGGCCCGATAGTCTTTCGAGCATTTGATCCATAAATGGGAGTGGAAAATGGTCCTTTCGAGTCGCGGTATTCAACCGCCTATAATCAATACACATTCTCCACCCGTTGCAACTTTAGTGGGGATCAATTCATCCTTGTCATTCCGGATCACGGTAATCCCCCCCTTCTTCGGAACAACGTGCACGGGACTAACCCATGGGCTATCCAAGATCGGGTAAATCATTCCCGCATCCAATAGCTTTACAACCTCCTTTCGAACAACCTCCTTCATGGTAGGATTTAAGCGGCGTTGTGGTTGAGCTACCGGCTTGAAATCCTCTTCCATCAAAATCTTGTGCATACAATAGGATGGACTAATTCCTTTTAGATCGGAAAGAGTCCAACCCATGGCTTCTTGATTTGTTTTTAGCACAATGATTAGATGGGCTTCTTCTTCATTTGTCAAAAGGTTGCTTATGATGATCGGCTTTGCCTCGGTCTCATCTAGGAATACATACTTCAAAGTAGAGGGAAGCACTTTCAATTCAATTGGAGCTTTTTCGTCAATAACCTCCTTCTTCAAGTTTTCCTCCTCTACTTCCCATGGTTGTAGGTCGTCTAAACTATCAAGTTCCTTTAAGCATTCCTCAAGAGCTAGCTCTTCTTCAACAGTGAAAACCTCCAATGAGTCGTCAAGAGCTAACTCCATAGGAGATATCTCATGAATATGCTTTGAAACCTCCATAATAGCGTCTTCGATCACATCGATGCGGAAGCTATCATTTCTATCTTTTGAATGCTTCATTGCCTCGAATAGATCGAATGTAACTTCCTCATTTTGAACTCTCACCTTCATTAAACCGTCATCAACATCTATCATCATTCGCGCGGTCTTCATGAACGGTCGGCCCAAGATGAGCGGAGCATCATCATCTTCCTCCATATCAATAACAATAAAATCGACCGGGAAAAAGATTTGTCGACCTTCACCAAAACATCTTGGGCTACGCCATGAGGATGGGTCGTCGACTTATCCGCCAATTGTAACGTCATTCGGATGGACTTAATCTCAATGTTGCCAAGTCTCTTGATAATTGACAAAGGTATAAGATTAATGCTTGACCCCAAGTCAATAAGTCCTTTCCCGACATAAACGTCACCATTTTAACCGGCAATGTAACTCTTCCCGGATCAACCTCTTTCTTAGGAAGCGTCCTTTGAATAATGGCATTATAGCTTGCGTCAAGGACGAAGTGGTCTCCGGTTCCGTATACCTCCGTTTTTTGTTAGTATGTCCTTCATGAATTTGGCATACTTGGGCATTTGCTCCAAGGCTTCGGCAAACGGAATGTTGATTTGTAATTGTTTAAAAATATCCATGAACCGGGCGTAATGCCGTTCATTCTCCCTTTTGGACGGAGCATGAGGATAAGGAAGGTTTTGGATAGGGGTAGCGCTCACTACCTCCTTTCCCTTTGCAACTCTAGCACTCTTCCATCTAGGCTTTTTCACTACCTCCCTTATTACCTCATCACTTGTATTTTTCCCCATCTCCACACCTTTTTCTTTTTCAACTTCACCATTATTTTTATTCTTTTCAACTTCTTCACCCTCACTCCACTCTCCTACTTCACCATCAACATTTTCCTCCTCAATTTCTTTCTCTTTCTCTCTTTGTTCACTCTCAACTCTTTTTTTATTCTCACTACCCAACTCCCTCCCACTTCTCGTCATGATCGCCTTACAATGCTCCTTAGGATTTGTTTGCGTGTTTGCCGAAAAGGAAGGACCGGTTTTTGTTCCGCGAGTTGCTTGGCAAGTTGCCCAACTTGAGTCTCGAGATTTTTTATAGCCGCGTCATTGCTCTTTTGATTGGCCATTGACATTTGCATGAATTGCGTCAATGTCTCTTCCAATTTAGAATTGACGACCGGCGGTTGTTGAGATTGATACGGATTTTGGGGAGGGTTTTGACGGCTAGAAGAACCACCTCCATAACCTTGGTTATGATAATAGTTGCTTCTAGGTTGGAACCCTTGGTTCCCTTGGAATTGTTGTTGTTGATTTTGAGGGTGCGGTTGATAAGGTTGTTGTTGTTGTTGTTGTCTAGGTTGATAGTCCCGTTGATTGGCCATGTAGTTTACTTCGTCAAAACCGGGAGGTGGACAAAATCCGGTGTCATGTTCACCTTTACAAAGTTCACAACAGGCTATTTGTTTAGCTTTTGACGGTTCTCTTAACTCTTTGATTTGTTGCGTTAAGAGTTCCACTTGTTGTGAGATGAGCTTGTTTTGGGCAAGGATGGCATCATTCGTCCCTAGCTCAAGCACTCCCGCCTTCTTCAAAGAATTTCCTCGACTTTGACTCTGAAGATCATTTAAAGCCATTCGATTTATGATGTTTGTGGCTTCTTCGGCACTTTTTGACAATAAAGACCCACCCGAGGTCGCATCCAACAACGTCTTGCAGTTTGGTTGAAGTCCATTTTTGAAGATATGGATTTGAGTCAATTCATCAAATCCATGCCCTTTACATTTCCGAAGCATGGACTTGAATCTTTCCCACGCTTCATTTAATGATTCACTGGTTCCTTGTGAAAACACCGAGATGGCCGTCTTGGATTCCATGAATCGGTTATGGGAGAAAAATCTTTCGATGAATTTCTCTTCTAACACGTTCCAGTCTGTCATTACGGCTGGTGTTTGATCTAGGTACCAATCCTTTGCTTTACCGAGCAAAGCGTGGGGAAATAATCGTCTGAACAACGGAAGCTCCTGAGCCTGATCCACTCCGGCAGCCAATGCTATCTCATAAAATTTTGTGAGAAAAGCAAATGGGTCTTCATGGTCCATTCCGGTGAATGGACTTCCATATAATAGATTTAGAGTTCCCGTTTTCATCTCAGCTTGCCTTCCGGTGTGGTTGGCAAACTGAGCGATGTTCCTTGGACTGTTTATGCATGGAGTAGAAATAGGTGGTGGTGGTGGTTGCTCCATATTTGGTATGAATGGTGGTGGATTTGTGGTTGAAGAACTTTCTCCTTGCTCTTGGCGTTGTCTAGCCTGTTGCCTCCTACGTCTCGTTTTGCTATTGAGCCTCCTTGTGGTTCTCTCGATCTCAGGATCAAAAAGAAGTTCGTCCACAGGGATTTGCCCTCGCATAAAACGTAAGCTGCACACTAAACCAAACAAATTACAAGCACAAGTCAAAAATTCACAAGCTAAAACTTAAACAACCATTGCGATGCTCGCAATATCAATTTACAATCCCCGGCAACGGCGCCATTTTGTTAGTTGTAAATTTACGTGTCGGGTTTTTGTTATCGTATCCACAGGGATTGTAAGATATCACCGCCGTTCGATGGTTGTATTAATTCTAACTCAATGTAACAATAAGGTTTTGGTTGGTTGTCACGTTATCTTGCATAAAAAGGTAATAAATTGCGGTAAAAGTTATGGTTTGAATAAATGAGAAATATTGCCAAAGTTAGGGTTCGATGATTACTTTGCATGTATTTGTTCGGTCAACAATCTTATAAACTCCCTCAGATGATGAATTATTTCACAAAGTCCTCTCAATATGTTTCTCTCGAACACACATTGTGAGTTTTCCCATTTTGATCCATTGTTTCTCTCGAACACAATCTATCAAAATGACAACTTTTTAGTTCAACCTTATGGTGAACAAAATCATTCATTACTATCTCTAGCTAACAAACAAGATTGGATGAAAACCTAGGTCAAGAGTTGATAAACATCTCTCGATCATAAACCAACACAAAGAGTTTTAAATAGAAACAAAGTTTTCATCATATATTCACCATTAAAGAGTTTACACATGAAGATCCTTACATTTACACACAAAGCTAGTAATCACCTACATCTAACCTTGACAAATGGAGGACTTAGCTACTCATTTTCATGGTAGCTTGGTCGGCAAGTTTCGGAAGAAGGTTGATCAACATCCAAGTCGGATAATCGATGTTGGATGGGAATCCACCTTCTTTTTGTAGAAGATGGTTACAAGATGAAGAGAAATGAAATCTAGGGCATAAAAGATCCTAAGAACAATGCTGGAAAATCTCTAAAAGAAAGTACAAAAGTGGAAAAATGCTGTAAAAACTAGGTATGGCACTCAAAAGTGGCACCTGCTACTTATAGAGTAGTACTGGGCTGTCATGCTCGCTAGGCGAGCAGAATGGCTCGCCTAGCGAGGGTCTAATTGTGGCACCAAAGGCACCTGTGCCCAGAGAAAACAGACTAACTCAAACTGTCATGTTCGCCTAGCGAACACACCTTCGCCTAGCGAAGGACACGCTTCAACCTTCGCCCCAGCGAGGTTGAGAGGTTTTGCTACTGGAATGCTCGCTGGGGACTCGCTAGAGCCTCGCCTAGCGAGTGAGTGCTGGCTGCGCTTTTCACCAAAACTGAACGAACTCGCTACCACCTTCGCTCTCAGCTCGCCTGGCGAATTTATTGACATTTTACTGGAGCTTTTCGCTGGGCGCTCGCCTAGCGAGCAGGCTTCGCCACAGCCTTCACCTAGCGAGCATGATGATGAATGCTTGTTTTCTTTGGTTCCTTTGCCAACTTTCTTGTGTCTTAAATTTCAATTATTTCATGCCTTCTTCCTGCATAATAACACACAAATCAAAGGCACCAAGCTTGTTTATCAATGTAATGCATTTCATCTAAAACAAAGGTGATTTTGACAATTTAGCAAGGAAATAGAGTGAAAGATACCCTTAATTGATGGCTCAAATAAGCACTTTTGGGTATCTAACACTTGGCAACATTGAAATTAAGTCCATCCGAATGACGTTGCAATTGGCAGATAAGTCGACTACCCATCCTCATGGCGTAGCCCAAGATGTTTTGGTTAAAGTCGACAAATTCTTTTTCCCGGTCGATTTTATTGTTATTGATATGGAAGAAGATGATGATGCTCCGCTCATCCTGGGCCGACCGTTCATGAAAACCGCGCGAATAATGATAGACGTTGATGACGGTTTGATGAAGGTGAGAGTCCAAAATGAGGAAGTTACATTCGATCTATTCGAAGCAATGAAGCATTCAAAAGATAGAAATGATAGATTTCGCATCGATGTGATCGA
This sequence comes from Lathyrus oleraceus, assembly GCF_024323335.1. Lineage (NCBI taxonomy): Eukaryota > Viridiplantae > Streptophyta > Magnoliopsida > Fabales > Fabaceae > Lathyrus > Lathyrus oleraceus. The sequence continues at coordinate 58,957,937 of NC_066581.1, forward strand.
AGAGGCAATTTTGGAGGTTTCTAAGCATATTCATGAGATATCTCCTATGGAGTTAGCTCTTGACGACTCATTTGAAGTTTTCACAGCTGAAGAAGAGCAAGCTCTTGATGAATGCTTAAGGAAACTTGATGGTTTAAACGAACTACAACCGTGGGAAGTTGAGGAGGAAGACTTGAAGAAGGAGGTTAATGAAGAAAAAGCGCCTATTGAATTGAAAATATTACCTTCTACTTTGAAGTATGTATTCCTAGATGAGACCGAAGCAAAGCCGATCATCATAAGCAACCTTTTGTCAAATGATGAAGAAGCCCGTTTGATCAATGTGCTGAAAAAAAATCAAGAAGCCATGGGTTGGACTCTTTCCGATCTAAAAGGAATTAGTCCTTCCTATTGCATGCACAAGATCTTGATGGAAGAGGATTTTAAGCCGGTAGCTCAACCACAACGCCGCTTAAATCCTACTATGAAGGAGGTTGTTAGAAAAGAAGTTGTAAAGTTGTTGGATGCGGGAATGATTTACCCGATTTCGGGATAGTCCATGGGTTAGTCCTGTGCATGTGGTTCCGAAGAAAGGTGGAATTACCGTGATCCGCAATGACAAGGATGAGTTGATCCCTACTAAAGTTGCAACGGGGTGGCGAATGTGTATTGATTATAGGCGGTTGAATACCGCAACTCGAAAAGATCATTTTCCACTCCCGTTCATGGATCAAATGCTCGAAAGACTCTCGGGGGCAACAATACTATTATTTCTTGGATGGCTATTCCGGGTATAACCAAATTGCGGTTGACCCGGCCGATCATGAAAAGACGGCTTTCACATGTCCGTTTGGAGTTTTCGCATACCGAAAATGCCCTTTGGGTTGTGCAATGCACCGGCGACTTTCCAACGATGTGTGCAAGCCATTTTTGCCGACCTTATTGAGAAAACAATGGAAGTCTTCATGGATGACTTCTCGGTATTTGGTGGTTCCTTTAGTCTATGCTTGGCAAACTTGAAAACGGTGCTTGAAAGATGTGTGAAGACCAATCTTGTGCTTAATTGGGAGAAGTGTCACTTCATGGTGACCGAGGGGATAGTGCTTGTCCATAAAGTCTCTTCAAGAGGGCTTGAAGTTGATCGAGCTAAGGTTGAAGTGATTGAAAAGTTACCTCCTCCGGTGAATGTGAAGGGAATCCGAAGCTTTTTGGGGCACGCCGGGTTCTATCGGCGCTTTATCAAAGACTTCTCAAAGGTGGCTAAGCCTTTGAGTAATTTGCTAGCTAAGGACCAAGTATTTCTCTTAACCGATGAATGTTTGCAAGCTTTTGAAACTTTGAAAGAAAAATTGGTTACCGCTCCAATTATAGTCGCTCCAAATTGGAATTTAAATTTTGAGTTAATGTGTGATGCGAGCGACTATGCAATCGGAGCGGTATTAGGCCAAAGAAAAGAAAAAAAATTCATGCGATACATTACGCAAGTAAAGTTCTTAATGAGGCTCAAATTAACTATGCCACCACTGAAAAAGAATTACTTGCGATAGTGTATGCGCTTGAAAAGTTTAGGTCTTATCTTATAGGGTCTAAAGTCGTAGTGTATACCGATCACTCGGCGATTAAATATTTGCTCACCAAACCGGATTCGAAGCAAAGGCTCATCCGTTGGATCCTCTTGTTGCAAGAATTTGATGTTGAAATCAAAGACAAGAAAGGATCGGAAAATTTGGTGGCGGATCATTTATCCCGCTTAGTTAATGTGGAGGTTACCGCATCAGAGAAGGAAATCCGGGAAGAATTTCCTGATGAAAAACTGTTCAAAGTTCAAGTTAGGCCGTGGTTTGCAGACTTTGCGAACCACAAGGCTAGTGGTTTTGTGCCTCCCGACCTAACTTCGAACCAAAAAAGGAAGTTTCTTTCGGATGCCAAGTATTACGTATGGGATGACCCGTACTTGTTTAAGTTGGGTAGTGATAACCTTTTAAGGAGATGCGTTACTGGCGATGAAGCGCAGAGCATCCTTTGGCATTGTCACAACTCGCCTTACGGGGGACACTATAATGGGGTGAGAACGGCCACTAAAATCCTTCAGTCAGGATTTTATTGGCCCACTACTTTCAAAGACGCACATACCCATGCGCAAAGTTGTGATAGTTGCCAGAGAAGCGGTGGGATTGGTAAGAGAGACGAGATGCCTCTCCAAAACATCCAAGAGGTCGAAGTATTTGATTGTTGGGGCATCGATTTTATAGGACCATTCCCACCCTCTTATGGTAACGAGTATATGCTTGTCGCAGTTGATAATGTTTCTAAGTGGGTTGAGGCGATTGCCTCACCTCGGGCGGATGCGAAAACGGTAATAAATTTTTTGAAGAAAAACATATTTTCCCGTTTCGGAACCCCCCGAGTGTTGATAAGTGACGGAGGGTCACACTTTTGTAATGCACCGTTGGAAAGCATTTTAAAACATTATGGTGTATCACACAGAGTGGCAACTCCGTATCACCCGCAGGCTAATGGGCAAGCCGAGGTCTCTAATCGTGAGATTAAGAGAATCCTCGAAAAAACTGTGTCAAATTCGAAAAAAGAGTGGTCACAAAAATTGGATGAAGCGTTATGGGCATACCGTACTGCCTTTAAAGCTCCAATTGGCCTAACTCCTTTTCAATTGGTGTTTGGTAAAACTTACCATTTGCCGGTCGAATTGGAGCACAAAGCCTTGTGGGCTCTGAAATTTTTAAATTTTGAAAAGGATTTGGCCGGTGAGAAAAGGAAGGTGCAACTGCTTGAGTTGGAAGAGATGCGCAATGCCGCATATCACTCAAGTTGGTTGTACAAAGAAAAGGTAAAAAAATATCATGACAAAAAGCTTCGAAAAAAAGAATTTGTGCCCGGACAGTTGGTCCTACTGTTCAATTCCAGGTTGAAGTTATTCCCCGGAAAGTTGAAATCAAAATGGTCTGGGCCATTTCGGGTAAAAGAAGTTAAGGAGTACGGAGCTATTGTCATTGAGGACATGGAAAAGAATGACAGTTGGACCGTTAATGGCCAACGTTTGAAGGTTTATCTTGGCGGTCATGTGGATCGCGAGAGTTGTGCTATTCCTTTGGATGCTCCTCTGTGAGCATCGCACCGTCGAGCTTATCCGACGTTAAACAAGCGCTTGTTGGGAGGCACCCCAACATTGTAAGTATTTACAGTTTTTCTGTTGTGACGTATTGGGATTCCAATTGTTAAAACTTGCTGAAATGTACCAGGAATGCTATTTTTGAAAAAGCAAATGTTGTCATGCTCGCTAGATCCTCGCTAGGCGAGGCAGTAGCGAGCAGATTCGCTAGCTGCTCGCTAGGCGAAGCAGCCGCGAGCGCTGCGTGGCAGCACTAATTTAATTCTCAGCAGGCCACTCATTTTGGGCCCAAACACAATTTTCCTTTTTACAACCCTGCTGAAGCACTCTCAATAACACTCACAAGCACTCTCTCACTTTTCATCTCTCTCACAAACACTCAAACCCTAAACTGAAGCATTGCAAACCTCACTGCACTTCAAATTCAATCAATCTCTTTCACTAAGGTTTGCCCTAATTCCATTTCTTTATGTTTGAACTTTGTAAAATTCTGATTTGCATGTCATTTAGGGTGAATTTGGGGGAATGGGTATTTTAGGTTTTGCATGTGGGAAACTTTAGGTTTTGCATGTGGGTTTCGAAGTACATGTATCTTAGAACGATTCTTTTCTTGATAGATCATTTTGTTCTGAAATAGATACCATGAGAACTTGGGTTTTGCCAAAATTTCACTGTAAACATTGCAGAACCCAAAAACCCGTAAAGTTCGCTAGCAACTCGCTAGGCGAACCAGTGGCGAGCATTCGCTGCCACTTCGCTAGGCGAAGCAGCAGCGAACATGACAGTAGTTGGAATTCTGGTTTTGCTTTCTAATCTGTTTTGTGTTTGTGTTGCTTCCTCTTTATGTTTTGCAGATGGAATCCAGATCCGGAGCTTCGAAAAAGAGAAAGGGCGGGAACACATCTCGTTCCGTACCAATACAATTCGACACCGACAAGTTTGTCGGGCCAAAGCAAGCCGCAAGATATATTGCTTTGGAAAAATGAAAGATTTTACCGAAAAAGAGATTCTTAATCAACCCTGAAGGCACGAACCGAACATTCGCCGGGTTGATTAACAGCAAAAAGTGGGATCGGTTAATATCCCCCCTGGAGCATTACGATATCGCAACAGTGCGTGAGTTCTATGCGAATGCACTGCCGGATGATGACGAGCCATTCACATGGACATCTAGAGTGTCCGGCCGTCCTGTTGCGTTTGATCGGGATGCAATTAACCGTGTCCTGGGTGAACCGCTCCAATTGGGAGCCGAGGAGAGAGACACCTACCACCAAGAATTAAGGCTTCACCGGGATACTGATGCAATTTCTGCTGCCCTGCTTTTGAGAGGGAAATCAGTTGAGCTGAACCCATCTGGGGTTCCCATGAGATACCATAGGGAGGACATGACTCCCTTGGCTCAACTGATCCTTTTGTTGGTTCTTACAAACATCGCACCCAAGTCTCATACTTCTACAGTGCCGATCCCAGTGGCACACTTGGTACACAGCATCCTCACTAACGTCCAGATTGATGTGGCGAGGATTATTGCTTATGAGCTGAAGTCCGTGATTGAAAGCGGGCTAAAGTCGGGGGCACGAGTGAATTGTCCCCTGGCTTTCCCTTGCCTAATCATGAGTTTGTGCCTGCAAGCGAGGGTGAGGCTACCCTCTAGGGGTCAAGTAAGGATCCCGCCACCCATTGATGACCGTTACGTGGCCAAGTATTGCAAACCGAAGAATGTACGAGGTAGTTCAGCTGCTGAGGTTACCGGGGCTTCTGATGGTCCTGGTACTTCTACTCTAGGATCCGATCCTTTCCAACAGGCTGTCTGCAATTACAACTGGGATTGGATGGCGGCAACTCAGCGCGCCATGCTCGATATGCACGATTCTATGCAGCTGTTACAGCTGCAGGCACGTGACCCCTCCGGTGATCACTCATTGATGACGCGTGAGTAGTTTCTGCAAAACGCTAGCTGGCCTGTGGACAGGCCTATGTTTGGAGAGGGGGCGGGTGCTGGTGCTTCTTCTGGTGCTGCTGATGATGATGATGATGATGATGAGGCTACCGGTTCTGAAGCCGGTAGTGATGAGGGTTCTGAGTCCTTGGAGGGCTAAGTTATTTTATTTTTCATATTATGTTTTATTTCTATTGTATTTTCAGATTTGTGTATTTTGATTTTGGCTATGTACTTTTGGGGTGTTTTGTCCCCCATGAACAAATTTAAATTTTGAAGTAATGTTATTATTTATGTTTTAAATTTCTTCTGTTTTAATAAATTTTTGGTTGGTTGAGTGTCAAACCTTCTAGATTGGTTGCTCCTCAAAGAAGTATCCAATGAAGGTGCATCCGAGCTTGGATGGCAATGATAAAATAAACAAGTGAACAATGCTAAGGTACATGGTTACCTCCGGCTAGAATTTTAGAATGCACTAAGAACTTTACTCTTTTTTTGTAATTGAGTATTGTCTTTTTGCAACATAATTGAATGAATGTTTCATCTAGGACTTAAAACCACAAATTGTGAGGAAACCTCCATTTTACACTTAAATGCTGGATTCTAATAAGCTTTGTTGATTCATTTGATTCATGCTTTGTCTTTTATTATTGTGAATATGTGGAAGCAATTAGAAATGATCAAGGCACTTGTTTTCTACCGAGCACAACCAGTTCCAAATACAACTTACCTGTGAGCAGAGAGAGTATTCGTTAACCCCTTTGAGCTTAAACAGTTGAATCTCAGCTTGAAATAAAGCGAGATTTCAAAAATCTTTTTCTTGAAACCCGGAAAATTTTGATAATTGTTCTTTTGCCGTAAAAAGTCAAGAGCATTCACTTAGGGTGAGTAAGAAATAAGTTGGGGAGAACGAAAATGAGAATCGGTAAGTGCCACAACTCTTGAAAAACCGAGCAAGCATATAAAAAAAAGATATATATATATATATATATATAATATATATATATATATATATATATATATATATATATTATATATATATATATATATATTATATAACATAGAAAGAGAAACATCTGTTTTGTAAATATGATGTGAAAGAAAAGAAAAAAATAGAGAAAATAAAAATGAATGCTTGCTTGGAAGAAAAATAGTGAAAAACAAAAATTGAGTTGTGAAATAAGAGTTGTGAAGGTTTCAAATGAGAAATAAATGGAACGAAGTTGAGATGTGTGAATAATGTACAGTGAATGTCTCTTTTGCATCGGCAATTTCGTTTTCAATGGCCTTAGAAATGACCCTTGTTTGTTAACCTAACCAAGCTTCAACCGAAAAGCCCTTAGTGATCTTCGTGCTTCCACATTACCATTTATAATTGTTAGACATTGTATGAATTGAATTGATTTCTTCATTGTTTGTTAGAGAGTGAGATTATTCCCGCGGTTACAAACGCGTAATTTCTTCAATCCTTATTCGAAGAGGAGAGATAGGGTGATTCATTCAAGATAATATTGTTGTAGATAGATACATATTTCGCATTCTTACTAAGTCTTAGTTCTTGTGTATTATTTTATTCTAATCGTTGGAAATTTGTATCTGCTGATTCACTTGTGTTTGAGCCGTTTTATCCGATTTCGGAGAAACCTTTTTCTTAATGCAAATCCTCTTGTCCTTCAAGAGGCATACTTTGCTTGAGGACAAGCAAGAATCTAGTTGGGGAGAGTTGTTAGATACCCAAAAGTGCTTATTTGAGCTATCAAATATGGGCATCTTTCACTCCGTTTCCTTGCTAAAGTGTTCGAAACAACCTTTGTTTTTGATGAATTGCAATACAATGATAAACGATCTTGGTACCTTTGATTTGTGTGTTATTGTGTAGGAATTATGCATGAAATAATAGAAAATGAAGCCACAAGAAAGTTGGCAAAGGGACCAAAGAAAGGATGCATTCATCAGCTTGCTCGCTAGGCGAGGGCTATGGCGAAGGGCTCGCTAGGAGAGCGCCCAGCGAGAACCCAGCGAAAAGCTCCAGTATTTTACAGTGGCAAACATCAACAAACTCGCTAGGCGAGCTGCCAGCGAAGTGTGTAGCGAACACGTCCAGACTTGGTGAAAAGCGCAGCCAGCACTCACTCGCTAGGCGAGCCATTAGCGAGCTCCCAGCGAGCATTCCAGTAGCAAAACCTCTCAAGCTCGCTGGAGCGAAGGTTGAAGCGTGGGCTTCGCCTAGCGAAGGTTTTGTTCGCCTAGTGAACATGCCAGTCTGGCAAAGGTTATTTCTCTGGGCGCAGGTGCCTCAGGTGCCTCATTTAGGGGCTCGCTAGGCGAGCCATTCTTCTCGCCTAGCGAGCATGACAGCTCAGTAGCAGCTCTATAAGTAGCAAGGGCTACTTTTTGGAGCCATACTTTCACACCTCCATACTTTTGTACTTTTAAGATATTTTCCAGCATTGATCTAGGGATCTTTTGTGACCTAGAAATCATTTCTCTTCATCTCTTAACAATCTTTCACAAAAAGAAGGTGGATTCCCATCCAATCTCGATTATTCGACTCGGATGTTGATCAACCTTCTTCCGAAACTTGTTGACCAAGCTACCATGAAAATGAGTAGCTAAGTCCTTCATTTTGTCAAGGTTAGATGTAGATGATCATTAGCTTTGTGTGTAAATGGGATGATCTTCATTTGTAAACTCTTTAATGGTGAATATATGGTGAAAACTTTGTTCTTATTCAAAACTCTTTGTGTTGGTTTATGATCGAGAGATGTTTACCAACTCTTAACCTAGGTTTTCATCCAATCTTGTTTGTTAGCTAGAGATAGTAATGAATGATTTTGTTCACCATAAGGTTGAACCAAAAAGTTGTCATTTTGATAGATTGTGTTAGAGATAAACAATGGATCAAAATGGGAAAACTCACAATGTGTGTTAGAGATAAACACATTGGGAGGACTTTGTGAAATAGTTTATCATCTAAAGGAGTTTATAAGTTTTGTTGATCGAACATATACATACAAAGTGATCGTCGAACCCTAACTTTGGCAATATTTCTCAAATATTAAAACCAAAACTTTTACCGCATTTTATTACACTTTTATGCAAGATACCGTGACAAACACCAAAACCCCATTGTTACCTTAAGCTAAGAATTAAAACAACTGTCGAAAGACGGTGATATCTCACAATCCCTGTGGAGACGATAACAAAAACCTGACACTTAAAATTACACTCAACAGAAATCAAACATGATTGAAAATTTTCTAAGTACCAAGTCAAATGACCACTTCTTCCACCTTGAATAACTTTCTCTATGAGCTTCAAATGAAAATGATTTCGTCACCAAAGTTGTATCTCATTCATTCCTCTTAAATTTTGTCACAAATTTGACACCATTTGGATTTTGCATGAGGGAGTTATGGATTTTAGAAGTTGAGGAAAATTGCTTGTTCAATGGTAATTACCCAAAATGACCTATAATATTTCCTCTTGTCACATGCCCTTGCAAGTAGATTTAGACATTTATCAAAGAATAAAATTTGTAGAATACATTGAAATGGATATCATGAAAAATGAGCAAGTTATGGTCCTTGGAAGCTGACCTCCTAACTAGGACACAAACAAAATGAACTATAATCTTTTACCATAGAAAATGACTTTCCAAGAAAAATTAGCTCTTGATGTCAATATGAAAGTTATTTGGAATGTAATAAGAAGTAACTTTTATCTTAGAATCATTTTCATATGACAAAAATTGTAGGTGATAGGGTCTAGGGAACCCTAGTTTTGACCAGTTGACTTTCTCTAGTCAACTTCTTTGAACCAACTTGCAAACTTGAAGTTATCTTGATCTTTAGGACTCATGAAGGATCATATATGCATAAGATGAGGTAATATGAAGTATCCCTTGATATCTTTGACCAATTGTTAAAGAAACTTGTTGAGGAAGTCACACAAGATACCCAGATGAATTAGGGCTTCCAAGGAAAACAAGTTTCAAACTCTTAATGAATTTTTCATCAAATTGACAAATGAAGAATATGGGGATCCATATATGATGTTTAGAACCAAAGTGGATCATTGTGGTATTGATCTCTTTGCTTTGAGGGTCTCAAACCCTAGTTATGAGCTTGCTAAGGCACAAACAGATGTACACACTACCTACAAAAGAAACAAAGATATATATAGATATATTTTTGGTATTTTGGTTAGTAAATAAAAAGAAATAAAGTATGATACAACCAAAAGTGTTTGGTGATCTCTCTCAATGCAAGCCCAGTGAATGAGAGGTAAGGAGGATGCCAAGATGTGATCCCAAAGTCAATGTAAATGATGAGATATCATAAGGGATCTTATGGTCAAAATTGGAGTCTTACAGTAACCAAGTGTTTCAGATTATTAAGCTCATTAATTGTACCCTCCACCTCCAAATCTAGAATGTCAAAAACATTAATGTTCCAACTCCTCAATTACCCTTTAAATTTTTTAACTTTTCTTTCAAAACAAATGCAATTTTGCCTTTTCCCTCCATTGGTCTCTAACAATTCTCCACAAAAGGGACAAAATTACAATGTTCAAGCCAGTAGTTAAAGAATTTAAAATATTTTGGCCCCAATTGAATTTATTTTCTTCCTCAAAAGTCCCCTTCCTACATCTATTGGTTTTCGCTAACACTATATAGAACCATTATTCCTTAAAATTACGAATTTGCATTATTTACGCATTTTGGTTTTCGCTAACACTATATAGAACCATTATTCCTTAAAATTACGAATTTGCATTATTTACGCATTTAGTATTTCTTCGATCTTAGATCAAGATCAAATGATTAAAATTATAAATTAAATGCTTTTTATTTAATATATATTAAAAGTTATATTTAAATTTAAATCGTTTGATCTTGATTAACGATCGTCAAAATATCAAATATGTGATTGCAACGAATTATGATATGTATCTTATATTATTTCTCCTTAACTAAATCATATAAGAATTATTTATCCAAAAGGTTTCTAAAATTTAATTCTTTCTCAAATCTCAATTTCAGTTTTTCAATAAGAAACTCACAATCATTAAAAGAAAAGTTATGTAAATATTGATTAGTGACTAACTCATCAAACATATATTTAATAACTGACTATAGGTCTCCCAACAACCATTAAGATTTGCTTCATGTTTTATGCTTCTTCACATTTCTACTACTCCAATTTCATCAACCAATCACATTACCTTTCTATTATTCATATATATCACAACTTCTCAATCATATCAAAACACTCATCCTTTAAGCAGTTAATGAACCAAAAAAAACGTACACTGTACATATGAAAAGTTACCATCACTTGAATCCAAAAATCAACCACTCTTGGGGAAAAATTTATGACAAAAACTCTACTATCTGATCATAGTGTAAAGAAAAACTTAACATAATATAATAATGTACACTGTCACAATCACCAAAAAAAAACAACTAGGTATGAAGTAAGAAGAAAATTGTGTCATGAGCCGTATTTGCTGGCAGACGCTATAGCTACCGCCTGCGCCCACACTTTCAACCGTGCCTTCACATCTCTTGGATCATCACCTAAACAACACGATGAAGAAGAAAAAAAAGTCAAATTTAAACTTAATTAAGCTGTTGTCACATTGTTTGTGTCTCTGTGTCTTGTGTCTGTGTTTCCTTCCTCAGATATATTTTTTCAAAGGTGTCAGTGTTATAGAGAAAAAATAGCATAAGAATATTTATGTTATAATCGAGACTTACCAGGACCGGAGATTCGCCAATTAGCAATAGGCGAATTACCGCCACTACTAGTATTATTATCAAGTGTTGAATTAGAGAAAGAAACCGCGGATATTCTTTCATGTTCCAACTCAAATCCAAGATCTCTACAAGCTTTAACTTCTTCCAAATCCATACACAAACTCCTATTCCCACCTTTAGGTCTAGTAATCACCATGACACCATTTCCATTACTCTGATCACTCTCACCACTATTCCCTCCATTCTCCTTCATTTTCTTCTTCTCATCCCATAAATTCTCCCAACTACTTCCCCTCTCAAACACACTCTCCATCCTCCTTCTCCTCCTCCCCCTCCTCTTCCCAGAATCACCACCACTGCTCTTTGTTTTTGTTTTTGTTTCTTTCCTCACTTCATTCTCACTCGCATAGTCTTTCACTCCAATCACCGGAGTCGCCGGAACCAAGTTCCTCCTCCGCGGCGGTGTCGCCGGTAACGAATAACAACTACCTGACTCATTCTCAGAGCCAGAAGACAAGCCGGCTTCCAGTAACCGATCATCTTTTCCTTCAGCTTCATCGTCTCCATCAGCTTCGAAACTCTCAATGGACAAGTGTGACATACAAACGGAAGCTAGATTTTCAACATCATCTTCAACACCACTGCTCGTACAAACCGAAAGCCGTGATAAATTATGGTGATTCTGATGATGATGATGATGATGATGGTGGTGAAAAAGATCATTCGTATCATCATCTTCTTCTTCATAGTCTTCACTTCGTAACGAAGATTGAGTTGTCGTCATCATAGTTTCATCTGAAGCCATATAAGAAAGAGGAGTGTATATAGTAAATAAGGGGGTGTGGTGTTTTGTTGTGTTGAGTGTTTAGAGAATGTGAATCATTCGTTTCTTGTGATAAGGTAGAGAATTACTAGTAGAGGAGCATCTTCAATCAACTACTCTATTTATGCCAAATTTTGATACGTTTTCTTTTCTTATTTTTAATATTTTAAAAAAATTAATAAATTAAAAAAAATTAATTAAAAATATACGGTTGATCACTTGATCTCATCTAATATTAATTTTGGCTCGTGTGCCAGGTGATGACGTGGCGGTCAAATTTTCGATGGAAAGTGGATTAATGGGATTGGATTGGAGTTAGTTAGATCAAAAGTTTATTTTTTATAATTTTTTTAGGGTCGGTTGTGATATTATTATTAAGTGATTATTGTTACTATGTGAGAATGTGATTTTTTTTTTAACTCAATGTGTAGAGTTGTTATCTAGTACTGGTACCACGTGATTAACTTTGATTTGAGGATTAGTAAATTGATATGGTTTATACATTCAAACAACACGGAATTAACGCGGAAATTAGTTAATTAATTTAGTAATACTACTAATTTGGGTAAGATGTAAAAGGATAAAAAGGGAAATACGTTATGAGTTTTTTGAGCATAATGATGATAGCGTTTATTTTTCAACCAACAGCAAAAGAACACAATTCAATTATTTGGATGGTGCCAACTGGATTGTGTATTCTATTACTACCTTTACCTCAGGGCTTATTTATTTTATTTCTAATTTTCAAATCTAACCTCAACAGAAGAAAATAAATAATTTTTTTTATCTCCACGTGCAACTCTTGCTATGTAGTTTGGCCCATTTTTCGTAACGGATTCAAGACACCTGTCCACGTTTCTTAAGCTTTTGATTATTTATATTGTATCATGATTATGACCTTTGACCAAAAATTCAGAAATAAGGAATAGATTAAAATGAAAGGATATATCAATTGAGTTTCAACGTTTTGAATAAAATTATAGTGTGAAAACAAAATTATGAAAATCAATACTATGAAATGAAGTGATATGTGGGTTTTTATTTAAATAAGTCACTCTTATTTTTGTTTTTTTATATAAGATGATATACTTGTCCAAAAAAAGCTAAGAATAAACTTAACAAATATAAGGAAGGGGTCTCAGTAAATATCATGCACTTATATAATTTTTAATTTATTTATCAGAGATTTGGAAGAATGAATAGTGGTTTATTTATAAAAAAGATATAATTTTTTTTAGATTCATTGAATATTCAATTATCTGGTCCATTACACAATCTCAATACATTGATTATTTAATTAATCTAGAAAGTAAATTTTCTCTTATAAATAGGATCAGAGATAGTATTATTCAAAGTAAGATTATAGTTGACGAGTCTATCGCACACCAATCTTCTCGTAAAGAATTGACGAACTTGAACTTGATCTGACAAACATTTTGTGACATCTTTTTGGTTCTGCGAACTAAGTTTAGGAAATTGTGTCCCCTGTATCTATTGGTTGATCATATCTTTCAAAACTTTTGAGTAAATTTCGACCACTAAATTTGAAATTTTTTCCTTCCAAACTAGCTTCATCCCATGCAACATCGCCCATATTTTCGCAGGGAGAGCATCACACAACCCTATTTTTCGAACATAGTTTATCACCCAATTTCGGAGAAATCCTTTAAAAGATTTCTCACTTATAAATATTCAAGTCTTCATTTTTCTAATCAATGTGAGACTTCCCCACATTTTGTTTCTCAAAGTTGTTAATCACATTTTTTTCTCAAAGTTGTTAATCACACTTTTTTCTCAACCCATGAACGTAGACGTCTTATAAGTGTCATCACAATTGAGCTTTGTTGAATTATTATACGGACAATATCAATAAAACATGTTTGATCCCTAGGTTTAAGGACCTAACATTCTTTTGCACACAACTTCCATTCTCGATCTCATTCACTAAATGCATAATTATATTTGTTGGGTTGTCTGGTCATTAAAAATCCTCTTCAAACAATAATTTCTTGCTCCACTTCTATAATTACTAGCATGATATCATAAAAATTGACCTATAGAGTCTTATGTGAAAGACTATCATATTTTCTCTAAAATTGTAAGCGACACACTCCCTACAAAAAGTCTAATTCATACTTATGTTATAGAAGGGAAATCTCGAATTATATGAATCAAAGTCTCTTCAGTTCTTGAGAAGATAAAAATAAAGAAGAAATACTATGATAAATCAAATTACTTAATCCTTTCGAAAATTTATCGTCCTTAAGACATTAAGTAATAAACTTGCAATCCAATATGTGATAAGCTTTCTCTAAATCAATCTATATTAACATAAAAACCTTTTAACTCTTCATTCTTTTCATCGCATGGATCATCTCCTAAACTATAATAATACTATGTTGAATGTTCTTATTTGGGATACAACTAGACTCATGTAAAAAAATGACATTGTTTCGGAGAGGCTTCAGGTGGTTCACCAAAATTTTAGAAACGGGTTTATATTGTTGGGTCACCATTTTGTGAGTCAACTCGAGGGAATAATTTTTACATTGTGGTCTTTCTATATGAGCAACACACATTATGAGAGACATAACATTTATTCATCTAAAATCTTAAGGTGATGGGTGTGTCGATTCTTTGACTTATAAATATTCAAGTCTTCATTTTTGTAATGAATGTGAGACTTTCCCACATTTTATTTCTCAAAATTCTTAATCACATTTTTTTTCTCAACACTCTCCCTCAAGTATGAGTCTTTCCGCAATATTCTCCCTTAAACGGAAGCTTTCGATACAAGGAAGTTAATTCCTCACTTGAACCAGACTCTAGTACCACAGTTGAATCATCATTTTGGGGTTAACACGAGAGAATAGTTTTTACATTGGGACCTTTCTATATGAGAAACATATCTTGTGAGAGACACACCACATATTCATTCAAAACTTTAAAATTATAGGTACGTGGATTATCGCACTTATAAATGTTCAAATATTCACTTTTCTAATTAATATGAAACCTCCTCATATTTTATTTTTCAAAATTCTTAATTCACACTTATTTTTTTTCAATAAATATTTTATATTACAGAAGAAAATAAAACGAAATTGTGTACGAAATTACGGTTTTTTTTTATAGAGGCTGATAAATATTAAACAACTGCGTAAGAAATTATGGTTAATTGATCTTATAAATGAGTACCAAAAAAGTGTTACATTTGCATAGCCAACTAATATCGAGTTACTCCAAACCTATTAATAAAATGGTGTAAAGAGGGAGTATATCATTTTTAAATAATGTTGGCATACTTTAAAAGACATAACAAACATAGAATATTTTTAATTTTTTATGTAGGGTGATTTAGATTATTATTCTTTTAAATTGGATTCTTTTAAAATAAGTGAAGTTTTGTATTTTTTTTTCTCGATCCGAGAGGTTATAGACCTGGCTATTAAGAAGAAAAACTAAAAAAACTTCAAATTTAATGTAATTATTAGCTGTGTCAACTTTTTTCAACAATTTTATAAACACCACTTCTATCTCTATCTATAATCCTTTTAAATAAATCACGATTTTTTTAAAAAAAAAGTTGATTGCAATATTAAATTTATTGATAATAGATTTTAAAATTTAAAATATCATATAAAAAAGGATTTTTTACCAATATACCCCACTTTTTCAAATAATTTTCCAAAATAACCCAGTTTTCAAAAATTTTCCCAATATACCCCACTTTTAGAGGGAGGCGCCAATTGGATTGGCGCCCCCTCTTAAAAATTGCAAGGAGGCGCCAATTGGATTGGCTAGGGCACCTGCCCTAGCCAATCCAATTGGCGCCTATGTGTAATTTTTAAGAGGGGGCGCCAATCCAATTGGCGCCTCCCTTAAAAAAGCCTCAAATGAAAAAACTTCCAACATGAAAGTTGTAGATCTTTTCAAGACAATGAATTTGGATATAAATTTTGCAACATTTGGATTTTTTTTGAGAAAGTTATGGGCAGTTGAAGTTGGACTTCTGAGTTTTTCAACTGCTATCTGACCTATAATGTTTTGTATTATTGCATGTGTTTCTTTTAGGAATATGAATTTTTGTCCAACATAACATTTGAAGTAGACATCTTAAATTTTCCAATGCACTTGGTCCCACCTCAAAATAATTAAAAATGAGTGAGTTATGTCCCTGCGAACTTGACCCAAAATTAGGGTTTCTGTCAAAACAAGTGTATGTGAATTTTGCCAAAAGGGACCAACTTCAAGCCCTTTAGTTTGAATGATAAAAGCCTCAAATGACAAAACCTTCAACATAAAAGTTGTAGATCTTTTCAAGATAATGAATTTGGACTAAAGTTTTGCATCATTTGCAATTTTTATGAGAAAGGTATGGGCACCTGAACTTGGACTCTTTGACATTTTATCTGTTATCTGACCTATAATGTTTTGTATTATTGCATGTGTTTGTGTTAGAGTTATGAATTTTTGTCCAACATAACAAGTGAAGTAGACATCTTAAATTTTCCAATGCACTTGGTCCCACCTCAAAATAATTAAAAATGAGTGAGTTATGTCCCTGCGAACTTGACCCAAAATTAGGGTTTCTGTCAAAATATGTGTATGTGAATTTTGCCAAAAGGGACCAACTTCAAGCCCTTTAGTTTGAATTATAAAAGCCTCAAATGACAAAACCTTCAACATAAAAGTTGTAGATCTTTTCAAGATAATGAATTTGGACTAAAGTTTTGCATCATTTGCAATTTTTATGAGAAAGGTATGGGCACCTGAACTTGGACTCTTTGACATTTTATCTGTTATCTGACCTATAATGTTTTGTATTATTGCATGTGTTTGTGTTAGAGTTATGAATTTTTGTCCAACATAACAAGTGAAGTAGACATCTTAAATTTTCCAATGCACTTGGTCCCACCTCAAAATAATTAAAAATGAGTGAGGTAGGTCCCTGCGAACTTGACCCAAAATTAGGGTTTCTGTCAAAATATGTGTATGTGAATTTTGCCAAAAGGGACCAACTTCAAGCCCTTTAGTTTGAATTATAAAAGCCTCAAATGACAAAACCTTCAACATAAAAGTTGTAGATCTTTTCAAGATAATGAATTTGGACTAAAGTTTTGCATCATTTGCAATTTTTATGAGAAAGGTATGGGCACCTGAACTTGGACTCTTTGACATTTTATCTGTTATCTGACCTATAATGTTTTGTATTATTGCATGTGTTTGTGTTAGAGTTATGAATTTTTGTCCAACATAACAAGTGAAGTAGACATCTTAAATTTTCCAATGCACTTGGTCCCACCTCAAAATAATTAAAAATGAGTGAGGTAGGTCCTTGCGAACTTGACCCAAAATTAGGGTTTCTGTCAAATATGTGTATGTGAATTTTGCCAAAAGGGACCAAATTCAAGCCCTTCAACATAACAATAACAAGTCCTTGAATTAGGGTTTCTGACCTATAAATTTTTGTATTATGATATGTGTTTATTTTAGAATTATGAAAGAAACCTAATGTTTGGAGAATACACAAAGATAAATTTGACATAATACGAATTGATATTAATAAAATTTGGATTTTACACAATGAATCCTAATGGTGATGACCGGGATCACCTAACCGACCTCCGGTCCCACATCCCCTAGCTACCCTAACCCTTGGCCCTAACCCACGTTGACGATTCTGCACCGGTGTTTGTTCATCTGATGGTCCAGGAGCGTCATTACCTCCTACAGGAGAAGATCCGTTGAGGTATTCAGCCAACTCAGCATAGTCTTCAGTATTCAATGATGGTGTACCGGCGTAGCTGAGCTCATGACCCATGCCAGAGAAGTTGGGGTGTGGTTGACTCATGGATGGGCGACCAGGACGGTTGAAGGGGGACATGGGTGACAATGATGGGTCTAGGAAAGGTTGGAAAGGTTGTTGGGGTGTTTGGAAGAGATATGGTTGTGGGATGTTTTGGTATTGTGATGTTTGGGGTTCTTGGCTACGGTAGGTGATGGGGCGGTTAGTGTTTTGGGTAAGGCGACTTTGGTAGGGTGATGGTGTGGGTGCGAAGCGATGTTCGGTCGAAGGTTGATGGTCCATTTGTTGGTGGTGGTATGGGGGATGTTCTTGGTTTTGGGTTGGGTGAATGGCATGTTTTGGTTGTATGTTTGTGTGTTTGTGGAACGGAAAGTTTGTCGGATAGGTGGTTGTGAGTAACCGGGCTGAGAATGTTGTTGGGGGTTAGATGTTGAGCCTTCTTGTGTGTAACTTGTCTGGCGTGGGTCGTAGAGGTACATATCATCGGCGATGAATTGAAATCCAACTGATCTATACCAAGCCATATAAGTACGACTTGGTTTTACCTCATTTGGCATGACTGCGTCAGTTAAGACATGGTCATGACGGTGCTTCCACTTGCGGCACTCTGATCTTGCGAAGGTTTGCCAAGGGTTGTAGTTCCATTGGTCGTTCACTTTACGCATATGCCATTCTCCTAGGCTAGCTGGGGGATCTGGGATATTCTGGACCATACCAAACTGCAGCTTCACACGATCGGTGTTGTGCAGCTCCACTGTTGTGAACCGTATTATCGGTGTGCATGTTGTCCATACGGCTGCGTCTTCAGGGTTGATCTGATGCTCATGATCCATATTAAGGTATGGACGCCAAATGAACTGAAATGTTAAAGACAATAGGATTTAAATGAATGTAGAAAAAGTCAACATAATATGAAGAAATAATGTAATTATTTTGCTTACGTCTGCCGGTCGAAGGTGATCCAACAGGTTGCGATATTGAGTAATACAGTGTCTCGGACATCTGCTGTAATTCATACCGCGTGCCGACCATCTACACCAAAAAGTTAAAATAAATTAGTTATGGGTAATAAACTGTAAGGAAGGAAGTAAAGATATAGCAATTTAAACAACTTACTTTTTTGCATATGGAAAAGTGAAGGGGTTGTTATTGACCGGTGCTAGAGACGGTAGTCTTGACCATCCCCATGCTTGTAGCAAAACAGCACATCCAGAAAATGTAGAAGTATCTTTGTGGGAGTTTTTGCACAAAGAACTATAGAGATAGGCTAGACATGCGGATCCCCAACTATAACTACCTATTCTATCTATATGTCTAAGTAAAGGTAAGTACATAATATGCATGCTAGAACCACTACCTTCGGGAAATAAAAAGGATCCTAGTAACAACATAATGTAACACCTAGTTTTGATGATTCGAGCATCTTCGGTAGAATGCTCATCTAAATAAAAATTATTATAATATGACTTTAGGCGTGAAAGTAGTATACCTTGTCCCCTAGCATTATCATCTAACAAATCAGTGTTTAAAAGCTCCATGCAAATTGAATTTGGAAAGTTGGTCTTACCATTAACAACTTTGCCTTCAATTCGTAGTCCTAAAAGCATGTAGACGTCTTCTAACGTCACGGTACACTCACCGGTTGGAAACCAAAATGTGTGTGTCTCTGGCCTCCATCTTTCGCATAAGGCTAGAATGAACTTGTTATCTATAGACCAAGACATAATTTTGCTAAGGTGACCAAAACCGGCGAGTTCAACATAAGGTTGAATCATCGGGTCCATTGTGACAAATTCGTGGACTCGAGTGCGAAACCTTGAGACATCCTATAATAGAAATAATGTAACACTTGACTAAGTCGGTATTTCAAAAAAAAAATAGGGTTGGTGGAGATGAAACATAAAAAAGAAGTATAAGAAAAAACTTACGTATGTCGCGATGTTTGCAACTGTTCCTCTGTGTGCTTCGCCCATTGTGAGTAAAGACATATTGTTGGGGAGTTGGTGTAGATGAAAATGGAAGATTTTGTTGAAGATGAAATTGTAAAAGAAGTAATGTAGATGAAGTAGTGAGAAATGTAGATGAGGTAGTGAGAATGTTGGTGTGGAAGAATTGTTGAAGGAGTGGATCAATTTATAGGCAAATGGAGGAGTGCATGAAAAATTGTGTTTGCATGGTGTCTCCACCTCATTTGGCGACCATGTACAATATTAAGGAGGGGGCGCCATTCAAATTGGCGACACCATAGGGTACATGCATGCAAGGCTAGTTCTGAATGCTTGGTTTCGAGGACTGACTCCATGGGGGCGCCATTCAAATTGGCGACCATGTACAAGCCTTAAAGGTAGGCGCCAAACCAATTGGCGCCACCTTCTGCATGTCTGACACGTGGCATTGTTGTCTCCTGCATGCTGAACAAAACACTTATGGATGGCTTGCATGATTGACACATCATCTCTGACCATCTTAGGTGTCCGACACGTGTCTGTCTTGTCTCCTGTATGCTGATGACTACCTTCTTGATAGCTTGCCTGGCTGACACATCAACTCACACTGTCTTGCAGGATTGACACATCATCTCAGACACGTGGCTCTCTAGTATCCTGCATGCTGAATACTCACTTCTGTCTTGCATGACAGACACATCAAGTCTTGACTAGCTAGCATGCTTGACACATCAACTCACACTGTCTTGCATGACAGACACATCAACTCTTGACTAGCTAGCATGCTTGACACATCAAGTCACATTGTCTTGCATGACAGACACCTCATCTCTGAAATTACTTGCATGCTTGACACGGTATCTCAGACTAGCTTCAATGTGAGACACTGATACCATCTATTTAAGTGTCTTACTATCACATTCATCTGCACTTGCAAAATACTTTTCATCTCCAAAATACTTTTCATCTTCACTCACATTCATCTTCACTCACATTCATCTTCACTCACATTAATACTTATCATCTGCAAAATACTTATCATCTTCACTCACATTCATCTGCACTTGCAAAATAGTTTTCATCTCCAAAATGTCATCTTCATCATTATACAGTATCAACGTTCACTGCAACGGTGAAACTTTTGAGTCTGAGCTTCATGGTTTTTGTTTTAGAAACACTGATACCATTAGAGTCACGATGAAGAGAAATGCAACCTTTTTGCATTTCAAAAAAAGAATACAATCCTTCATAGCATCAGGTAATGTGTCAAAGATGACATATCAGAATCCTATATTTTTTGAGAATGGTCAATGCAAGTTTTTCCCCCTAAAGATACGAGACGATGAAGATGTTGAAAGCATGTTTCTTAGTCATGAACATTCAGGCATGGATTGTATCGAGTTGTACATTACTCTACAGCCATGTATACCGTCTCAACAGTCTCAACTAACAGATCAGGATCCAGCTGGTAGAGATGCTGCAGATGATGCACAATGGTCAGATGAACTCAACCCAGAAGCAGAAGTAGAGGTCGACGTTGTTGATGAAGAAGAAGAGGAGACTGAGGTACAGGTTGATCACATCCTGAATAACGACGATGAAGATGAGGCTCAACCACCACCAATACCTCCTACTCATGCCTATATTCCTCCTCAACATATGACAAATATGGATCTTCACGACGATGAAATGTCCGACAGTGTCTTCTATAATCCGTATCCGAGACCAGTAGGCGAATTAAAGGTGGGAGACATGTTTCGTACCAAAGAGGAATGTGTCTTGGCAATCAAAAAATACCACATGAACAACTTTGCTGACTTTACGGTGAAACGCACTGATTCTAGAAGGTATGTTATCGAATGTCGTAACATGCTTTGTAAGTTTCGTTTGGCTGCATCTTACAAGAAGAAAAATGACTCTTGGGAGATCGCTTCAATAGACCCACCACACAGTTGCGTCGCAACAACCGTTGAACAAGATCACCGTAAACTGAGCACAACTTTGATATGTCGAGACATTCTGCCATTGGTAAATAAAGACCCATCAGTGAAGGTGAGTATAATTATATCCCATATCCGAACAACATATAATTATACTCCATCTTACAAGAAAGCATGGATTGCGAGGACAAAGGCTGTTGAGCAGGTTTTCGGCAACTGGGAGGACTCATTCAAGGAATTACCACGGTTTTTATGGGCACTAAAAAATTATGTCCCAGGAACTGTGGCAATTCTGGAGACAGTGCCAGCAATGATGCCAAACGGAACCTGTGCTACAGGTAATAGAATATTTCACCGTCTCTTTTGGGCATTTGACCCGTGCATCAAAGGTTTCGCTTTCTACAAACCTCTCCTGCAAATTGATGGCACTTGGTTATACGGAAAATACAAGGGTACGTTGCTCATGGCAGTTGCACAAGACGGTAACAACAATGTATTTCCCATTGCCTTTGCTCTTGTTGAAGGTGAAACGGCTGCTGGATGGGGTTTCTTTCTTCGACATCTCAGAACGCATGTCGCTCCACAAGCCAATCTATGTCTTATTTCTGATAGACATGCTGCCATCGAAAGTGCCTACAACAACCATGACAACGGATGGCATGATCCTCCTTCTACACATGTCTACTGTATCAGACACATTGCACAAAACTTCATGCGTGCTATAAAAGATAAGAATCTTCGCAAGAAGGTGGTGAATGCTGGGTATGCTTTAACTCAACCATCTTTTCAATATTATCGTGATGAGATTCGACTGTCTAATGAAGACGCGGGGAGATGGATAAATAACATCCCAGTAGAGCAGTGGACAAGAGCATTTGACGGTGGTTGTCGATGGGGCCACATGACAACAAACATTGTGGAATGCATGAACGGGGTTTTCAAAGGAATTCGAAACCTGCCGATAACCGCCTTGGTAAGATCAACCTATTATAGGTTGGCTTCTATGTTCGCAACCAGAGGTGAAAAATGGAGTGCAGTGTTAATGTCCGGACAAGTATTCAGTGAATGTTGCATGAAGGTCATGAAAGAGGAGAGCATCAAAGCTACGACACACGCTGTAACAGTGTTTGACCGTCATAGACAAAATTTCAGCGTCCAGGAAACAATGGGCAACAGCGAGGGGAGACCAAATTTAGCCTACGCGGTTAAACTACACAGAAGTTGGTGCGATTGTGGAAAATTTCAGGCCTTCCGCATACCTTGCTCCCATGTCATTGCAGCATGCGCTTATACTCGTCAAGACGCTTACACCTATTTATCTGATGTGTACAAGGCCAACACCATCATGAATGTATATAGTCAAAGCTTTTCAGTACTACCAATGGAGGATTACTGGCCTCCATATGAAGGAGATATTGTTTGGCACAATGAAGAGATGCGTAGAAAGAAGAAAGGAAGGCCAAACAACACACGTATAAGAACAGAGATGGATTCCACAGATAAAATGATAAGATTATGTAGTATCTGTTGTCAACCAGGACACAACAAAAACAACTGTCCCAATCAAGGAACATCATCTAGATCTTAAGCTTATTGTAACATGATATCTAGATCTTAAGCTATTTGTAACATTATATCTAGATCTTATGCTTTTTGTAACATTCTATTTCTGTAACAATCAATCATTATATATCATTAAGTTCTTGTTACAACGAGTTTCATAACCAACATCAGTACAAAACATCTGAAAACATAAATAATTCTAACTGATTACAACAATCAAATTAATGTCGTCTCGACCGAACATCATTTCCCTAGCATCCTTATCAGTCCTCATTCGCACCCAACCAAAGATACTGTCAAGTCTCTCAATACTTCTGATTTTTTCCCCTTCTGGTATTTTCCCGTCTAACCATCGAACCAGCTCCCTCTTCAGTTGATCTAACGTGGTGATGTTCCAACACAGCATCAGCAATTGAGGTTTGTCTCTCGCATAAATCACCTTACCGTATCGGCGACGAACACCAAACATGATAGCCAAATGATTATATGAATTGTGGAACAATAGGTCACACTACGCATCTATTTATAAGACAAAAAAGGCATTTTATGAGGGACTCGGCAATTGAGTTGGCGCCTCCTTTTAAAACATAGACATAGGCGCCAATTGGATTGGCTAGGGCACCTACCCTAGGCTAGGGCACCTGCCCTAGCCAATCCAATTGGCGCCTCCATTCAAGTTTTAACAACAGTCGCCATATGAACAACTTTCATGTTCATCAAAAATCCATTTGAAACTTGGAAGCTCATCATTAATTTCAAAACATTATAGGTCATTTTGACAGAAACCCTAATTTTGGGTCAAGTTCGCAGGGACCTAACTCACTCATTTTTAATTATTTTGAGGTGGGACCAAGTGCATTGGAAAATTTAAGATGTCTACTTCAAATGTTATGTTGGACAAAATTACATATTCCTAAAAGAAACACATGCAATAATACAAAACATTATAGGTCAGATAGCAGTTGAAAAACTCAGAAGTCCAACTTCAACTGCCCATAACTTTCTCAAAAAAAATCCAAATGTTGCAAAATTTATATCCAAATTCATTGTCTTGAAAAGATCTACAACTTTCATGTTGGAAGTTTTTTCATTTGAGGCTTTTTTAAGGGAGGCGCCAATTGGATTGGCGCCCCCTCTTAAAAATTACACATAGGCGCCAATTGGATTGGCTAGGGCAGGTGCCCTAGCCAATCCAATTGGCGCCTCCTTGCAATTTTTAAGAGGGGGCGCCAATCCAATTGGCGCCTCCCTCTAAAAGTGGGGTATATTGGGAAATTTTTTGAAAACTGGGTTATTTTAGGAAATTATTTGAAAAAGTGGGGTATATTGGTAAAAAATCCTATAAAAAAGATAAAGATTTTTTAAAAAGGAACCTTATGTTTATAGAAGGGGGCAGTAAAAAAGACATAAGGTATAGTATATACTCGTTGGTCGTAGATAACAAGGTAAGGTAACACAGTCCAGAAAAAAACAGAACAACCTTAGACACAGTGTCTGGTTGTTAGAGAGAGTCTTGACCACGTGGAATTAATCGGTGCATCCAATGCTTATATGATTTGATTCATTTATTCCATGGAGAGTGAGTGATAGTGAAAATGGGTCCCAACCATTCACTCTTGTTGGTGAAGCCATGAGTTGCAGGCCACTGTTTTTTCCTTTCTACTTTTAAATAATGTTTTTTTCATTTGTCACTGTCAATCATTGGTGAGTTCCCATTCCAAATTCAAACTCTTATGGAAAAATATAATAATCAGTTTTTTATGTTAAAAAATTAGATTAAGTGCAGCACAACATCTTGTACAAGATAAAATAGAATTTCATATTGTTTTTCTAAAATTGAACCAAATTACATATATAAATTTTAATGTATATTTTTTTATTATATTTATAAACTTATTGTCTTATGATTAATCTATTATTTTTAATATATTATATATTAATTTATATTAAAGGTGTTACTTTGTCATGAATTTATATTATTTTTTAAAAAGGTTGTTGATTTATGAATTTATAACAATTTTTTTAGTAGAAAAAAATTAACACTTTATATATTGAATCATATCATTTTTTTTTCAACAAAATAAGATTGAGAGTAATTTTAATCTTTTATTCAAGATTTTTTTTTTCAAATTTAATTTAAATTACACCATCTATATGATGAATGATTTGATTTTATCTCGAGTAAGTTTAATCATTAGTTTTTGTCTGAGTTTTATATTAGATAATAATAATAATAATAATAATAATAATAATAATAATAATAATAATAATTGTAAAAGTATATATTTGGTATAGCATTAAAAATTGTTACATTGGCCATCAGTGCTTAAATGACATATTTTATGTCTCTTTAATTTTATTAGAAACTCTGATTGTTAATAATGTATTGGTTCAAATTATGAGAAATTTAAACCCTTTAAGAAAGTGGTTAATATTTTAATGTAATTTTTGTGTGTCTAGAAAATACGAATTGATAAGATATTAGTTATGGGTGTTCAAAATCAAACCAACTCGATAGAAAATTGCAAACAAACCAAATCAAATTAAAATCGTAAAAAATCACATTTGGATCAGATGTACTTGGGTCATTTTTAAAAAAAATCATGCAATTCAGTTTGGTTTGCGGTTTGTATTTTGCAAACCGAACTAAACCAAACCAAACTGCATTATTACGACCCAAACTTCACTTATCCCACAGACCACGTCCAACCAAAAACCCAAAGTTATTATGTCTTAACCGTACAAATATTCTATTACTCGCACTTAGGATTTTAGTTTCATCCTTCTCAAATCTCTCATAGTAGTATTGCGTGTTTTTTCCATCTTCTTTGCCATGTACATCTCACCTTTACTAATCTAATCTCTACTCTCTTATGTTCTTTATTTCTCATTTTGATGTTATTGTTTTCTCTTCCAATTATGTTTTTATCGCACATTTCTTCTCTAATCTCGCATCTCTTATGTTTCTTTCTTTTTCATCTTCTCAAATCTCTCATCTTCTTCATTTTTTCTTTTTTATTATAATACTGTTGATAATGTTTTATGCTACTATTTATGTTTTGTATTCAACTTTTGTCTAATCTTATTTTTATATATTGAATGCGAAGTTTTTGTCTAAATATGGTAAGTTTTATTTTTATTTGGTAATGTATGAATGAGTAAACACGAAGTTATGTTGTTCTCTATAGGTGTATGTATGACTCAATAATTTTTTTTAAAAAAACCGAATCAATCCAAACCGCATTGGTTTGGTTTGGTTTAATTCGGTTTTATTTATAAAAGTCAACCGAATTAAACCGAACCACATGCTTTTTTCTCTTGCGGTTCATGTGATTTTTAGCGCCCAAATCGCACCACGAACATCCCTAATATTGGCAACGGCAAGAGTGTGAACATTTCGAAGGATTGTTGGTTAAGATTTGAGCGCAATCATCAACATATGGCAACAAATAATAGTGTTCTTCAGTTAAGTAAAGAGGCATAACTAGTGGATAATAATCAAGAGTGGTACCTCAGGCTTTTAAACAATATTTTTTATTGGGATATTGTTGAATAGATAAAGATAATTCATCTGCCCATAATAGATCATGGTGAAGATGCTATTTATGGAAAGGAACTCACAATGGAGTTTTTCTGTTTCAAGTGCGTATAGGAATCTTAATGTTGAGAATCAGGATGTGGATGCTTCCAATCTCTGGAATCACATCTAGAGGTTGAGAGTTCCAGAGTGAGTAAATACCTTTATTTGATTGATTAAGCATGAAAGATTTCTAAGAAATATGTATTTGCACATGCTCTCTACCTCTGATTCGTGGTGCGTAGACTGTGAAAGTGAAGATGAGGATATCACTCATGATTTACATGACTATTATATGACTAGATCTGTGTGCTTGCATCTAGTCAGTAACCTCCACATGTCTGAGTTTTTTGGGGTTAATTTGCAGGTTTGGATCTAAAACAATTTGTCCAATATATTCCACACTAAAGGCTACATGATTTCGGGAGAGGTATGAGAAACAACATGCCATACTTTGTGGTATTGGAGAAATAAGAGGAAGCATGATGAAACGTTTTTTTATCTCTCTTGATTAAGAATAGGGTGCATGAATATCTTGTTAGTGCGTCTCACAATCAAGGTATCTTTGAGAACACTTATGTTGTGAAGAATATCAGGTGGCGGATGCCACCTGAGGGATGGATTGGCATCAACGTGGATGAGGCAGTGAACAAGTTTTCAATGGCAGTTTATAAAGGGATCCTGAGAGACCACAAGGGGAGTTGGTGCAGAGGCTTCTCCAATATAGATGTGGCTGAAGTTTTGGGGTCCTTGAGGGAATTAAGTATGCAGTGAACAAATGATACAACAGACTTGGGGTTCAATCTAATAATAAAAAGGTTGTTGAAAGTCTCAATAGGAAAAGACATTCCTTAGAGCAGATAAAGGTTTGTTAAGTCAAATTAACCAGGTGCTATATGGAGATATTACGATTCATTTCATCCACGTCTACAGAGAAGCTAATCGGTGTGCTAATGCAATAACAACGATGATATTTCTCCATAATCTTGGACCTCAAGTGTTTGAAGATTGTCTGGAGGAATTACTCCATATATGAGCTGGAGGAATTACTCCATATATGAGCTTTCAGGGGCTTTTGTCCCAAATTTTATTTTTGTGTGATTTTTGTTTCTTTTAAGCTTAGGCTTTCTTTCTCATAAAAAACACGATTGATAGGAGAATGTCTCTAGATTATATTATTTTAAAAGGTTAAAAAATACATTAAATTAATTAAAAGATAAAACTCGATCCAAATATAATTTTGTAAACTATTTTAATAGTAATCAACCACTGTTTTGTTAGTGCGCGAGGCACTTTTAGTGAGGAGAGAAAGAGAGAATAAGGAAATAAGGATTGTATTACTGAATGATGATAAAACTGAATTATAAAGTGTTTATTTATATACACCTAAGTGACTTGATTACTAAGTAAAATAAAAAACTAAGTAACAAACCCTAAATCCTAATTAGCTTTGGGCTTGGGCCACACAACTCAACTTGGATAATATCTAATATCTCAACATACCTCTTATAATCCAAGTTGTCAAAACACACTAATCATTGTTGATCTGAACTATTCCTAATTTTTTCTCAATGTTTTGAACATGTCGATCTTCAATCCTTTAGTGAAAATACCGGTCAATTATGCTTCACTTGAGCAATGTCTTACTTCAAGTTTACCTTGATTCACCTTCTCCCTTAAGAAGTGAAATCTAGATTCTATGTGCTTACTTCTTCCATGCAAAACTAGATTCTTCACAAGATTTATGGATGACTTATTGTCGATCTACAATACCAAAGGTTTCTTCACTTTGACCTCGATCTTTTCCAGCATAGATCTAATCCATACTTCTTGACATGCATCATATGATCCTGCTATATATTCAGCCTCACACGATGACAATGTCACCACATGTTTCTTTCTCGAGCACCATGAGATCAGGGCACCAAATACTTGAAAGAAATGTCCAGTAGTGCTTCTTTGATCTTCCTTATATCCATACTATTCAGCATCTAAATAACAAGTAACCATAGCTTCTTTTCTTTCAGAGTCTCGTCGAAATAAAATTACATAGTTTGTCGATCCTTTTAAGTATCTCAGGATTTTTCTTGCAACCTTCATGTGTGACACCCTTGGTTCACTCATATATCTTCTCACTAATCTGACTGAGAAACATATATGAGGTCGACCATTGCACACATATCTCAAAGATTCGACAATTGTTTGAACAAAGTTGCATCGACTTTGTCTTCCTCTTCATGCTTCTCCGACTTCAAATTCAGTTCGATAGGCGAATATATAGAAGTTGAATCATCCATCCTGAATCTCTTGAGTATCTCCTTGATATACTTTATTTGATGTAGCACCATACCTTGCTTCGATATTTGAAATTCCATGCCTAAGAAGTATGACAACTTTCCCAGATCTGACATTTCAAATTCCTTCTTCATCAGCTCTTTGAACTTTGACAAGTTCTTCAAGCTATTTCCAGTTACTAGCAAGTCATCAACATATAATCAGATGATTATTATATCTTGTGCCACAACCTGAACATAGAAACCATACTTAAATTTTCATTTGACAAATCCCAATTCGACCAAGTATGAGTCGATATTCTTGTCCATGCTCTAGGTGCCTGCTTGAGACCATAGAGCGCTTTGTGCAACTTGTATACTTTTCTTGTTTCCTCTTGAATCACAAACCAAGGAGGTTGTGTGACATACACCTCTTCATATAAAGGTCCATTCAAAAATGTTGATTTTACATCTAAGTGAAAAGTCGACCAACTTTACTTACATGTCAAGGCTACCACTAGTCAAACAGTTTCCAATCTTATGACAAGTGCAAAGACTTCAGAGTAGTCATGTCCTGATCATTGAATAAATCCTTGAGCTACCAATCTCGCCTTATATCTTGCTATCAACCCATCAACATTGTGCTTCAACTTGAACACCCACTTCACTTTGATAGCTTTTGTATGTGCTGGCAATTCGACAAACTCGTATGTGTTATTTATTTTGATTGCTTGTAACTCTTTGACCATATAAGAAATTCCACTTCATATTATTTAAAGCATCTCTATAGTTGATTGGTTTATCACCTGCAAGTAAAGCAAATTGAACTAGTTCTCCGTATGTTGTGACTTCATCATCACCAAGCACTTCATAGTCTCAAAGTCTGGTTGGAAGAACTCTAGTTCTTTGAGGTCTCTGACTTGTGCTAGCGATAACCTCTCCGACTTCGAATGTGTTAGGTATGTCAGTAACAACTTTGACTTCAACTGGAATATCGACAATATCTTCTACTTCAACATCATTACTTGCTTCATCGAAATCATAGCTCATCAATGACTTGTCAATTGCATTGCTAGAATTCCAATCTCAGGCAGAATTTTCATCAATCACAATATCTCGACTAACAATAATCTTCTGATTAATTGGAATTAATAACCTGTATGCTCCAGTATTATGATATCCGACCAGAATAATAGGTTCACTCTTGTCATCAAGCTTCCTTCTTCTTGCATCAGGAACATGCTTGTAACACATAGATCCAAACACCTTCAACTGACTCACTGATGGTCATTTGCCACCCCACACTTCTTCAGGAACCTTGTTCTTCAGCTTCTTGGTAAGGCACCTATTCAGTATATAAACAACAATCGAAACATCTTGGATTTTGGAAAATTCTTCTCCTTCAGCATGCATCTCGCCATATCTAATATGGTATTGTTTCTTCTTTCTACGATTTCATTATGTTGACGAGTATAAGGAGCAATTACCTCGTGATCAAAACCATGTCTGCACATAATGCTTCAAATATCTTGGATGTGTATTCGCCACCTCCATCTGTTCACATAACCTTGATCTTATTTTCACTCTGGTTTTTGACAAGCATCTTGAATCTCTTAAAGATTATGAATACTTCGTCCTTTCTCTTGGTCACATAGATCCACAACTTTCGACTAAAATCATTGACAAACGAAACAAAATACATGTTTCCACCAATGGTATGCTCCTCAAAAGGACCACATACGTCAGAATGTACAACTTCGAGTATGCATGAGGATCTCATTGGCATAGTCGAAACGAAAGACTTCATGGACTGCTTTTCGACTAGACAACCTTCATAGAGTTTGTCGGGCATCTTAAGACTTGGTATACCAGTTACCATATATGGAGTGATCAATTGATTGAGCAACCTAAAATTCAGATGGCCAAACCTCAGATGCCACAACCAACTATTTTTGTGGTTGACAATTATTTTAAGAGTTATACCTCAGTCGAACTGATCATCGTCTTAAATGTTCTATTCTTCAACAAAGGAGATTTCAAGACCAAGTTATTCTGGATGTCGAAAAGTTCTAAGGCTCCATCTTTCATAACCACTGAGAACCCCTTTTCGACCAGTTGTCCTATACTTAGCAGATCACACTTCATTCGAGAGACATATAACATATCTTTGATCAAGGCTTTCGCTTCATTACTCCTTTGAATAGTTATGTTGCTAGGACCTTCAGCTTGCAATGAGCTATTATCAATAAGTTTGACATTGCTCTTCTTCGACTCGTCGAAATCTACTAACCATACTTTTCGACCAGTCATGTGATTCGAGCAACCTGAGTCGAGGAACCAGATCTTGGACTCGACATGGTCATCTACAATTGTAGCCATAACCACCATATCACCATAATCATCTAAGTCTTGACGTGCAAGATTCGTTCCTTTGTCCTTGCCTTTTGTCGATCGCTTGTCTTTCCTGTACTAATAATGCTTGGCCAAGTGACCCCATTTTTCACAGTTATAGCATTGGACACCTTTTTTCTCTTCT
Organism: Lathyrus oleraceus; assembly: GCF_024323335.1. Lineage (NCBI taxonomy): Eukaryota > Viridiplantae > Streptophyta > Magnoliopsida > Fabales > Fabaceae > Lathyrus > Lathyrus oleraceus. The sequence goes on from NC_066581.1 coordinate 58,989,210, forward strand.
TTGTCTTTCTGATAGGAATTTCCTTCTCCTCTTTTCGAGGATTCAGAAGCTTTATCATCGACCTTATTGTTGTGAGGATTCAACCATGACTTCTTGCCCTGAGTCTTGTCGATTTTTCCTTTGAAATTTTTGGAACCACCATTCTTCTTCTATGACTGAGCCTATAATGCTTGTATTGAGTCTTGAACTCCTTTCCTTTCAACAACCGCAGGAACACCATAAGTAACCACTTCTAGGGTTTCATCAAAGCCAAATACATATTGCATTTGTTTTCTCCATCGAAGCCAATTCTTGGCGTCAATAGTTAGAAGAGAGTTTGATAAATTTACGTTACCATTCATCTTTGTAGTGATTAATCAACAACAACTCACGATCTCGGAAACACAATCTCTGACGTGTGATTCTTGTAAACACAATCAAGAATCTAACTAGAGATCTAAATACCAATTTGGTTGTGCGTGAGACACTTTTAGGAAAGAGAGAAAGAGAGAATAAGAAAATAAAAAATGTATTATTGAGTGATGATAAAATTGAATTACAAAGCGCCTATTTATATACATCTAAGTGACTTGATTATTAAATAAAATAATAAACTAAATAATAAACTCTAAACCCTAATTAGCTTTAGGCTTGAGTCACACTACTCAACTTATATTATATCTAATATCTCAACAAATTTGACATAATTCAAATATTAATAAGAATTAGTTTTCATTATTTTAGAAATGCTTAAAATAATTTAAAAACTGTCTTTTTAAATAACTAATAGGTTCACTCGCAATATCTCAAATGTTTACCGGTCAATACTTCTAGACTCTTGGTAATTAAAACTATCTCTATGGTTAGAAAAACATTTTTGTTATATAAAAATAATATATTATCTGTGCAAATTTGATGACTAATTAATCATTTTTTTAAAAGAAAAGTCTAAATTGCAAACGGTTATGGCTTTCTCTTTTTTGGTGAGATAAAATTGATCAATGTTAGGACGCTCACCGACCGTTGATTAATCAGTTTTTTAATTTTATTTTGATAAAGGAGGTGGGATGGTTGAAGCGCATGAAATCTGCCATTAATTTGTATACACGTCATAATTTAGTGACAGTTTCAGTTTAAATCAATCCTATATGTTCATTTTTAATATTATTCACTCTTTTTTTAAATGATTATTCATTTTTAAAAATTAAACTTTACTATTTTTCTTATTAAGTAATTTAGTGACCACTATTTTATCCTCAAAGTTGTACACTGAATTTCAATTTCAACTAGTACCTATTTAAATGTTATTGTTATTATTTGTGTTTATAGATTTGTATTTAAATGTTATTGTTTTAGTTTTTTTTTAAATAATTTTTTATAATATTATATATTTTGATATTGTAAAGAATTTTTTCATAAATATTTTCAAAGGATTTGATTTGAATAATTATTTTTAAAATGTTATTTTAGATATTTTATTATTTTATCAATTTTTTAAATGTTAAAATTTTAAAAAATCACTTAATTTTTAAACTATTACAAATAATATTTTATAATAATTATTTTTGAGATACAACTTTTTGAAAAAATTATTATTTTGACAATGTTTTGATATGTATGTTTATGTTATAGAATGTCAAAATTAGTCTTTTAATTTAAAAAAAGATTCAAAAATTCAAAAAATATTTTAAAGAGTCAATTTTCATAAAAAAAAAATTAACTTTTTAAAATCTAAAATAAGTGTACCCTAAATTTTACTAGAATTTGAAGTCTCTAATTCTCATGGGTGTTTGTTTTATACGCTTTAAGTTTATTTTTAAGAATGTTTGAAAATCTTAACTAAGTCTCTTTTAATTTGTGAAAATATTTTAAATTTTTATTTTTTAATAAGAAAATATAAAACTCTTTAAATAAACAAATGGATAGGTGATAAAATGTTAGGTTTTTTACTAAGATATGATGCTGGTTATTAGAGGTGATACATTTTTAAAATAATGTAAAGAAAATATCATGACATTTTCATTATTTTCTAAAGTCGTACACAATTGTTTATTTTACAAGTCTACCATATCCGATAATAGTGTTATAATTTTGTTTGTGTATAAATATATTTATAAATTTTTTTAACTAGACTTTCTGCGTTCCAGACCTTCAACGGTCTTCTTTTTGGCCATCTTCTTCCGCTTGTGGCGTCCGACCACTATGAGTTTAAATTATGTGGCCGTGTCTTGACGTTCCATGTTTAAATTGATTGCGAAGAAGGTTTTGTCTCACGGGGGTTGGAGTCTCTCATTGGGAACTCTTAAACTCTTTCCATGGACTAAATTTCAATCCCAATCATCAAAAATCTACTACTTTCCAGGTAGGGGTGTGCAAAATAACCAATAACCATGAATCAAATTCTTATCCAAATTGATCCAAACTTTAAAACCCAATCCAAAATTATATTTTGAAATTGGTGATCCATTTATCAAATTAAAAAAAATCCGGTAACCATTATTACAAACCGGTTCAAGTAAACGGTTACCATTTTTCAATAATCATTTCAAATCCACCAAAAACACAAATTTCAGAATCCCTAATTCTCAAAAATCCAATTTTTTTTCATTTTTTTTCTCTTCATCATTCTTCAAATTCCAAACTCATCAAAACCTGCATCGTATTGTAAATGGTATTGAAAGTTGTGATGTTTGCTTTCATGTTGGTGTTCTTTAACAATGTTCAAGTCAAATTCTGTGAGTAGTAAATTTGTAATTTTGTAATTGTGTGTTGTATTATGGAGTTATTTTTTTCCATTTTCTTAGCTTTAATTGGTTGTGAGTTGTTTCTATTGATTTCTGTTTTTAAAGATTTGTATAGAAAATATAGTATTACTGTATTAGTATACAATTTGTTTTTCAATGTTTTTTTCCTGTATATTTGGATATTTGCAAAGAAAACAAACCGAAAACAAGTTGGCAATTTCGTCCCTATTTATTTGTGAGTTTGAAAAAAGTCAACGATAATTTTATCATTTTAATTTCTCCTTACAACTAGTCAGTTATTTTTATGACGTGGCAATTACTTTACTTTTTTATTATTGTAAAATTAAATGTGGCATTGTTGATCATTATCCTCTTAAATAAAATTGAAAAGCTGCAAAAAACTACGGTCAATAAAACTGCATCGTATAATTTTTTAAACCTGATTTATTTTTATAATTTTTTTAAATTGTTTTTTTTTATAAAATTGTTTTTTTTTATAAAACTGTTTTTGTAAAGAAAATAAAAAACTGGTTTGAAAAATATCGATTTAAAACTCTTTTTTTTAAAATTGTTTTTTTTTCCTATCTTATAAGTAATTATTTAATTTTGATTTTTCAGATTGAAATTTAAAACTAGTGATTGATTTCAAGAGCGATTGGATAAAGTTAATAAGTTGTTGGAATGAAAATTAAATTTGAGGGAAATTTGGTTTTAAAATTGATCCAAACAAAAATTAATTTTTTTAGTACAAACCGGTTATTAACCAAACCGATCCAAACATAAACCGATTTTAAAAATATAAACCGGTTTTATCAAAGTGGTTTTAAAAACCAAACTGATCCATATATTTGGTTCAATTTGGTTATGGTTTTGAACCATGCACACCCCTATTCCCAGGTATGGATTCGTTTGTTTGGTCTTCCTCAAGAGTATTGGCGCCCCAACATTCTATTTTCTATCGCGATTAGTTTCGATGCGCCGAGTTGCACTGATTATGTGGCTTCCAAATCGTGTTTCGATCGCCCGTTTGGCCATTTCTCATGGGTTCTAGTTGATGTTAATCTTGCTTCATCTTCTATTTTCAATGTCCTTGATGAGAGGACAAGATTCACTTTTTTTTGTCAACATCGAATATGAAAACCTTCCTTTGTTTTGTTATGTCTGTAAAGTGGTTAGGCATTCTTTGGATTCTTGCAGGAAATCATCTAAGGCTCATTTGAATAATGATCTTGGTAACAAGAAGGGTCCAGCTCAAATGTATGTTCAGATTAATAATAATGTTGTCATGCAGGACTTTGTTCATGTTTCTACAATAGCTGATCTGAATCATGTATCAGGTAAAAATGTTGTGCAAGATGCTCATGTATCAGCCGATGCATGGGTCATTCAAAATGACTGTAACATTGTTGTGCATAGTCAGGTTTTGGCTAATTTTGTTGTTGTGGAAAATCAGGTTGTCGTCGAGAAAATTCATGTTCTCCTTGGTCCCGTTCTTGAGGGTACGAGTGGGTGGTAATATCTCCTCCTTTTAGCAATAAATTCACAGTTTTGTTGAATGTATCAGATGATTCGTTGGACTCGGATGACAGTTTCGTGGATAAAGAGTTTGTTGATGCTACACAAGTTATTGAAAATTCTTTAGATCCTAATCTTAATAATAGAAACTTTCTGTAAAACTCTTGGGATACTCTAGCTGTTAATAACAATTTTGTTGGTTCTAGCAATGAAGATTTGAATGACTCTCCTTTAGAACCTCTTAGTTTCACTCTCATTAGAAACAAGAATAAGAAGAAAAAACTAAAGTTGGCTTGTGGCTACATAACCAGATCTAAGGTTGGACACTCTGTATCTGTCAAATGATTTGTCTTTATTGGAACTCTAGAGGTTTGACCAATAATCCTAATAAATTGGCTCTTCCTAGATTGATCATTAAACATAAGCCTGACTTCCTGTTTTTATCTGAGCCTTGGATGACTTTCAATAACTTTCCTCAAAACTGGTTTTCCAAAGTTGGTTTGAAACTTATCACTGTCAACCTTAGGCCTAACAACATTGCGAGTTTATGGTGTTTTTGTAAGATTCATTTGGATTCTGTCATTCTTTCTATAGGTGAGTAACACATAGCGTTCACTTCTACTTTCGAGAATAAATGCTTTGGGTTGGTCGCTATTTATGCTTCTACTAGTTACCTCAAGAGAAGAGATATTTGGTTTGAATTATCTTCTATTATTTCTAATCATAAAATTCCTTGGAGTTTTTTTTTGGTGATTTTAATGTGATTTTGGGAGCTCTTGAGCATCTTGGTGCTTCCTCTCTGGCTAGACTCCCTATTCAAGACTTTCAAGATTGGACTGATATCAATGGTTTGCTACATTTGGATACCATTGGAGCTTATTACACGCGGTCTAATGGAATATTGGGTAGTGCTAATATGCCGAGGAGACTTGGCAAGGCTATATGCAATATGGATTGGTTCTCTACTTTCAACCAAACTTCTTGTTGCTCTCTTACCAAAGTAAGATTTGACCACTTTCCGTTGTTGCTTAATTTTAATAATTTTGTTTCTTCTAATGCTTGTCAATTTAAATTTCAAAGAATGTGGATTGTTCACCCTCTTTGTTTAAATGTTGTTAAGTCCTCCTGCACTTTAAAAGTTTCAAGTTGCCCTATGTTTGTTCTGTCTAAAAAACTCAAATTCCTCAAGAATAATTTGAAGATTTGGAACAAAGAAACTTTTGGTAACGTTCATCACTTAGTTAGTGATGCCGAAGATGAGTTAAACTTGGTTCAGGCCAAGATTCGATATGATGGTTATTCTGATAATCTTAGAACTGTGGAAAAGGATTGCATGAATAAGCTTAAGGAGGCCTTGCATAAGGAGCATTTGTTTTGGAAGGAAAAAGCTAAAGTGAATTGGAATTTGGAGGGTGACAAAAATACTATTTTTTTTCACAAGATTGCTTTGATTAAAGGTGCTACTTGTAAGACCCCAATTTTGGGCCCTAAGATCCCTCATGGCCCATATCATATCATACCATGACCTCAAGGATCACTGCATGCCCTAGCTTCTCTCCTAGTGGGTAGGTTGCCTTGTGGTTTGTTTCTTGATCACCAAGCATACTTTGCATTTGTATATCTTTGCCCTTCATATGTTTATCATTCCAAAGTACAAAAATATTGTCAGTCTAACCTTGTTGCTTGCAGTTGAAGCAATCATCAGCAATTAGGTCAAAGACAGTCAACAGTCAGTGAAAGCAGTGGGTGGTGGCCATTCTTGCAGAATTTGGGCACCATGATCAATAATCAAAAGTTCATATGACTTGGGACATCATTTGAAGTCAAGTTCCCAAGGAATCAGGGTTTGGAATTCATCAGAAGTGGTCCAGTCATCCAAAACCCTAGAAAAGTCAACAGAAAGTCAAACTTGGTCAACTGTGGATTTAATCAGTGATTTGATGGATAGAATTGATTTGAAGGAGTTCATTCATGCTTATATAAGTCTCATCTATCATGTCAAACCTCATCATGGAAGAAAATCAAGTAGAATCAGAAATTTCCCAAAATAGAAAGTGGACCTGTAATTTCAACTGCCAAAATTGGAAACTTCTTGATCCTCAACTTGCATCATGATACAAGCTTCAAATGAATTTTTGCCCAACATGAAAGTTGAAGATCTTGTTCTCCCATTTTCAAAAAGTCCAAGAACTCTCAAATCCCATGTGTGGTTGTCAAGATATGATCAATTCATTTTCAAAAATTTGTGAACTTCAACAAGCCATAACTCATGAACCATAAGGCCAAATTTGGTGGGGTTTTTTCCTACAAACCACATTTTTCCTCCTCTTTCCAAAAATATAAATTTCATTCACCAAAACCTTGCCAATCAAAATGGCATTTTTTGACCTATTTCATTTAAAAATCAAGTTTGACCAACCATTGACTTTTTGAATTATTGATTTTCACACCATTTGGCCAATTGGGAAATGTTTAGAATGACATTTGAAACTTGTTCCAGGCCTTAACTCATGCACATACCACCATTATACCATCATTTTGGCCAAAGTTGCATAACTTGGTATTTTTGCAAATGGTTTGAAAAGAGTAAAAGCAAGGTTAGCAATTTACGTACAGACCAAAAACAGCAAGAAGATTGGTCATATGCAGCCTGTACCAAGCCCAATTCGTGCAGCCATATACCTCCATTTACACTTGTGTCAAAATTAGCAATTTTTGCAAATGACCTCATTAAAACAAAACCAGCTTAGCATGTCTTAAACCAACTTTAAACAGACATATTTAAGTTCATTTCTGACATTTTGCAACCCTAGAATCACAGCCTCCAAACAGAAAACTCTCATTCTCTCTCAATTGGCATTTTCACAAATTGCAATTTCTGAGCAAAACCTTCAAAGCACTTGAGCAACTCTTGTTTGTTTCATCACTTGGTCACCATTTAGAAGCAATTTACAGCATCAAACCCCAATTGTGCTGCAGCATTTTGTTCTGTTTTCTCCATGGACCAACAATGGTGAAATTGGATTTGGACACTCTCAAGCCTTGCTGAGCTCGATTACTTCAAGCATCCATCATTCTAAACCATAAGGAAGATCTGTTTCAGGCTGAAGCATCCAATCGTCACTGTTTCATCATTTTCTTCAAGATCAAGTAAGTTTTCGACCTTCACCATTTGCTAAACCATGCTATGCTTTAGATAGATCTTGCCATGCTGATGATATTGAGCTTTGAATCGTGGATTTTGGTTGAGTATTAAGAGAGATATGTCGATTTAAAGTTTGCATGATAAATCTTATTTCGCACGATTCGTCCATGATAGCCCGATTTAGAACGAATGCTTGTTGTTTTGTTGTTCTATGTAGTGAGACGCTTCGATTGGTATACTGCTTGCATGATTTCGTGAAAAATTGTTTGTGAGTGTGTGTTGGGTTTGCTGTTCTGTCGTCTTCTTCGTGAAGAAATCGTGCATTCGCCTAGCGAACGATCTGTTCGCCTAGCGAGGGCGAAGAAGATGAAGGCTCGCCTAGCGAAGCTTCCGGTTCGCTTAGCGAAGGTCTCCAGTTGAAGCGCACCGTTTCATTAAGTTGATCCGTTATTTACCAATTTGCCATTGTGCTCATTTAAATGGTTATTTCATGTTTAATTGTTCAATTTTTATTTCAATTGATGCATCATTTTGTAAAAATCATGGAGCATTCAATATTATTCCAAAAATCATGCAATTTTTTCCATAATGTTCACAAGAATGTCTAATATTTTATTCTGATTTTTAATAATTTTTTTGATTGGCTGTATTTTTTATGGTATGAGTTTCCTAACAAGTATGCATATTTGACACCCTTTGCCATTCCTTTTGTGAAATTGTCATGATGTATCCATTGAGCCTGAATTTTTTTGTGGTGAAACTAGACTCATTTACCTTTGTTTCCATATAGAGTTTATGCATTTCTCATATGTGGTTTGTGAGTTACAAATTTTTGAAGTGAGGTGTTGCATTTGGTGCTACATGAATGATATGCATTTTCCCAATTTTTGTTCACATGCTTCCTTACATCCAAATGACCCCAAATTTTGCATGAATGATCTATCACATGTCTAGTTTGTGTATGAATTTTCTTGGATTTAATCTTGCTGTTTTCCATTTGATTGTGAATTTTCTTCCCTGCCTAGCCAAATGTTGACTTTTTGTGCTACACATTGCCATTTCATTTGGGAAATCCTCATACCATATTGAATGATCATGAAATTTCATATATGATAACTAGACATCTTGAGCTTCGCATTGGTGTTAATCTCATTCATTTCTCATCTGTTTTCAATTTGATATGATTTTTTGAAGTTGACCCATGCTTGTTGACTTTCTTTGTGCATGTTTGAATTTGGTTTGACTTCTTGATTTTAATTGACCATCTTCCCATGATCCAATTGAGCTGAAATTTAATATGTATGCTATTATATGGATTGTGATTGAGTGTGAATTATTTCATAATTTTTGGACTTGATTATGCTTGGTTTTGAATGAGGTCTTGCTGTTGACCTTTTGTATGCTTCCTTTGCCATGCTTTGCATTCTTTTGTGTATGAAATGACATTGATGCATGATTTGAGTGTGGATCCAATTGAGATAGCTTCTTAAATGTTTGAATATGAATTGGGTTGACTTTTATTTTCTGTTTTGACTTTTTTCTTTCATCTTTGACCCTAGGCTAGTCCTAGTGGTCTTTTGAGCTTACAATTGAGCTATTGTTTCAGGTTAAGCACCAATGCCCCAAAGACCTTTCAAATTTGGTTTGAGCTTGATTATATAATGTGCTAACCCTTGTTTTGTAGGTGTGACTCATATAGTTGAGTCTTGTGCTTTGCACATTGGTCCCTCTGTGGTTGACTGTTGTTTATCCATTCCTTTTGATTTAAACTGTTGAACTGTTTACTAATTGGTTTGACTTTTTCAGGTACTTTAGTTGCCTAAGTTCTTTGAACTTGCTTGCTTTGCTATTTAGCATTTGCTTTTGAGGTATAATTACTTCTTCTTCATGTAGTCTGGAGACCCGGTCTGTTATTTGACCGGGCAAACTGTCTGAAGTCCTCCTTAAGAGGCAATGCCTGTGTGTGTTTAAAATTGTCCCAAGCAGGAAAAGTCCTTCAAGTAAGGCAATTGGTGGAAGGTAGGGATAAGCAATCTATTCCCCACTATTCAGTGTGTCCTCTCTTTGCTCCCATTACATGGTTGAAGCATTGAGATAAAAACCCAAGATCTATAGAGTCTAATGTGGAAAGAGCTCCATCTTTCTGAGCTCCCACACTTTCTAATATGCTCTCCCTGATCAGGGATAGAAGCAATGAGGCACACCCCTCATTTCCTTTTCATCTGCTTCACCTTAGCCTCTCAATGACAAGGTTAAGAGCGACTTTTACCTATTACAGTGGACTTTCAAAGTCAAACCCTCTTGTGTGAGCCCCCTTTGTTTGGCTATAGAGTGTGCTGTTTGATATTCATTGATTGATTGATTGCTTCATATGCACATGTTTGCTTGTATGCTATGCATTTATCATCATCAATTGCCATTAATGCATGATCATCTCATTTGTCTTTGTGATGCTATCATTGTTTGCCCATTGAGGACAATTGTAAGTCCATTTCTTTGGCATTTGTTCCTATGATATGGAAGGATAGAGTGTAAGACCTCATTGGTCACTCATATCTTCTGTTGCTTGGTTTGTATGTGAGGATACAACTGTAAGTCCCTGCAAGTTGGCATTTGTTTCCTAGGACCATACTGTGTATGTTAGAGTAAGCCCAGACAGATTGGCATCTGACATCCATGTTTTGCTTTCTCTGTTTATGTGAGGTTGCAACTATAAGTCCCTGTAAGTTGGCATTTGCATTCCTATGATCATGTGTTGCTTTTGTTCTTGTATGTGAGGATCCACTGTAAGTCCCTGCAATGTGGCATTGGTTTTCCTATGAGCATCTGTGGAGTTAACCTAAGTCCAGACAGATTGGCAGTTAACTTCCATTTCTCATCTTTGTTTTTCTTTTGAGGAGATTAGTGTAAGTCCATTGAGTGGCATCTGACATCCAGTTTTATTTTAGGAGACTGGTGTAAATCCATCTATTGGTATCCGGTATCCGCCTCTTTAATTCTTTGCCTGTGGAGATTAGTGTAAGTCCATAGAGTGGCATCTGATATCCAGTTTTATTTTAGGAGATTGGTATAAGACCATTGATTGGCATCCGGTATCCGTCTTTCTTATTTTGTTTGTTTGTTATTGCTTATTTCCATTCCAAAGGACACACTTGAATCATTCTCTATATGATTTCAAGAAGTGAACCTTCTAAGAAGTTTTACTTTCCATCCTCATCCATTCATCATTCATTATGTCCTAGACTTTTCACACTTTACCTTTCAGATTTGACATAAGAGTTGTGCAAACTTTTTCATGTTTTCAAAAATCTAAAAACCTGGACCCCAAGTCCTTGACTTTTTTTCAAACTTCATTTCATAATACTCATTTCGAATCAATCTTAATCATACTTTGACTCCATTTTCATAATCACAATCAATTAACTTCACTCATTCACTTGTTTTGGCTTTGTCCATTGTTAATCTTTTCACATTAGCCATAGGTTTCAATTATCATTGTGGTTGATGTAAATCTTGCCTATCCTTAGTGAGTCGACAGTAAGACTTCCGTACTGAAAACAGGGTTAACCCCTCTAGTGCGTCGAAGCTATCCTCGCATGGTGGATGTTGTTCTTGGTCGAGTTTTCTCCCATTGATAATGAAAAGCCTCAGTGCTATTGTTTAAAATTGAATCCACCAACTTTTGGAAATCCTTTAGCCGAACTACGGCGTTCTGATCCTTACCTTTGATGGAAGGTACGTAGGCAACGGGTTCATCCGTTCGAACCCAATAACCCAATAACCCAATAAAACATGTACATTCTTTTCTCATCTTCCCAATCATGTTTGCACAATCTTTATGTCATAACAAATAATAATCTTTTACAACAAGTGTGAAAAGGGCTCCCTAGGAGTACCTAGGACGTAGTGGGTGCCTAACACCTTCCCATTGCGTAATTTACCCCTTACCCAGAATCTCTGATCTTTTTATTAGTTTTCTACGTGTAAAACTTCTTAGGCTTTTGTTCGCTTTTTAGCCAATCCTTTGGATAAATAAAAGTGCGGTGGCGACTCGAAAATATTGTATCCCTAGCTTATGATTTAATCGATAGATCATATAGCGACGAATACACCGCTACAGAAAAGTGGCGACTCTGCTGGGGATCGAACCCAGAATCTCTGGTTGGTATTGCCTACTTTTCACCCTTGTTGTGCTATATTGTTATTATTGTTATTTGACATATTTTTGTACAATTTGGGATGACTGTATTGATTGTAATGTGTGAATTGCTTGATATACAATTGCTGTTTGCTTTGGTGATCTGTGAGATGAGTTCTGTACCCGAACTCGAGTGCACTCTAGGATAGGAGAATGGCATAGTCTTGTCGATTGGTGTGGAGTAGTCCTTAGCCGATTGACTTGCGAGCCCATTCACTTGGTGGAGGTCATGTTGAACTAATAATGTCACACAAGTTATTTGTGGTTAGGCATTATTCTTTCAATCATGTTCCGCAGAAGCCAAGGACCTTAGTTTACCAAACCCATCTTGGCCTATTTTTAGGACCGTAGTGCGGAGGTCGTTCAGATGTCAGTTCTGATACGATTGTCACGCGATACTACACTCATAAGAGTTTCTCTTGAGAATATTCTTGGAATACGAGTATTCGTTCCTCCGATAATATTCGAAAGATGGAACGATGATTATGGGAACCTCTGATAGAACATGTCTGGCAGGTTTAAACCCTAGTACACTCCCTTTGGGTGGTTCTTAACCGAGACTCCATGCTCGTGACTCTCAGCAAACCCTTGATTCGTGGTTGAGTCGTTCAAACATTGTTAATATCAATGGATCCCGGATCAGGTGTAAAACCTAAATCCATCAAAGCGGCTGGTTGATATTAAGAATGTTAGAACCGGTTCATGTACCGTTAATATCAATGGAACTTGGGTGTCGATAAGGTGAAAACCTAAATCCACCAAAATGGATGATTGATATTAGGGATACAATGAGCTTTCCCACGACCTTTGTTTGGTGTGCTTTGCTTGATCCTTGAGTGTGTTTGTTGCATTCATGCATTCACGCATTCATCCGCATTCATGTCATCAAAAAAGAAAAAATTTCAAGGAACTTAAAGGGTTATTTGCAAAATTTTCAGACATGGAAAGGCCAAAGAGGTATACAAAGAAGTACAGCTTTAAGCAGCCCGATGTAAAAGAGTTAAGGAATCTGACATCATATGTATTAGATCCCTTGGGTTTCAAAGCTCGCTATGGAAAGCTTCTGCCGCTGCTCACTACTCAGGTTGACGAAGGATTGATGAGTACTCTGGCTCAGTTCTATGACCCATTGTATCATTGCTTCTTATTTCCGGACTTCCAGTTGCTGCCAACTTTGGAGGAATATTCTCACCTTATTGGGATTCCTATTCTGGATCAAGTGCCGTTTAATGGCTTAGAGGATATTCCATCTGCTCGAGAGATTTCCAGTCTGTTACACATAGATGAAGATCTGATTAGAGCTAATCTGACTACCAAAGGCAGAATTCAAGGTTTTCCTTCCGAGTTCCTCATTGCCCAAGCTACCTTTTATGGGAAGGCCATGAGTGAGGATGCCTTTGAGGCTCTATTTGTGCTGCTCATCTATGGATTGGTGCTATTCCCCAACTTCGACAAGTTTGTGGACATGAACGCTATTAGGATCTTTTCAGTCCTTAATCCGGTTCCGACCTTGTTGGGTGATGCATATGTTTCCATGCACCTAAGGAATATGAAGAATGGAGGGGTCATTGTCTGCTGTCTACCCCTGCTGTACAAGTGGTTTATTTCGCACTTGCCGCAAACAGTTGCTTTCAAGGAGAACAAGGGATGTCTACGGTGGTCTCAGAGACTCATGTCTCTCACCAATGATGATATCACCTGGTATGATCGTGTGTACGACACTGTCCAGATCATCAACTCTTGTGGTGAATTCCCCAATGTGCCCCTTCTTGGTACATGTGGTGGGATCAGCTACAACCCTGTACTTGCACGTCGTCAGCTTGGGTTCCCCCTAAAGGATAAACCCCATAACATTCTGTTAGAAGGTGTGTTCTTTCAGGAGGGTAAAGATCCCCAAGGCCTGAAAGCCAGATTTGTCCGCGCTTGGCGCAATATCCGCAAGAAAGGTAGGATTGAATTGGGTCCAAAGAACTGCATTGCTTTGGAGCCATACACCTCTTGGGTCAGACAGAGGGCTGCTACCCACCTGATGCCGTATGATCATCCAAGACCTACACCGTTGGATGTGGCTGGGCCTTCAACCCTCCCTACCCAACGTGTAGAGGAGTTGAGAGAAGAAGACCTTTCGCGTGCCTGGATCCGTGAAAGAGAGGAATTGCTGCAGCAGCTCAAGGAGAAGGATGCTATGATTGAATTTCTCGAGCACCGAGTGATCGACGATCCGAACGACATTTGGACTTCTCTGCTTCCCCAGTGTTCCAAATTCTGGAAGAGGAAGTATGATCAACTTGCAAAGGAGAAGGCTGATATGGAGGCCGCCTATGAGAGAGAGATCAAGAAGTTGTGCACTTCTCGTCTTCCAGCATCCCGAGCTAATAGGGATCCATAGGATGTCATTTACCTTTCCTCTTTGTAATATTTAAAAGAATGCTGTATTTCTTTGTCTTAATATTTTGAATGAAATATTTTCCATGAGCAATTAAAATGTTTAAATATTCAAAATATTGCAAAAAGTACCCTAAGGGTTCCTTGAAAACAAAGCATTTGCACAAGCATTTCATGCATCATTCTTGCATAAACAGGTACCCTTTGTTTCTGGTCTTCCGGTTCTAACCATCTGTTCTTCATTTATTTTGAAGACAAGCTGACTCACCGGTATTATACAAGGGTCAACTCTGCCAGAATCATGGAACAGTTGGAGCAAGAGAACCAAAGTCTAAGAGACGAGGTCGCCAGACTTGGCGCTTTGATGGAGCAACTCCTTGCTGCTCAGAATCAGCCTACTCAGCCAGCCACTCCTGTTCAGAGGACAGTTATTTCTGAAATCACTACTTCCGCTGTGCCAGTCAGCGCCCCTGCGCCCAATGTCATGCCGCCCGGTTTCCCTTGGGGCATGCCTCCTGGTTTTATGCCAGATATTCCCGCGCCTACCTTTGCGCCAATGCCGGCATCTAGCCCGGTCCCTGTACCTGCTCCTCCTGTCGTGCATACCATGCCTAGGGTAGACGACACCATCTATCACTCTGAGGCTTCTGAAGGCTCAGATGTTCACGAAAAGATGGATGCAATGAACGATCAATTCCTTGAGCTGAGAAAGGAATTGAGAACTCTTCGTGGCAAAGATCTCTTCGGCAAGTCAGCAGCCGAACTCTGCCTGGTTCCCGGTGTTAAAATACCGATCAAGTTCAAGGTCCCAGACTTTGAAAAATATAAGGGGAACACCTGTCCGCTTGCGCACCTGGTCATGTACGCCAGGAAGATGTCAACACAAACTGATAATGATCAACTCTTGATCCATTATTTTCAAGACAGTTTGTCTGGTGCCGCGCTCAGATGGTACATGAGCCTGGACAGTGTCAACATCCGGTCTTTCAACGACCTTGGCGAAGCTTTCGTCAAGCAATATAAATATAACGTTGATATGGCGCCTGACAGAGATCAACTCAGGGCCATGTCCCAAAAAGATAAAGAGTCGTTCAAGGAGTACGCCCAGAGATGGCGTGAGCTGGCAGCTCAGATCACTCCACCGTTGGAAGAGAAAGAGATGACCAAGATTTTTCTGAAGACTCTTGGTTCATTTTACTATGAACGAATGGTGGCTAGCGCTCCCTCTGACTTCACCGAGATGGTGAACATGGGGATGCGTCTTGAGGAAGGTGTCCGAGAAGGACGACTGGCTAAAGATGACAGTTCTTCCTCTAAGCGATATGGAGCGTTTAAGAGGAAAGAAGGTGAAGCTCATGCTGTACAGTCTCAGCCGAAGCATAGAAGACCCTCTATTCAGAGGAAGCCTGCACGACATTCCAGTCATCAGCACCAGGTGGCTCACGTAGCGCCTGTTTTCAAGGACAATACTCTTCAACATCAGCAATATCAACCGCAACAGTATCAGCATCAGCAACAATATCAGCAACCCCAATACCAACAGCAACAACAGCGTCCACAGCAACAGGCTTACCAGCCTCGTGGAAGTACAACCAACCAAGCTAACATGAACTATGATAGGAAGAAGGTCAGCTTCGACCCTATTCCGATGACATATGCCGAGCTTTATCCCTCCTTGTTGGAGAGGAAGTTGGTTTCTCCTAGGGATCCTCCTGCTATTCCTGCAAACCCGCAATGGTGGTACAAGCCAGACCAGCATTGTATCTACCATTCTGGCGCCCCGGGCCATGACATTGAAAATTGTTTCCAGCTGAAGACTAAGGTTCAAGACCTTATGAGAAGCGGAATTCTGAGTTTTGAAGACTCCAATCCGAATGTCACCAGGAACCCATTGCCTTCGCATGGGAAATCTGTGAATATGATCCAGGAAGACCTTGGGAAGTACAAGGTTAAGTACATTAGCCATATCAGGCAGTCATTGGTTGGATTACACCGTATGCTGTGTCAGTACAACTATTTGGAGCATAACCATGACAAGTGCCGCGTCTGTTCGGTTAACCGTTGGGGTTGCGACCAGGTCCGCAGAGAACTTCAGAAGATGTTAAATGAAGGTACCATTGAGATTCTCCAGAATCGCAATGTGGATACAGTTGAACCTGAGGTGAATGTCATATCACCAGTGTTCAAGCTACCAGAGCCCGTTGTTATTCGCTACAATAGCAACAAGCCTAAGGCTTCACTTTCTTTGGTCATCAAGCCAGCATGCCCCGTGCCTTATTCATCTGATCGAGCTGTGCCATTCCGGTACAATCCTGTTGCTGTCCAGGATGGGGTCGAAGTGCCTTTGCCTTCCACTTCCGTAACCACTGTTGCTGATGTCAGTGGATTGACCCGGAGCGGTCGTGTATTTTCTGCGCCTGCTAAGGCTACTGTTTCTGATACTGTTGAGCGCCCGGTTGGGACCGCTGTGAATGTTCAGAATCCGGCACTTGATGTTGCCAAACCCTCCTCGTCTGTACAAAAGACTCCTGTTTCTTCTGTTGGCCCAAGCGGCATTGTTGATGAAGAATCTGATGAGATGCTGAGGCTCATCAGAAAGAGTGAGTACAATATTGTAGACCAGCTTCTACATACGCCCTCCAAGATTTCCATTCTTTCTCTATTGCTGAATTCAGAACCCCATAGGGAGTCTCTGCAGAAAGTCTTGGACTTGGCGTACGTTGATCATGATGTCACCTTGGAGCAGTTTGATAGTATTGTTGCAAACATCACCGCTTGCAACACTCTGAGCTTTTGTGACGCTGATCTCCCTGAGGAGGGAAGAGACCACAACATGGCTTTACATATCTCCATGAATTGCAAGTCAGATGCAATGTCCAATGTGCTGGTGGACACTGGATCTTCTTTAAATGTATTGCCGAAATCCACACTCTCCAGATTGTCGTATCAAGGTCCTCCTATGAGGCAGAGTGGGGTTGTTGTGAAAGCTTTTGATGGGTCGCGCAAGACCGTAATTGGGGAAGTTGATCTCCCTATCAAGATAGGCCCGAGTGATTTCCAGGTTACTTTTCAAGTAATGGATATCCACCCATCTTACAGCTGTCTCTTGGGTAGACCATGGATTCACGAGGCTGGCGCCGTGACATCCACCCTACACCAAAAGCTGAAGTTTGTGAAAAACAAGAAACTGGTTGTAGTAGGGGGAGAAAAGGTTCTCCTGGTCAGTAACTTGTCTTCTTTCTCGTATATTGATGCTGAGGATGAAGTTGGAACTCAGTTCCAAGCTTTATCTATAGATGAACCAATCGAGAAGAAGTCTCCTTCATTCACTTCCTACCGTGATGCTAAGCTGGCCATTGAATGTGGTGCAGTTGCTGGATTAGGGAAAGTGCTTGAACTTGAAGATAATCGATCCCGGGCTGGCATTGGCTATGGTTCTGGGGCATGCAACGAGCAAGGTTTGTTCACCAGTGGAGGATTCATCCATGCTGATCAACCTGCAGAAGAGGAAGCTGCTGCTATCATTGAAGAAGAAAATGCAGAAGATCTGAACAATTTTGTTATTCCTGGTGGTGTCTGCCACAATTGGGTCGCTGTGGATGTTCCTACAGTTATCCATAGATCAGAGTAAATTGTTCACTTTGTTTAAAACCCTTCTCCCATGCCAAAAGGAGAAGTGATGACATTGTTGGCAAAGCATATATACAATGATATTTTCATTCAATTTTCGCATTGTCAAAACATTTGTTTTTCCTTTGTTTTCACTTTTTGCTTTTCTTTATGAAATCAGTGATCACAAAAAACCATAAAAACAAAAATAAAAAGCAATAAAAGCAACATTTTTCATCTGCATAGTGATTTGCTTGTTTAAATTCTGAAGTTTTTCCCCTAACCAAAATCATTATGCAGGTTGATCCTAAAACCCATTGAACATAATGATCCAACGCCATCTCCCAATTTTGAATTCCCTGTATTTGAAGCAGAGGAAGAAGACGTTGAAGAGATTCCTGATGAGATCACCCGTCTCCTTGAGCACGAAGAGAAGATCATTCAGCCGCATCTTGAAGATTTGGAAACAGTCAACTTGGGATCTGAGGATTGTGAGCGCCTGGTGAAGATTGGGGCACTACTTGAAGAGTCTGTCAAGGAAGATTTGATCAGTTTGCTACGAGAATATTCAGATATCTTTGCTTGGTCCTATGAAGACATGCCGGGTTTAGATACAGATATTGTGCAACATTTCCTGCCTTTGAAGCCTGAGTGCGTGCCTGTGAAGCAGAAGCTCAGAAGAACTCATCCAGATATGGCAGTGAAGATCAAAGAGGAAGTTCAGAAGCAAATTGATGCGGGGTTTCTGGTGACTTCGACATATCCTCAATGGGTGGCCAATATTGTGCCTGTTCCTAAGAAGGACGGAAAAGTCCGTATGTGCGTTGACTACAGAGATTTGAATAAAGCTAGTCCCAAAGACGATTTTCCGCTACCACACATTGACATGTTGGTAGACAATACAGCCAAATTCAAAGTCTTTTCCTTCATGGACGGATTTTCCGGATATAATCAAATCAAGATGGCACCAGAGGATATGGAGAAGACAACATTCATCACACCTTGGGGAACATTCTGTTATCGAGTGATGCCCTTCGGTTTGAAGAACGCCGGAGCCACGTATCAACGAGCTATGACTACCTTGTTTCATGATATGATGCACAAGGAGATAGAAGTCTATGTTGATGATATGATTGCTAAGTCCCGGACGGAAGTTGAGCATGTTGAGCATTTGTTGAAGCTTTTTCAGCGCCTGAGGAAGTTCAAACTCCGCCTGAATCCGAACAAATGTACCTTTGGAGTCCGTTCCGGCAAGTTGTTAGGTTTTGTGGTAAGCGAAAGAGGTATTGAAGTTGATCCTGCAAAGGTCAAAGAAATACAAGAAATGCCCGCACCCAAAACTGAGAAGCAAGTCCGAGGTTTTCTTGGCCGCTTGAATTATATTTCCAGATTTATATCCCACATGACTGCCACATGTGCGCCGATATTCAAGCTCCTCCAGAAAGATCAGTCTCATGATTGGACCGAGGATTGCCAGAAAGCTTTCGACAGTATCAAAGATTATCTGTCTGAACCTCCGATTTTGTCTCCGCCTGTGGAAGGAAGACCTCTGATTATGTACTTAACAGTTCTTGAAGACTCGATGGGTTGTGTACTCGGTCAACAAGATGAATCAGGGAAGAAGGAATTTGCTATCTACTACCTCAGTAAGAAATTTACTGATTGTGAGTCTCGGTACTCTATGCTTGAGAAGACGTGCTGTGCTTTGGCTTGGGCTGCTAAGCGTTTGCGCCAGTACATGATAAATCATACAACTTGGTTGATATCCAGAATGGATCCAATTAAGTATATTTTCGAGAAGCCTGCTTTAACTGGGAGGATTGCCCGTTGGCAGATGCTGTTGTCTGAGTATGATATTGAGTATCGAGCTCAGAAAGCTATCAAAGGTAGTATCTTGGCTGACCATCTAGTGCACCAGCCGATTGAAGATCATCAGTCTGTTCAGTTTGACTTCCCGGACGAAGAAATTCTGTATTTGAAAATGAAAGATTGCGATGAGCCTACACTTGATGAAGGTCCAGAACCTGGTTCCAGATGGACGATGGTGTTTGATGGCGCTGTTAACCAGTATGGGAATGGAATTGGGGCAGTAATTATTAATCCCCAGGGATCGCACATTCCGTTTACAGCAAGGCTAACTTTCAAATGCACGAATAATATGGCGGAATATGAAGCCTGTATTATGGGACTAGAAGAATGCATTGACTTGAGAATCAAGTATCTTGATGTCTACGGTGATTCGGCCTTGGTTGTCAACCAGATCAAAGGTGAATGGGAGACGAATCAGCCGGGTCTCATCCCATACAGAGATTATGCAAGGAGAATTTCAACTTTCTTCACAGAAGTTG
Source organism: Lathyrus oleraceus (assembly GCF_024323335.1). Taxonomy (NCBI): domain Eukaryota; kingdom Viridiplantae; phylum Streptophyta; class Magnoliopsida; order Fabales; family Fabaceae; genus Lathyrus; species Lathyrus oleraceus. Next base: position 59,009,133 of record NC_066581.1, read on the forward strand.
AATTTTATCATATTCCTCGAGAGGATAATCGGATGGCAGATGCCCTTGCAACACTTGCTTCCATGATAGTTGTCAGATGGTGGAATGATGTTCCCAATATTACTGTGATGCGCTTGGACAGACCCGCTCACATATTTGCAATTGAAGAAGTGAAAGATGACAAGCCTTGGTATTTTGATATCAAGAATTTCCTCCAGAACCAGGTATACCCGCCTGGGGTCTCTGTGAAAGATAGGAAAACTTTGAGAAGGTTGTCAGGCAGTTTCTACCTCAGTGGTGAAGTGCTGTATAAAAGAAATTTTGATATGGTTTTGCTCAGATGCGTGGATAGACACGAAGCAAACCTGTTGATGACTGAGGTCCATGAGGGTTCATTTGGTACTCATTCCAATGGACATGCCATGGCTAAGAAGATGTTGAGAGCAGGCTACTATTGGCTGACAATGGAGTCTGACTGTTGCAAGTATGTGAAGAAATGTCACAAGTGTCAAATCTATGCGGATAAGATTCATATTCCTCCGACACTCCTGAATGTGATTTCATCACCATGGCCTTTCTCTATGTGGGGAATTGACATGATCGGCATGATTGAGCCAAAAGCGTCCAACGGACATCGGTTTATTCTCGTAGCAATTGATTACTTCACCAAATGGGTTGAAGCCGCGTCGTACGCAAATGTAACCAGGCAGGTGGTTGTGAAGTTTATCAAGAACCAGCTGATTTGCCGTTATGGTGTGCCAGAGAGGATCATTACTGATAATGGATCCAATCTGAATAACAAGATGATGGATGAGTTGTGCGCTGAATTCAAGATTGCACACCATAACTCCTCTCCCTACAGACCTAAGATGAATGGGGCTGTTGAAGCTGCTAATAAGAATATCAAGAGAATTATCCAGAAGATGACTGTCACTTACAAAGATTGGCATGAGATGCTGCCATTTGCTTTGCATGGATATCGTACGTCTGTACGCACTTCAACAGGGGCAACCCCTTTCTCTCTTGTTTATGGCATGGAAGCCGTTCTCCCAGTAGAGGTGGAGATCCCATCAATGAGAGTCTTGATGGAAGCCAAGTTGACTGATGCTGAATGGATTCAGAGTCGTTATGACCAACTGAATTTGATTGAAGAGAAGCGTTTGACTGCCATGTGCCATGGTCAGTTATATCAGCAGAGAATGAAGAAAGCATTCGACAAGAAGGTCAAGCCTCGCGTGTTCCGAGAAGGTGACCTTGTGCTCAAGAAAGTTTTGTCTTTCGCGCCCGATTCCAGGGGCAAGTGGACTCCAAACTACGAGGGTCCATATGTTGTTAAGAGAGCCTTTTCGGGCGGTGCTTTGATGCTTACAACAATGGATGGGGAGGATTTCACTCGTCCTGTGAATTCAGATGCAGTCAAGAGATACTTTGCCTAGAAAAAAAAGTATATGCAAATGAAAAAAAAATGAATGAAAAAAAAAACAGAATAGCTCGCTAAGTTGAAAACCCGAAAGGGCGGCTTAGGCAAAAATGAGCGTCTCGGTGGAAAACCCGCAAGGGTAATCCAGGCAAAAATTAGAGACTTGAAAAAGAATATTTGCATCCCGCTAGATTGAGTACCTCACCCTGGGGCAATCTAGGCAAAAATTAGGGATTTGGCAAGTAACTGCATCCTGACAAGACTTCCTGGTTCATCAGTCGTCATTTCGTCAGAAGATTCTCGATTCGTCGTCAACTGAAGCTTCGGATACATCGAGATTCAAATTGGTAGAGAAAGGATCATTATGTTCAATGTAGCCCTCTTCCAATATACATCACTGATTTCAAATTTGTACAGATCTATGGAGTCTTGCCATTTGCAGACTACCATTCTATCAAATCAACTCGAGCTTTTTATCCAATTATTTGCACTCTTATTTGTTTCAATTCAACAAATGTTTTGCATGTTTTAAATTGATAAAATGTCATTGTTTTAAACAAATCAAATTTTTCAAAATTTTTGTTTTAAACAAAAGTGAACATTCACCAGATTGAAAGGATACTCAAGAATATCTCAGTGCTCTCCCGAGGGTGGCATGATTTCCAACAGGTAAGACATTGGTTCATATTCCTGGTTTGGTGGTATCTTCTTTATTCAGATCGTTGTTGAGGCTGTTCCTCAAACAAAGTTATTGTTGGGGTTTGTTCCCCAGTACAGTCGCAAGTGGTTTACTGTTGAAGACTTCGTTTTCTCCAGCAGCAGTAATTCCCAGCATGGGTATTTTCCTTGTGAAGTTTCGGCGGTTGATGGTTTGTTACCTTGGTGCCCCGTCACTTTCTCCAGTGGGTCGTATGCCCCAGACTTTATTTGTCTCCTCAGCGCAGTCAGGAGTATAGCCATTGATTGGTATTCCCCTCCGAGTCGCGAGTATAGCTGTCATCGATATCCCCATCGGAGTCGCGAGTATAATTGTTGTTAACATTCCCCACCAGAGTTGCAAGTGGAGTTGTTACCGCTTTTCCCCATGCAGTGTGCCAGCAGGAGTTGTCTGTTTCCTCGGCACGGTTCGCTTTCTTTTTGAAGACTCGGTAAGTCAGTGGTTTGATACCTAGTACTTTACTCTGTTCCCCGGCGAAGTCGTCCGCGGATTTGTTGCTGTCTTTCCACCAAAGCATTTATTTTCTCCTCAGCAGAGTAGGATTTATTTTCCTATTCAGTGGTTGATTTGGGTTGATATCCCAGTGTTTTCAACCATCTTTTCCTCAGCTTAGTCTGCAGAGAGTTTGTTGCGGCAGTTTTGCCTGTTGAATACTCCTTCAATTCCCAGTATGGTCGGATGATGGCTTCAACTCCAGTGAACGGATTGATTCCCTGACTGTTTGTGATCCTCAGTAGAGTGGCTTATATTGCAGAATCTACTTGTTGTGATCAATTTGATGTGTATATTCTCCCCAAGTGGAGTGGTTCGTTGCAGAACTTACCTGTTTGATCCGTCCTCCCTCAGTGGATTTGTTCCCAAGAGAGTAGCCGACAGTTTTCCCCAGTAGAGTTGCTTATGCAGTAAGATTCTATTTGGATGATATCTTTCTCCCTCAGTGGGTTGTTCCCCAACGGAGTTGTGTGGATTTTTTGCTTCTACAGCAGTTCATGCTTATGCACTTCTTGTTCCTCAGTTGACACTGGGATCTCCTGCAGATATCTGAGGTTGTTCTCCTGTCCCCTGCAGATTCGTCTTGGTGGCTGTTTTGCCCGTTGTGACTTTCTGTACCCTGATTGGGATATCTATGGTTCTCTGCTTCTTCAGCAGTACTCGCAGATCTTTGCTTCTCAGCATCAAGATCTCCGCAGTTTGGCTCTCCAGCTGGTTTTTCCCCTGGAAGTATAATACCGGACGTTGTTCCTGAACCTGTTTGTGTTAGGATTGTCTGTTTTGTCAGCATTCATCAAACATAAATCACGCATACTCATGCATATTCGTAAAACATTCAGATATTCATTTCGCATTTCTTGCCATATATCTTTTGTTTGTCGTATCTCCTGCTATGGTGATATAGATCTCTTTACAGATCTCCCCAAGCAGATGTCGGGTGTTATAAATCTCTCCATATAGAGTCAACCCCATAAGCAGAAAAAAGTCTGTCTTTCCTTCTGCAGTTCCCCACTGAGATATACCCTCGTGGATGACGGTTTTTTCCGTTTCCTCCCAACACATATATTGGGATGGATTTTCCTATTTGAGTTACATCCTCATTAGGACGTGTCTTTATTCAGTCTGTCTTTTTGGATTATTCCCAAATTGGCTATTTGTCAAATATCTTGTGCTTCCCAGTGGGTTGTTCCCCAGCGGAATGTTTTGGGCCTCTACCCTCATACCGGTAGTTGTAAGTCCTATCTTTTCCTGGCTTTCTTAACAGAATTCGTGGTTATACACCTTTTATTCTCCAGCCAGAGTTTTGGTTTTCTACCCTCATACCGGTAGTTGTAAAATCCTATTTTCCTGCTTTTCAGCAGTTTGTGGTTTGTTATAAACCCTATTTTGGTGTCCCGTGCGGATTTGTGATTTGTTTTATCCCCACGCGGAGTTTTTGGTCTTCTACCCCGTATTCGGTAGATGTAAACCCTAATTTTGTGGTTATCTTCATTCAATGTTCTTGATGTTGATTTTCCTTTGCTTGGATAAGTTGCTCAGATCAGCACTTATATCCCTAGCAAGTCTTTTGTGGATAATTGCCGTATGCTAGCAATTTTATCCCCACTGGGTCCTTTCACCGTATGCTAGTGATTTGTTCCCCGGATCATTGATTGTTTATCAATGTTTTCCCAGCTAGTCCCTGTGGATAATTGCCGGATGCTTGCAATTTATCCTCAGCAGATCGCCTTTCATTTACCCTGTTGTCGGTAATGTCTGTTGCTCCCTTTTGATTGGTTATCATTATATACCTATTCTGGTATCCCGATGCCTTTCTTTTCGGATTTTATCCTATAAACAACCTACAACCCGGTTCAGGATAATTTTCCATGCGAGGTTATTATTCACGTTTTGACGGCTATGAATAATATATCTCATGCGCTCTTCAGTCGAAGCCTTTTGTGTTTCCCCAGTCGAGTAAGATTCGTTATTTCCCTTTGCGGAGTCGAATATTTCTTTGTTGTTGGATAATTGCCGGATGCTTGCAATTCGTCCCTTGAGTTGTCTCTCGTTTACCCGGATGCTTGGTATCGATTGTCTCTCTTTTTGGTTAGTCACCTATTATATACCCAGTAACCGATATCTCTGATGTCTTTTCCTTTCGAGTATATTATTCACGTTCTGACGGTAATAGATAATATATCTCATGCGAGTTCCCTATCCACGGTCTGCCGGTAATGGATATTGTATCTCATGCACTCTTTGGGTTTGTGTCCCCAGTTGAGTAAGATTCATATTCCTTGTGGAATTGAATATCCATCCTATAAACAAGTTTGCTGTTCTAGCTTTCTTCAGGGTGATGAGTGTCTTGGAACACAAACCAATTCACGTTTTCGGATTTTATCCTATAAACAACCCAGTAACCGGTTCAGGATAATTTTCCTTTCGAGTATATTATTCACGGTCTGCCGGTAATGAATAATATGTCTCATTCACTCTTGGGTCAATCTTTTGATTTGTTTTCCCCTCAGAGTAAGATTCATTTTCCTTGTGGAATTGAATATCCATCCTATAAACAAGTCTGCTGTTCTAGCTTTCTTCAGGGTGATGAGTGTTTTGGAACACAAACCAATTCACGATTTCGGATCTTATCCTATAAACAACCTACGACCCGGTTCAGGATAACTTTCCATGCGAGTATATCATCTACGTTTTGATGGCTATAGATAATATATCTCATGCACTCTCTTGTCGAACACTTTGTTTGTCTCCCCAACTGAGTAAGATTTGCATTCTTTACAGAATCAAATATCCATCCTATAAACAAGATTGCTTTTCTAGCTCTCTTCAGGATGATGAGTGTTTTGGAACACACACCAATTCACGTCTTTGGTCGGTCACCTGTTACATACCTACAACCCGGTATCCTTGGTGTTCCTTCCTGAGTTTGTTACCCTTATACCGGTAACACCTCATTTTGCTTGTTACTTCCCTCAGTGGAGTTTTCTTTTGCTTCTCCTCAGGAGTCAGCTTGTGTCTCTCCAATGGATTTATTTTCCTTTGGAAATTTGTTCCCCAGTGTGAGTCCTTCACTCCCCAGTGAGTTCTCCAGTCTGTTTTCTGTTCTTCTAATCAGAGTCATGTCTTGTTCACGTTATGTCAGTTTTGGTTTTTCCCCAGTTTAGAGTCGTGTCTTGTTCACACATTTCTTTTACTTTTATTTTATTATCCCCAACTAGAGTCTTGTTAGAGTCTCTGTTCCTGGTGAGTGTATTACTCCGACGGATCGTCTTTTCTTCTGGAGGAACCATATATTCCCCACAGAATTTGTGTCTTTTGCATACATACATTTGCATCATGAGGTCTCTTAGGGACCAAAATTTGTCTCATTACTGTTATTTAAGCCCATTCTACCGCGTCGAGATGAAGATTTCTAAACTTCCCTTCTCCGGCTAGAATGACCTTAAATAGGGGCATCTGTAAGACCCCAATTTTGGGCCCTAAGATCCCTCATGGCCCATATCATATCATACCATGACCTCAAGGATCACTGCATGCCCTAGCTTCTCTCCTAGTGGGTAGGTTGCCTTGTGGTTTGTTTCTTGATCACCAAGCATACTTTGCATTTGTATATCTTTTCCCTTCATATGTTTATCATTCCAAAGTACAAAAATATTGTCAGTCTAACCTTGTTGCTTGCAGTTGAAGCAATCATCAGCAATTAGGTCAAAGACAGTCAACAGTCAGTGAAAGCAGTGGGTGGTGGCCATTCTTGCAGAATTTGGGCACCATGATCAATAATCAAAAGTTCATATGACTTGGGACATCATTTGAAGTCAAGTTCCCAAGGAATCAGGGTTGGAATTCATCAGAAGTGGTCCAGTCATCCAAAACCCTAGAAAAGTCAACAGAAAGTCAAACTTGGTCAACTGTGGATTTAATCAGTGATTTGATGGATAGAATTGATTTGAAGGAGTTCATTCATGCTTATATAAGTCTCATCTATCATGTCAAACCTCATCATGGAAGAAAATCAAGTAGAATCAGAAATTTCCCAAAATAGAAAGTGGACCTGTAATTTCAACTGCCAAAATTGGAAACTTCTTGATCCTCAACTTGCATCATGATACAAGCTTCAAATGAATTTTTGCCCAACATGAAAGTTGAAGATCTTGTTCTCCCATTTTCAAAAAGTCCAAGAACTCTCAAATCCCATGTGTGGTTGTCAAGATATGATCAATTCATTTTCAAAAATTTGTGAACTTCAACAAGCCATAACTCATGAACCATAAGGCCAAATTTGGTGGGGTTTTTTCCTACAAACCAAATTTTTCCTCCTCTTTCCAAAAATATAAATTTCATTCACCAAAACCTTGCCAATCAAAATGACATTTTTTGACCTATTTCATTTAAAAATCAAGTTTGACCAACCATTGACTTTTTGAATTATTGATTTTCACACCATTTGGCCAATTGGGAAATGTTTAGAATGACATTTGAAACTTGTTCCAGGCCTTAACTCATGCACATACCACCATTATACCATCATTTTGGCCAAAGTTGCATAACTTGGTATTTTTGCAAATGGTTTGAAAAGAGTAAAAGCAAGGTTAGCAATTTACGTACAGACCAAAAACAGCAAGAAGATTGGTCATATGCAGCCTGTACCAAGCCCAATTCGTGCAGCCATATACCTCCATTTACACTTGTGTCAAAATTAGCAATTTTTGCAAATGACCTCATTAAAACAAAACCAGCTTAGCATGTCTTAAACCAACTTTAAACAGACATATTTAAGTTCATTTCTGACATTTTGCAACCCTAGAATCACAGCCTCCAAACAGAAAACTCTCATTCTCTCTCAATTGGCATTTTCACAAATTGCAATTTCTGAGCAAAACCTTCAAAGCACTTGAGCAACTCTTGTTTGTTTCATCACTTGGTCACCATTTAGAAGCAATTTACAGCATCAAACCCCAACTGTGCTGCAGCATTTTGTTCTGTTTTCTCCATGGACCAACAATGGTGAAATTGGATTTGGACACTCTCAAGCCTTGCTGAGCTCGATTACTTCAAGCATCCATCATTCTAAACCATAAGGAAGATCTGTTTCAGGCTGAAGCATCCAATCGTCACTGTTTCATCATTTTCTTCAAGATCAAGTAAGTTTTCGACCTTTACCATTTGCTAAACCATGCTATGCTTTAGATAGATCTTGCCATGCTGATGATATTGAGCTTTGAATCGTGGATTTTGGTTGAGTATTAAGAGAGATATGTCGATTTAAAGTTTGCATGATAAATCTTATTTCGCACGATTCGTCCATGATAGCCCGATTTAGAACGAATGCTTGTTGTTTTGTTGTTCTATGTAGTGAGACGCTTCGATTGGTATACTGCTTGCATGATTTCGTGAAAAATTGTTTGTGAGTGTGTGTTGGGTTTGCTGTTCTGTCGTCTTCTTCGTGAAGAAATCGTGCATTCGCCTAGCGAACGATCTGTTCGCCTAGCGAGGGCGAAGAAGATGAAGGCTCGCCTAGCGAAGCTTCCGGTTCGCTTAGCGAAGGTCTCCAGTTGAAGCGCACCGTTTCATTAAGTTGATCCGTTATTTACCAATTTGCCATTGTGCTCATTTAAATGGTTATTTCATGTTTAATTGTTCAATTTTTATTTCAATTGATGCATCATTTTGTAAAAATCATGGAGCATTCAATATTATTCCAAAAATCATGCAATTTTTTCCATAATGTTCACAAGAATGTCTAATATTTTATTCTGATTTTTAATAATTTTTTTGATTGGCTGTATTTTTTATGGTATGAGTTTCCTAACAAGTATGCATATTTGACACCCTTTGCCATTCCTTTTGTGAAATTGTCATGATGTATCCATTGAGCCTGAATTTTTTTGTGGTGAAACTAGACTCATTTACCTTTGTTTCCATATAGAGTTTATGCATTTCTCATATGTGGTTTGTGAGTTACAAATTTTTGAAGTGAGGTGTTGCATTTGGTGCTACATGAATGATATGCATTTTCCCAATTTTTGTTCACATGCTTCCTTACATCCAAATGACCCCAAATTTTGCATGAATGATCTATCACATGTCTAGTTTGTGTATGAATTTTCTTGGATTTAATCTTGCTGTTTTCCATTTGATTGTGAATTTTCTTCCCTGCCTAGCCAAATGTTGACTTTTTGTGCTACACATTGCCATTTCATTTGGGAAATCCTCATACCATATTGAATGATCATGAAATTTCATATATGATAACTAGACATCTTGAGCTTCGCATTGGTGTTAATCTCATTCATTTCTCATCTGTTTTCAATTTGATATGATTTTTTGAAGTTGACCCATGCTTGTTGACTTTCTTTGTGCATGTTTGAATTTGGTTTGACTTCTTGATTTTAATTGACCATCTTCCCATGATCCAATTGAGCTGAAATTTAATATGTATGCTATTATATGGATTGTGATTGAGTGTGAATTATTTCATAATTTTTGGACTTGATTATGCTTGGTTTTGAATGAGGTCTTGCTGTTGACCTTTTGTATGCTTCCTTTGCCATGCTTTGCATTCTTTTGTGTATGAAATGACATTGATGCATGATTTGAGTGTGGATCCAATTGAGATAGCTTCTTAAATGTTTGAATATGAATTGGGTTGACTTTTATTTTCTGTTTTGACTTTTTTCTTTCATCTTTGACCCTAGGCTAGTCCTAGTGGTCTTTTGAGCTTACAATTGAGCTATTGTTTCAGGTTAAGCACCAATGCCCCAAAGACCTTTCAAATTTGGTTTGAGCTTGATTATATAATGTGCTAACCCTTGTTTTGTAGGTGTGACTCATATAGTTGAGTCTTGTGCTTTGCACATTGGTCCCTCTGTGGTTGACTGTTGTTTATCCATTCCTTTTGATTTAAACTGTTGAACTGTTTACTAATTGGTTTGACTTTTTCAGGTACTTTAGTTGCCTAAGTTCTTTGAACTTGCTTGCTTTGCTATTTAGCATTTGCTTTTGAGGTATAATTACTTCTTCTTCATGTAGTCTGGAGACCCGGTCTGTTATTTGACCGGGCAAACTGTCTGAAGTCCTCCTTAAGAGGCAATGCCTGTGTGTGTTTAAAATTGTCCCAAGCAGGAAAAGTCCTTCAAGTAAGGCAATTGGTGGAAGGTAGGGATAAGCAATCTATTCCCCACTATTCAGTGTGTCCTCTCTTTGCTCCCATTACATGGTTGAAGCATTGAGATAAAAACCCAAGATCTATAGAGTCTAATGTGGAAAGAGCTCCATCTTTCTGAGCTCCCACACTTTCTAATATGCTCTCCCTGATCAGGGATAGAAGCAATGAGGCACACCCCTCATTTCCTTTTCATCTGCTTCACCTTAGCCTCTCAATGACAAGGTTAAGAGCGACTTTTACCTATTACAGTGGACTTTCAAAGTCAAACCCTCTTGTGTGAGCCCCCTTTTGTTTGGCTATAGAGTGTGCTGTTTGATATTCATTGATTGATTGATTGCTTCATATGCACATGTTTGCTTGTATGCTATGCATTTATCATCATCAATTGCCATTAATGCATGATCATCTCATTTGTCTTTGTGATGCTATCATTGTTTGCCCATTGAGGACAATTGTAAGTCCATTTCTTTGGCATTTGTTCCTATGATATGGAAGGATAGAGTGTAAGACCTCATTGGTCACTCATATCTTCTGTTGCTTGGTTTGTATGTGAGGATACAACTGTAAGTCCCTGCAAGTTGGCATTTGTTTTCCTAGGACCATACTGTGTATGTTAGAGTAAGCCCAGACAGATTGGCATCTGACATCCATGTTTTGCTTTCTCTGTTTATGTGAGGTTGCAACTATAAGTCCCTGTAAGTTGGCATTTGCATTCCTATGATCATGTGTTGCTTTTGTTCTTGTATGTGAGGATCCACTGTAAGTCCCTGCAATGTGGCATTGGTTTTCCTATGAGCATCTGTGGAGTTAACCTAAGTCCAGACAGATTGGCAGTTAACTTCCATTTCTCATCTTTGTTTTTCTTTTGAGGAGATTAGTGTAAGTCCATTGAGTGGCATCTGACATCCAGTTTTATTTTAGGAGACTGGTGTAAATCCATCTATTGGTATCCGGTATCCGCCTCTTTAATTCTTTGCCTGTGGAGATTAGTGTAAGTCCATAGAGTGGCATCTGATATCCAGTTTTATTTTAGGAGATTGGTATAAGACCATTGATTGGCATCCGGTATCCGTCTTTCTTATTTTGTTTGTTTGTTATTGCTTATTTCCATTCCAAAGGACACACTTGAATCATTCTCTATATGATTTCAAGAAGTGAACCTTCTAAGAAGTTTTACTTTCCATCCTCATCCATTCATCATTCATTATGTCCTAGACTTTTCACACTTTACCTTTCAGATTTGACATAAGAGTTGTGCAAACTTTTTCATGTTTTCAAAAATCTAAAAACCTGGACCCCAAGTCCTTGACTTTTTTTCAAACTTCATTTCATAATACTCATTTCGAATCAATCTTAATCATACTTTGACTCCATTTTCATAATCACAATCAATTAACTTCACTCATTCACTTGTTTTGGCTTTGTCCATTGTTAATCTTTTCACATTAGCCATAGGTTTCAATTATCATTGTGGTTGATGTAAATCTTGCCTATCCTTAGTGAGTCGACAGTAAGACTTCCGTACTGAAAACAGGGTTAACCCCTCTAGTGCGTCGAAGCTATCCTCGCATGGTGGATGTTGTTCTTGGTCGAGTTTTCTCCCATTGATAATGAAAAGCCTCAGTGCTATTGTTTAAAATTGAATCCACCAACTTTTGGAAATCCTTTAGCCGAACTACGGCGTTCTGATCCTTACCTTTGATGGAAGGTACGTAGGCAACGGGTTCATCCGTTCGAACCCAATAACCCAATAACCCAATAAAACATGTACATTCTTTTCTCATCTTCCCAATCATGTTTGCACAATCTTTATGTCATAACAAATAATAATCTTTTACAACAAGTGTGAAAAGGGCTCCCTAGGAGTACCTAGGACGTAGTGGGTGCCTAACACCTTCCCATTGCGTAATTTACCCCTTACCCAGAATCTCTGATCTTTTTATTAGTTTTCTACGTGTAAAACTTCTTAGGCTTTTGTTCGCTTTTTAGCCAATCCTTTGGATAAATAAAAGTGCGGTGGCGACTCGAAAATATTGTATCCCTAGCTTATGATTTAATCGATAGATCATATAGCGACGAATACACCGCTACACTACTAAAAACATTCCGACTCTTAACATTGATGGTGATCTTGTTTCTAACCAAGAGATTCTTAGCACTAATGTGGTAGACCATTTTAAGAATTTATTTTCTTCTCCGGTTGGGAACTATTTTGAGTATGACCTCATCAATGATAGCATCCATACTCTCATTAATCAGTATACTGATTAAAGGCTCACTGAGATTCCTTATGATCTTGGAATCAAAGAGACTGTTTTTAACCTCTACAAAGATGGTGTGCCTGATCCTGACGGCTTTGGTGCTTTCTTCTTCCAACATTTTTGGGATATTATTCACCAGGATGTCATTATGTCTGCTAAGCAATTCTTTATCTCTTTTTGGATTATGCCTAATTATAATGCTAACACTTCGATTCTCCTTCATAAAGTTCCTAATGTTGATTCTATTGAGTTTTTTAGACCGTTTGCTTTAGCTAATTTTAAATTTTAAATCATTTATAAAGTTATTGCAGATAGGCTATCTCCCATTTTGCCTTCAATCATTTCCAATGAGCAAAAATGGTTTTTTCAAGGGAGATGCATTAAGGATTGCATAGGCCTCAGTTCTGAAGCGGTCAACTTGACACATAAGAAGTCTTATGGTGGCAATCTAGTTATGAAAGTAGACATTAAAAAGGATTTTGACTCTATTAATTGGCTTTTTTTATTGCAGGTCCTTAAACAATTTGGTTTCAATGATACTTTCACAAACTGGATTTGGAAAATCCTCTCTTCTTCCCAGATTTCTATCTTCTTCAATGGGAAGCTCCATGGTTTCTTTGAGTGTGGTAGAGGTGTCAGACAGGGGGACCCTCTCTCTCCTCTCTTATTTTTCTTAGCGGGCGAGGTTCTTAGCAGAAGTTTAACCAATCTTGTTATCTAAAAGAAAATCAAGCTGATCCCTGGTCCTAGAGGGTTGGAAGTCCATTCTCATTGCTTGTTTGTTGATGATGTCATGATTTTTTGTAGAGGCGATAAAGGTTCCATTACTTCTCTCTTCAACCTTTTTTATAGATATGCCAATTCCTCGGGTCAAATGGTAAATCCTCTTAAATCCTACATCTTTGCTGGTTTTGTTTTTGAGGCTAGGCTTCACCACATTGCCAATCAGCTTGGTTTTAAGATTGGCCGGCTTCCCTTTTCTTATTTGGGGGTTCCCATCTTTAAGGTTAAACCTAAGGCTAGACACCTTAGGCCTCTCCTGGATAAAGTTATTTCTAAGTTATCCAACTGGAAGGGTTCTTTTCTTAGCTTCAAAGACAGAATTCAATTGGTTAAATCCTATGTTGCCTCTATGCTGGTGCATAGTTTCACCATCTATTCTTGGCCTAAGTCTCTGATTAAAGAGTTATAGATAAGCATTAAGAATTTCATTTGGTCTGGAGATTTCAATAAGACTAAGTTGGTTATTGTGGCTTGGTCTAAGCATATTTGGAATCTCAATATCCCTCCTTCCAAAGCTTCCATAGTTTGAAGACTGTTTCATAATAGGATGCCTACGGATGACAATCTCATGTTGCATGGTTGTCACCTGCCTTCAATGTGCAGTATGTGCAAGTCTCGGGAATCTTCAAACCATACTTTATTTTATTGTGCTTTTTCTTTACATATTTGGAGTTGGTTTTGATATGATCAAGATCCCTCTGGTGTCTAACATTGTTAATATTCTAGAAATTTGTGACAGGAGTTGGAGTCCTCAATGAAACACCATCATCCAAGCTTCCATAATGCACATTACAAATAACATCTGGATGGTCCGTAATCAGGTCAGATTCCGTAACAGTTCCATCTATTGGAAGAGGGTGCTTAACCAAATTCTCATCGAGATGGCCTTCATAGGAAATATTACTTCAAAGATGGTTAGATCCTCTATCCATGAGTTCACCATTATTAAGTATTCCAATGTTAAGTTGCATCCTGCTAAAGTTCCTAGAATCATTGAAGTTATATGGAGACCCCCGGACGTTGGTTGGCTTAAGTGTAACACAGACAACTCCTTCTCAACAAATTTAGCTTCTTGTAGAGGTTTATTCAGAAACTCTTTAGGCGACTTTGTTTTTGGGTTCGCTAATATGCTTGATTCCTCCTCCTCTATTCAGGATGAGCTTTTAGGGGTTATAAAAGCCATTGATTTTGCTTCTAGTTTCGGTTGGAATAGTATTTGACTTGAAACTGACTCTTCTTTTGTTTTGTTGGCTATTCATGATCCTAAGGTGGTCCCTTAGAATATTAGGACCGTTTGGCTTAACTGTTTAGTCAAAATTAGGCTTTTAAGGTTTCACATTTCTCATATTTATAGAGAAAGGGAATCAATGTGCTGATTTGTTAGGTTCTTTGGCTATCAATTCCTCTCTGTCGTTGACTTGGGACACATCTTTGGGGGGACCTTTTACCCTTTCTTGTGCACAATAAGTTAGGGCGTCCGCATTATCAATTTTTTAATATCTGATAGGGTTTTCGTCTAGTCCCCCTCTTTTGTTTTTCTTATTTCTTTTATAATATTTTATTTTTCTTGAAAAAAAAGGAAGGACCATAAAATATTTTAGTTTCTTTAAAAAAAGATGAAGGGGTTGGTTCACACACCAAGAGGTCGTAGATTTAACTTCCGCTGTTTGTTAGTACGTGAGGAACTTTTAGTGAGGAGAGAAAGAATGAGAGAGAATGAAAATAAGGATTGATATTATTGAACTATGATTGTGCAAACTGAATTATAAAATATATCTATTTATATACAACTAACTTATATACTAAGTAACAAACCCTAAACCCTAATTAACTTTGGGCTTGAGCTACACAACTTGAATTATATCATAACATACCCCCGTATAATCTAAGTTGTCGAATATAGGCTAATCATAGTCAATCTGAACTATTCCTAATTTCTATCTCAAAGTCAGGAATCTTCAATCCTTTGGTAAAAATGTCGGCCAACTATGCTTCACTTGAGCAATGCCTTACTTCAAGTTCACCTCGATTTACCTTCTCCCTTAAGAAGGGAAATCTAGCTTCGATGTGCTTACTCCTTCCATACAAAACTAGGTTCTTCACAAGATTTATGGTTGACTTGTTATCGATCTGTAACACTAGAGGTTTTTTCACTTCGACCTAAATCTTTTCCAACACATATCTGATCCAGATTGTTTGACACACATTATAGGATCCTACTATATATTCAGCCTCACACGATGATAATGCCACCACAGGTTGCTTTCTCGAGCACTGAGATTGGGGCACCGAATGCTTGAAATAAATAATCAGTTATGCTTCTTTGATCTTCCTTATCTCCACACCAATCAGCATATGAATAGCAAGTAACTATAGCTTCTTTGCTTTCAGATTCTCGTCGAAATAGAATTTCATAGTTTATCGATCCTTTTACGTATCTCAGGATTCTTCTTGCAACCTTCATATGTGACACCCTTGATCAACTCATGTATATGCTCACTAATTCGACTGAGAAACTTATTATATCAGGTCGACTATTTCACACGTATCTTAGAGATCCGACAATTTGTTTGAACAAAGTTGCATCGACTTTGTCTTCCTCTCCATGCTTCTCCAACTTCAAATTTGGTTCGGTAAACGAAGATACAAGAGTTGAATCATCCATTTTGAATATTTTGAGTATCTCTTTGACATACTTTCTTTGGTGTAGCACCATAGCTTGCTTCGACATTTGAAATTCCATGCCTGGGAAATAAGACAAGTTTTCCATACCCGACATTTCAAATTCCCTCATCATCAACTCTTTGAACTTAGACAAGTTCTTCAAGCTATTTCCATTTGCCAGCAAGTCATTTACATATAAGTAGACGATTGTTATATCTTATGCCATAACCTGTGCATAGACACCATACTCAGACCTACATTTGATGAATCCCAATTCGACTAAGTAAGTGTCGATCTTCTTATTCCATACCCTAGTTTAGCGGTGGATTCATGACCATCAAGCTATGGGTAAGCTAGACATCAATTAAACCAGAGTCGCCACCGCACTTTTATTGCTTCCAAGGAAAAAGGGAAAAGTATGAACAAAACCCAAAAATAAGAAGTTTTTAAATCAAAACTAATAAAATGTCAGAGATTACAGGTAAGGGGGTTGGTTACACAAACGGAAGGTGTTAGCACCCAAAATGTCCTAGGTACTCCTAGGGAGCCCTTTTTTGTGTGCATATGTGTTTTTGTACAAAATGATGTTTGCAATAAACGGAGTGGAGGGATGAGAAAATAATTCATTAATTATATTTTTGTGTTTGACAAGACCTTCGGACTTGTGCCTACGTACCAACATAAAATGAGGGATCAAAACCTCGTAGTTCGTGGCAACAATTTCAAAATGGGTGTATTGCTTTTAACAAAAGTTTAAGTTTAACAAAGGCACAAAAGGCGTAAAAAGGTTTGAATGAGTGTTAGTTCTTTTTGTTTTTTTTTACATTTTAAGTCAAGTATAGTTAGGTTCATTTACAAGTTTGATTAAGAAAAAAGTTTTAAAATGCAATGGCATAAGGCCAAAGTTTCTAATTTGCAATATGGTCTAAGTTAAAAAACACAAGCAAAGAAGATTTTAAAAAGGAGGGAGAGATTTGAAATTAAAGAAGTGGGGGGGAGATGAAGAAACTAATCCTAAGCAAAAATTAAAAGTTAAGAGTTAAAAAGATCTGACCAATGGGTTGCAGTTCAATAAACAAGAATGTCATATAGAAACCCAAATTTCCGTTGGACTTTAGAATCAGGCAATATCAATACACAAATAGCAAGATGAAGAGCAAGGCATCAAATAAAGATAGCCACGTCCAAGCTTAGCAACTCCATGATCTTCTTCATAATCTCCCATGTATCAGATGAACTCAAATATAGGAACTAGGCATAAATTCAAAGTAACAGCTTTAATAAGACCATGCAGCAAATGAACTTAAATGGATCTTCAATACTTGCTTCAGATGAAGTTTCAATTCACAAGCACTTGGTTTCATGAAAAGTTGGCATTGGCCAAGTACTTTTGCATAGGGAGTGTTGCCTAATTTTAAGTCCAATGTCTCAGATCCAATCCAATAGTCCACACAAATGTCTTTTAGGGTTTTTGTTGTTATTATGTACGTTAAGGTCAAAAGACCACAAACACAAGCAAGTATATACAACACAATATAATCACAAGATAAGGCTCAAATGAGCAAAGTGAAAATGGCATTAAGGTAAACAAGTTAAATGGTATGAATAATGGCAAATGAGTAAAGACTTAAAAATTAAAGTGCATAAAAGTAAATGGCTTGAAATTAAATGTTAGTTGTTACTCCCTCCGTTTCTTTTTAAGTGTCGTTTTAGAAGATTTTTTTTGTTCCTATTTAAGTGTCGTTTTGATGTTTTAATGTTACAATTTGTCAATTATACCCTTACTATTTAAATAACTCAACTTTATATTTTCCATAAATTTTTCTTTCTTAATATATGTAATAACTCACTCCACATTTTCCATAAAATTCTCTTTCTTAATACGTACTCTCATTCCCATACATAACTCCCATTCCTATTCAAAGTATTGGCTGGTCAATAAAAATTAAATTCAAATGATAGCTTCCAATGTTACATAGAAAAATGTATTAGCATTAAATTTTGTCAAAGGAACAAATTTACCAATTGAAGACTTAAAATTCTATAAAAAGGATCAGTAGCATTGTTTAAATTATCAAGTGCAAAACAAAAGAGCTCTGGTGGAAACAACAAAAGACTCCATGGATGTTCAAAAAAAAGAAAGAGTGGAAGACTCATTGGAGCAAGAAGAAGGAGAAATAGTGGAAGACTCTTTTGACAAGATACAAGAACAAGATGACAACGAAGATGAAGTATTATCAAGAGTTGTATTGGATTTTGATTTAAATGAAGAGGCAGATTATGAATTTGATTTGAACAAATTTCCTGAAGAAGAAGAAGAAGAAAATAGAAAAGAATCTTCCCACCATGTTGAGTTTCGACCTGTGATAAAAAAGATGATAAAAAAACTTCTTCCAAAATTTTATTGAAAAATATTTGTGAACTAAGTATGGAGTATCTATTTTAGATTTGGCTTAAGTGCATAAGGTATAGGAGTTGTTATTTAAGAAGTCATTGTTATTGTTTTTTTTATTTACTCCTTGTTATTGCTTAATAAGTATGGAGAAGAATTCCTTGTTATTGCTTTTTTTATTGATACAATTTAGGAACTGCATTTCTTACGTTCATTCTTATTGTATTTTTTTTATTGAATTCCTATATTTGCTAAAGTTTTGGAACTTAACTTGTTACGTGCAGGAACATTATTTTTTTATGGCTAAAGTTTAGGAATTTAAAAAAAAAAAACTCTATTTGAAATTTTCAAATGTGACTACATCCCAATTACAATAAGTATTACTCCATGTTTAAGTAATTTTTGACTTCTTGTACTAATATTGGATCACACTTAATTTGAATTGGTAGTTGTCCTACTCTTTCAAGCCTTTCCTTATTTACATGAGGAATTTTATATTTATTGGAACCTTTCTCTTTCATGATCTCTATCATGCATAGTTGCAATGATACAAATATACGATTGGACTTAATTGAAGGAAAATTTTCAAATGACTTCACCACTGCACTGATAAGTTCATCAATAGTTTTCGGTGCTTCCTTGTATTGCAATGATTGTATAGCCGAGAAAAAACCAAGGTCTAAGATATTCAAATCTGGAGAGTTTGCAGGCTGACACATTAAACGAATATCAAACCCATCCTTGGTGGCAGCTTCACGGAATAAAGGATCATCATGGTTTATATGCGTCCTTGCGTTATCCTGCTGGATAAATATTGTTGACTCAAATTCATCTCATGGCCATTTTTCTCTTATAGCGGGTAGAACTTTGTCAATAAGGAATGATCTTACCACATCTCTATTTACCGTAGTTATTGCTTTTGTTACCATTGTTCCCGCAACTCTGTTAATACTTGACCTTATAGCCGGTTCATGGGTAACAAACGGAAAAACACCAATTTTACCCGAAAAAGTTTCATTTTCTTCTGAGTCAAATCGTGGTCGAGTTTGAGCAACTAAGAACATAACTTTGGCAATGAAATTTTTGCTCTTACATGTCCGATATGGCTCATCTTCATCTGGGAGCAAATAATACTTCTCGGATTTTTTAGTCATATAAAACCATTTTTCATCAATATGAATAATATTGTGCATGCTCTTAAACATTGGATCATGTGGTGTACCTTCAAGCATTGATAAACAAAATTCCAACCTAGATATTTTGTTTTTTTCTTTCAACAGTGGTTTTATGGCATTTGAATTACGCCGTATAGCCCCTGATTTTATAAGCCTGAACACCGATGTTGGATTGGTTTTCAACGCAAAAGCTAAAGATCGAATGTTTGTTCTTTGACTGAAAGGAAGTTCACGAATTTGATTCTCATCAATTGAAATTCTCTTACGTCCACAATTTTTTGTCTTCCTATGAGAGACATCACGTGTTTCACTTTCTTTTGCTCTTTTCCAAATACGTTGAACAGTTCTTAGAGGAACCGAATTTGATGAAGCCACCTCATTTGTAGCTCCTTTACGTAATTTTCCATCAACGCTTTTTTGTAGTAGCTCATGATAAATATACATGCGTTCTTCATTGCTTAAGATTCTTAATCTCTTTTTTTCTCTAGGTTCTGCTTCAACATTTTCTGCAATATACACTGTAAATTTTTAAAAAAACAAAACGATTACTAGAAACAAGCAAAACTTAGATTTGAATTACGCCACAATATGATTCCACCATTATTTTACATAAAAACATGAGATAAAAACATGAGATAAATTATAGGAATTAAAAGTAACCAAACACACATGAAATTAAAAAATATACCTGTGTCATTGTTTGTTTCAACCTCCTCTTGTAAGTTATCTTCACAGGACTCATCAATATTATTGGTTGCTTCAAACTCCTCTTCTAAGTTATCTTCATCAAACTCATATAACTCAAATATATGTTGGTTTGTTAATGATGTTTCTGTATCACTATCTAAATCCATATTTTATGAGTTGTAAATATTTTGAACTTATAATATGAAACCATACTATATGTACTACTGGTTTTAATTTTTCGGTGGGAAACTTAAGTTTTTATTAAAATAATTGGAGGGAATATTTTTTCCTTTAGCCATTCATTGAAACAATAAGCAATAAGTTTTCCTTTAGCCATTAATGAAAATGCAAGCAGTACGTATTCCTATAGCAAGCAATATTAATTCCAAAAATTTAGGAGTAGTTGAAAAATGCAACGGAAGAGAGAGAGAGTTATGTGGAGAAAATTATGGAATTAGTTATTTGAAGTAAATAATTTAATGAGTACTTATATTAATGAATTTTATTTAGAAAGAGAAAGTATATGGTGGATTAAAATGAGGGTACAATGGGAAAAAAATTATAACAATTCATTTATCTTGGTTGGAGAGCTTTATGCTAAAACGACACTTAAAAAGAAACGGAGGGAGTAGTTGATTAGAAGTTAGTATTGTTTTTGCTTTTGTTTTGTTTAAGTCGTTCTTTGGAGAACACTCAACCCACTATTCACAAGCATGGATCCTTGAACCAAGACATCTTCCAAAGAAAGGAAAAAAGGCCAAGTTTCCACACAATACCATGAAAGAGGGGAGACTTACAATCTCACTTACTAGAATGCTATGCCTTCTGGTCAAAATTTAGCGCTATGTTAAGTAATTGTAATTGGACTTATGTAGAAGTCACAACTATTTGAGGCTGGGCAATAGAAAATTTAGTGTTAATGCATGTTAGAGATATGTTATTATGAATCATACTCCTAAAACATACCACACTTAAAAGAATATACAAAAGGGGTGGACCTAATCTCATCCACACTTATGTCGATTTTGCAATCAACTAGCCTTATGATATAGAGATATCATAGGTCCATGAAATGAATGAGAAGAGAATGAGATTGAGATGAAGAGGGAGGAGAAATGGAATCAACACAAATAGGTCAAAGGAGGACTTTTATCAAATTAAAACCATTAATTCATTTTGGGAGATGAAATGTACATTTCATTAATCCCCTAAATCCAATGATTTTAACTCAACAAAGTCAAATCAACCTTGACCAAGGGCCAACAACACAAGTCAAACTCAACAAGTCAATATCAAAATCTCAACACAATTTATTTTGCAATTAAACAATTAAAATCAATTAAAAAATGCATTAAATTAAATTATGGTTGGTCAAAATCCTAAAACCTCATCAAAACACCAAATAAATAGCCATGAGATTTATCATAGGTCAAATAAGGTCAAAGGACCTTGGAGAAAAAATTTCATTAATTTTGGAAACTTAAAACTATTTTTAAACAATTAAAAACATTCACAAAAACAATTAAATCATGAAAAATATTAATAATGATCCAAAAAATAATTTTAATTCAGAAAATGAAAGAGAAATTTATTTTAATTTTTTTGGTGAAACTCTCATATTTTTTGGACCAATATTAAAATTAATATGAATGAATGAAAATAAACCAAATAAAATGAAAATCAGAAAATAGCAAAAAAACGTTGACCACTTGATCTCCCTCATTAATTGAGGTGGCAGATCAAGTGACTCCTAGCGCGCGTTCCACAATAGACTTTAGTCAATGCGCAGTAGGAAAGGTAATCAAAACCAACGCGCGAGATTAGAACATTTAAAAAGGATTCTATGGCTCAGATGAACGCCAACACACCACCGGAGCCAAAGCTTCGGCCTCCTTCTCCGGTGAGCCTCACCGGACTTGTTCACTCTCAACCATCACCAAAATAAAAAAGAAGGACATGAATTTAAAGTAAAAATGCTCAGGAGCTCGAATCTGGCCTCAACTTTATCTAACTCCAAGTATATTAAAAGATACAGGGAGTTGAAATTTGAGGATCATGACCTGAGTTGCTTCGATTTGACCTCAAAGCAATTCAATCTTGTTGCCTACATTGGTAGGACTTCAGACAACCATAGATCAAGAAGAATTATGAAGAATTAAGTGAGAATCGAAGAGATAAAAAATTCTGAAAATTACCTTCAATGCAGGTCTGTATAAACACGATATTGCTTCCAATTGCTCTTGATCTTGCTCTGAACACTTAATGGAATGGAATTGAATCAACAAAAGGCATAGAACTCTTGGATATTTGAATCTTAAAACAGTGGAGATTCGAACTCAATTTCCAAAGGAAATTCTCAAGGTTATCCTTTGAATTAGAGGGTTTGGAGCTAGGGATTCAAAGATGGCGCGCATGGTCCTCAATTCTGAGCATGAAGGGCTCTATTTATAGGCCAAATGATTGTTATTTGCACACTTGAAATTAAGTTCCAAAAATAGCAATGTACATTGCATGGATGTATGGGCGTGTGATAGGCCCATGTAATAATCTCTTCAGGTCCAAAAATGAGTACAAACATTGCTGAAGTCACATTGGTAAGCCATGCAATTGTGTATAGAAAATTCAAGTTCACTTATGCCAAATGGTGATCCAAGTTCAAGCCATGCGCAAGTCACTCATACTTTGTCCAAATGGGATGAAATTGGACTTTTTTGGAAAGGTTAGATCAAGAGGAACAACTTTCATATTGAACACTTTTTTCATTTGAAGCTTGGATCATGATGAATTTTGAGGTGGAATTTGGGAAAATCAAACATGTCAAAAAAATTTCTAAGTGTCAAGCCATATGTTCACTTATTCCACCTTGGCTAACTTTTTATGTGAGCTTCAAATGAGAAACATTCCTTCATCAAAGTTATAGCTCTCTCAAAGTCCTTCAAAATGGTCACAAATTTGACCTTATTTAGATTTAGCATGGAGGAGTTATGCATTTTTGAAGTTGAGGAAAATCACTTGTTTAATGGCATTGGTCCAAAATGACCTATAATGTCTCCTCATATCACATGCATATAAAAGTTGAATTTGCTATTCCTCCAAACATAAAATTTGAAGTAGACATCTTGAATTTGTTTGTGCAACTTTAATAGATTTCATCTCATAAAACTTGATCAAGTTTATGGCCTTTGTAAGTTGACCTCCCAATTAGGGTTTAGACAAAATGACCTATAATATTTCACCATAAAAAATGACTTTACAAGAAAAACTAGCTCTTGACCTCAACATGAAATATGTCTTGAATATTATTTAGAGTAACTTTGCTCTTGGAATCATTTTCATATGACAAAAATTGTAGGAGATAGGGTCTAAGGAACCCCAGTTTTGATCAGATGGATTCCTTTGGTCAACCACCATGGACCAACTTGCTAGCTTGATATTCTATTGACTTTTGGGACTCATGGAGGATCATATATGCATAAGATGATGAAATTTGAATTATCCCTTGAAATATTTGATCAATTGGTGAAGAAGCTTGTTGAAGAAGTTACACAAGATACCTAGATGAATTAGGGTTTCCAAGGCAAAACAACTCCAAACTCTTGATAAATTCTAGATCAAATAACATGTAAAGACCATGGGGACTCATATATGATGCTTATAGCCATAGTAAATCAATTCTTGATTGAATTCCTTGCACTGAGGGTCTTAAACCCTAGATATGAGCTTGATAGATCAAAGGTGAGCATGTCCCCTACCTACAAAAGAGTTAGATTATATGATGATATGTCATGAGGGATCTTAGGGTCAAAATTAGGGTCTTACAACTGCCCCTATTTAAGGACGTTCTAACTGAGGAGATGAAGGTTAAAATCTTCGCATCGATTCAGTAGAATGGGCTTAAATAACAATATATAGAAACAAATTTTGGTCCCTAAGAGACCTCATGATGCATATGATATGAAATGTTGAAATAATCTTTGTGGGGAAATGTTGCCACAAAGGAAAAGAATTTAGAGAGATTTAAAGTCCACAGGAGTGTAATGTATTCCATAAGGAAAACTCACTGGGGAGACAAAGACTCTAGAAAAAAAGGGTTGTGCGTAGGCCAGGTGTAAGACCCCAATTTTGACCCTAAGATCCCTCATGCAATTTCATCATAAGCATTAGCATTGGGATCATAACTTGGCATCCTCCTTACCCCACTTTCATTGGGTTTGTTTTGGGAGAGATCACCAAGCACTATGTGATTGTATCATACTTGTATTTTATCATTTCACCAACCAAAATACAAAAAATATGTCTTTGCATTTGCTTAACTCTTTTGTAGGTAGGGCATGATCTCCATTGATCTATCAAGTCCATATCTAGGGTTTGAGACCCTCATGAACAAAGAGCACAACCATGGATTGATTCAAGGATGGTCATAAACATCATATATGAGTCCCAATGATCTCTACATGTTATATTGATCAAGCATTCTTCAAGAGTTTGAGGGTGATTTGTAAGTTGTAAATGCGCCTAAGAGGGGGGGGGGGGTGAATTAGGTGGTAAAAAATTTCTTCGATCTTGTTTCCGGTTCTTGGTTATTTTTCGTTTAAGTGCTGAAAAATAAATTGCGGAAAGTAAAAGGACACCGGAAATATAGTGGTTCCCTTCACACTCCGAAGGTACTCCACTCCTCTTTCGACTCGAAAGAGATTTCACTATAGTTAGAATTATTGTACAGCCTACTCACACCAATGGCGATGTTTACTATCTAACCTATAGGTAATCAAGTATGCAAGAACAATCCTCTTGCAACA
This sequence comes from Lathyrus oleraceus, assembly GCF_024323335.1. Lineage (NCBI taxonomy): Eukaryota > Viridiplantae > Streptophyta > Magnoliopsida > Fabales > Fabaceae > Lathyrus > Lathyrus oleraceus. The sequence continues at coordinate 59,033,668 of NC_066581.1, forward strand.
CCAACCCTTGTGTCCAACAATCCTGGATCACAAGTCAAACAAAAATAAATCTTCTTTGATGATTTGAATAAAGTGTAGTACTATCAATCTTCTCTTAATTGATCTTCTCCTTGGATAAATAATTCACTCAAACGATAATATATAAGTGTTCAACAAGAGATGGAATGAGATGAAGCAAATGTTAAAAAGTTTCTTCTCAAAAATTGGTTATAAACACTTTTATGAGAAATTGAAAAATATGAAAGAGTGATTATCTTGAGTTTTTTTATGAAAGTTCTTGGAGGTATTTTTTCATTTAAAAAATCTAGAATTTATATTAATCAAAACACCTTTTCAAAGAGGTATAATTTTCTTCATAAAAATTAGTGAAAAGGTATAAGTATTTGAAAACATTTTTCATGAAAAGAGGCCAAGAAATGCTGAAACGAACAGTGTTAACCGGTTAACCAAATGGGTTAACCAGTTAACGCATCTAACGTTAACTTCAGAATTTCAAATACAGGGCCGTTAACCGGTTAACCCATATGGTTAACCGGTTAACACTGTTGAAACACAGAAAAATATTTTAAGTAAAATGTGTTTTTCATTTCAACATGTTAACAAATGGTTAGGTTAAATATGGAAATGCAAAACATGATTGTTGAACACTTGTATACTAATTTAAGAGTGAATTAGATATACCTTAGAAGTGATTCAACAAATTTGCAAAAGTGTTGGCTTGATAATGAAGCTTGAACCAAATGTTGCTATGCATATGTGGCTTGATTAATTTGATGTTTTGAATTCTCTTGAAGCTCTTATCTTTTTGCATTGATACATGTTGTCTTCACCAAAATTCTTTGGATTGAAGCATGCTTCTACAATCTCCCCCTTTTTGATGATGACAACCAACTTTGAGAGAGATGCTTAAGAGTGAAGTTTCTCTAATTTGATTCTCCCCCTAAGTTCAAGAACTCCCCCTAAATGAGAAGCATAACACAAAAATTCTGCATAGAGAGAATATTAGAGAAACAAGTCTTCTCCCCCTTTGGCATTAGCAAAAAGGAAGAAGCTTATGGAAAAAAAAGCATATAAGCATACAAGCATTATGTAATCATTAATATAGTATAAGCATAACAAGCAATTTTAAGAAAAGGTTAGATGTCACCTTCATTGAGAATACCAAGTTCTTGCCGAATCTTGAAAAATTGCTCTTTAGCCAATGGTTTTGTGAATATGTCGGCAAGTTGGTTATGTGTATCCACGAACGTAACATCTACATCTCCGTTAAGCACGTGATCTCGAAGGAAATGATGCCGGATATCTATGTGCTTTGTCCTTGAATGCATGACCGGGTTCTTTGTGATGTTGATCGCACTTGTGTTATCGCATCGAAGAGGAATGCAACCGAGATCTACACCGAAATCAAGAAGTTGTTGCTTAAGCCATAAAATCTATGCACAACCTGCTGCAATGTACTGTGCGACACATGCTTGCTTCTTGCATGCCCACGACACTAGTGCATTCCCGAGAATGTGACAAGTACCACTTGTGCTTTTCCTATCGGTCTTACATCCTGCATAATCAGCGTCAGAATAACCAATCAAGGAACATATACTACCTTTTGGATACCATAGTCCGACGTTCATTGTTCCTTTGAGATACTTCATAATCCTCTTTACGGCGGTGAGATGTGATTCCTTCGGATTTGCTTGAAAGCGTGCACACAAACATACACTAAACATAATGTCAGGACGGCTTGCCGTCAAATATAGTAATGAACCAATCATACCTCGATATTTTGTGATATCTATTGAAACTCCGGATTCATCTTGATCAACGTACGTTCCGGATCCCATAGGAGTGGACATCACTTTGCAACTATCCATATCGAATCTTTTCAACAATTCCTTGCAATACTTGGATTGGTTGATGAAGATGCCATCCTTTGTTTTCTTGATTTGTAGTCCAAGAAAATAGTTCAATTTTCCCATCATGGACATCTCGAATTCTCCTAGCATCATAAGTGAAAACTCTTCGCAAAGATCTTTATTCGTTGAACCGAAGATGATGTCGTCGACATAGACTTGAACCAATAAGGTGTTACCCTTGATCTTCTTTATGAACAAAGTCTTGTCAACCTTTCCTTTTACAAATCCCTTTTCACATAGAAAGTTGTTGAGGCGGTCATACCACGCTCTTGGTGCTTGCTTTAAGCCATATAGTGCTTTCTTCAACTTGTAAACATGTGAAGGATTCTTGAAGTCTTCAAAACCCGGAGGTTGTTTGACGTAGACTTCTTCATTGATGTAGCCATTCAGGAAAGCGCTTTTGACATCCATCTGAAACAGTTGAAAGTTCATAGAACAAGCATAAGCAAGTAATAATCTAATTGCTTCTAACCTTGCTACCGGAGCGAACGTCTCATCAAAATCAATTCCTTCCTCTTGGTTGTATCCTTGTGCGACCAATCTTGCTTTGTTACGAACTATGATCCCATTCTCATCAAGTTTGTTCTTGAACACCTATCTTGTTCCTATGATGTGCTTGTTGTTCGGTCTTGGTACAAGACTCCAAACTTGATTCCTTTCGAATTGGTTGAGTTCTTCTTGCATTGCTACTATCCATTGATCGTCGCCTAAGGCTTCATCGACTTTGGTTGGTTCTATTTGAGATACAAAAGCCATGTTGAGACAAGCATCCTTGAGATTTAGTCGTGTTGCAACGCCTTGGCTAATATCACCAATAACTTTATCGATCGGGTGATCTCTATGAGTTCTCCATTCTTTCGGTAGATCATGACGTTCTTCAATGATTGGTGAGTCATCTCCTTGTGGTATTGGTTGATCATTTGGATCTTCCTTTTATTGTTGTGACATATCTATTATATCATCATCATCATCAACAATAATGTTATCCTTTTTCGAGGGGTTAGTTTCATCAAAAGATACATGCATTGATTCTTCAATAGAAAGTGTTCTTTTATTGAAAATTCTAAATGCCTTACTAGATAGGGAGTAGCCAAGGAAGATACCTTCGTCGGATTTCTCATCGAACTTACCAAGGTTGTCCTTATCATTGTTGAGGACAAAACATTTGCACCCAAAAATGTGAAAGAAAGATATATTGGGCTTCCTTCCTTTGAATAGCTCATACAGAGTCTTTTTGAGAATCGGCCGAATGTTGACACGGTTGCTTACAAAACATGCTGTGCTAACTGCGTCCGTCCAAAAATATTTAGGAAGGTTGGAGTCACGGAGCATTGTTCTTGCGAGCTCCACTAAAGATCTATTCTTTCTTTCTACGACACCGTTTTTTTTGTGGTGTTCGTGGTGCGGAGAAGTTGTGGGAAATTCTGTGCTCTTCGCAAAATTCTTCAAAGAATGTGTTTTGGAATTCTCCACCGTGGTCACTTCTTATGGAGGTTATTGTGAGGGACTTCTCGTTTTGAATTTGTTTCGCATACTTCTTGAAAGCCTTGAAAGCATCACTTTTCTGCACTAGAAACAATGTCCACGTATATCTAGAGAAATCATCATCAATAACTAAAGCGTAAACATTACCTCCGAAGCTTTTCGTTCTTGATGGACCGAAGAGATCCATGTGCAAGAGTTGAAGTGGCCTAGACGTATATACGACATTCTTGGATTTGAAAGTTGTCTTGGTTTGCTTTCCCTTTTGACATGCGTCACATAGCTTATCCTTGATGAACTTATTCTTTGGAAGACCAACAACTAGATCATGCTTTATCAACTTGTTCATGTGCTCCATGTGAATGTGAGTGAATCTTTTATGCCATAGCCAAGCCTCGTTGTTGTTTGTCATTAAGCATTTTACCTTCAAGGAAGAGTCATCAAATGAAGTCATAAAATTATTATTAAACCTTTTACCTTTTAGCAAAATGTCATGGGTGACTTCATGTTCTATTAAACATTCATCCTTTGTGAAGTTGATTCGGAACCCTTTGTCACACAATTGACTTATGCTAAGTAGGTTGTGCTTTAGGCCTTCAACATAAAGGATATCTTCGATGATGGTAAAAGGAGGTGCTCCAATGGTTCCTACTCCAAGGATCTTTCCTTTATTGTCATCACCGTATGTAACATATCCTTTGGCCTTTAAAGATAGATGTAAAAATTTGTTGACATCGCCCGTCATATGCTTTGAACAACCGCTATCAAGATACCATTGATTCGAAGTTGTCTTCAAGCATACCTACAAAACAAGTTTTGTTAGGTACCCAAATTGCTTTGGGTCCTTGGCAGTTAGTACCCTTTTTAACCCACACATAATGCCCTTTTGCAACGCCAAAGTTTCGCACATAACAAGCATTAGGTGTGTGACCTTTGATTCCACAATAAAAACAAGTAGGTTGAAAATGACTTCTATATCTAGGAACATAATTCTTCTTCTTAGCAATCATTTTGTTTTTACGACTTTGATGCATACTTTTAGAATTGTTTACTTTCTCTTTAACAACTTGTTCACTTGCTTCAACAAAAATGGTCTCATTTGTGCTTGGTTTGGAAAACTTAGAATATCCTAATCCACTTTTATCATTAGGATACCTTTGGTGCTTAAGAATTTCCTCCAAGCCAATTTGACCTTTTTCATATCTTTCTAAAACTCTTTTAAGTTGAACAATTTGGAAAGATAAAGACTCACAATTCTTACATACAAGACTTTGTTTTTCATCCATCAACTTTTGTTTTTCACTTCCAATATATTTTTCCAAAGCAATATTATTTTCTTCTAAAGATGAAATTTGTTTCTTTTGGGATGAAATACTTTTATACAATGTCTTGCATTCTTTTAAAAGTTCATCTATAACATCTTGTGCGTCATTGTCATAAACTGAAAAGTTGCTACTAACCTCATTGATTTCTTAATCAGAGTGATATGAAGCCATAAGAGCCATGTTCGCACATTCATCGCTTTCTGATTCCGAAGATGAACTTATCTCATTATCGTCCCAAGCAACATAAGCCTATTTGTTCTTGAATTCCTTCTTGCCTTTGAATCCTCCTTTCTTTGCAAGTTTCGGGAAATCCGGCTTTATGTGACCTTGCTTTCCACATTCATAACAAGTGACGTCTTGCATTGATGTGGAAGCTTCCTTTTTCCTGAAATGTTTATTCTTTTTAGGATAAGAGGAATTTTTATTAAAAAACTTACCAAGCTTCTTCACAAGAAGCATAATTTCTCATCTTCAGACGTCTCATCATCTTTGTCATTTTTTGCATCAACCTTCAAGGCAATTCCCTTGGACTTCTTTTCTTGAGTTTCGTGCTTCTCGAGCCTTCCAAGTTCCAATTCGTGTTCTTGAAGTTTGCCAAATAGAGACGCGGATGTCATCGTTGAGAGACTCTTATTTTCCGAAATAGCGGTCACCTTCGGTTGCCATTCTCTTGTCAAAGATCTTAGGACTTTTAGGTTGAGATCATCATTGGTGAAGGTTTTACCGAGAGCAATCAAGTGATTTGTTAGATGGACAAATCTCTTTTGTAAGGCAACTATAGATTCACCGGGCTGCATGTGGAACATCTCATATTCTTGACTTAGAGTGTTTAGCCTTGATATCTTCACTTCGGCGGTTCCTTCATGTGTTTCTACCAAGGTGTCCCAAATCTCCTTTGCCGATTTACATTGAGATATACGGAAGAACTCGTCCATACTAAGAGCGCTTTGGAGTATGTTGATTGCCTTCTTCTCATTCATAATCTTTTTCCTATCATCTTCGTCATAGGTGTTTTTCAACTTTGCGGTACCAACTTCATTCACCACATTCACCGGTTTCTGTGGACCTTCTTCAACTGCTTCCCATATACCTTCTCCTTGGGCCTCATGATGTGCCTTCATTCTGATTTTCCAGAAATCGAAATATTCTCCGGAGAAGAGTGGGGGCTTGTTGCTACTTCCACCATCTTTGAAAACCGGGTTTATGCTTGCGGAAGCCATGCTGGATCTCTAGGAACAAGTTACCTATAACTTGCTCTGATACCAATTGTAAGTTGTAAATGCGCCTAAGAGGGGGGGGGGGTGAATTAGGTGGTAAAAAATTTCTTCGATCTTGTTTCCGGTTCTTGGTTATTTTTCGTTTAAGTGCTGAAAAATAAATTGCGGAAAGTAAAAGGACACCGGAAATATAGTGGTTCCCTTCACACTCCTAAGGTACTCCACTCCCCTTTCGACTCAAAAGAGATTTCACTATAGTTAGAATTATTGTACAGCCTACTCACACCAATGGTGATGCTTACTATCTAACCTATAGGTAATCAAGTGTGCAAGAACAATCCTCTTGCAACACCAACCCTTGTGTCCAACAATCCTGGATCACAAGTCAAACAAAAATAAATCTTCTTTGATGATTTGAATAAAGTGTAGTACTATCAATCTTCTCTTGATTGATCTTCTCCTTGGATAAATAATTCACTCAAAGGATAATATATAAGTGTTCAACAAGAGATGGAATGAGATGAAACAAATGTTAAAAAGTTTCTTCTCAAAAATTGGTTATAAACACTTTTATGAGAAATTGAAAAATATGAAAGAGTGATTATCTTGAGTTTTTTTATGAAAATTCTTGGAGGTATTTTTTCATTTAAAAAATCCAGAATTTATATTGATCAAAACACCTTTTCAAAGAGGTATAATTTTCTTCATAAAAATTAGTGAAAAGGTATAAGTATTTGAAAACATTTTTCATGAAAAGAGGCCAAGGAATACTGAAACGAACAGTGTTAACTGGTTAACCAAATGGGTTAACCGGTTAACGCATCTAACGTTAACTTCAGAATTTCAAATACAGGGCCGTTAACCGGTTAACCCATATGGTTAACCGGTTAACACTGTTGAAACACAGAAAAATATTTTAAGTAAAATGTGTTTTTCATTTCAACATGTTAACAAATGGTTAGGTTAAATATGGAAATGCAAAACATGATTGTTGAACACTTGTATACTAATTTAAGAGTGAATTAGATATACCTTAGAAGTGATTCAACAAATTTGCAAAAGTGTTGGCTTGATAATGAAGCTTGAACCAAATGTTGCTATGCATATGTGGCTTGATTAACTTGATGCTTTGAATTATCTTGAAGCTCTTATCTTTTTGCATTGATACATGTTGTCTTCATCAAAATTCTTTGGATTGAAGCATGCTTCTACATGATTTGCATTGGAAACCCTAGTTTGACTGGGTATCTTAAGTAACTTCTCCAATAATCTATCTCATCAATTGATAAAATTTCTCAAGGGACACTTGAAAATTCATCATCTTATGCATATATGATCTACAATAAGCCTAGAAAGTCAAGAGAATTGAAGGTTAGCAAGTTGGTTGATGGTGGTTAGCCAGATGAATTCATCTGATAAAAACTAGGTCTCCCTAGACTCTATCTCCTACAATTTTCACCATATGAAAATGATTCCTAGAGAAAAGTTACTGTAAATGACATTACAAACAACTTTCATGTTGAGACCTAGATCTAGTTTTTCTTGAAAAATCATTTTCTATGTTGAAACATTATAGGTTATTTTGTCTAAACCCTAATTTGAAAGTCAACTTCCCAAGATCATAACTTGCTCAATTTTTATGAGATGAAATATTTCCAAGTTGCAAAATCAAATTCAAGAGGTCTACTTCAACTTTTATGTTTGGAGTGAGAGCTGATTCAACTTGTTTGAGCATGTGATATGAGGTTACATTATAGGTTACTTTTGACCTATATCATTGATCAAGTGATTTTCCAAACTTCAAAAATGCATAAATCTATCATTTCAAATCCAAATGACATGAAATTGGTGACCATTTTGAAGGTATTTGAGATAGATAAAACTTTGATGAATACACCTTTCTCATTTGAAGCTCACATAAAAAGTTAAGCAAGTTGGAATATTGAGCAATATGGCTTGACACTTAGAAAAATTTTCAATATGTTAAAATTTCCAAACTTCCACCTCAAAATTCTTCAAGTTCCAAGCTCCAAATGGAAAAGTGTTGAACATGAAATTTGTTCCTCTTGATCTAACCTTTCTAAAAAGCCCAAATTCATCTATTTTGGACAAGAAATGAATAGGCTGCGCATGGTTTGAACATGGTATCATCATTTGGCAAGATTGAACTTCAAACATCCATGCACAATTGCCTAGCATTCCAACATGACTTCGGCCTTGCTTACACTCAATTATGGATCAGATGGAGTGATTTCATGGGCCTTCACACGCCCATGCACTCATGCATCACACATTGCTAATTTTGGAAGTTCATTTGAAGTGTGCAAATATCAACTGAATTAGCTATAAATAGAGCTCCATATGCTCAAAATTTCGCACACATTCGTGCCAACTTTGATCCCAAACCTCTAACCCTCTCATTCCAAAGGATAATCCTAAGAATTTCACTTGAAATTGAGTTTGAATTCAGACTGTTTTGAGATTCAAAATCCAGGGATCCAAGACCTTTTGAGCATTCAATTCTTCTTCTACAAGCATTCGGAGTGAGATCAAGCACGAGCCAAGGGAAGAACAGCTGAATCCAGACCTACATTTAAGATATTTTACAGAAATTTTAATCTCTTTGTTTCTCTCTAAATCTTGCTCAATTCTCTTGATTCTTTGGTTGTCTGAAGTCCTACAAATATAGGCAAGAAGCTTGAGTTGCTTTGTGGCCAAATCGAAGCAACTCAGTTCATGTACCTCAAATTTCAACTCCATGTTTCTCTCAATATACTTGGAGTTAGGATAAATTGAGGTCAGATTCGTGCTTAGTGCCATTTTTACTTTGAAATCATGTCCTTCTTTTTAATTTTGGTGATGGTCATGACTGAACCAGTCCGGCGAGGCTCGCATGAGAAGGAGACCGGAGTTGTAGCTCCGGTGGTGAGTTCGCGTGTTCAGAGCCACATGATCCTTTTGAAATGAAATAATCTCGTGTGTTGGTTTGAATTACCTTTCCCATGGTGCGCTGACTCAGGTGTATCGTGGATTGCGCGCTTGTGACCACTTGATCTCCCACCTCAATTAATGAGGGAGATCAAGTCGTCCACGTTTTTTCTGATCATTTAATTTTCATTTTAATCCTTTTATTTTCATTAATTCATATTAATTTTAATATTGATCCAAAAAAATATGAGAGTTTCACCAAAAATTTTCAAATAATTTCCTCTTTCATATTCTGAATTAAAATTATTTTTTGGATCATTATTAATATTTTTCATGATTTAATTGATTTTTTCATTTGTTTTAAATTGTTTAAAAATACTTTTGAATGTCCAAAAATTATGAAATTTTTTCTCCAAGGCCCTTTGACCTTGTTTGACCTATGATAAATCTCATGGCCATTTCTTTGGTGTTTTGATGAGGTTTTAGGAATTGGACAAACCATATTTAATTTAAATGCCTTATTTTAGTATTTTTAATTTGATTAAATGCCAATTAATTTTGTTGACCAATTGTGATGACTTGTTTGTGTTTGACTATTGTTGTTGGGCCTTGGTCAAGGTTGATTTGACTTTGTCAAATTAATATCATTGGATTTAGGGGATTGATGGAATGTACATTCCATCTCCCAAAATGAATGGATGATATTAATTTGGTAAAATCCCTCCTTTGACCAATTTATGTTTTGATCCATTCCCCTCCCACTTCATCTTATTCCCCTTCTTCATTCATTCATTCCATTTGGCCTATGATATCTCAAAATCCTAAGGCTAGTTGATTGAAAAATTAACATGAGTATGGATGAGATTAGGCCACACCTTTTGCATTTTTTTGTGTGTGTGTGGCATGTTCCATGAGCATAGTCTATTATATTATGTCTCTAACATGCATTAAAACCAAAATTCTATTGCCCGAGCTAAAATAGTTGTGGCTTCTACATAAGTCCAATTACGATTGCTTAACATAGCGTTAAATTTGTGACACAAAAGGCATAAGCATTCTAGTTAGTGAGATTGTAAGTCTCCCATCTTTCATGGTATTGTGTGGAAAATTGGCCTTTTTTCCTTCCTTTGGAAGATGTCTTGGTTCAAGGATCCATGCTTGTGACAAGTGGGTTGAGTGTTCTCCAAAGAATGTCTTAAAATGAAAAGAAAAAGCAAAACAATAATAACTTCTAAGCTATTAACTACTATAAGACCCTAATTTTGACCCTAAGATCCCTCATGGCATCATGTTATTGCACAAGTACATTGCCTCAAGGATCATAGCATGTTTGTCTCCTTAACTCTAGGGTTGGGACTTATTTGAGTGTTTTGAGACCATCAAGCATGATTGTATTGTATATTATTGCTTTTCTTATTTGATTACTAACCAAAAGCACAAAAATATGTCACTAACTCTTTTTGTTTTGAAGCTCAAGTGATCATGTGCTCCAATGCTCCTAGGAGGCTCCTACGCCCAATGAAATGGCTAGATGAAGATGAGAAAAGGCATGACAATGGTCTATAAAGCTCCTAATCATCATATATGTCTCCCAAGTATCTCAATTTTCCAATTTGATCAAGATAACCCAAAGGGCTTGGAGATTGTTTCCCAAGGAAACCCTAATTTCACTATGCTTTGACTGTGCCTTGCCCAAGAAGCAATCTCAACCTATGATAAAATTTAATAAAGGGAACTTATTTCATTTATCATTCTATGTACATATGAGCCTACTTGAGGCCCCTAAATCATTTATTCATCAAGATTGGAAGTTTGGCCTTAAAAAGTTGATCAGTCAAGTCATCTAACTTAGCTGAGGATCAATGAGATACAACTTTTTATATATTTGTCAAATGAAGCTTACACAAAAAGAAATAATGTTCCTAAGAACCATATAAACAACTTTCATGTTCATAAAAAATCCATTTGAATCTTGGAAGGTCATCATTCATTTCAAAACATTATAGGTCATTTTGACTAAAACCCTAATTTTGGGTCAACTTGCCAAGGGCATAACTTCCTTAAATCTTATGATTTTTGGGTGAGACCAAAAGCATTGGAAATATTGAGATGTCTAGTTCAAATGTTATGTTGGACAAAATTTCATAATACTAAAATAAATACATGTGATAATGCAAAACATTATAGGTCATATTGGACCTAATTCATTGAATTTGAAAGAGTACCCAACTTCAAATGCATATAACTTTGTCATAGAAAATCCAAATAATGCAAAATTTGAGTCTAAATTGATAATATTGAAAATATCTACAACTTTTATGTTGGAGGTGTTTCCATTTGAAGCTTGCATCATGAAAACAAATGGGTTTGATTAAGCTTGCTTTTGGTAAAAATTTTCAAAGTGTTTTGAATATGTTTTGTACTTAGATTTTCACAGCCAGTTTTCATCAATTTGCACATGCCAAATGAATTTTTGCTCAACATGACTTTTGTTCCTTATTTCAAGGGCTTTCCAACCATTACTCACATTACTCATTTGGATCTACCATTTGGGAATTTCTAAGACCTTTCCATGTATGTGCATTTTGGATATTTCATGTTATAACTTGGTATGCAAGCTGTTTCCATTTCATGTACACGTCCAATTGCTCTCTACATGATCTCAGCTAGCTTTTGCAACCATCATTGGGCCTTCCACATGCCTGTACAGACCCATGCACATCCAAGCTCAAATTCCATGCACATGAAAGAAGCGTGTGATTTGATACCTTTAACTATAAATAGAGGTTCCTTCTCATTCATTTGGTAACCTTTTGGAGATCTGAATTGCTGCAACATTGAAACCATAGCCATACCAAAGGAATTTTTTCAAATTTTGTCCTCACTTGCGAGCTTGAAATTCAGCATCATTAGCTAATCTTCAAAGCCTAATTCCTTAGCCTTTCATTTCCCATACATCCATAGACCAAAGAGGAGCAAGGAACTTGAAGGAATCGTGGCCTGAAGTGCTTCAATTCAGAGGTATACATTCAAACTTTTTGGATCTAGAACTCTGAATTCAATGTAGCATTCTTGTGTTTGTGTGGTTTTCTGAAATCCTCACACTTGAGGCAAGCCATTGGTGCTTTCAATTCATCATTTCGTGAGCAAACAGTTGGAACACCATGATCTTCCACTTCAAATTTCTCTCCATATAGGAAGAGTGAGGAAGATCCATTGGTATAGTGTTGATCTCTATCACACGAGCTTCATTTCCATGGCCTTGTTTTTAATTTTTATTGAGTTTCATTTTCCTGCAACTGGTGGCCGGAATTTGTTGTTTGGCCAGAGAAGATGGTGGTTTCCACCACCACCACCACCACGTGTTCATCCTCCTGGCCCTTGGATCTGGTTTCCACGTTTTAATCATGTTCATCCATTATGTTTACTTCATTTAATGCACTTTGTGGCGCGTTTGACTTGGATGCATCGCGCGCCCTCACATCTGGACCGTCCTTGGGTGCCACGTCAATTAATGAGCTCCATCACGTGGCTGTGATTTTTTCCATTTTTTTTTATTTTTAGTTAATTCATTTGATTTTCAAAAATTCATTAAAAATTCATCTGAAGTCATAAAAATATGAGACCAACTCCAAAAAATTTCTTGAAAAATCTAGTTGCATATTTTGATTTTTAATTATTTTTGTGACTTCATTTGATATTTTTCATGGATTATATGATTTTTTATAGTTTTAATTCATTTTTAAATACTTTCTGACTTTTGAAAAATCCAAAAATATTTTCCTAGCATCTATGGATCATGGTAAGTCAATGAAAAATAGTCTCATCAATTTCTTATTTGATTTGAGATTTATTTGAGATTTTAATTCATATTGTGCTATTTTTAATTGTTTTTAATTATTTTTAAATACTTTCTGGTTTCAAAAATTTGTGAGAAAATTAGTCAAAGCTTGTTTGACTATGTTGAACCTATGAGAATTCAATTGGACTTTTTGAAGTTGATTTGAGGTTTGACCTCATTTGTTTATTTTTTATTTGCATTTTATTTTAATCCAAAAAATACCAAAAAAATACCATTGACTCCTTGACTTGTTATCTCCATTTCTCTTCTGTTTGGTGTTGGTTGATGTTGATTTGATTCACATTTAATCAATTGGATTTGATTGTGATTCTCTTTTTCCCTCCCTTTCATCTTCATCCATTTCTTTCCATCAATGTCCAATGAGTTAAAGTCTTATGGTTGGTCTTGACGAATGAGAAGTTTAACCTTCTTTGATCCAAACCAAACTCAACTTGATCCATGATCAAGTGAGTTGTTTTGTGTCCAAGATAGGTTGCTTCTTGGTCAAGCAAATAACCTAAAGTCAATACAAGGCCCTTCCCCTTTTGTTTTGGCATGGCAAGTTTATGGAGCTTGGCTTACTAGTCATGACCTCTAACTTGTGTTATTTCCCTATATTCTTATTGACCAGCCTCAGATAGGTGTGACTACTATATTAGTCCACTTACGATTGCTTACCATAGCACTACATTGTCTTATGACAAGCTAACATAACTTTACTAACTACTACCTTTAATTTGAGCATTTAATTTTTTGTCATTTACTTTTAATGTCATTTATTTCTTGCTCATTATTCATATTGATTTTCACTTTGCTCACTCGAGCACATATTTTAGGTTTATGTCATTTTTCTTTTGCTCATTTGAGCCCATTATTGTATATAAATACATTGCTATCTTGTGTTTGCTTTGTGTTTTTTTTGTGTGAACCAATTGCAAAAGGAGAAAGGACTTAGAATTAGGACTTACCTATGCTTAAAGGAGTTCAAGAGCAACTAGGCCTCATGCCTTTAGAATACAAAATTTGTTGAAGAGCAACTAGGCCTCATGCCTTTAGAATGCTAAAGTTCAAAGTTGATCTTAAATGACTTCTTCTCCAAACTTATTCTTTGTCCATTCCCCTTATTGTGTTGTGAACTTTTTGATGTTTTCTCTTGTGTGATAGGGATCCCATCTTGAGATTGTGAAAAGAAGGACCATTGTCATGAGTAGCCAAATTAAGAGACAAGCCAAATGGAGATCCTAGGAGCTTGAATTCAATTGTTTGATTGCTTGTTTGTTTGCTAAGTCCAAAGGAAAGGAGAATCTTGAGTCATCTCTATGATTCCAAGAAAAGGAACTCCAAGGGTTTATCTTTCCCCTCTTATCTTTGTATGCTTTATAATTAGCCCTTCTCTTCTTCTCCCCACTCTAACCAAGCCAAAAATCATTTTCAAAACTTTGACTTTGTTTTAAATTAGAAACCTAGGCCTTAAGCCTTTGACTTTTTAAAACCATTTTCATCAATACTCATTATGAATAAATCTTAATCTAACTTTGACTTCATTTTGTAAATAAATCTAACTTGTAAATATAACTCATTTCAAGTTGTTTTGTGGTTCCAACGACCATTTGTTAAAACCTTTCAAAAACATTAGTCATAGGTTTGAGTTATCATAGTGGTTGATGTAAATCTCACCTCATCCTTAGTGTTGGATTATAAGCCTTCCATGCTTATTATAGGGTTAACCCCTCACTAGCATGTTGAAGCCTTCCTCACATGGTGGATTGTTGGTTTAGGTTGAGTTTTCTCCATTTGATAACAAAAGACCTTAAGGCTTTTGATTAAAATCAATTCACCAATCTTTGATATTTTTACCCCGAACTACGAGGTTTTGATCCTCCTTTGTGATGGTACGTAGGCAATGGGTTCATCCGTTCAAACAACAAAATTTGTAAATATAATCTATTCTCTTCTCATCCCCCCAATCTTTTGCACAAATCTTTTCACGAATACCAACCTACAACACATATTTGCAAAAAGGGTTCCCTTAGAGTACTAAGGATGTTTTGGGTGCGTAAAACCTTCCCATTTCATAACCAACCCCCTTACCTAGATCTCTGGCATTTTTTATTAGTTTTTGATTTGAAGAACTCCTTACTTGGATTTTGTTCGCTTTTTAACCTTTCCTTTGGACAAATAAAAGTGCGGTGGCGACTCAAATTGTATGTTGACTTTTGATTTAGTCAATAAACCTAAAAGTAACGAAAACCCCACTATAGAAAAGTGGCGACTCTGCTGGGGATAATAAGAAATTCTTCTCTCTAGTGGGTTTAGCCTACTTTTTCCTTGTATGTGTTGTATGTTTATATTTATTTGTGGCATATTTTTGTGCAAATTTGGGATGAATGTATTGTTTGTAATGTATGAATTGCTTGATATATTAATTGCTTGTATGCTTGGTGGTTTCTTGTGAGATGAGTTCTATAGCCGAACTCGAGTGCACTTATGATAGGAGAATGGGATAGTCTTGTTGACTTGTGTGGAGTTGTTCCTTAACAAGTTAACTTGCAAGTCCATTCACTTGGTGGAGGTTTTTATTGGGATCACTAATGTCACACGAGTAGTCGTGGTTAGGCATTAATCTTTCCAATTGGAACCTTAGAAGCCAAGGACCTTTGATACCTAGCCCATCTTGGCCTATTTTAGGACGTAGTGCGAAGGTCGTTCAAGTGTAAGACTTGATGCGATTGTTACACGATACTACACTCATAAGAGTCTCTCTTGAGAATATTTTTGGAAGACGAGTAGTCGTTTTATCCATTAATATCCGAAAGATGGGATGATGACTATGGGAACCTTTTAGAACATGAATGTCAGGTTTAACCATAGTACAATCCCATTGGGTGGTTCTTAACCGAGACTCCATGCTCGTGACTTACAGCAAACCCGTGATTCGCGGTTGATCCGTTATAGTACCTCAATATCAATGGAACTTGGGTGTTGATAAGGTGTAAACCATAATCCACAAAAATGGATGATTGATATTGACGATGACTTGAGCCATCCCGTAACCTTTGTATGGTGTGACTTGCTTGATCCTTGAGTGTGTTTGTTGCATCCATGCATTCATGCATTCATTCACATTCATGTCATCAACAATAACGATTTTACAAAGAACTTAAGAGGTCTATTTGCAAACTTTTAGACATGGATAAGCAAAGAAGGAATACGAAGAAGTACAGTTTCAGACAACCCGACTTGAAAGGGTTAAGGAGTTTGGCATCTTATGTATTGGAGCCTTTGGAATTCAAAGCTCGCCATGGGAAGCTTCTGTCTATTCTTTCTACCAAGGTGGATGAGGGTCTGATGAGTGTGTTGGTACAGTTCTACGATCCTCTGTATCAGTGCTTCACTTTTCCGGATTTCCAACTTTTGCCTACACTAGAGGAGTACGCCTATCATGTGGGTATACCTATTCTAGACCAGTTGTCGTTCAGTGGCTTGGAGAAGGTCCCGTCTTCCCAAGAGATTTCTGACATGCTTCATATGGATGTATCTGACATTGTTGCCAATATGACTACCAAAGGTGGAATTCAAGGTCTCCCGTCTGATTTTCTGATTGCCAAAGCTACTCTGTTTGGGAAGGCCATGAGTAAGGAAGCTTTTGAAGCCATATTTGTACTCCTCATCTATGGGCTAGTGTTATTTTCCAACATCGACAACTTTGTGGACGTGAACGCTATTAGGATTTTCTCTTCTCTTAATCCCGTTCTAACTCTGTTGGGACACTTATTTCTCTTTGCATATGAGGAATGCAAAGGGTGGTGGCTCCATTGTATGATGTCTGCCTCTGTTGTACAAGTGGTTTATTTTGCACTTGCCGCAGATGCTTGCCTTCAAGGAGAACAAGGGTCTACGGTGGTCCATGAGGCTCATGTCTCTCACTAATGATGATATCTCTTGGTATAATCGTGTTTATGATGGCGTTCAGATTATTGACTCTTGTGGTGAGTTCTCCAATGTACCTCTTCTTGGTACATGTGGTGGAATTAACTACAACCCTGCTTTGGCTCGCCGTCAGCCTGGGTTCCCCTTAAAAGATAAACCTAACAACATTTCGTTGGAAGGCTTATTCTTTCAAGAGGGTAAAGATCCCCAGAACTTGAAGGATAGGATGGTCCGCGCCTGGCGCAAGGTTCATAGGAAAGGGAGGAATGAGCTTGGTCCAAAGAATTGTGTTGCTTTGGAGCCTTACACCTCTTGGGTAAGGAAGAGAGCTCTTGAATACCGCATGCCGTATGAGTATCCGAGATTTACCCCTATGGTTATGGTTGGGCCTTCAACCCTCCCTAATCAAGGAGTAGAGGAGTTGAGAGACGAAGACCGTTCACGTGCTTGGGTTCGTGAGCGTGAGGGGCTTCTTCAGCAGCTCAAGGATAAGGATGCATGATTGAGTTTCTAGAGCATCAGGTTATTGGAGAGTCCATTGATGTGGTTACTTATCTCCTTCCTCACTCATCTAGGTTTTGGAAGAAGAGATATGATCAGCTTGCCAAGGAGAAGGCCGACATGGAAGCAGCTTACGAGAGAGAGGCGAAGAGGCTTTGTGCGACGTATCTTCCGATCTCGAAGGCTTTGGACGATTGCTTCTAGAGCTCCATAGGATGTTCATTCTCCTTTTCATTCTCCTTTTCTCTTGTATTATATTTGGTTACCGAGACTGTACTACTTCTTTGGTGTAAAAAGTTTCCAAATATTATATTGCTATGAGTATTCCATATATGTCTTAAAAAGTTCAATATTTTCAAAACATTTGCAAATAGATCTTTATAAAGTTCCCCTGATAAAAATAAATCATATGCACAAGCATTGCATGCATCATATGCATAAGCAGGTTTTGGTTCCGAGCTCCCTGATACGGTGGTCTAACTCTTTGCTCTTCATTTATTTTGAAGACAAGCTGACGCATCGGTACATCACCCGAGCAAATCATTAGAAGATCATGGAACACCTCGAGCAAGAGAATAGACATGAAGGAAGAAATCTCTAGACTGACTGCCATGATGGAGTCAGTCCTTGTTGCGCAAAGTCAAGCTTCACCAACTCCTGCAACTCCTCCCGCGAGGACTGTCGTCTCCGAAGTGGTAACCTCAATAGTGCCTGCTGCCACCGCCCACTTCACTCCTAGTATGCCAGCGGGATTCCCTTGGGGAATGCCATCTAACTTTATGCCAGAGGGTTTCGCTCCCACTCTTGCTTCTATGTCGGCATCTAGCCCGGTCCTGTCTGTGCCACCTCCTGTAGTGCACACCTTACCTCGTGTGGAAGACACCATTTATCATTCCGAGCCATCTGAGGGCCCGGACGTATATGAGAAAATGGATGAGATGAAAGATCAATTCCTTGAGCTATGCAAGGAACTGAAAACTTTGAGAGGTAAGGACCTTTTTGGGAAGAGTGCTGCTGATTTGTGCTTGGTACCCAACGTAAAAATCCCGGTTAAATTTAAAGTGCCTGACTTTGAGAAGTACAAGGGAAATACGTGTCCACTCAACCATCTTGTGATGTATGCTCGCAAGATGTCGACCCAGACCAACAATGATCAACTGCTGATTCACTACTTTCAGGATAGCCTGACAGGTGATACGCTCCGGTGGTATATGGGGCTGGAGAGTGCAAGCATCCGCACTTTCAATGATCTAGGCGAGGCCTTTGTGAAACAATATAAATATAATATGGATATGGCTCCAGACAGAGATCAGTTGAGGGCAATGTCCCAGAAGAACAAGGAGACCTTCAAGGAATATGCCCAGAGGTGGCGAGAATTGACAACTCAGATAGTGCCACCCTTGGAGGAGAAGGAGATGACAAAGATATTCTTGAAGACTTTGAGCTCTTTCTATTATGAGCGCATGATTTCTAGTGCTCCCTCGGACTTTACCAAAATGGTAAATATGGGGATGAGGCTAGAAGAGGGGGTCCGTGAAGGAGGTTTGTCTCGTGATGATGGTAATTTGGCAAAGAGGTATGGAGGATTTTCCAGGAAGAAGGAAGGGGAGACTCATACTGTTTCTTCCCATGTCAAGAGAAGACCCTCTGCGAGGAGGAAAGAGGTCCGACTGACTGTCAACTAACACCAGGTGGCTCATATAGCACCTGCTTTCATAGAAGTTCAATAACAACCACAGCAACAACAGGCTTACCAGCCTCGCAACAATAACAACACCAACACCAGCAACTATGAGAGGAAGAGGGTGACCTTTGACACGATTCCAATGACCTATGCTGAACTTTATCCTTCCTTAATTGATAGGAAGTGGATAACTCCGTGTGATCCTCCTGCTGTGCCAGCCAATCCCCAATGGTGGTACAAGGCCGAACTTCACTGTGTGTATCATTCCAGTGCACCCGGACATGACGTGGAGAATTGTTTTCCTTTGAAGACCAAGGTGCAAGACCTTTTGAGGAGTGGGATACTGTTCTTTGAGGATGTAAGCCCAAATGTGAAGAAGAATCCATTGCCTGAGCATGGGAAAGCAGCTGTCAATATGGTTCAGGGGTGTCCTGGCAAATACAAAGTCCTTTATATGAATGACATAAGGCGATCCTTGGTAGAGATGCATAAGCTATTGTGTGAACATAATCATTATGAGCATGATCATGATAGGTTCCAGGTGTGCACTATCAATGAAAGAGGATGCGGTCAAGTGAGAAGGGACATCCAAGAGATGATAGACCAAGGGATGATTGAGATACTTCAGAATCATGATGAGGATGAAGTCGATGTTATTACTCCCGTATTTAAAATTCCTGATCCCGTTGTTATCAAGTACGATGGCAGCAAGAAGAAAGTATCGCGGACTCTTATGATCAAGCCAGCGGGCCCTGTCCTGTATGTATCAGATAAAGCGATTTCGTACTGTTATAATACCGTTATGCTGGAAGATGGGAAGGAGGTGCCGTTGCCCTCAACCTCTGTGGTAAGCATTTCTGACGTTAGTGGAGTGACCCGTAGTGGTCGTGTTTTCTCAGCTCAGCCAAAATCCCATGAAGACGCCGTGAAGAGAGATGTTGCTAGTCCTGCTGGTCCCGTGGGGACTGAAATTCTAGTTAACAAACTTTCGATGTCACACGGGATGTTATGACATCCAATTCTGCGCAAACAAGAATTATGCAGACTTTAAAAGTAAAGTGCAGTAAATAACACAAGTAATTGTTTACCCAGTTCGGTGTCACACACACCTACGTCTGGGGGCTACCAAGCCAGGGAGGAAATCCACTATTAGTAGTATTAATTCAGACCTTAAACCAACTGTTTAATCCTATCACTTAATACCTACCCAATGCAATTTCAATCTTAAACTAAGATCAGAGTTCCTACTCACGCCCCTCAATCACCTCAATGATTACAACCTTTAATTCGTTTAAAGTTAAATGGTGAAGCTTATACTTCAAACAACTCTTGATTGTGCTTAACAGCTTTAATCAAGAAACACAGCACTCACGCTTAAAAGCTTAGAGTGACACAACACTTACAACTCAATGAACACCCTAGTCCAATGCAATCATCTAGGTGACAATTGCTTGGCTCACAAGTTACACCTAATACAAGACACACATAAAAAATACAGCAGTGAAGAAAGATGGTACAATGAATGCTTCACGCTTAAAACCCCTGAGTTCCTGAAAGTAGGATTGCCATCCTTTTATATTGCAGCACTTGGGCCTTGTACTTGTATTTCCTAAAATTAAGGTTAAGCAAGTTAACCTAATTTCCATATATGTGGGTGCTAACAAATAGGCTATTTGTTAGGTTCATTAAATGTAGCTCAGTTGTTAGTTTCCTGGATTTTAGCTCAGGTGTTGGATTCCTGAAAAATAGCCTGAGAAAAATACTGAAACAGAAAAACTAACCATACTACAATTTAGCATATGCTGTCAGGAATGAATGTCATAACATTCAGTTTGACGTTCAGAACATAGACCATATGCTAGGTCTGTTATTCTCCTGAAAACAGACTGTACTAAATGCTGAACTGCAAAAGACCAACCAGTCTATACTTCAGTATCAGCTATCAGATATAAATGTCACAACATCCAGTTTGACATTTAGACAATGAGCCATATGCCAGGTCTATTATTCTCCTGAAGAACAGACTGAAATAAACACTGAACTGTAGCAGAAAAACCAACCTGCCTATTATTCAATATATGCTGTCAATGGTGAATGTCATAACATTCAGTTTGACATTCAGACAATAGGCTATGTGCCAGGTCTGCTACTCTCCTGAAAAACAGACTGAACTCAATACTGACCCATAACAGAAAAACCAACTATTCTATAGTTCAGTATCTGCTGTCATGGATGAATGTCATAACATCCAGTTTGACATTCAGTAACCCCTGTATTAGCTAAACCTGCAACATGCTACTCAAGCATGTCCTGACATCAGTCAAGACATCAGAGTACAGTTAGTGTTTTAACACAAAATGCAGCCAATCAAACATCTCCAAGGCATGTCATGACATCAGTCAAGAGATCAGAGTACAGTTAGTGTTTTAACACAAAATGCAGCCAATCAAACATCTACAGGGACTTCTCCTTCAAATCAATCTATTCCTGCTATGAAGGGTGTTGACCCTGTTGTTGTCCAATCTATCAAAGCTCCTATCCTGGTTGGGCAGTCTAGCATGTTAAGAGAGGATGGTGATGAGATGCTGAGGCTCATCAAGAGGAGCGAGTATAATGTTGTGGATCAGTTGCTACAAACTCCATCAAAGATATCTGTCTTATCTTTGTTGATGAATTCAGAGCCACACCACGAAGCATTGTAGAGGGTGTTGGACGTGGCATACGTGGATCACGATGTCACGATTGAGCAGTTTGATAGCATTGTTGCAAATATAACGACCTACAACAATTTGAGCTTCTGTGATGATGATCTTCCCGAGGAGGGAAAAACCACAATTTGGCTTTACATATCTCTATGAACTGTAAAGATGATGCCCTGTCCAATGTGTTGGTGGACACAGGGTCATCACTCAATGTATTGCCAAAGTCCACTCTTGCCAAACTTTCATATCAGGGGCCTCCCATGAGGTAGAGTGGAGTGGTAGTGAAAGCTTTAGATGGATCGCGTAAAACTGTGATTGGAGAATTAGACCTCCCAATCAAGATTGGACCTAGTGATTTCCAGATCACTTTCCAGATCATGGATATACATCAGTCATATAGATGTTTGCTTGGTAGACCATGGATTCACGAGGCAGGCACCGTGACATCCACCCTGAACCAAAAGTTGAAGTTCGTTAAGAACAAAAAGTTGGTGGTGATAGGGGGAGAGAAGGCTCTCTTGGTCAGCCATCTATCTTCCTTCTCCTACATTGATGCTGAGGATGAGGTTGGAACTCCATTCCAAGCCTTATTTATTGCTGAGCCTTCTAGGAAAGGACTTTCTTCATTTGTCTCCTACAATGACGCGAAGTTGGCCATTGAGTATGGTGCAACTACTGGTTTGGGGAAAATGATCAAGTTGGAGGATAACAAGTCCCAGGTTGGTATAGCGTATCCTTCTGGTGTTTCCAATGATCTTGGGCTGTTCCAGAGTGGAGGTTTCATCCACACCATTGAAGATCAGGAAGCTGCTGCCATCATTGAAGAAGATAAAGAGGAAGACCTTGGCAACTTTGTCATACCTGGAGGAATCTGCAATAATTGGGTCACTGTTGATGTTCCAATAGTTATCCATAAGTCAACGTAATGTGTTCATTTTGTTAAAAAACCCTTCTCCCATGCCAAAAGGAGAAGTGAAGACATTATTGGCATAATTGATTAATACAATGATATTCATTCAATAATCGCATGTTAAATGTTTGTTTTCTCCAAATTATTTTTCCTTTTTGCTTTTTACATGAAATTGGTGATCACCATAAAACCCTAAAAAAGGAAAATAAAATCAATCTTTTCATCTGCATAATGATTTGCCTTGTTTGAATTCTGAAATCTCTTCTATACTCAAAATCATTATGCAGGCTGATCAAACCCATTGAACATAATAATCCAACACCATCTCCCAAATTTGAGTTCCCTGTATTTGAGGCAGAAGAAGATGATGTTGAAGAGATTCCTAATGAGATTACCCGTCTGCTTGAGCACGAGGAGAAGATCATTCAGCCACATCTTGAGAATCTGGGAACAGTCAACTTGGGGTCTGAAGACTGCGTTCGTGTAGTAAAGATTGGGGCACTCCTTGAAGAGTCTGTTAAAAAGGGGTTGATTGAGTTGCTATGAGAATATGTCGACGTCTTTGCCTGGTCATATGAAGACATGCCTGGTCTATATACTGATATCGTGCAACATTTCTTACCGTTGAAGCCTGAGTGCGTGCCTGTGAAGCAAAAGCTCAGAAGAACTCATCCTGATATCGTAGTGAAGATTAAAGAGGAAGTTCAGAAGCAAATTGATGCGGGGTTTCTGGTGACTTCTACATATCCTCAATGGGTGGCCAATATTGTGCTTGTGCCTAAGAAAGACGGAAAAGTCCGAATGTGTGTGGATTACCGTGACTTGAATAAAGCTAGTCCGAAAGATGATTTCCCTTTACCACACATTGATATGTTGGTAGACAATACAGCTAAATTCAATGTCTTTTCGTTTATGGACTGATTTTCCGGTTATAATCAGATTAAAATGGCACCCGAGGATATGGAGAAGACAACATTCATCACACCTGGGGGAACATTCTGTTATCGAGTGATGCCCTTCAGTTTGAAGAACACCGGAGCCACGTATCAACGTGCTATGACTACTTTGTTCCATGACATGATGCACAAGGAGATCTAGGTGTATATCGATGATATGATTGCAAAGTCGAAAACGGAAGTTGAACATGTAGAACACTTGTTGAAGCTTTTCCAGCGCTTGAGGAAATACAAGATCCATTTGAATCCGAACAAGTGTACATTTGGAGTCCGTTACGGCAAGTTATTGGGCTTTATTGTCAGCGAGAGAGGTATTGAAGTTGATCCTGCCAAGGTCAAAGCAATACAAGAGATGCCTGCGCCCAAAACTAAGAAGCAAGTCTGAGGTTTTCTTGGTCGCTTGAATTACATTTCGAGATTTATATCCCACATGACTGCCACATGTGCTCCTATATTCAAACTCCTCCGGAAAGATCAGCGTCATGATTGGAACGAGGATTGCCAAAAGGCCTTTGGCAGTATCAAAGAGTATCTGTTCGAGCCTCCAATTCTGTCTTCGCCTGTTGAAGGGAGACCATTGATTATGTACTTAACTGTGCTTGATGATTCCATGGGTTGTGTCCTTGGCCAGCAAGATGAATCAGGAAAGAAAGAATACGCAATATACTATTTGAGTAAAAAGTTTACTGACTGTGAGTCTCGGTACTCAATGCTTGAGAAGACATGCTGTGCTTTGGCTTGGGCCGCTAAGCATTTACGCCAGTATATGTTGAATCATACAACTTGGTTGATATCCAAAATAGATCCGCTCAAGTATATCTTTGAGAAGCCCGCTTTAATTGGGAGAATTACTCGTTGGCAGATGTTCTTATCTGAGTATGATATTGAGTATCGAGCTCAAAAAGCTATTAAAGGTAGTATCTTGGATGACCATTTGGCGCATTAACCAATTGAAGATTATTAGTCAGTGCAATACGACTTCCCTGATGAGGAGATTCTGTATTTGAAAATGAAAGAATGTGATGAGCCTACGCTCGATGAAGGGCCAGAGCTTGGTTCTCGATGGGGTATGGTGTTCGATGGTGCTGTCAATCAGTATGGAGATGGTATTGGGGCAGTGATTATTACTCCTCAAGGCACACATTTTCCTTTTACAGCAAGTCTAACTTTCAAATGCACGAATAATATGGTAGAATATGAGGCTTGTATTATGGGTTTGAAAGAATGTATTGATTTTAGGATCAAACATCTGGATGTTTATGGCGATTAGGCCCATATAGAGATTATGCGAGGAGGATTTCAACTTTCTTCCATCATATTCCTCGAGATGAGAATCGGATGGCGGATGCTCTCGCTACGCTTACTTCAATGATTACTGTCAATTATTGGAATGAAATCCCAAATATTACCGTGATGCGCTTGGACAGACCAGCTCACGTGTTCGTAGTTGAGGAAGTTAAAGATGATAAGCCGTGGTATTATGATATCAAGTGTTTTCTCCAAAGTCAGACTTACCCGCCTGGGGCATCTGCTAAAGATAAGAAGACTTTGAGAAGGTTATCTGGCAGTTTCTACCTTAATGGTGATGTGCTTTACAAGAGGAATTTTGACATGGTTCTGCTCAGATGCGTGGATAGACACGAAGCAGACCTGTTGATGACTGAAGTCCATGAGGGTTCATTTGGTATTCATTCCAATGGACATGCTATGGCTAAAAAGATGTTGAGAGCAGGCTACTATTGGCTGACAATGGAGTCTGACTGCTGCAAGTATGTGAAGAAATGCCACAAGTGTCAGATTTATACGGACAAGATTCATATTCCCCCGACACTTCTGAATGTTATTTCCTCACCATGTCCTTTCTCCATGTGGGGAATTGACATGATTGGCATGATTGAACCTAAGGCGTCGAACGATCACCATTTTATTCTCGTAGCCATTGATTACTTCTTCAAGTGGGTTGAAGCGACATCGTATGCAAATGTGACCAGGCAGGTGGTTGTGAAGTTTATCAAGAACCAACTCATATGCCGATATGGTGTGCCAGACAAGATCATTACTGATAATGGATCTATCTTGAACAATAATATGATGAAAGAGTTGTGTAGCGAGTTCAAGATTACACATCATAATTCTTCTCCCTATAGACCCCAGATGAATGAGGCTGTTGAAGCTGCTAACAAGAACATCAAGAAGATTATTCAAAAGATGGTTGTTACGTATAAGGATTGGCATGAGATGCTGCCATTTGCTTTGCATGGCTATCGTACATCTGTTCGCACTTCAACAGGGGTAACCCCTTTCTCTCTTGTATATGGCATGGAGGTTGTGCTCCCCGTAGAGGTTGAGATCCCATCAATGAGAGTCTTGATGGAAGCCAAGTTGACTAAGGCTGAATGGGTTCAGAGTCGTTATGACCAACTGAATTTGATTGAAGAGAAGAGATTAACTGCCATGTGCCATGGTCAGTTGTATCAATAAAGGATGAAGAAAGTCTTTGATAAGAAGGTCAAGCCTCGCATGTTCTGATAAGGTGACCTCGTGCTCAAGAAAGTCTTATCTTTCGCGCCCGATTCCAGGGACAAGTGGACTCCAAACTATGAAGGTCCATACGTTGTTAAGAGAGCCTTTGCAGGCGGTGCTTTGTTGCTTATACCTATGGATGGGGATGATTTCACTCGTCCTGTGAATTCAGATGCAGTCAAGAAATACTTTCCCTAAAAATAAAAACAGAATAGCTCGCTAAGTTGAAAACCGAAAGGGCGGCTTAGGAAAAAAAGAGCGTCTCGGTGGATTGAAAACCCGAAAGTGTGGTCAAGGCAAAAGTTAGAGACATGAAAAAATGAATATATGTATCTCGCTAGATTGAGTACCTCACCCTGGGGCAATCTAGGCAAAAATTAGGGATTTGGCAAGTAATTGCATCCCGACAAGACTTTGTTCTACGACTGTCGTTTATCAAAGATTCTCGCTCAGTCATCATCAACTGATGCTTCGAATATAGTGGATTCAAAGTTGGTGGAGAAACGGTCATTATGTTCAGTGTAGCCCTTTTTCCATGTATATCACCAATTTCAAATTTGTAAAGATCCATGGAGTCTCGCCATTTGCGGACTACCATTCTCTTAAATAAATTTGAGCCTTTATCCAATTCTTTGCACTCTTACTTGTTTCTTTTTAACAAATTTTTGCATGTTTTTAATTGAATGAATATCATTGTTTTAAGCAAATAAAGTTTTCATAAATAAACTGTTTCAAAATAAAATGAACATTCACAATGACTGAAAGGATGAGTGGAATGTCCTCAGTGCTTTCCCAAGGATACTACGATCACCAAAAGGTAAGACATTTGCTCATAGTCTGGCACTTTTATATCCTTTTCATTAGCTTTCAGGTTGTCTCCCAGCAAGCGCAGAAAGAACGAACATCATCATTAGCTTCCCAGAAAGTGTTATTTGAGAAGTCCTCTTTAACGGCAATAGTTTGATCTATCTTATTGGATTGCTTTCCCCTAGCAGGATTTGTGGATGTTCATCCAATGCACTCCCGGATAGTTTGTTTGTGCATACATGTTTGTTTACACACGGAGTCTTAGCAATCCATGATTGGTTGTATGGTTGATTTGTGGATGATCCCTTCTGTTCCAGTTCTTGCCTTGATCTTTCAGAGACGTGTATCCCTCTGTATCAGACCCTAGCATTTGTGTTTTATCAATTATATGGTTGTCAACCCTTGTGTGTACTGACCTAAAATCCCTTATAGATTGATAAAAGTTGATATGCTATCTACTCACGAGGAAGGTTTGTCTTCCCCTAGCATGAGTAGAAGTCCCCAGCGGAGTAAGCATGTGTTCCCCGCAGAGCTATCTTTCCAGATATTTGTCTCCTCAACAGGAGGTTGCCTAGAGCAATCTATGAAGGGCTTGTTTCCCTTTTCATCCCTAGCATGTCTCCCGTTGACAAAGGATTCATTTCCAATTTCCTCCGCCAGGGTAGTTCCTCTGAGAACATTTGCAGCCTGCCTCCAGTAGGGTTGCCTGATCCGAGTTTGATGATGGTATCTTCGCCGGGTCTGAAGATTTCTTCTAACATTGAGAGCTGGTGTTGAAGATGTGTATTTGCTTCCCAGTGTAGCAAAATTCTATTTCTCCCCTTAGCAGAGTTTCCTCTCCAGCAGATAGAAGGGAATGTTTTGATTGATGTGCATCTGGTTGGTGGTTGTTCCCCACGGAGTTCCATTTCATTCCTTAATGAGCTTCCCCAGTAGAGTTTCTTCTCTGGTGGATCTTATCGTTATTAACCACCTATCCCCATCAGAGTTGAGTTCTCTGTTTGATCATCTTCTTTCGCTACTCCTGAATACATCTTCTTTGTATCCTCAACGAGTGTAGCCCTGTGATATGGGTTTGATATCCCTGATGATTTATTTTCATCCTGCTCGGGTTGTTCCTAAATTGAGCTCTCCAATAGGCTTTGCCCTTCTTGTTGAGATGTTATGTCGGGTGTCCGTTCGTGATTCTCGGGCTTGTTTGTGTTAGATATGTCTGTTTGTCAGCATTAATCATACACAGATCATGCATATAGATGCATAATCATAGCATTCGAATATTCATGATTGCATTTCTTTGCCATATATCTTTGCTTGTTATCCGCTGCTATTGGTGAAATGTTCTTCCCCAAGTAGATGTTTGTGTCTGATATCTCCATATAGAGTCACCCCCATAGGCAGAAAGTGTCTATCATTTCTTCTGTCTTCCCCACTGAGTTATGTCCTCGTGGATGATTATTGTTTTAGTTTCCTCCCCAGTTGTGTACCGGGATGGAATTACTCCCCCTGAGTTATATCCTCATCGGGTTGAGTCTTGTTTGATTGTGTCTTTCTAGTTTGTTCCTAGACTGACTCCTGTCTTGTTATCCCCTGCAGTTCCCCATGGATTAGTTGTTCAATTGCTCAATAACCAGTAATTGTTCATCTTTTCCCCAGCGGATTTTGTTGGCCTTCTACCCAGTAACCGGTAGTTGTAAGTCCTATTTCTATGGTTTTCTACCCGGTAACCGGTAGATGTAATCCCCTCTTTGTTGGTTATCCTTACCCAGTAACCGGTATTGATATTCCTTCGTTTTTGAGTATACCACCCAGTAACCGGTGATATATCTCTCGGACAATTGTTTTTGTCAGGCAATTCATCCCCGTCGAGTCATCTTTCATTTACCCTTGTTTAGTAATGATGGTTTCTCCTTCCGGTTGGTCATCATTGTATACCCAGTAACCGGTATCCCGATGTCCTTTCTTTTCGGTCGATTTATCCTTCATTAACCCAGTAACCGATTGTGGATAATCTTCCATGTGAGTATGTTATCTACGTTATGACGGTAATAGATAATATATCTCATGTGCTCTTCAGTCGAAGTCTTTTTCTTCCCTAGTCGAGTAAGATTCGTATTTCCTTGTGGAATCGAATGTCCATCCTGTAAGTCGAGTTTTCTTTTTCAGCCCTCCTTTCGGATGATGAGTGTCTTGGATATGTTCCCAATTCACGCCTGGTTGGTCACCTATTATGTGCCCAGTAACCGGTATCCCTGGTGTTCCTTCCTTCTGCTCCCTACTATGACTGTTGTCCCCTGTAGAGTCAGATTTTCCTGAGCTGAGATGTTCCTTTCAGGTCCTCCTCAGATGTTTCGGATGATTGATATCTCTCACCCTTATACCGGTCTTAGATATTCTTTCTCCCTAAGCATGTTGTTTTCTCACCCAGTAACCGGTGCTTTGATGACATGTCTCTCTTTGAGTTTATTACCCGGTAACCGATAATATCTCGTTGTTTCTTTCTCAACTGTGTCCTTTGTGGACGTCTCCGTCTGAGTCCGGATGTTTTATCCGATGTATTCTTTGTGGATAGTTTTACTGTATTGGCATATTCCTCAATACATGCATCTTTGCGTCAGCTCGAGTCTTTCCATCGATTTATTTTCGTGGAATCCCTTCGTGTTTCCCAGTAAGTTTTCAAGTCGTGACCTGCTCACGCATTTTACCTTGTTTCCCCTTAGAGTCTCTGTCTCCCTAGTGAGTGTGTTACTCCTATGAGTCTTCAGTGCCTCCCGATTTCTTTCTCTTTGTGGCAATTATTCACCATGAAGATTTTATTTTGCATACATACATTTGCATCATGAGGTCTCTTAGGGACCAAAATTCGTCTCTTTGTTATTATTTAAGCCCATTCTATCTCATCGAGACGAAGAATTTAACCTTCATATCTCCAGCTAGAATGACCTTAAATAGGAGAATCTGTAAGACCCTAATTTTGACCATAAGATCCCTCATGGCATCATGTCATTGCATAAGTACATATCCTCAAGAATCATAGCATGTTTGTCTCCTTAACCCTAGGGTTGGGACTTGTTTGAGTGTTTTGAGACCATCAAGCATGCTTGTATTGTATATTATTGCTTTTCTTATTTGATTACTAACTAAAAGCACAAAAATATGTCACTAACTCTTTTTGTTTTGAAGCTCATGTGATCATGTGCTCCAATGCTCCTAGGAGGCTCTTAAGCCCAATGAAATGGCTAGATGAAGATGAGAAAAGGCATGACAATGGTCCACAAAGCTCCTAATCATCATATATGTCTCCCAAGTGTAACACCTCTTTTTCTACCCCAAATTACTTAACATTTAATCAGAGTAAATAAGCACGCATATAAACAAAAGGGCGTCACATCGACGTTTTCAAAAACTAAAAGCTTTCAAAAACCAACATCGTTCATTCTCAATATACAATACACCTGGTCATTTAAAATAACACATTTCAATTATCATGAATATTCAAGAATATGCGTTCGCAGCGGAAAATAATGAATACTCATGCATTTCATAAAATGATACATGTCCCATACCATGATCATCTCTCACTAATCTCCTAAAGACAAAATAAAACCATATCCAGAATATTTGGCACTATGGCCTCTCAAACAACAAATTTCAAATAAACATGTTCACAAGTAATAACGTAATACGTATCCAAATCAGATATGAGTTCAATACTACCAATCTACCCCGTTTTACATGACCAGAGCAGTGACTCATTACCTAGTCTCTAAAACAAAACACGGAAACTCTCCGGCTAAATCTCGAGTGAGCTACCGTCCACTTACTTCAGCAATACTACTCTTGAGTATCTGCACGATGCCCATGTAAAGGCAACATTCAAACAGAAAGGGTGAGAATTCAAATCATTATGAAAAAGCATAATAAGGCACAATGATTAAATCAACAATTAACGGAATTCATCACACCTTGTATAACCATGTCAATAATATTAACCAACATTTATTTCACATGTTTCAAACATCCATCAAAACTCAAGGAGTACAATATTAAAATTCAATACTATATTTCCAAATATACACCTAACTACAGTTATCACATAATCACATATTTTCCCAAGTTATGTATTCAAACCTCACCCAACTCAATTACCATATCTCATACACACCTCACATTCACATCAATGCATACATTCAATTATCACATAACTCTAATGTGACTCAATGCAAGACATATGACTCTATGCATGTGGTACTGCAATGTGAACCCAATGTTTCACCGCTTTCCGATTCAATATCTAAAATCCAAGCCACACTTCCGATCCGGACAAGATCAAAGCCACTACGTCTATTTCCAATTAAGGATCAACGTCTGCTACGCCTATTTTCATTCAAGGATCAATATCTAATACCATGTGAACCCACAATTTCACCGCTTCCACCATGAAGCCGACCATGCCATGAATGAATGTACAAATACCAACTCATATGCAATTAAGATCATCTCTACCATCTTAACATTCCACATATCCCCATAATTCAACTCTATGAATTATCCACCAATGATACATATACACATTCATAACAATATATCATTCACAAATATAGGCTAATTATCAAATACACACATTAGATTTCAATTCAAATGAATACAACTTTTAAAATCTCAATTTTTTCATTTTTCAACAGCGATAACCGGTTAACGCTCGGTAGGTAACCGGTTAACATAAAACAGAATCAAATTCCTGCGCAGATTTTTAAGCAAGTAACCGGTTAACGCTCGGTGGGTAACCGGTTAACATAAAACATAATGTAGAATTTTCTGCTTTTTTCATCGTTGGAGGACTTTCGGACCTCCGATTTCGATTCCGTAAAAAGCCAAACGTTCAGAAAATTATAACTCATACAATACATTAGGTATATAATGTTAATTTGCAGTTTTAACATAATCAAATCACTACAATCAAGAATACTAATCAAAACCTAACAATTCCAAAACTATGAAATTTAGGGATTTCAACCGAAACATATTTCTACCCATTGACCCAATCATACTAACCCATAATAATAAGAATTCCCCCCTTACCTCTTCAATTTTCTGGAAACCTTAGCTTCCCTCTTGTTCTTCCCCTCTTCTCCTTACTTTTCCTCATTTCTTTCTCTGTTGCCGTTAATGAGCAAATGAATCCTACTTCTCACTCTCCTCACCTCTTACTATTTATATTATTATATTTGGGCTTAAAGAATGATACCTCTAATTTAATTATTAGGCCCAATAAGACATAGTATTATAATATCTCTATTTAATTCAAATAAATTAAACCAACACAATATACACACTAAGTTAATTAATATAATTATTTAATTATATCTCATATGAACTAAATAATTAATTAACACACCAAATCAATTAATATAATCAATTATTATACTACCTAACAACCAATCAATTACTTAACACTCCAAATAAATAAAATAAAATATAATAATAATAATATAAGAAATAAATACTAAAATTGGGTTGTTACAACTCTCCCCCACTTAAAAGATTTTCGGCCTCGAAAATTTACCTCAAACGAACAACTCCGGATACGATTCCTTCATCTTATCCTCGAGTTCCCAAGTAATATTGCCATTGGTGGCTCCGCCCCGTATCACTTTCACCAACGCAAGTTCCTTACCACGAAGCTTCTTCACTTCTCGATCTTCAATTCGCATAGGTGATGTATCAACCGTCAAATTATCCCTCACTTGAACATCATCTACTGGAACAACATGCGATGGATTCGCAATATACTTCCTCAATTGAGACACATGGAACCCATCATGAAGATTAGAAAGTGACGATGGTAATGCAATCCTATATGCCACTTCACCTACCCTCTCGGAAATCTGATAAGGACCAATGAAACGCGGCGTCAACTTACGCGACTTCAAAGCTCTACCAACACCCGTTATTGGCGTAACTCGAAGAAACACATGCTCATCTTTCTCAAACTCAAGAGCTTTCCTCCTCTTATCATGATAACTCTTTTGACGACTCTGAGAAGCCTTCATCTTCTCTTGAATCATCTTAATCTTATCCGTAGTCTCTTGAATCAACTCGGGTCCAACCACAGCACTCTCTCCCGATTTGTACCAACACAAAGGAGTTCTACACCTTCTACCATAAAGAGCCTCAAAAGGTGCCATTCCAATACTCGAATGGAAACTGTTGTTATATGTAAACTCGATCAAAGGCAAGAAACTATCCCAATTTCCTCCTTGTTCCAAAACACAAGATCTCAAAAGATCTTCAAGTGACTGAATAGTCCTCTCCATTTGACCATCAGTTTGCGGATGATATGCCGAACTCAAACGCAACTTCGTACCCAAAGCACTTTGCAAACCTTCCCAAAATCTCAAGTGAACCTCGGATCTCTATCCGAAACAATGCTTGACGGAATACCATGCAAACACACAATCCTTTCGATGTACAACTTAGCAAGTCTCTCCATCGAATAATCCATCCTCATCAGAATAAAATGAGCACATTTCGTCAACCTGTCCACAACGACCCAAATCGCCTCACAATTACTCGATGTTCTCGGCAAACCCGAAACAAAATCCATAGAGATACTATCCCACTTCCACTCGGGAATAGATAACGGTTGCATCAAACCAGACGACTTTGATGTTCAATCTTTGACTTTTAACAAGTCAAACATGAATACACAAATTCCGCTACATCCTTCTTCATACCTTGCCACCAAAACATCTTTCTCAAGTCTTGGTACATTTTAGTAGCACCAGGATGAATACTCAGACCACTTCTATGCCCTTCCTCAAGAATCCTCTTTCTCAAATCCGCAACATCCAGAACACAAACTCGATCACGACACCTCATGATACCATTCTCATCAATCCGAAAGTCACCACCTTTGCCTTGATTAATCAATGTCATAACATCGACTAATTTCAAATCTGACTTCTGACCTTCTCTAATATCATCAAGAATGCCACACGTAAGCTTCAATATGCCCAGCTTAACACACGAAGACGTCGCCTCACAAACCAAACTCAAATCTCTAAATTGGTCCAACAATTCAAACTCTCGAATCATCAACATAGACATGTGCAATGACTTCCTACTCAATGCATCGGCTACAACATTCGCCTTTCCAGGATGATAATTCAAACCAAAATCATAATCTTTCAAGAATTCCAACCATCTCCTTTGCCTCATGTTCATTTCTTTCTGATCGAACAAGTACTTCAAACTCTTGTGATCACTAAACACATTAAATCTCGATCCAAACAAATAATGTCTCCAAAGCTTCAACACAAACACAACGGAGGCCAACTCTAAATCATGCGTCGGATAATTCCTCTCATGAACTTTAAGTTTCCTTGAAGCATAAGCTACCACTTGTCCTTTTTGCATCAAAACACCTCCCAAAACCAACAAAGAAGCATCACAATACACAACGAAAGTTTCTAACGGATCCGGTAAAATCAAAATAGGAGCCGTAGTCAATCTTATCTTAAGCTCTTGAAAATTGGCTTCACACTGCGAAGTCCAAATGAAAGCTTGACCTTTCCTAGTCAACTGCGTCAATGGTAACGACAACTTAGAAAATCCTTCAATGAACTTCCTATAATAACCAGCCAAACCAAGGAAACTTCTAATCTCAGCAACAGACTTAGGAGCTTCCCACTGAGATACAACTTCAATCTTCGTAGGATCCACATAAATACCACCACTCGAAATCACATGCCCAAGAAAACTTACTTCACCCAACCAAAACTCACATTTAGAGAGTTTAGCAAACAACTTCCTCTCCTTCAACACCGATAACACAACCTTCAAATGTTCGGCATGATCCTCTTTACTCTTGGAATAAATCAATATATCATCGATGAACACAACAACAAACTTATCCAGATAATCATGAAAAATTCTATTTATATACTCCATAAATACACCAGGTGCATTAGTCACACCAAAAGGCATCACAGAGTACTCGTAGTGACCGTACCTTGTCCGAAAAGCAGTCTTTTGAATATCCTCAGCCTTTACACGAATCTGATGATACCCAGACCTCAAATCAATTTTGCTAAACACACAAGCTCCAACCAGCTGATCCATCAGATCCTCAATCCTCGGAAGTGGATACTTGTTCTTAATCGTCACTTTATTCAGTTGTCTATAATCAACACATAATCTCATAGAACCTTCTTTCTTCATGACCAACAGAACAGGTGCACCCCACAGCGACACACTAGGATGAATAAACCTCTTCTCAAGTAAGTCTTCAACTTGACTCTTCAACTCTTTCAACTCAGAAGCAGACATTCTACAGGGAGCCATCGATATAGGACTAGTTCCAGGAACTAAATCAATCGAAAACTCAACCTCACGTTCCGGCGGTAAATCACTTATATCTTCCGGAAATACTTCCGCAAACTCACAAACTATTGGCAGTTCTTCAATCGTCCTCTTCTCACGAATATCCAAAGTTGCCAACAACATAAATAGCTCGGCACCATCTTGCACCGATTCATCAACTTGCTTAGCAGACACAAACAAATCTTCCTTCGCACCAACCTCAGGAAAAATAACCGTCTTCTCGAAACAGTTAATATACACCCGATTAAATTCTAACCAATTCATACCCAAAATCACATCAAGTTGCTCTAAAGGAAGACAAACTAAATCAATTCCAAAATCCCTACCAAAGATACTCAACGGACAATTCAGACACACATAGGAAGTAGAAACAGAACCCATAACAGGTGTATCAATAACCATACTTCTACGCATATCAGATAATATAAGATTCAATCTCTTAGCACAATCCAAAGAAATGAAAGAATGTGTTACACCAGTATCAATAATGACAGTCAAAGGTGTACCATTAATAAAGCACGTACCTTGGATTAGCCTATCATCGGTAGTGGCCTCCGCACCAGACAATGCAAACACCTTTCCCTTCGCTTGCTCCTTCTTCGGCTTATCACATTTGGTACTAATGTGACCTTTCTCACCACAATTGTAACAAGTCACACGCGAACCAACTCCACATTGGTTTGCTCTGTGACCACTCTTGCCACACTTGAAACACGTCACAGAATCCTTACTACAATCAACAGCACGATGTCCTTCAACGCCATATTTGAAACACTTAAGTGGAGTAGAAGATCCTCCCCCACTTGGCTTCTTGCCAAAACCAGATTGTCTCCTCTTGTCATCATACGGTTTCCCACGATCCTGGATTTTCCCCTTCAAACTCTTGTAGAAAGAAGCACTTTACCTACTATCCTCATCATAAATCCGACTCTTGTTAACAAACTCCGCAAAACGAGTAATCTGTTGGTAACCAATGGCCTTCTTGATATCATGTCTCAAGCCATTCACAAACTTCAAGCATTTAGATCTCTCAGCATTAGCAGTATTGTAATAAGGACAATACTTGATAAGCTCCTGAAATCTAGCAGCATATTCAGCAACAATACCATTTCATTGCTTCAATTCAAGGAACTCCACCTCTTTCTTCCCACGAAAATCTTCTGGAAAATAGTTCTCCAAGAAGACATCACGGAAAAGAGCCCAAGTAACCTCAATGCTGTCTCCTTCAAACCTCTGAAGAGTGTTACTCCACCAATCTTCAGCTTCCTTCTCAAGCATATGAGTACCAAACTACACTTTCTGAGCATCAGCACAATTCATGACTCTGAAGATCTTCTCAATTTCCTCCATCCAAGCTTGAGCTTTCTCAGGTTCATGCTCACCCTCAAAGACAGGAGGATTGTTCCTCTGGAATCTCCCCAAAGCACGGAACTCATCATCATCTCCATTTCGGTTACCAGCATTCGCTTGAGGGATCTGACCAATGGAGTCAGCCAACATCCTCAGCGCCTCAGTAATGGCATCATCATTCCTGCCTGCAACCATCGTCCTGAACAGCCCGAACAACCAGACAAACAGTATCGATCGTGTCAGATACACAAATCGAATACAACAAGATTGGAAAACATTAACGACTGTTGACCAACTGGTCGACCATGCTCTGATACCACTAATGTAACACCCCTTTTTCTACCCCAAATTACATAACATTTAATTAGAGTAAATAAGCACGCATATAAACAAAAGGGCGTCACATCGACGTTTTCAAAAACTAAAAGCTTTCAAAAACCAACATCGTTCATTCTCAATATACAATACACCTGGTCATTTAAAATAACACATTTCAATTATCATGAATATTCAAGAATATGCGTTCGCAACGGAAAATAATGAATACTCATGCATTTCATAAAATGATCCATGTTCCATACCATGATCATCTCTCACTAATCTCCTCAAGATAAAATAAAACCATATCCAGAATATTTGGCACTATGGCCTCTCAAACAACAAATTTCAAATAAACATGTTCACAAGTAATAACGTAATACATATCCAAATCAGATATGAGTTCAATACTACCAATCTACCCCGTGTTACATGACCAAAGCATTGACTCATTACCTAGTCTCTAAAACAAAACACGGAAACTCTCCGGCTAAATCTCGAGTGAGCTACCGTCCACTTACTTCAGCAATACTACTCTTGAGTATCTGCACGATGCCCATGTAAAGGCAACATTCAAACAGAAAGGGTGAGAATTCAAATCATTATGAAAAAGCATAATAAGGCACAATGATTAAATCAACAATTAACGGAATTCATCACACCTTGTATAACCATGTCAATAATATTAACCAACATTTATTTCACATGTTTCAATCCATCAAAACTCAAGGAGTACAATATTAAAATTCAATACTATATTCCCAAATATACACCTAACTACAGTTATCACATAATCACATATTTTGCCAAGTTATGTATCCAATGTGATACATATCCAAATCAGATATGAGTTCAATACTACCAATCTACCCCGTGTTACACACCTCACAATCACATCAATGCATACATTCAATTATCACATAACTCCAATGTGACTCAATGCAAGACATATGACTCTATGCATGTGGTACCGCAATGTGAACCCAATGTTTCACCGCTTTTCGATTCAATATCTAGAATCCAAGCCACGCTTCCGATCCGGACAAGATCAAAGCCACTACGTCTATTTCCAATTAAGGATCAACGTCTGCTACACCTATTTTCATTCAAGGATCAACGTCTAATACCAAGTGAACCCACAGTTTCACCACTTCCACCATGAAGCTGACCATGCCATGAATGAATGTATAAATACCAACACATATGCAATTAAGATCATCTCTACCATCTTAACATTCCACATATCACCATAATTCAACTCTATGAATTATCCACCAATGATACATATACACATTCATAACAATATATCATTTACAAATATAGGCTAATTATCAAATACGCACATTAGATTTCAATTCAAATGAATACAACTTTTAAAATCTCAATTTTTTCATTTTTCAACAGTGGTAAGCGGTTAACGCTCAGTGGGTAACCGGTTAACATAAAACAGAATCAACTTCCTGCGCAAATTTTTAACCAAGTAACCGGTTAACGCTCGGTGGGTAACCGGTTAACATAAAACAGAATCAACTTCCTGCGCAGATTTTTAAGCACGTAACCGGTTAACGCTCGGTGGGTAACCGGTTAACATAAAACAGAATGTAGAATTTTCTGTGTTTTTCATCGTTGGAGGACTTTCGGACCTCCGATTTCGATTCCGTAAAAAGCCAAACGTTCAGAAAATTATAACTCATACAATACTCTAAGTATATAACGTTAATTTGCAGTTTTAACACAATCAAATCACTACAATCAAGAATACTCATCAAAACCTAACAATTCCAAAACCATGAAATTTAGGGATTTCAACCGAAACATATTTCTACCCATTGACCCAATCATACTAACCCATAATAATAAGGATTCCCCCCTTACCTCTTCAATTTTCTGGAAACCTTAGCTTCCCTCTTGTTCTTCCTCTCTTCTCCTTACTTTTCCTCTTTTCTTTCTCTGTTGCCATTAATGAGCAAATGAATCCTACTTCTCACTCTCCTCACCTCTTACTATTTATATTATTATATTTGGGCTTAAAGAATGATACCTCTAATTTAATTATTAGGCCCAATAAGACATAGTATTATAATATCTCTATTTAATTCAAATAAATTAAACCAACACAATATACACACTAAGTTAATTAATATAATTATTTAATTATATCTCATATCAACTAAATAATTAATTAACACACCAAATCAATTAATATAATCAATTATTATACTACCTAACAACCAATCAATTACTTAACACTCCAAATAAATAAAATAAAATATAATAATGATAATATAAGAAATAAATACTAAAATTTGGTTGTTACAACTCTCCCCCACTTAAAAGATTTTCGGCCTCGAAAATTTACCTCAAACGAACAACTCCAGATACGATTCCTTCATCTTATCCTCGAGTTCCCAAGTAATATTGCCATTGGCGGCTCCGCCCCATATCACTTTCACCAATGCAATTTCCTTACCACGAAGCTTCTTCACTTCTCGATCTTCAATTCGCATAGGTGATGTATCAACCGTCAAATTATCCCTCACTTGAACATCATCTACTGGAACAACATGCGATGGATCCGCAATATACTTCCTCAATTAAGACACATGGAACATATCATGAAGATTAGAAAGTGACGATGGTAATGCAATCCGATATGCCACTTCACCTACCCTCTCGAAAATCCGATAATGCAATCCGACGACGTCAACTTATGCGACTTCAAAGTTCTACCAACACCCGTTATTGGCGTAACTCGAAGAAACACATGCTCATCTTTCTCACACTCAAGAGCTTTCCTCCTCTTATCATGATAACTCTTTTGACGACTCTGAGAAGCCTTCATCTTCTCTTGAATCATCTTAATCTTATCCGTAGTCTCTTGAATCACCTCGGGTCCAACCACAGCACTCTCTCCCGATTCGTACCAACACAAAGGAGTTCTACACCTTCTACCATAAAGAGCCTCAAAAGGTACCATTCCAATACTCGAATGGAAACTGTTGTTATACGTAAACTCGATCAAAGGCAAGAAACTATCCCAATTTCCTCCTTGTTCCAAAACACAAGATCTCAAAAGATCTTCAAGTGACTGAATAGTCCTCTCCGTTTGACCATCAGTTTGCGGATGATATTGCGAACTCAAACGCAACTTCGTACCCAAAGCACTTTGCAAACCTTCCCAAAATCTCGAAGTGAACCTCAGATCTCTATCCGAAACAATGCTCGACAAAATACCATGCAAACACACAATCCTTTCGATGTACAACTTAGCAAGTCTCTCCATCGAATAATCCATCCTCATCGGAGTAAAGAGGAGCAAGGAACTTGATGGAATCGTGGCCTGAAGTGCTTCAATTCAGAGGTGTACATTCAAACTTTTTGGATCTAGAACTCTCAATTCAATGTAGCATTCTTGTGTTTGTGTGGTTTTCTGAAGTCCTCGCACTTGAGGCAAGTCATTAGTGCTTTCAATTCATCATTTCATGAGCAAATAGTTCGAACACCATGATCTTCCATTTCAAATTTCTCTCAATATAGGAAGAGTGAGGAAGATCCATTGGTATAATGTTGATCTCCGTCACACGAGCTTCATTTCCATGGCCTTGTTTTTAATTTTTATTGAGTTTCATTTTCCTGCAACTGGTGGTCGGAATTTGTTGTCTGGTCGGAGAAGATGGTGGTTTCCACCACCACCACCACATGTGCATCCTCCTGACCATTGGATCTGGTTTCCACGTTTTAATCTCGTTCATCCATTATGTTTACTTCATTTAATGCACTTTGTGGCACGTTTGACTTGGATGCATCGTGCGCCCTCACATCTGGACCGTCCTTGGGTGCCACGTCAATTAATGAGCTCCATCACGTGACTGTGGTTTTTTCCATTTATTTTATTTTCTTTTATTTTCAGTTAATTCATTTGATTTTCAAAAATTCATAAAAAATTCATCTAAAGTCATAAAAATATGAGACCAACTCCAAAAATTTTCTTGAAAAATCTAGTTTCATATTTTGATTTTTAATCATTTTTGTGACTTCATTTGATATTTTTCATGGATTATTTGGTTTTTAATAGTTTTAATTCATTTTTAAATAATTTCTGACTTTTGAAAAATCCAAAAATATTTTCCTAGCATATATGGATCATGATAAGTCAATGAAAAATAGTCTAATCAATTTCTTATTTGATTTGAGATTTATTTGAGATTTTAATTCATATTGTGCTATTTTTAATTGTTTTTAATTGTTTTTAAATACCTTCTGGTTTCAAAAATTTATGAGAAAATTAGTCAAAGCTTGTTTGACTATGTTGAACCTATGAGAATTCAATTGGACTTTTTGAAGTTGATTTGAGGTTTGACCTTATTTGTTAATTTTTTATTTGCATTTTATTTTAATCCAAAAAATACCATTGACTCCTTGACTGGTTATCTCCATTTCTCTTCTTTTTGGTGTTAGTTGATGTTGATTTGATTCACATTTGATCAATTGGATTTGATTGTAATCTTCTTTTTCCCTCCCTTTCATCTTCATCCCTTTCTTTCCATCAATGGCCAATGAGTTAAAGTCTTATGGTTGGTCTTTACAAATAAGAAGTTTAACCTTCTTCGATCTAAACCAAACTCAACTTGATCCATGATCAAGTGAGTTGTTTTGTGTCCAAGATAGGTTGCTTATTGGTCAAGCAAATAACCTAAAGCCTATACAAGGACCTTCCCCTTTTGTTTTGGCATGGCAAGTGTATGGAGCTTGACTTACTAGTCATGACCTCTAACTTGTGTTATTTGCCTATATTCTTATTGACCGGCCTCAAATAGGTGTGACTACTACATTAGTCCACTTACGATTGCTTAACATAGCGCTACATTGTCTTATGACAAGCTAACATAACTTTACTAACTACTAACTTTAATTTGAGCATTTAATTTTTTGTCATTTACTTTTAATGTCATTTATTTATTGCTCATTATTCATATTGATTTTCACTTTTCTCACTCAAGCACATATTTTATGTTTATGTCATTTTCTTTTGGTCATTTGAGCCCATTATTGTATATAAAGACATTGCTATCTTGTGTTTGCTTTGTGTTTGTTTTGTGTGAACCAATTGCAAAAGGAGAAAGGACTTAGAATTAGGACTTACCTATGCTTAAAGGAGTTCAAGAGCAACTAGGCCTCATGCCTTTAGAATGCTAAAGTTCAAAGTTAATCTTAAAGGACTTCTTCTCCAAACTTATTATTTGTCCATTCCCCTTATTGTGTTGTGAACTTTTTGATGTTTGCTCTTGTGTGATAGGGTACCCATCTTGAG
This sequence comes from Lathyrus oleraceus, assembly GCF_024323335.1. Lineage (NCBI taxonomy): Eukaryota > Viridiplantae > Streptophyta > Magnoliopsida > Fabales > Fabaceae > Lathyrus > Lathyrus oleraceus. The sequence goes on from NC_066581.1 coordinate 59,075,745, forward strand.
ATTGTGAAAAGAAGGACCATTGTCATGAGTAGCCAAGTTAAGAGACAAGCCAAATGGAGATCCTAGGAGCCTGAATTCAATTGTTTGATTGCTTGTTTGTTTGCTAAGTCCAAAGGAAAGGAGCATCTTGAGTCATCTCTATGATTCCAAGAAAAGGAACTTCAAGGGTTTATCTTTCCCCTCTTATCTTTATATGCTTTAGGATTATCCCTTCTCTTCTTCTCCCCACTCTAACCAAGCCAAAAATCATTTTCAAAACTTTGACTTTGTTTTAAATTAGAAACCTAGGCCTTAAGCCTTTGACTTTTCAAAACCATTTTCATCAATACTCATTATGAATAAATCTTAATCCAACTTTGACTTCATTTTGTCAATAAATCTAACTTGTAAATATAACTCATTTCAAGTTGTTTTGTGGTTTCAACGGCCATTTGTTAAAACCTTTCAAAAACATTAGTCATAGGTGTAAGACCCCAATTTTGTCCCTAAGATCCCTCATGGCATCATATCATAGCATTGCATAGCCTCAAGGATCTTTGAGCATCTTGCCTTCCTTTCCTTTGGGTGGAGATCTCCTGTGAGTGTTTTGAGATCACCAGGCATTGTTTTGCATCATATATCATTGCTTTTCTTGTTTAATCATTAACCAAAAGTACCAAAAATATGTCATCTAACAGTTATTTTGTAGTTTAAGCAGCCACAAGTCAGGCAATTCAAGGTTTTCCTCTGAGCAAGAGCAGATGGTATTTTCTTGGTATGAGGACCACATGACATTATATTGAGCTTATAAGATCTAGAGGTTCATCTTGGAGCAAATTCCCCAAGTGGTTGAAGCTCAAATTCATCAAGCATTGTCCAAGTCATCTGAGGACCATACAGTCAACTGTACAGCCAATTGGAGGCTTTGAGGTGTGGGAAATGATCTGAGACATCCCATTCATGTTAAAACAAGGCCTATTCATCATGTCAAACATCTATCTTGAAGATTTTGAAGTCAAATCAAAAGTTTCCAAAAATGGCAAGTTTTTGGTTCACATTCAACTTGACTTTCCAACATCAAAGAAGCTTCAAATGAATTTTTGGTCAACAAGAAAGTTGAAGATCTTTCTCTCCCATTTCCAAAAAGTCCAAGATCATGATCATCTGATGAATGGTTGAGAAGTTATGAACAAATGATTGCGAAGTGTGCTTGGAACTTCAAAATGCCATAACTTTTGATCCAAAACTCCAAATTGAGTCCCTCTTTTTGCAATTTGCTTCTTATGACCAATATTTTCCAAATCCATCATTGCATTGCATGAAAATAATTCACATGATCATATATTCATTCAAGTGAATTTTGGAGGGAAAATGCATAATTCAAATTTGGTGCATCACACATGAAAAATACCAATGCCATTGTGATCATGAGTTGATTTTAAGTGATTTTGAATCATGCATGGCACTGTTCACGTGCTCATTTACCATGCATAGGTGTTTTTGCTAATTTGGTCATGCACCTCATATTTCATTAATCTCCAATTAACCAAAGCCTAATTATCATTTCAGGGTGATTAGCACATGGTATATAAGCTTAAGCATAATAGAATTTTCACAACAATCACATTCTAGATCTAGATTTTTCACTTCCCTCCATTTTTGCTCTCATCTCAAACTTCAAATTTCTTCACATAATCCATTGATTTTATCGCACAATCGTGTTCATTGAGCCTCATGGAGTAGGATCAAGCTATTGGATTGAAGAATTGGAGCAAGAATCAAGCTGTACAAGCATATGAAGATGAACATGGAAGTTGCAATTTGAGCTAGATCCAAGCCTTTTCAGCCGCCAATTCGTGCATAAAGCTTTAATACACCAGTTGAGGAGAAGATCTGGACATTGCTGGAGCTTGAACACACGAAATCAACTCACTGCTCATCAAAGAGGTTGGAAATCGAATCTCTTATTTCTTCATTTTATTGCCATAATTGTGTAGAGTTTTTAATGCTGATGATGCTGATGCTTTTAGATTTCGATTTGGTTAGAAAATGAGTGAGATATGTGAACTTGAACTTTTGATGTGCATTATGTTTATGTTCGATTCGCACGGTTCATTGAGAATTAGGCTTAGCAAATGTTAGATTCATGCTCCTCATTGAACAAGATTTCGAACCATGTATAATATGCAAAATTCTGGAAAATTCTTCACTATAGCGCCGCCGAACTCATCGGAGAAGACGGCTGAGCTCCACCGTTCTGGTTCATGCCTAGGGTTACACTGTTTGAGCGCCTTTCATGTCCATGTCTCCAGTTCGATTCCGTGCGTGGATGTTTTGAAATTCCTTTTATTTTCCCTTACTTTGCTAAACGCTGCGTTTAGCTTAGGAACGCGCCTGTAACCACATGCACGCTGGTTCGATTCTTGCTGGTGTCATTTTGGTTTGTTTTAATTTTTTTGTGAAGCGATGCTTTGACCATTGATACCTCTGTTCGATACCTGGCTTGGATAAATTGTGAATATTGTTTTCCAGCGCTTTTGTTAACCTTAGTGTCCTGTGTTCAACACTTACTTCCAGCATATTTTCTAAATTGCATCCAATTTTAATTCCCTCCATATTTCTTTCATTAATTCATTTTATTTCATCAAACTTCAAAAAATCATAAAAAATAGAAAACTAATCCAATTTGATTCAAACCTTTTTCCACATGTTTGTTTAATTGTCTATTATTTTGTGAGGTGAATTTCATGATTTGTGCATTACTGGAATTTGAAATATGCTTGAGTGTTTGAACATGATGCAAAAATGACATCTTGTGCTAATTGATTTGTGAAATGCTCATTGTTTGTCCAATTGCCTTGAAATTTGACATGCTCATTCATAACATGAAACATGATCTTTTGGCTTTTGTTTGGCATTTTTACCATTTTATCTCACTGTTTTAGACACATGGACATGTGGTGTAACATTTGGTGTCACATTCTTGACCTCATACTTGTGCATTTTCATTCATATGTCATATGAGCTCTTCTGGACTTCATTTTTGGTATAATGCTTGTTCATAACATTTCAAGTGCACATAAAAATTTTAATGATCATTGGATTCATTTCTATTTTAATGTGGATTTTCTATGTTTGATATCCAATTGTGATCACATTGTGTTGCCTTTGCCTTATCTTATTCAATTGATGACTTTGCTTAATGATTTGGATTTGGTCCTTTTGAGGCATTCTCCTTGCTTGAATAAATGTGCTTCATGTGAAATCTTGGATTCTGTTTTAATCATTTGCCTTGCCTTTGACCCTAGTCTTTGCACTAGTGGTTTGTACTCACCAATTGTTTTCATGTTTCAGGTTTGAGCATTTGGTTTTGATGATTGGTGTGGCCTCATTATCTGAGATGCCATTTGCTTTGATCACTAACTCTTGTTGTGTTGTAGGTCCATTGATGATGTGATGAACTCACTTGAGTGCTTGCATTTGAGACTTGCATTGTGTATAACTGTTGGATGTTCCACTGTTGTCTGTTTGGTTTTCTGAACACACTATTAACTGTTTAAGCTTTTGTACAGGTACATTAGTTGCTAGCTAGCTTTTGCTTAGCCTTTGCTTTGGAGTGTGGTTGATACACCAATGAGGTAGCTTAGCCCTCTTTCTCCATGTAGTCTGGAAGTCCTGTCGCCTTTTTGGCAGGCATTTGGCTGAAGTCCTCCTTATGAGGCCATGTTTGTGATTGTTTACATTTGTTCTAAAGACCTCTAAATGAGGCATGTTACTTGTTAAGTCCTCCTAAGTGAAGAGGCAATTGACAGATAGAAGGGATTTGCAATCAATCCCCTGTTAATCGTTGAGTCGTTCATTATGCTCGCACTACGTGCTGATGCTCTTGGATCTAACCCAAGATCTTTGTATAGAGTCCGTCAAGTGGAATAGGATCCCACATTCTGGATCCCCACACTTTCTTTGTCTTAAGCTCACCCAGGCCAGGGTTAAGAGCATGAGGTCACATCCTCATTCCCCCATTTCATCAGCTTCACCCTAACTCTCAATGTTAGTTGTTAAGAGCTCAAAGATACCCTTACAGTCTTGGCTTGTTTGTCGAGGTTGATATGACCCCTCTTGACTAAAGCCTAACCATTTGTATGAGCCTCTTATTTGTGTATAGAGTGTGATACTTGATTGCTTGTTTGCTTATTTGTGAATCTTTCATATGTTTGCTCTTCATGCATGTTTGTTTGTTTTGTGGAGTCAGATGTAAGACCATTGATTGGCTATCTTTTTCCTGTTTATTTTGTGGAGTCAGATGTAAGACCATTGATTGGCTATCTGTTTCCTGTTTCTTTTGAGGAGTTAGATGTAAGACCATTGATTGGCTATCTGTTTCCTGTTTCTTTTGTGGAGTTAGATGTAAGACCATTGATTGGCTTTCTGTTTCCCATTTGCTCTTGGATTTGGATGTAAGACCATTGATTGGCATTCTGTTTCCAGTTGTTCTCTTATGAGACTTTGAACTTGCTTATTACCTTGTGTTGCCTAATTCCAAAGGAACTTACTTGGATCATCTCTATGATCTTGAGAAAGCAACTCCTATTTGTGGCTTTATCCCTTAACCAACCTCTTGCATGCTTAACCTTGATCCATACTTTTTTCATCCTTGACGCAAAACCAGAAAACTTTTGTGCAAACATTTGACTTGTTTTCAAAACTAGAAACCTAGGCCTTATGCCTTTGATTTTCAAACTCTCTTTTCATAATACTCATTGTAAATGAACTCTAATTCATACTTTGACTATCTTTGTGAATACTTCTAATTGGTTAATTCAACCCACTCAATTGCTTTTGTGGCCCTTGTCCACTTCTTAATCAAATTTTCATGCATTAGCCATAGATCTGAATTATCTTAGTGGTTGATGTGAATCTCACCTTTATCCTTAGTGATTGAATTGTAAGACTTCCATGCTTATTATAGGGCATAGTCCCTCACTAGCATGTCGAAGCTGTTCTCACATGGTGGACTTGTGGTTGTTCGTGTCGAGTTTTCTCCTTTTGATAATGAAAGACCCTAAGGCTTTTGTTTAAAATCAATCCACTCATTGTTTTGAAATTTTTTACCCGAACTACGGGGTTTTGATCCTTATCTTTCATGAAAAGGTACGTAGGCAATGGGTTCATCCATCCAAACACAAAAATAACTAACTTGTACATTCTTTTCTCATCTCTTTAATCATGTTTGCACAAAAATACTTTCATAAACATTAACCATACAACAAGTTGTGAAAAGGGCTCCCTAGGAGTACCTAGGATGTTGTGGGTGCCTAACACCTTCCCATGACATAACCAACCCCCTTACCCAGATCTCTGACCCCCTTTTGCTAGTTTTGTTTGTAAAACTTTATAGGTTTTTGTTCGCTTTCTAACCATTCCTTTGGATAAATAGAAGTGCGGTGGTGACTCGACTTTGTATGGTTTACCTTGGATCTAGTTAATATTTCCAATGGTGACGAATACACCGCTACAGAAAAGTGGCAACTCTGCTGGGGACATAAACTTCCTGGTGGGTTTTGCCAACTTTTCACACTTGTTGTGTTATATTCGTTTATGACATATTTTTGGTGTAATTTGGGATTACTGTATTGATTGTAATGTTTGAATTGCTTCATATATCAATTGCTTGCTTGCTTGGTGATCTCTGTGAGATGAGTTCTGTACCCGAACTCGAGTGCACCTTAGGATAGGAGAATGGCATAGTCTCGTCGACTTGTGTGGAGTTATTCCTTAGCAAGTTGACTTGCGAGTCCATTCACTTGGTGGAGGTCATGTTGGGATCAATAATGTCACACAAGTCATTTGTGGTTAGACATTACTCTTTCCAATATGTGCCTTAGAAGCCAAGGACCTTAGTTTACCAAGCCCATCTTGGCCTATTTTTAGGACGTAGTGCGGAGGTTGTTCAGATGTAATATTTGATGCGATTGTTACGCGATACTACACTCATAAGAGTCTCTCTTGAGAATATTTTTGGAATACGAGTATTCGTTCCTCCGATAATATTCGAAAGATGGGATGATGACTATGGGAACCTCTGGAACATGTTCGGCAGGTTTAAACCCTAGTACACTCCCTTTGGGTGGTTCTTAACCAAGACTCCATGCTCGTGACTCGCAACAAACCCGTGATTCATGGTTGATCCGTTCACACCTCCTTAATATCAATGGAACTTGGGTGTTGATAAGGTGCAAACCATAATCCACCAAAATGGATGATTGATATTAAGGATGGTTGAACCGTTCGTATATCGTTAATATCAATGGAACTTGGGTGTCGATAAGGTGAAAACCATAATCCACCAAAATGGATGATTGATATTAAGGATAATACGAGTTATCCCATGACCTTTGTCTGGTGTGCTTTGCTTGATCCTTGAGTGTGATTGTTGCATTCATGCATTCATGCATTCATCTGCATCCATATCATCAGAAAAAGAAAATTTTCAAGGAACTTAAGGGGTTTATTTGCAAAATTTTCAGATATGGAAAGACAAAAAAGGCATACTAAGAAGTACAGCTTCAGACAGCCTGATCTGAAAGAGTTAACGAATCTGACATCCTATGTACTAGATCGCTTGGGTTTCAAAGCTCGTTTTGGGAAACTGCTGCCTCTTTTGACTACTCAGGTTAACGAAGGGTTGATGGGTACTTTGGTGCAGTTCTATGATCCTCTGTATCATTGCTTCTCTTTTCCAGACTTTCAGCTGTTGCCTACCCTCGAGGAGTATGCTTATCTGGTGGGTATTCCGATTCTGGATCAGGTGCCGTTCAATGGCTTAGAGAGTATTCCTACTTCTTAAGAGATAGCAGACTTGTTACACATAGATGAATCCTTGGTTAAAGCTCATATGACTACCAAAGGTGGAATTCAAGGTCTCCCTTCTGAGTTCCTCATTGCTCAAGCTACCATTTATGGGAAGGCCATGAGTGAGGATGCCTTTGAAGCCATATTCGTGCTTCTCATCTTTGGATTGGTATTGTTCCCCAACATCGACAAATTTGTGGATGTGAATGCTATTAGGATCTTCTCTGTTCTTAATCCCGTTCCGACTCTGTTGGGTGATACCTATGTCTCTTTGCATCTGAGGAATGCAAAGGGTGATGGCGCTATTGTGTGTTGTTTGCCTCTATTGTATAAGTGGTTTATTTCTCACTTACCTCAGACGCTCGCCTTCAAGGAGAACAAGGGATGTCTACGGTGGTCTATGAGGCTTATGTCTCTCACTAATGATGATATCTCTTGGTATAATCGTGCATATGACGGTGTCCAGATCATTGACTCTTGTGGTGAATTCTCCAATGTGCCTCTTCTTGGTACATGTGGTGGGATTAGCTACAACCCTATATTAGCACGTCGTCAGCTTGGGTTCCCCCTAAAGGATAAACCTAATAACATTCTGTTAGAAGGTGTGTTCTTTCAGGAGGGTAAAGATCCCCAAGGCTTGAAGAGCAGAATGGTTCGTGCTTGGCGCAAGATTCACAAGAAGGGCAGGAATGAGTTGGGTCCGAAGAACTACATTGCTTTGGAGCCGTATACTGCCTGGGTAAGGAAGAGAGCATCTGAGTATCTCATGCCTTATGATTATCCGAGACCTACGCCTTTGGTTGTGGCTGGGCCTTCAACCCTCCCTAACCAAGGAGTAGAGGAGTTGAGAGACGAAGACCTTTCACGTGCCTGGATCCGTGAAAGAGAAGAGTTGCTTCAACAGCTGAAAGAGAAGGATGCTCTGATTGAGTTCCTCGAGCATCAGGTCATTGATGATCCTGATGATGCTTGGACTTCTCTACTTCCTCAGTCTTCCAAGTTCTGGAAAAGGAGGTATGACAGACTCGCCAAAGAGAAAGCGGATATGGAAGCAGCGTATGTGAGAGAGGTTAAGAGGCTTCGTGCAGCCTATCTTCCTGCGTCCCGAGCTTCTAGGGATCCATAGGATGTTTATTTTCCTTTTCTCTTGTAATGATTAACAATGCTGTACTTCTTTCTCAAATATATTTGATGAGATATTTTCCATATGCGATCAAATGCTTAATATTTTCAAAATTTGTAAATAATACCCTAAAGTTCCTCTGAAATAAAAACAAATCATATGCACGAGCATTGCATGCATCATTTGCATAAGCAGGTGTCGTTCTCAGCCTCTGGTCTTGTGGTCTAACTCTGTGCTCTTCATTTATTTTGAAGACAAGCTGACTCATTGGTACTACACTAGAGCCAACTCTTCCAGATTGATGGATCATCTTGAGCAAGAGAACCGTGAGCTCAAAGAGGAAGTCGCCAGACTGAGTGCCTTGATGGAGTCGTTCCTGGCTGCTCAGAATCAGCCGTCTCCACCACCTGCAACTCCTCCCCAGAGGACAGTCATTTCTGAGATTGTCTCCTCTACAGTGCCAGCTGCCAGTGCCTATTTCGTGCCAACAGCCATGCCATCCGGGTTCCCGTGGGGGATGCCTCCTGGCTTTATGCCTGATATTCCTGCTCCAACTTTTGCTTCGATGCCGGCATCTAGCCCGGTCCTTGCTATTCCTCCTCCTGTCGTGCATACCGCTCCTAGGGTAGACGACACCATCTATCATTCTGAGCCGTCTGAGGGCCCTGATGTTCATGAGAAGATGGACGCGATGAATGACCAATTTCTTGAGCTGCGTAAGGAATTGAAGAATCTTCGAGGAAAGGACATCTTTGGCAAATCTGCTGCTAAACTTTGTTTAGTTCCCGGTGTAAAAATTCCTGTAAAATTCAAGGTCCCAGACTTTGAGAAATACAAGGGGAACACCTGCCCTCTCAGCCACCTGGTCATGTATGCCAGGAAGATGTCTACTCAAACGGATAATGATCAGCTACTCATTCATTATTTCCAGGACAGTCTGTCCGGTGCTGCACTGCGGTGGTATATGAGTCTGGACAGTGCAAACATTCGTTCCTTCAATGATCTTGGCGAAGCTTTTGTCAAGCAATACAAATACAACGTGGATATGGCTCCCGATCGGGATCAGTTGCGAGCCATGTCCCAGAAGGACAAAGAGACATTTAAAGAGTACGCCCAGAGGTGGCGAGAGTTGGCAGCTCAGATTGTGCCTCCGCTGGAAGAGAAAGAAATGACCAAGATCTTTCTGAAGACCTTGAGTTCATTTTATTACGAGTGGATGATTTCTAGTGCTCCTTCTGACTTCACCGAGATGGTGAACATGGGGATGCGACTAGAGGAAGGAGTCCGTGAAGGATGTCTGACCAAAGATGAAGGCTCTTCTAGCAAGCGATATGGGGCATTTGCAAAGAAGAAAGATGGAGAGGCACATGCTGTGCAATTCCATGTGAAACCTCGAAGACCCTCTGTGAGGAGGAAGCCTGTGCATTCAGCCAGCAATCAAAACCAGGTGGCTCACATAGCACCTGTCTTCAGAGACAATCAGCAATATCATCATCAGCACAACAATAATCAACAACCATCTCAACAGTATCAGCAACAGCATCGTCCTCAACAGCAGGCCTACCAGCCTCGCAACAATAATCAAGCTAGTACGAGTTATGAGAGGAAGAAGATCTATTTCGATCCTATTCCTGTATCATATGCAGAGCTGTATCCCTCTTTGATATAGCAGAAATTGATTACTCCGAGAGATCCGCCAGCTATATCGGCCAACCCTCAGTGGTGGTATAAGCCTGATCAACATTGTATTTACCACTCTGGTGCTCCCGACCACGATGTGGAGAACTGCTTTTCGTTGAAGACTAAGGTTCAAGACCTTATGAGATGCGGCATTCTGAGCTTTGAGGACGCAAGTCCTAATGTTAAGAAGAACCCACTGCCCGAGCATAGGAAATCAGTTAACATGGTCCAGGGCTGCCCTGGAAAATACAAGGTCAAATATGTTAGCCATATTCGACAGTCATTGGTTGAGTTGCATCGCTTGCTGTGTGATTACAGTCATCTGGAGCACGACCATGACAAATGTCGTATCTGCTCTATTAATCGTCTGGGCTGTCGCCAAGTGCGCAAAGATCTTCAGGAATTACTGGATGAAGGTGTCATTGAGATCCTTCAAAACAGAAATGTTGATGAAGATGAACCAGAGGTTAATGTGATTTCTCCGGTGTTTAGGATCCCTGAGCCTGTTGTCATTCGATATGATGGTAGCAAGCAAAAGATTTCTCCTTCACTGGTTATCAAGCCTGCCGGTCCTGTGCCTTATTCCTCTGACAAGGCAATCCCATTCCGATACAATGCCGTCGCTGTTGAAGATGGGAAAGAGGTGACTCTGCCGTCCACCTCCGTTGTGAACATTGCTGATGTGAGCGGGTTGACCCGTAGCGGTCGTGTGTTTTCTGCACCCCCGAAGCCTCAAGCTGTTGCTGGCTCTGTTGAACGTCCGGTTGGGAATGCGGTGAATCCTCCGAACCCGGCACTTGTTGTTAAACCCTCCTTTGTACAAAAGACTCCTGCTTCTGTTGGCCCTAGCGGCAATTCGAAAGAAGACTGTGATGAGATGCTGAGGCTCATCAAGAAGAGTGAGTACAGTGTTGTAGATCAACTTCTACAAACACCATCCAAGATCTCCGTGTTATCGTTGCTTCTGAATTCAGAACCGCACAGAGAGGCTCTGCAGAAAGTCTTGGATGTGGCTTATGTCGATCACGACGTCACAATAGAACAGTTTGACAACATTGTTGCAAACATTACTGCTTGCAACACTTTGAGTTTCTGTGACTCTGATCTCCCTGAGGAGGGAAGAGACCACAACCTGGCATTACATATTTCAATGAATTGCAAAGACGACGCCATGTCCAACGTGCTGGTGGACATTGGGTCATCCGTGAATGTATTGCCGAAATCCACTCTCGCAAGATTGTCATTTCAAGGGCCTCCCATGAGGCAGAGTGGAGTTGTTGTGAAAGCTTTTGATGGGTCGCGTAAGATCGTGATTGGGGAAGTTGATCTCCCAATCAAGATTGGACCAAGTGATTTCCAGATCACCTTTCAGGTCATGGATATCCACCCATCTTATAGCTGTCTCCTTGGCAGACCATGGATTCACGAGGCTGGCGCCGTGACATCTACCCTACACCAGAAGCTGAAATTCGTTAAGAACAAGAAACTGGTTGTGGTAGGGGGAGAAAAGGCTCTCCTGGTTAGCCATTTGTCTTCCTTCTCATACATAGATGCTGAGGATGAAGTTGGAACGCCTTTCCAAGCTTTATCTATAGCCGAGCCTGTTGATAAGAGAACTCCTTCATTTGCTTCCTATCGAGATGCAAAACTGGCCATTGAATGTGGTGCAGTTGCTGGTTTAGGAAAAATGATCGAGCTTGAAGACAACAAGTCCCGGGCTGGCATTGGATTTTCTTCTGGGGTCTTCAACGAGAAAGGGTTGTTCAAGAGTGGAGGTTTCATCCACACTGCTCAGAGCAAGGAAGCTGCTGCTGTTCTGGAAGAGGATGCTGAGGATTCTGACAATTTTGTCATCCCTGGCGGGATCTGCCACAATTGGGTCGCTGTAGATGTTCCTACAGTCATTCATAGATCAAAGTAATGATTCACTTTGTTTAAAAACCCTTCTCCCATTCCAAAAGGAGAAGTGATGACATTGTTGGCAACATTTATACAATGATATTTCATTCAAAAAAATTCATGTTAAATGTTTGTTTTTCCATTTGTTTTCACTTTTTACTTTTTGCATGAAATTGGTGATCACAAAAAACCATAAAAACAAGAATAAAAGCAATCTTTTCATCTGCATAATGATTGTCTTGTTTGATTTCTGAAAAGCTTTTATATCCAAAATCATTATGCAGGTTGATTCTCAAACCCATTGAACATAATGATCCAACGCCATCTCCCAATTTTGAATTCCCTGTATTCGAGGTAGAGGAAGATGATGTTGACAAGATTCCTGATGAAATTACTCGTCTTCTTGAGCACGAAGAGAAGATCATTCAGCCCCATCTTGAGAATCTGGAAACAGTCAACTTGGGGTCTGAAGATTGTGTTCGAATGGTGAAGATTGGGGCACTCCTTGAAGAGTCTGTGAAGAAGGGGTTGATCAGTTTGCTACGAGAATACTCCGATATCTTTGCTTTGTCCTACGAAGACATGCCGGGTCTAGATACAGACATTGTGCAACATTTCCTACCTTTGAACCCTGAGTGCGTGCCTGTGAAGCAGAAGCTCAGAAGAACTCATCCTGACATGGCAGTGAAGATCAAAGAGGAAGTTCAGAAGCAAATTGATGCGGGGTTTCTGGTGACTTCTACGTATCCTCAATGGGTGGCCAATATTGTGCCTGTGCCTAAGAAAGACGGAAAAGTCCGGATGTGTGTGGATTACTGTGATTTGTATAAAGCTAGTCCGAAAGATGATTTCCCTCTACCACACATTGACATGTTGGTAGACAATACAACTAAATTCAATATCTTCTCCTTTATGGACGGATTTTCCGGACATAATCAAATTAAAATGGCACCCGAGGATATGGAGAAGACAACATTCATCACACCTTGGGGAACATTCTGTTATCGAGTGATGCCCTTCGGTTTGAAGAACGCCGGAGCCACGTATCAACGAGCTATGACTACCTTGTTTCATGACATGATGCACAAGGAGATCGAGGTCTATGTTGATGACATGATTGCTAAGTCACGAACGGAAGTTGAACATGTTGAGCATTTGTTGAAGCTTTTTCAGCGTTTGAGGAAGTTCAAGCTTCGTCTGAATCCTAACAAATGTACATTTGGAGTCCGTTCTGGCAAGTTATTGGGCTTTATTGTCAGCGAAAGAGGTATTGAGGTTGATCCTGCAAAGGTCAAAGCAATACAAGAGATGCCTGCGCCCAAAACTGAGAAGCAAGTTCGAGGTTTTCTTGGCCGCTTGAACTATATTTCCAGATTTATATCCCACATGACTGCCACATGTGCGCCGATATTCAAGCTCCTTCGGAAAGATCAGTCTCATGATTGGACCGAGGATTGCCAGAAAGCTTTCGACAATATCAAAGAGTATCTGTCTGAACCTCCGATCCTGTCTCCGCCTGTAGAAGGAAGGCCTTTGATCATGTATCTGACGATTCTTGAAGACTCGATGGGTTGTGTTCTCGGTCAGCAAGACGAATTCGGGAAGAAAGAATCTGCTATCTACTACCTGAGTAAGAAGTTCACTCATTGTGAGTCTCGATACTCAATGCTTGAGAAGATATGCTGTGCTTTGGCTTGGTCCGCTAAGCGTTTACGCTAGTACATGATAAATCATACAACTTGGTTGATATCCCGAATGGATCCAATCAAATACATCTTCGAGAAGCCTGCTTTAACCGGGAGGATTGCCCGTTGGCAGATGTTGTTATCTGAGTATGATATCGAGTATCGAGCTCAGAAAGCTATCAAAGGTAGTATCTTGGCTGACCACTTGGCACATCAGCCGATTGAGGATCATCAGTCAGTTCAGTACGATTTCCCAGACGAGGAGATTCTGTATTTGAAGATGAAAGATTGTGACGAGCCTACACTCGATGAAGGGCCAGAGCCTGGTTCCCGGTGGAGTATGGTATTCGATGGCGCTGTAAATCAGTACGGAAATGGAATTGGAGCAGTAATCATTACTCCTCAGGGCACACATATTCCTATTACAGCAAGGCTAACTTTCAAATGCACGAATAATATGGCTGAGTACGAGGCCTGTATTATGGGATTGGAAGAATGCATCGACCTCAGGATGAAGCATCTCGATGTTTATGGTGATTCGACCCTCGTTGTCAATCAGATCAAGGGTGAGTGGGAAACGAATCAGCCTGGTCTTATTCCATACAGAGATTATGCGAGGAGGATTTCAACGTTTTTTACAGAAGTTGACTTTCATCATATTCCTTGAGAGGATAATCGGATGGCAGATCCTCTTGCTACGCTTGCTTCAATGATTGTGGTCAAGTATTGGAATGAAGTTCCCAATATCACCGTGATGCGCTTGGATAGACCAGCTCACGTGTTTGCAGTTGAAGAAGTACAAGACGGTAAGCCTTGGTATTACGACATCAAGTGTTTCCTCCAGAACCAGGTATACCCGCCTGGGGCATCTGTGAAAGACAGGAAAACTTTGAGAAAGTTGTCAGGCAGTTTCTACCTCAGCGGTGAAGTGCTTTACAAAAGGAATTTTGATATGGTTCTGCTCAGATGCGTGGATAGACACGAAGCAGACCTGCTGATGACTGAAGTCCATGAGGGTTCATTTGGTACTCATTCCAATGGACATGCCATGGCTAGAAAGATGTTGAGAGCAGGCTACTACTGGCTAACAATGGAGTCTGACTGCTGCAAATACGTGAAGAAATGCCACAAGTGTCAGATTTACGCGGACAAGATTCATATTCCTCCGACACTTCTGAATGTGATTTCATCACCATGGCCTTTCTCTATGTGGGGAATCGACATGATTGGCATGATTGAACCGAAAGAGTCCACTGGACACAGGTTTATTCTCGTAGCAATTGATTACTTCACCAAATGGGTTGAAGCCGCATCGTATGCGAACGTGACCAGGCAGGTGGTCGTGAAGTTCACCAAGAATCAGCTCATATGCCGTTATGGTGTGCCTGATAAGATCATTACTGATAATGGATCTAACTTGAACAACAAGATGATGGAAGATTTGTGTAATGAGTTCAAGATTTCACATCATAATTCTTCTCCTTACAGACCCAAGATGAATGGGGCTGTTGAAGCTGCTAACAAGAATATCAAGAAGATCATCCAGAAGATGGTTGTCACGTACAAAGATTGGCACGAGATGCTGCCATTTGCTTTGCATGGATATCGTACATCTGTCCGCACTTCAACAGGGGCAACCACTTTTTCTCTTGTTTACGGCATGGAGGTTGTGCTCCCGGTAGAGGTGGAGATCCCATCAATGAGAGTCTTGATGGAAGCCAAGTTGACTGATGCTGAATGGATTCAGAGTCGTTACGACCAACTGAATTTAATCGAAGAGAAGAGATTGACTGCCATGTGCCATGGTCAGTTATATCAGCAGAGAATGAAGAAAGCATTCGATAAGAAGGTCAAGCCTCGTGTGTTTCGAGAAGGTGACCTTGTGCTCAAGAAAGTCTTGTCTTTCGCGCCCGATTCTAGGGGCAAGTTGACTCCAAACTACGAGGGTCCATATGTTGTCAAGCGAGCCTTTTCAGGCGGTGCTTTGATGCTTACAACTATGGATGGGGAGGATTTCACTCGTCCTGTGAATTCAGATGCAGTCAAGAAATACTTCGCCTAAAAAGAAAAACAGAATAGCTCGCTAAGTCGAAAACCCGAAAGGGCGGCTTAGGCAAAAATGAGCGTCTCGGTGGATTAGACCCGAAAGGGCGATCCAGGCAAAAGTTAGAGACATGAAAAAAGTATATTTGCATCCCGCTAGATTGAGTACCTCACCCTGGGGCAATCTAAGCAAAAATTAGGGATTTGGCAAGTAACTGCATCCTGACAAGACTGTGTTCTACATCTGTCATCTATCAGAGATTCCTGTTCATTCGTCGTCAACTGAAGCTTCGAATACATCGAATCCGGAATTGGTGGAGAAATGGTCATTATGTTCAATGTAGCCCTTTCGAATATATATCACCAATTTCAAACTTGTAAAAATCTATGGAGTCTTGCCATTTGCAGGCTACCATTCCATCAAATAAACTTGAGCCTTTATCCAATTATTTGCACTCTTATTTGTTTCAATTCAACAAATGTTTTGCATGTTTTAATTGATAAAATATCATTGTTTTCGAAATAAATAAAATTTTCACAAACAGTTTTTTAACAAAGTGACACATTCACAACGATCAAAGGATACTTAGGAGACTCTCAGTGCTCTCCCAAGGGTGGTACGATTTCCAATAGGGTAAGACATTCGTGCATATCCCTAGCATTTTGATTGTATCCTTTTCCTCTGGAACCTTCTGTGGTTTTTCCCCAGCAGGTTGCCTTTCTTGGCTTCGTTCCCTTAACAGAGTGTTGGGACGATGTATTCATGCTTCAGATTTCCCAGCAGAGCAGTAATTTTCTCCCCTCGGGTGTGTTCTCCCTGGAAGTTTGGATTTGGTGATTTCTTCCTCAGTGAAGTCGTTGAAGCAGTAGTCTTCCATTCATCTATCAGATAGGCTCCCCAGTAGAGTTGTTCATGTGGTAAATCCTCTGCCGAGATATTGCTGTTTCCTGACATATCTAGATCCCAGCTAGAGTGGTTGGTCTGTTGGATCTTATCTCGATGATGTTATCCCTTTCAGAGATATTGCTGTTTTCTCTGATCCGCATTAGTTTTTGGTGATGGATTTTATCTGTGTTAATTCATCCCAAGCAGAGTTGTTGGTGGTTACCTGCGTTGCCAGTTTACCCAACCAGAGTTGCTTTTGCGCTAGATTCTACTTGCACAATTAAGCACCTCTCCCAGCTGAGAATGTTGATTCATCCCTGCGATGATTTTGTGTTTTCATTGCTCCTCATCAGGGTTACGGCTGTAGCAAATTTCGGCCTGTGCAATGAATCTTTTCTCCCTAGCTGAGACCTTTTGGGTTTATCCCTAAGCAGAGTGTTTGTCGAGATGTTCACTACTCCCCCTCAGCGGAAGAACGATCTTTTCTCTCAGCAGAGCGTGATCTCTCAGTAGACGTTCCTCAGTGGAGTTGCTGATTGATCCCCCAGTGGATGTACTCTCAGTGGTTTTCCCCAGTAGAGTTGTCAGTAGACGTCTTCAGTGGAGTTGCTGATTTTGCTTTCTCCAGTAAGATCTCATTCGTTCCCTCGGATGAATCCCTAGCGGAGTTGTTGGCGTGATATAGCATTATCTATGTTGATCTATCCCCCAACAAAGATAATATTGTCTTTTTGGTATCTGAATCTCCCAGCATGAGTTGCAGTTGTGACAGTTTTTGCCTGTGCATTGAATCTTTTCTCCAAGAGAAATTTTTGGTTCAGCCCGCAGTGGTTTGCTTGTTGGTGTACATCATTTTTCCCTGCAACAGAGCGACGGTCGTTCCTCCTCAGCAGGTGTGATCTCCTTGGCGAGTTTGGTACTTGGTGTTTATTTCACCAGTTTCCTCTTTTTCCCTCAGTGGAATTCCTCAATGGAGTTGTTGTTGGATTCTCCAGTAGAAGTTGCTACAGTATCCCTAGTAGAATTGCTTGTATGGCAAGTTCTACTCGTGCATTCTATCTTCCTCAGCAGTGTCTGCCTGTGCAGTAGACTCCTCTCCTTAACCGGATTGTTTGATGATCCATCACTCAGAGATTTTGTGATTTCCTGTGATATCTCTGATTCTCCTGCAGAGTCTTTGCTTCCTAGCATCTCAGATCTCCAGCAGATTGGATACTCTCCATCAGAGTTTCTGGCTTTCTCTCTCGAGATGTAGTACCTGACGTTTGATTCCTGGTCCTGTTTGTGTTAGATATGTCTGTTTGTCAGCATTCATCATACATAAACCAAGCATATACATGCGTAATCATTAACATTCAGATATTCATGTTGCATTTTTTTGCCATATATCTTTTGTTGTTGTCTCCTGCTAGTTGGTGATATACATTTCCCCAAGAAGATGGGTGTGTCTGATCCTTCAAAATAGAGTCAGCTCCTTAAGTAGAAAGTGTCTATCTTTCCTGCCATTCCCCACTAAGTTCTATCCTCGTGGATGATGGTTGCTTCCGTTTCCTCCCAACACACACATTGGGATGGACTTCCTAATTGAGTTATATCCTCAGTAGGATGAGTCTTGATTCAATTTGCCTTTTTGGTCTGATCCTAAATTGGCGTTTCGTGACTGTCTTGGTGTTCCTCAGTAAGGTTACCAATGGTTTTTCACCTTATCCTCAGTGGATTTCTGTGGTTTCTACCTACAACCCGGTAGCTGTAAGTCCTAATTTCATCCCCTAGCAGAGGTAACCTTTGTGGTTCATTCTGGTTGATGGCGGATTTTGTGGTCTTCTACCCAATATTCGGTAATCGTAAATCCTATTGTTTTCTCCCCATCGGAGTTTATGCCTTCCCGCGGTATAAATGAATATCTGCTCAGTAAACGACAATCGTTAATCTTATCCCCGGTTGAGTTTGCAGTCTTCTACCCAGTATTCGGTAGATGTGATCTCCCTTCTTGATGGTCATCTTCATCCAGTATTCGATGTCGATGTTCCTTCTTTTGCCCGGATAATTGCCGTATGCTTGCAATTTATCCCCAGTGAGTCATCTTTCGTCTACCCTGTTGTTGTTGGTAACGATTGTTTCTCCTTTTTGGTTGATTTATCCTTGGTTAACCCAGTAGTCGGTTGTGGATAATCTTCCATGCGAGTTTACTATCTACGTTTTGACGGCAATAGATAGTATATCTCATGCACTCTCTGGTCGATTCCTTTGGTTCTCCTCTAGCTGAGTATGTTTTTCTCCCCTTGCAGAGTTAACCTTTGTTGTTCATCTCAACCGATGACGGTTACTCTTCCGTGGTTTTCTACCAAGTATTCGGTAGATATAATCCCCTCTTTGTGGTTATCTTCATCCAGTATTCGGTGTTGATTTTCCCTCCTTCTTGCGGATAATTGCTCTGAGTAAGCAATTTTATCCTCAACAGGTCTTCTTTCATTTACCGTTCGCCGGTAATGTTTGTTGCTCCCTTTGATTGGTCATCATTATATACCTAGTTTGGTATCCCGATGCCTTTCTTTTCGGTTGATTTATCCTTCATTAACCCAGTAACTGGTTGTGGATAATCTTCCATGCGAGTATATTATCTATGTTTTGACGGTAATAGATAATATATCTCATGCACTCTTCGGTCGAAGCCTTTCGTGTTTCCCCAGTTGAGTAAGATTCGTTTTCCCTTTGCGGAATCGAATATTCATTCTACCCCATTTGTTTGGATAATTGCCGTATGCTCGTAATTTATCCCCAGCAAGTCAGCTCTCATTTATCCTTCGTTGATAATGATTGTTTCTCCCTTCGGTGGGTCACCTATTATATACCCAGTAACCGGTATCCCTGGTGTCTCTTCCTTTCGAGTATATTATCCATGTTCTAACGGTAATGGATAATATATCTCATGCACTCTTTGGTTGAAGTCTGTTGTTCTTCCCCAATTGAGTAAGATTCGTATTTCCTGTTTCGGAATCGAATATCCATCCTATAAACAAGTCTGCTTTTCTAGCTTTCTTCAGGATGATGAGTGTTTTGGAAGTAAAAACCAATTCACGCCTCGGTTGGTCACCTATTATATGCCCAGTAACCGGTATCCCTGGTGTTCCTTCCTGTAGCGGTGTATTCGTCGCTATATGATCTATCGATTAAATCATAAGCAAGAGATACAATGATTTTCGAGTCGCCACCGCACTTTTATTTATCCAAAGGACTGGCTAAAAAGCGAACAAAAGCCTAAGAAGTTTTACACGTAGAAAACTAATAAAAAGATCAGAGAGTCTGGGTAAGGGGTAAATTACGCAATGGGAAG
Organism: Lathyrus oleraceus; assembly: GCF_024323335.1. Lineage (NCBI taxonomy): Eukaryota > Viridiplantae > Streptophyta > Magnoliopsida > Fabales > Fabaceae > Lathyrus > Lathyrus oleraceus. Next base: position 59,095,226 of record NC_066581.1, read on the forward strand.
GTGTTAGGCACCCACTACGTCCTAGGTACTCCTAGGGAACCCTTTTCACACTTGTTGTAAAAGATTGTTATTTGTTATGACATAAAGATTGTGCAAACATGATTGGGATGATGAGAAAAGAATATACAATTTTTATTGTGTTTGAACGGATGAACCCGTTGCCTACGTACCTTCCATCAAAGGTAAGGATCAAAACGCCGTAGTTCGGCTAAAAGATTTCCAAAAGTTGGTGGATTCAATTTTAAACAAAAGCACTGAGGCTTTTCATTATCAATGGGAGAACACTCGACCAAAACCAACATCCACCATGCGAGGATAGCTTCGACGTACTAGAGGGGTTAACCCTGTTTTCAGTACGGAAGTCTTACTGTCGACTCACTAAAGATAAGGTGAGGTTTACATCAACCATAATGATAATTGAAACCTAAGGCTAATGCATGAAAAGATTAACAATGGACAAAGCCAAATTAAGTGAATGGGTGAAGTTAATTGATTGTGATTATGAAAATGAAGTCAAAGTATGATTAAGATTGATTTGAAAGAAGTATTATGAAATGGAGTTGAAAAAAAAGTCAAGGACTTGGGTCCAGGTTTTTAATTTGAAAACATGAAGACGTTTGCACAATATCTATCTCAAGTTTGAAATCAGAGTGTGAAAAGGTTTAGGACATAATGAGAATGAATGGATGAAATGGATTGTAAAACTTCTTAGAAAGTTCACCTCTTGAAATCATATAGAAGATGACTCAAGTGTGTCCTTTGGAATGGGCAATAAGCAATAATAAAGTAAACAAACAAATGATATCGGATGCCACTCAATGGTCTTACTCCAATCTCACAAACAAAAAGCGGATACCGGATACCAATAGATGGATTTACACCAGTCTCCTAAAACAGAAATGGATATCAGAGGCCACTCAATGGACTTACACTAATCTCCTCAACAAAGAAATAAAAGAATGGATACCGGATGCCAATCTGTCTGGACTTATACCAATATCCAACATATGATCCTAGGAATACAAATGCCAACTTGCAGGGACTTACGATTGCATCCTCACATAAACAAAGAAAAACAAAACATGGATGTCAGATGCCAATCTGTCTGGGCTTACCCTAACCTCCACAGTATGGTCCTAGGAATACAAATGCCAACTTGCAGGGACTTACAATTGTATCCTCACATACAACAAACAAAACAACATATGATCATAGGAAAGCAAATGCCAACTTGCAGGGACTTACAATTGCATCCTCACATACAATCAAATGCATCAAGCAAAGATAAGATGAGTGGCCAAGGTGATGGTCTTATACTCACTTCCATATCATAGGAGCAATGGCCAATGGATGGTCTTACAATTGTCCTCAATGGGTAAACAACAATGATAAATCACAAAGACAAATGAGATGATTGAGCAATAAATGATGATGAGTGCACAAAGCATGCAAGCAAACATGTGTATATGAAGCAAATGATCAATCAATGAAAGCAATCAGCACACACTATAACCAAACAAGGAGGCTCATACAAAGGGTCAGGCATTAAAGCCAACTGGAATAGGTTCAAAGAGTGCTCTTAACCTTGCCATTGAGGGGCTAAGGTGAAGCAGATGAAATGATATGAGGGGTGTGCCTCATGGCTCTTATCCCTGATCAGGGAGAGCATTGAATATCAGAAAGTGTGGGAGTTCAGAAAGTAGGAACTCTCTCCACAAGTAAGACTCTATAGATCTTGGGCTTGGATCTCAATGCTACAACCATGTAATGGGAGCAAAGAGAAGACTCACAGAATAGTAGGAGATAGACTGCTTATCTCTTGGATTCTACCAATTGCCTTTCTTGAAGGACTTTTCCTGCTTGGGACAAATATAAACACACACAAGCATTGCCTCTTAAGGAGGACTTCAGACAGTTGCCTGGCCAAATAACAGGCCAGGTCTTCTAGACTACATGAAGAAAAGGGATTATACCTCAAATGCAAATTGCTAAATAGCAAAGCAAAGCAAGTTCAAAGAACTAAGCAACTAAAGGTACCTGAAATAGTCAAACAGAATCAGTACACATTTCAACAGTTAAAGCAAAATGTAAATAGAATTAACAGTCAACAGATAGGCAAATGAGCAAAGCACAAGACTCAAGTCATATGAGTCAAGCCACCTACAAAACAAAGAGGTTAGCTCATGATAAACAATCAAGCTCAGTCAAATTGTATTGTTCTCTTTGAAGCATTTGTGCTTAACCTGAAAACATGAACTCAACATAAGCCACAGGACCACTAGGACAAGCCTAGGGTCAAAAATGAATGAGAAAGCCAAAACAGCAGGTGATATCCAATCAAAATCAAGTTTAAACATTTAAGAAGCAAACTCAATTGGTTTCATGTTCATATCATGCATCATCATCATTTCATAAGCAAAAGAAGGCAAGGCATGGCAAATGAAAGCTCATAGAAGTCAACAGCAAGACTTAACTAAAAACCAACCATAAACAATTCCAAAAATCATCAAATAATTCATGGTCAATCCTAATCCATAACATAACATGCATATAAAATTTCAGCTCAATTGGATCATGGGAAGATGGTCAATTAAAATCAGAAAGCCAAAACAATTTCAAGCATGCACAAAGAAGTCAACCAAACATGTATCAACTTCAAAAAATCATAACTCAATGGAAACAGATGAGAAATGAATGGGATCAACACCAATGCAAAGCTTAAGATGTCTAGTATGCACATGTAAAATTTCATGATCATCCAATAAAGTATGAGAATTTCACAAATGGAATGGCAAGATGTGTCACATAAAGTCAACATTTGACTAGACAGGGGGGAAAAATCTCAAACAATTAGGAAATGGCTCAAATAATTCCAAGAAAATTCACACATAAACTAGACATATAAGAGAAGGTTCATGCAAAATTTCACATTAATTGGAGGTCAGGAAGCATGTCATCAAAAATCATGAAATTGTATAGCATTGGTGTGACACACATTGTCACACCCTACTTCAAAAATTCATAACTTAACAACCAGATAAGATAAAATCATAAACTCTACATCAAAACAAACATGAATGAGTGTAGATTAAGCACACAAAATTTCAGGGTCATTGGATACATCCTCATCATTTCACAAATGAATTGGCAAAAGGTACAAAATATGCATACATGTCAAAAACCTTAATGCCATTAAAAAACCAGCCATCCAAAAAATCAGCAAAAATCATGATAAAATACTAGACATCAAGATGAACATAATGCAAAAATTCTCATGAATTTTGGAATTAAAATGGAGATGTTAAGATTTTTACAAAATGATGTATCAATTTGGAATAAATGAACAAAATAAACATGGTTTAATAAGTCAAAGGGTTGACCGGTGGCATTTCAGTAATTCTTGCAGTCACTTATCAAAACACAGCGTTTTGCGCATGGAAATGGAATGTTTCTATTGGTTCATGCCAATGCCACAGTAACATCATGCATACAACACGTGAAAATCAAACTTTCTGGAAATAATTAGGGTTTGAACAACAACAGTGAAGCTTCATCACTTCCATTCAATCGAAAAATCAAAATGCCCAGAACATCAAATCAAGCATGGCATTCGAATCAGCAAGCATCATACATACATAATCCAACCATAGATTCCATTAAATCATCACAATCAAAACAAATCGAGCAATAACATGTTCATGTAGCAAACCTCAAATCCATGTAAATCAGTGAATACTCAACCATTTCATGCAATCCATAGCTCATTAGAATCAGCATCAAAAGATCTATCCTAAGCACCTTATGATTTTGGAAATAAAAAGGGTCGAAAACTTACTTGTATTTGAAGAAAAGAGTGAAACAGTTGTTATTTTGGTGATGTAGGCTCAAACAGATGAAGATTATGGTTGGTATTGATGGATACTTGAAGAAGTTTAGCTCAAACAACTCAAATCCAACTTGAATCGAAACTTGCCATGGCTGAACTTTCAGAAAACAGAACAAGAAAGTGAGCTTCCAGTTGGTGAATGGTGCTTCAAATAGCTTCCAAATGATGGCCAGATGATGAATCAACAAAGGATGCTCGAGCTCTTTGGAGGTTTTGGTCAGAAATTGCAGAAATGTGAAAATGGAAATTGAGAGAGAATGAGAGAATTCTGTTTGATTCCTGGCTGCTGCTAGGGTTCAATTTGCAGAAAAAGTGTTTATATACATCTGTTTTAACTTGGCTAAACAAATGCTAAACATGTTTATCACAAATGGACCAATTTGCTCTTTTGCTAATTTTCAACCAAATGCACATGGAGGGTGTGTAATTCTGCACGAATTGGGCTTCAAATATGCTCCGAACAACATTCCAAAACATTCCCAATTGGTCAAATGTCCTAGAAATGGTTATTTCACAAAGTCACTTTTTGCACCATACTTGAATTTAATTAATGCAAGTCCAAAAAGGCCATTTTGAATGGTGATGTTTTGGTACATGAGGATGACATTTTTGGAAAGAGGGGATTAAATAGGACTTGTAGGAAAAAACCCCACCAAAATTGGCCAAATGGTTTGAGAGATATGGCCTTTTGAAGTTCAAGAAAATTTGAAAATGAATTGATCATATCTTGCCAACCATACATGGGATTTGAGAGTTCTTGGACTTTTTGGAAATGGGAGAACAAGATCTTCAACTTTCATGTTGGGAAAAAATTCATTTGAAGTTTGTATCATGATGCAAGTTTAAGATCAAGAAGTTTCCATTTTTGGCAAATTTGAATTACAGGTCAAGTTTCTATTTCTGGAAATTTTCTGTTTTTGCTCAAATTCTTCCATGATGGTGTTTGACATGATATATGAGGCTTATATAGACATGAATGAGACCTCCCAGACCAAATCCCATCACCAAATCACTGATTAAATGGACAGTTGACCAAGTTTGACTTTCTAGGGTTTTGCCTGATTGAAGCACCTTCTGATGAATTCCAAACCCTAATTCCTTGATATCTTGATTCCAAATGATGTCCCAAGTTATATGAACTCTTGATTATTGATCATGGTGCCCAAATTCTGCAAGAATGGCCACCATCCATTGCAATGAATGACTTTGACTGATTTTGACCTAATTGGCTGATGATTGCTTCATCTGCAAGTAACATGGTTAGCTGACAATATTTTTGTACTTTTTGGTTAGTAAACATATGAAAAGCAATGATATACAATGCAATACATGCTTGGTGATCAAGAATCACACTCACAAGGTAACCTACCCACTAGGAGGGAAACTAGGGCATGCAATGATCCTTGAGGCCATGATATGATATGATATGGGCCATGAGGGATCTTAGGGCAAAAATTGGGGTCTTACACTTCCATGCGAGTATACTATCCACGTTCTGACGGTAATGGATAATATATCTCATGCGCTCTTCAGTCGAAGTGTTGTCTTTCTTCAGTCGAGCAAGATTCGTATTCTTTGTAGAATCGAATGTCCATCCTGTAAGTCGATTTGCTTTTTCAAGCCCTCCTTTCGGATGATGAGTGTTTTAGAAGTAAAAACCAATTCATGTCCTGGTCGGTCACCTATTATATACCTACTACCCGGTATCCCTGGTGTTCCTTCCTTTCTGCTCCCTATTATGACCTCGGTCCCCTGTGGAGTCAGATTTTTCCTGAGTCGAAATATACCTTTTCAGGTCTTCCTCAGATGATTTGGTTGATTGATATCTCTCACCCATACACAGGTCTTAGATATTCTTTCTTCCCGAGCTTGTTACTCACTAACCGGTAACACCTCATCCTTTTGCTTCCCCTGGAAAGTCTTTTCAGATTTCCCCAGCGACGTTGTTGTTGTGATTCGTTTTTTTGCTGTGTTGGCGCACTTCCCAATACATGCATTCTCCCGGCAGAGTTGTCTTGTCAGCTCTTTCCCCAGTCTGAGTCCGGATTTTCATCCGAAGTATCCTATGCGGATAGTCCTGCTGTGTTGGCGTTTTTCCAGCACACGCATCTTTGAGTCAGCTTGAGTCTTTCCATTGGATTTGTTTTCCTTTGTAACTCCTTTCCCCAGTTTGAGTCCTTTACTCCCCAATAAAGTCTTCAATTCTGAGTCGTGTCCTGCTCACGCATTTTTCTTTTTCTTTCTTTTTCTTATCCCCATAAGAGTCCCGTCAGAGTCTCTGTCCCATTAGGAAGTGCATTATTCCTGTGGATTTTCAATTTCTCCTGATTTCTTTTTTTCTTTGTGGACCCATATTCCCACAGAGATATTGTGTTTTGCATACATACATTTGCATCATGAGGTCTCTCAGGGACCAAAATTTGTCTCATTATTGTTATTTAAGCCCATTCTACCTCGTCGAGACGAAGATTTTAACCTTCATTTCTCCAGCTAGAATGATCTTAAATAGGGGTATCTGTAAGACCCCAATTTTGTCCCTAAGATCCCTCATGGCATCATATCATAACATTGCATAGCCTCAAGGATTTTTGAGCATCTTTCCTTCCTTTCCTTTGGGTGGAGATCTCCTGTGAGTGTTTTGAGATCACCAGGCATTGTTTTGCATCATATATCATTGCTTTTCTTGTTTAATCATTAACCAAAACTACCAAAAATATGTCATCTAACAGTTATTTTGCAGTTTAAGCAGCCACAAGTCAGGCAATTCAAGGTTTTCCTCTGAGCAAGAGCAGATGGTATTTTCTTGGTATGAGGACCACATGACATTATATTGAGCTTATATGAGCTAGAGGTTCATCTTGGAGCAAATTCCCCAAGTGGTTGAAGCTCAAATTCATCAGGCATTGTCCAAGTCATCTAAGGACCATATAGTCAACTGTACAGTCAATTGGAGACTTTGAGGTGTGGGAAATGATCTGAGACATCCCATTCATGTTCAAACAAGGCCTATTCATCATGTCAAACATCTATCTTGAAGATTTTGAAGTCAAATCAAAAGTTTCCCAAAATGGAAAGTGACCTGTAATTTCAAGTTTCCAAAAATGGCAAGTTTTTGGTTCACATTCAACTTGACTTTCCAACATCAAAGAAGCTTCAAATGAATTTTTGGTCAACATGAAAGTTGGAGATCTTTCTCTCCCATTTCCAAAAAGACCAAGATCATGATCATCTGGTGAATGGTTGAGAAGTTATGAACAAATGATTGCAAAGTGTGCTTGGAACTTCAAAATGCCATAACTTTTGATCCAAAACTCCCAATTGAGTCCCTCTTTTTGCAATTTGCTTCTTGTGACCAATAGTTTCCAAATCCATCATTGAATTGCATGAAAATAATTCACATGATCATATATTCATTCAAGTGCATTTTGGAGAGAAAATGCATAATTCAAATTTGGTGCATCATACATGAAAAATACCAATGCCATTGTGATCATGAGTTGATTTTAAGTGATTTTGAATCATGCATGGCACTGTTCACGTGCTCATTTACCATGCATAGGTGTTTTTGCTAATTTGGTCATGCACCTCATATTTCATTAATCTCCAATTAACCAAAGCCTAATTATCATTTCAGGGTGATTAGCACATGGTATATAAGCTTAAGCATAACAGAATTTTCATAACAATCACATTCTAGATCTAGATTTTTCATTTCCCTCCATTTTTGCTCTCATCTCAAAACTTCAAATTTCTTCACATAATTCATTGATTTTATCGCACAATCGTGTTCATTGAGCCTCATGGAGTAGGATCAAGCTATTGGATTGAAGAATTAGAGCAAGAATCAAGTTGTACAAGCATATGAAGATGAACATGGAAGTTGCAATTTGAGCTAGATCCAAGCCTTTTCAGCCACCAATTCGTGCATAAAGCTTCAATAGACCAGTTGAGGAGAAGATCTGGACATTGCTGGAGCTTGAACACACGAAATCAGCTCACTGCTCATAAAAGAGGTTGGAAATCGAATCTCTTATTTCTTCATTTTATTGCCATAATTGTGTAGAGTTTTTAATGCTGATGATGCTGATGCTTTTAGATTTCAATTTGGTTAGAAAATGAGTGAGATATGTGAACTTGAACTTTTGATGTGCATTATGTTTCTGTTCGATTCGCACGGTTCATTGAGAATAAGGCTTAGCAAATGTTAGATTCATGCTCCTCATTGAACAAGCTTTCGAACCATGTATAATATGCAAAATTCTGGAAAATTCTTCACTGTAGCGCCGTCGGACTCATCGGAGAAGACGGCTGAGCTCCGCCGTCCTCCGCCGTTCTGGTTCATGCCTAGGGTTACACTGTTTGAGCGCATTTCATGTCCATGTCTCCAGTTCGATTCCGTGCGTGGATGTTTTGAAATTCCTTTTATTTTCCCTTACTTTGCTAAACGCTGCGTTTAGCTTGGGAACACGCGCCTGTAACCACATGCACACTAGTTCGATTCTTGCTGGTGTCATTTTGGTTTGTTTTTATTGTTTTGTGAAGCGCTGCTTTGACCATTGTTACCTCTGTTCGATATCTGGCTTGGACAAATTGTGAATATTGTTTTCCAGCGCTTTTGTTAACCTTTGTGTCCTGTGTTCAACACTTACTTCCAGCATATTTTCAAAATTGCATCCAATTTTAATTCCCTCCATATTTCTTTCATTAATTCATTTTATTTCATCAAACTTCAAAAAATCATAAAAAATAGAAAACTAATCCAATTTGATTCAAACTTTTTTCCACATGTTTGTTTAATTGTCTATTATTTTGTGAGGTGAATTTCATGATTTGTGCATTGCTGGAATTTGAAATATGCTTGAGTGTTTGAACATGATGCAAAAATGACATGTTGTGCTAATTGATTTGTGAAATGCTCATTGTTTGTCCAATTGCCTTGAAATTTGACATGCTCATTAATAACATGTACACGTGGTGTAACATTTGGTGTCACATTCTTGACCTCATACTTGTGCATTTTCATTCATATGTCATATGAGCTCTTCTGGACTTCATTTTTGGTATAATGCTTGTTCATAACATGTCAAGTGCACATAAAATTTTTCATGATCATTGGATTCATTTCTGTTTTAATGTGGATTTTCTATGTTTGATATCCAATTGTGATCACATTGTGTTGCCTTTGCCTTATCTTATTCAATTGATGACTTTGCTTAATGATTTGGCTTTGGTCCTTTTGAGGCATTCTCCTTGCTTGAATAAATGTGCTTCATGTGAAATCTTGGCTTCTGTTTTAATCATTTGCCTTGCCTTTGACCCTAGTCTTTGCACTAGTGGTTTGTACTCACCAATTGTGTTCATGTTTCAGGTTTGAGCATTTGGTTTTGATGATTGGTGTGGCCTCATTATTTGAGATGCCATTTGCTTTGATCACTAACTCTTGTTGTGTTGTAGGTCCATTGATGATGTGATGAACTCACTTGAGTGCTTGCATTTGAGACTTGCATTTGAGACTTGCATTGTGTATAACTGTTGGATGTTCCACTATTGTCTGTTTGGTTTTCTGAACACACTATTAACTATTTAAGCTTTTGTACAGGTACATTAGTTGCTATCTAGCTTTTTCTTAGCCTTTGCTTTGGAGTGTGGTTGATACACCACTGAGGTAGCTTAACCCTCTTTCTCCATGTAGTCTGGAAGTCCTGTCGCCTTTTTGGCAGGCATTTGGCTGAAGTCCTCCTTATGAGGCCATGTTTGTGATTGTTTACATTTGTGCTAAAGACCTCTAAATGAGGCATGTTACTTGTTAGGTCCTCCTAAGTGAAGAGGCAATTGACAGATAGAAGGGATTTGCAATCAATCCCCTGTTAATCGTTGAGTCGTTCATTATGCTCGCACTACGTGCTGATGCTCTTGGACCTAACCCAAGATCTTTGTATAGAGTCAGTCAAGTGGAATAGGATCCCACATTCTGGATCCCCGCACTTTCTTTGTCTTAAGCTCACCCAGGCCAGGGTTAAGAGCATGAGGTCACATCCTCATTCCCCCATTTCATCAGCTTCACCCTAACTCTCAATGTTAGTGGTTAAGAGCTCAAAGATACCCTTACAATTTTGGCTTGTTTGTCGAGGTTGATATGACCCCTCTTGACTAAAGCCTAACCATTTGTATGAGCCTCTTATTTGTGTATAGAGTGTGATACTTGATTGCTTGTTTGCTTATTTGTGAATCTTTCATATGTTTGCTCTTCATGCATGTTTGTTTGTTTTGTGGAGTCAGATGTAAGACCATTGATTGGCTATCTGTTTCCTGTTTCTTTTGTGGAGTCAGATGTAAGACCATTGATTGGCTATCTGTTTCCTGTTTATTTTGAGGAGTTAGATGTAAGACCATTGATTGGCTATCTGTTTCCTGTTTCTTTTGTGGAGTTAGATGTAAGACCATTGATTGGCTTTCTGTTTCCCATTTGCTCTTGGATTTGGATGTAAGACCATTGATTGGCATTCTGTTTCCAGTTGTTCTCTTATGAGACTTTGAACTTGCTTATTACCTTGTGTTGCCTAATTCCAAAGGAACTTACTTGGATCATCTCTATGATCTTGAGAAAGCAACTCCTATTTGTGGCTTTATCCCTTAACCCACCTCTTGCATGCTTAACCTTGATCCATACTTTTTTCATCCTTGACGCAAAACCAGAAAACTTTTGTGCAAACATTTGACTTGTTTTCAAAACTAGAAACCTAGGCCTTATGCCTTTGATTTTCAAACTCTCTTTTCATAATACTCATTGTAAATGAACTCTAATTCATACTTTGACTATCTTTGTGAATACTTCTAATTGGTTAATTCAACCCACTCAATTGCTTTTGTGGCCCTTGTCCACTTCTTAATCAAATTTTCATGCATTAGCCATAAATTTGAATTATCTTAGTGGTTGATGTGAATCTCACCTTTGTCCTTAGTGATTGAATTGTAAGACTTCCATGCTTATTATAGGGCATAGTCCCTCACTAGCATGTCGAAGTTGTTCTCACATGGTGGACTTGAAGTTGTTCAGGTCGAGTTTTCTCCCTTTGATAATGAAAGACCCTAAGGCTTTTGTTTAAAATCAATCCACTCATTGTTTTGAAATTTTTTACCCGAACTACGGGGTTTTGATCCTTATCTTTCATGAAAAGGTACGTAGGCAATTGGTTCATCCATCCAAACACAAAAATAACTAACTCGTACATTCTTTTCTCATCTCTTCAATCATGTTTGCACAAAAATACTTTCATAAACATTAACCATACAACAAGTTGTGAAAAGGGCTCCCTAGGAGTACCTAGGATGTTGTGGGTGCCTAACACCTTCCCATGACATAACCAACCCCCTTACCCAGATCTCTGACCCCCTTTTGCTTGTTTTGTTTGTAAAACTCTATAGGTTTTTGTTCGCTTTCTAACCATTCCTTTGGATAAATAGAAGTGCGGTGGCGACTCGACTTTGTATGATTTACCTTGGATTTAGTTAATATTTCCAATGGTGACGAATACACCGCTACAATAGGTTTGAGTTATCATAATGGTTGATGTAAATCTCACCTCATCCTTAGTGTTGGATTATAAGTCTTCCATGCTTATTATAGGGTAACCCCTCACTAGCATGTTGAAGCCTTCCTCACATGGTGGATTGTTGGTTTAGGTTGAGTTTTCTCCCTTTGATAACAAAAGACCTTAAGGCTTTTGATTAAAATCAATTTACCAATCTTTGAGATTTTTACCCCGAACTACGAGGTTTTGATCCTCCTTTGTGATGGTAAGTAGGCAATGGGTTCATCCATTCAAACAACAAAATTTGTAAATATAATCTATTCTCTTCTCATCCCCCCAATCTTTTGCACAAATCTTTTCACAAATACCAACCTACAACACATATTTGCAAAAAGGGTTCCCTTAGAGTACTAAGGATGTTTTGGGTGCGTAAAACCTTCCCATTTCATAACCAACCCCCTTACCTAGATCTCTGACATTTTTTTATTAGTTTTTGATTTGAAAAACTTCTTACTTGGCTTTTGTTCGCTTTTTAGCCTTTCCTTTGGACAAATAAAAGTGCGGTGGCGACTCGAATTGTATGTTGACTTTTGGTTTAGTCAATAAACCTAAAAGTAACGAAAACCCCGCTACAACTACCAACATTTAAATTCAAGCCATTTACCTTAATGCAATTTACTTTTAGGATTTTATTTCATTTGCCATTGTTCATATCATTCTAATTGTTTATGTTAATGTAATTTTCACTTTGTCCATTTGGACCGTATTGTGTGATATATTTTGTTTGTGTATACTTTGGTGGTTTGTGTGGTCTTTGACCATTAGTGTACATATTAACAACAAAAAACCCTAAAAAACTTTTGTGTGGACTGTTGGCTTGATCTTGGACAAATGGACTTATGATCTAGGCAACCTTCCTATGCTAAAGGACTTGTCTAATGCCAACTTATTGAGAAACCAAGTGCTTGCAATTTGAAACTTCATCTGATACATCATTCAAGATCTCTCTAAGTTCATCTGTAACATGATCATTGTGAAGTTGTTATTATGAACCTATGACTTGTGAAATTCATCTGTTACATGGGCTACTTTGAGGAAGATCATGAAATGGATAAGCTTGGATGTGGCCATCTTTATTTGATGCCTTGCACTTCAAGATAACATAATTGTGCATTTATGTGTTGCTTGATTCTAAAACTCGAAGGGAATTATGGGTTTCTATTGACATTCTTGTCTATTGGATTGCTACCCATTTGGTCAGATCTTTTCAACTCTAAACTTTAAATTTGTACATAGGATAGTCCCTTCATCTTCTCCCCATTTCTTTAATTTCAAAATCTCTCCCTCCTTTTTCAAAACCTTCTTTGATTGAACTTATTTTGTTCTAAACTTTGACCACTTTTGCAAAAAAAGATAGAAACTTTGGCCTTTTGTCGTTGCATTTTCAAACTTATTTTCTTAAATCAAACTTGTAAATAAACTTAACTATACTTGAGTTAAATTTTCAAAAAAAGCCAAAAAAAGAAATAACTCATTCAAACCATTTTTAGGCCTTTGTGCCTTTCAAACTTAATTTTGTTAAAAGCAATGCACTCACTTTGAAATTTGTATCACGAACTACGAGGTTTTGATCCCTCATTTTTATGTTGGTACGTAGGCACAAGACCTTAGATCTTGTCAAACACAAAAATATAATTAATGAATTCTTTTCTCATCCCCCCATTCTATTTGTTTGTAAACATCACTTTATACCAAGTACATATACACACAAAAAGGGCTCCCTAGGAGTACCTAGGACACTTTGGGTGTTAACACCTTCCCTCTGTGTAACTAACCCCCTTACCTGTAATCTCTGACTTTTTATTAGTTTTGATTTGAAAACTTCTTACTTTTGGGTTTTGTTCGTACTTTTTCCCTTTTCCCTTGGAAACAATAAAAGCGCGGTGGCGACTCTTGTTATTTGATCTCTAGCTTATCCATAGCTTGACGATCATGAATTTACTGCTACAGAAATTAAGTGGCGACTCTGCTGGGGAGTAGTCTCCAGTGGGTTTAGCCTACTTTTTGTGTGTATATATTTGTATATATGTGATGTTTGTATATATGTATGTGTGATATAATCTGCTTGTTGTGCTTGGTGATCTCTGAGTGGTGAGATAAGTTCTAATCCAAACTTGAGTGCAATTAAGATAGGAGGATGGTGTAATCATGTTCGACTTGTGTGGAGTAGTCTTTAACAAGTTGGCTTGAGATCCATCCACTTAGTGGAGATTCTTTTGGATTTGGAAATGTCATACAAGTATTTGCGGTTAGGCATTACTATCTCTAATTGGGTCCGAGAAGCTGAGGACCGTAGAACATTTACCTCCTCTTGGCCTATTTAGGACGTAGTATGAAAACTGTTCAAGTGTAGACTTGATAACAGTTGTTACACGATACTACACTCATGCGAGTTCCTCTTGAGAATATTATGGGTCGATGAGTCTGTCATCTTCACCTGTAATATCCGATAGATGGAATTAAGACTCTGGGAACTTTTTAGAACATGATATACAGGTTTTTATCCTTAGTTCACTCCTTTGGGATGGTTCTTACCCAGACTTCATGCTCGTGAATTACAACATACCCTTGATTCTTGGTTGATCCAATCAAGTCTTGTCAATATCAATGGAACTTGGGTGTTGATAAGGTGTAAACCATAATCCAACAAAATGGATGATTGATCTTGACAATGACTTGATTCATCCCTTGACCTTTGTTTGCCTTGTGTGTGATCCCTTATTTATGATTGTTGCATTCATATGCATCATAACATTCATCACACGAAAATTTCAAGGAAGTGAGGTATTATTTGCAAATATTTTCAGACCATGGATTATGAACGAAGGAACACTAAGAAGTACAGTTTCAGATGTCTCGACTTGAAAGAGTTAAGGAAGCTAGTCTCTTTTGTATTAGATCCCTTGGACTTCAAACAACGTCATGGGAAGCTTTTGTCCATCTTGTCTACTAATGTGGTTGAAGGACTTTTGAGTGTGCTAGTGCAGTTCTATGATCCTCTCTACCGTTGTTTCACTTTCCCAGATTTTCAACTTGTGCCTACATTGGAGGAGTATTCTCATCTTTTGGGGTTACCTGTTTCTAGTAAAGTGCCTTTTAGTGGATTGGAGGAGATTCCCCGATCTAATCTTATTGCTGAAGCTCTTCACTTGAAGAAGTCTGAGACAAAGGCTCATTGGGTGAAGAAAGGAGGGTTATTTGGGTTGCCATCTGATTTCCTCATCAAGGAAGCTACTGCTTTTGCTCAAGCCGGTAGTGTGGATGCTTTTGAAGCTATCTTTGTGTTGCTCATTTATGGATTAACTTTGTTCCCTAACATTGACAGTTTTGTTGGTGTTAACGCCACTAGACTTTTCTTGATTGGGAATAATGTGCCTACTCTGTTGGGTGATATGTATTTCTCTTTGCATCTAAGGAATTCTAAAGGTGGTGGAACAATTGTCTATTGTATTCCTCTTCTATACAAGTGGTTTATTTTGCACTTGCCTCAGACGCCTGCTTTTATGGAGAACAAACAATGTCTAAGGTGGTCTTAGAGACTTATGTCTCTCACTAATGATGATACAGTTTGGTATGATCCTTCTTTGAGAAGTTTGGAGATTATTGATTGTTATGGTGAATTCTCTAATGTGCCTCTCATTGGTACACAAGGAGGAATTAACTACAACCCTGCTTTGGCTCGTTGTCAACTTAGGTTCCCCTTGGGAGACAAACCTAATAACATGTTGTTAGAAGGTCTTTTCTATCAAGAGGGTAAAGATCCCCAACATTTTAAGCAGAAGATTGTGCATGCTTGGCATAATGTGCATAGGAAAGGAAGATCCGAACTTGGTCCATGCAATTGTGTAGCTTTGGAAGCTTACACTATTTGGGTGAAGAAGAGAGCTTTGGAATTGAAGATGCCTTATCCTTGTGAGAGACCTATGTCTATGGTTGTGGTTGAGCCATTAACTCTCCCTAACCAAGATGTAGAGGAGTTGGAATACGCGCTCGCCAAGATGAAGCAAGAGAAGGATATATGGGAAGAGCATTTCCGTGCTTTGAGCAAGAAGCATGAAGAGTTGCAGTTGGAGTCTAAGGATAAAGATGCACTTATGGAGTTACTTGAAGACCGAGTGGCAAAGAGACATAGAAAGCCATAGGTTCCATCTTCTAGCATGATTCAGCCTTCCGTTGCTTGGAAGAAGATTGTTGATCAGCTTGTCCTCGAGAAGACTCAGATGAAGACTTCTTTTGAGACCAAGATCCGTCGCATTCGAAGGAAGTACGCGCCTACAACCAGATCTTCTGACATTGTTGTCAGGGATCCTTAGGATGACTAGTCTCCTTTCCTCTTGTATTTTTCATTTGGTTTTTGAAATTGTACTCAGTGTAATCCTTCCAATTTATATAAATAAAAAGAGATTTTTTGTCATATCAAATTATTGTAATTACCATTTAAATATGTACATTCCCAAATGATATAGTAAGTTCCTTGGAAATGAAAGTAATCAAGCATTGCACTTCATGCATCATTTGCATAAGCAGGTTTTCGCCAGATGTCTGATTGGTGTTTCTTCTGTGCTTTAGCCAAGCTAACTCACCGGTACAATACCCGAGCCAATCATCTGAGAATCATGGAACACATAGAGCAAGAGAACATAGAGCTGAAGGACGAGATCGCCCGCCTGACTGCCATGTTGAAGTAAGTTCTTACCGCTCAAAGTCAATCTTCTCCCACGCCTGCAACTCCTTCCGCAAGGACTGTCATTTCAGAGGTAGCTACCTCTACTGTGCCTGCTGCTTCCGCCCACTTCGTGTCGAATATGACTTCCGGATTCCCATGGGGAATGCCGCCAAATTTTGTGCCCGAAGACTTTGCGCCTACTTTTGCTTCCATGCCAGCATCTAGCCCGGTCATGTTCGTACCACCTCCCGTTGTGCACACCTTGCCTCACGTAGAGGATACCATCTATCATTCGGAGTCGTCTGAGGGTCCTTATGTTTATGAGAAGATGGATGAGATGAAAGATCAGTCATTTGAGTTGCACAAGGAATTGAAGATGCTGAGAGGTAAAGACCTGTTTGGAAAGAGTGTTGTTGAGTTGTGCTTAGTGCCCAACGTCAAGATCCCGATGAAGTTCAAAGTGCCTGACTTTGAAAAGTATAAGGGGAACTCTTGTCCGCTCAGTAATCTTGTGATGTATGCTCACAAGATGTCTACTCAGACCGACAATGATCAATTGCTTATCCACTACTTCCAAGATAGTCTGACCGGCGTTGCGCTCCGTTGGTATATGGGATTGGACAGTGCCAACATTCGCACTTTCAATGACTCGGGGGAGGCATTCGTCAAGCAGCATAAATATAATGTGGACATGGCGCCAAATAGAGACCAACTAAGGTAGTTGGCTGCCCAGATCACTCCTCCTTTGGAGGAAAAAGAAATGACAAAGATCTTCTTGAAAACTCTGAGTTCATTTTACTATGAACGAATGATTGCTAGTCAAAACATGGGGATGAGGCTTGAGGAAGGAGTCCGTGAGGGACGTTTGTCAAAAGATGAGGCGTCAACAAGCAAGAGGTATGGTAGCAATTTCGGTAAGAAGAAGGACAATGAGACGAATGCAGTAATCAGTGGGAGGCAGAGGAGGCCTCAGATTAGAAGAAATCCAACATTCCGTCAACATCATCATCATCAAGTATCCTCGATAATTCCTGTATTTTCTAATCAACAAGCAATACCAATTCAACAACAACAACATAAGCAATAACCGCAGCAAAGAACAAACACCTACAAAAACAACAATACCAACAACAATCATCATCAACAAAACTTTGAAAGGAAGAAGGTCTCTTTTGACCCAATTCCTATGTCACATGCAGAGTTGTATCCGTCCTTGGTTCTCAAGAACCTGATCCAACCAAGAAACCCACCCCAGATTCCGGAACCACTTCCTTGGTGGTATAAACCTAAACTCCGTTGTGCTTTTCACCAAGGAGCACCCGGACACGACATTGAAAACTGCTATCCGTTGAAGTATGAGGTTTAGAAACTTATGAAGAGTGGTATGGTGTCCTTCGAGGACCGTGTGCCAAATGTGAAAGCAAACCCTTTGCCCGTTCATGGGAACTCTTCTATGAATACGGTGAATGGTTGTCCTGGATAATTCAAAGTTTTTGATGTGCGTTTTATCAGGAGGTCCTTAGTGAAGATGCATAAGGATATTTGTTTGGTAAGTGAATGTGAGCACGACCATGATGGTTGTGCTGTTTGTAGTGTTAACCCGAGGGGTTGTGAAGTTGTGAAAAGGGACATCCAAAGACTGATGGATGAAGGCATGATACAAATTGTTCAATCCCATCATGTAGATGACGACGTAAATGTCATAGTGCTCGTTTTCAAGCAACAAGAGCGGTTGGGAATCCAGTATGACTCCAGTAACAACAACAGTCAAAGATCAGTATCGCCGTTAGTTAGCGGGCCCAGTCCCGTATTCATCTGATAAAGCTGTGCTGTATCAGTATAATGCTACAATGATGAAGAATGGTCAAGAGGTCCCGTTACCGACGACTAGTTCAGTGGTGAGCATTGCTGATGTTACTAAGGTGACCCGCAATGGTCGAGTGTTTGGGCCGGTGTTCCCAAAGGATAAAGAGGAAACAATTGTTGGTAAGAAAGTGGAGGTGCCTAGTATAGACCCAGTTGGTTGTTCAAGAGATAAGTCTGGTGAATCCAGCAATTTGAAAACCAATGATGATGATGAGGTATTCCGACTAATCAAAAGGAGCGAGTTTAATGTGGTAGAGCAGCTGCTCCAGACCCCCTAAAAAATTTCAGTGTTGTCTCTGCTGATGAATTCCGAAGCGCACAGAGAAGCACTACAAAATGTTCTTGAATAAGCATTTTTAGAACACGATATTACTATGCATCAGTTCGATCACATTGTGGCTAACATCACTTCTTGCAACAATCTCAGCTTTTGCGACGAAGAACTCCCTGAGGAGGGCAGAAATCATAATTTGGCTTTGCACATCTCGATGAATTGCAAGGAAGATGCTTTATCAAACGTGCTTGTTGACACCGGGTCGTCACTGAATGTGCTTCCAAATTCGACTTTGTCAAAGCTATCGTACCAAGGAGCGCCCATGAGGTATAGCGGCGTAATCGTCACAGCTTTTGACGGTTCACACAAAACAGTAATTGGTGAAGTGGACCTTCTAGTCAAGATAGGTCCGAGTGATTTTCATATTACTTTTCAAGTAATGGATATCCACCCGGCCTATTGTTGCTTATTGGGAAGGCCACAAATTCATGAGGCGGGAGCTGTTACTTCCATTCTGCCCCAGAAACTGAAATTTGTCAAGAATGGCAAACTTGTGATTGTTAGCGGGGAGAAGGCGCTATTGGTTAGCCACCTGTCATCTTTCTCTTATGTTGAAGCTGAGGATGAGGTTGGAACTCCGTTCCAAGCCTTATCTATTGCTGCTGAAAAGAGAGTTGGGGCACCTATGTCCTCATTTAAAGATGCTCAGAAGATTGTTGAAGAAAGTATTGTTGATCAGTGGGGGCGCATAGTAGAGGTCTCCAACAACAAAGGCAGAACCGATTTGGGGTTCCAGAAAGGCTCATCAACTGTTAGATCTGAAGATATGCAACTTAGCTTCCGTAGCGGAAGGTTCATTCATGGCAATGAACAACACTTAGCTGCTGTGCTAGAGGATGACGAAGAGGAAGACTGCACCAATTTTGTGACGCATGGAAAGGCTTGTAACAATTGGATTGCTGTTGATATTCTTGTTATTTTGCATCGATCTAAGTAATTGCTTTTATATGTTTTAAATTCCTTCTCCTATGCCTAAGGGAGAAGTGAACATTGTTTGGGCATTTTCAAATTGATCATCAATAAAATTAATTCTATTCATCCACATCTATGGTGTTTATTTTTAATTTTTGCTTTATTCTGAAAATGGTAATCACAAAAAACATAAATAAACAATATAATTGTCCATCTAGATAATATTTGGTCACAAATTCACTTCTCTAAAATCAAAATATCAAATCATTATGCAGGTTGGTTCCTAACCCCATTGAATACAATGATCCTTCTCCTTCTCCAAATTTTGAATTCCATGTGTTTGAAGCCGAGGAGGAAAGTGATGTAGAAGTGAATGATGAATTATCTCGTCTTCTTGAGCAAGATGAAATGACCATTCAGCCGTTCGAAGAGCAGATTGAGCTAGTCAACTTGGGTTCCGAAGATGATGTGAAGGAAGTCAAGATTGGGTCTCGACTGTGTCCAGATGTTAAGAAGGGGTTGATTGATCTTCTTCGAGAGTATTCATATGTGTTTTCTTGGTCCTATCAAGACATGCCGGGGTTAGATTCTGAGATTGTGGAGCATAGATTGCCGCTGAAGCTAGAATGCCCGCCAGTCAAGCAGAAGTTGAGAAGAACGCATCCTGATATGGATGTGAAGATCAAAGAGGAAGTGCAAAAGCAGATAGATGTCGGTTTTCTTGTAACCGCTGAGTATTCGCAGTGGGTGGCCAATATTGTACCAGTGCCGAAGAAAGATGGAAAAGTACGCATGCGTGTCGACTATAGAGATTTGAATAAAGCCAGTCCGAAAGATGATTTCCCTCTTCCACACATTGATATGTTGGTAGACAATACTGCTAAATTCAAAGTCTTTTCGTTTATGGACGGATTTTCCAGATATAATTAGGTCAAGATGGCACCCGAAGACATAGAGTGATGCCTTTCGGTTTAAAGAATGCTGGTGCAACTTACCAAAGAGCAATGACTACTCTTTTTCATGATATGATGCGTAAAGAGATTGAAGTTTATGTCAATGACATGATTGCTAAATCGATTGATGAAGAGGAACATGTTGAGCATTTGTTGAAGCTATTCCAACGTTTGAGGAAGTATAAACTCCGCTTGAATCCCAATAAGTGTACTTTTGGTGTTCGTTCTGGTAAATTATTGGGCTTTATTGTTAGCGAGAAGGGTATTGAAATTTATCCTGCCAAGGTCAAAGCAATACAAGAGATGCGTGCGGCCAAAACTGAGAAGCAAGACATAGGTTTTCTCGGATGCTTGAATTATATTTCCAGATTCATTTCCCACATGACTGCCACGTGTGCGCCTGTATTCAAGCTTCTCCGAAAAGATCAGTCTTATGATTGAACCGAAGACTGCCAGAAATCTTTTGACAGTATCAAGGAATATTTGCTTGAACCTCCGATTTTGTCTCCACCTGTTGAAGGAAGACCGTTGATCATGTATCTGACTGTGCTTGATGAGAGTATGGGTTGTGTTCTAGGTCAGTAAGATGCGATTGGAAAGAAAGAATTTGCAATTTACTACCTCAGTAAGAATTTCACCGACTGTGAGACTCAGTATTCTATGCTTGAGAAGACTTATTGCGCATTGGCTTGGGCTGCTAAGCGCCTGCTTTAACTGGGAGGATTTCCCGTTGGCAGATGTTGTTATCAGAGTATGATATCAAATACCGATCTTAGAAGGCGATCAAAGGTAGTATCTTGGCTGACCATTTGGATTACCAACCAATTGAAGATTACCAGTCAGTGCAGTATGACTTTCCTGATGAAGAGATTTTGTACTTAAAAATGAAAGATTGTAATGAACCATTGCTTAGAGAAGGGCCAGAACCTGGTTCCCGTTAGGGCATGGTATTTGATGGAGCTGTTAATCAATATGGAAATGGCATTAGGGAAGTAATTATTACTCCTCAAGGCACGCATCTACCATTTACAGCTAGATTGACTTTCAAGTGTACAAACAACACGGCAGAATATGAAGCTTGCATTATGGGGCTTGAAGAGGCCATGAATCTCAGAATCAAGTATTTGGATGTCTTCGGTGATTCGGCTTTGGTTGTGAATCAAATCAAAGGAGAATGGGAGACAAATCAACCCGGTTTAATACCTTATAGAGATTATGCGAGGAGGATTTCAACTTTCTTTATAAAAGTTGAGTTTCATCATATCCCTCAAGATGAAAACCGGATGGCAGATGCTCTTGCAACGTTGGTATCAATGATTGTAGTGAATATTGGAATGAAGTTCCCAATTTATCTGTGATGCGTCTTGATAGGTCAGCACATGTGTTTGCTGTTGAAGAAATCAAAGACGAGAAGTCGTGGTATTATGATATCAAGTGTTTCCTCCAAAGTCAGATTTACCCGCCTGGGGAATCTTTGAAAGATAAGAAGACTTTGAGTAGATTAGCCGACAATTTCTACTTGAATGGCCATATACTATACAAGAGAAACTTCGACATGATTTTGCTTAGATGAGTGGATAAACACGAAGCAGACTTGTTGATGACTGAAGTGCATGAAGGTTCCTTTGGTACTCATTCCAATGGACATGCAATGGCAAAGAAGATGTTGCGAGCAGGTTACTATTGGCTGACAATGGAATATGACTGTTGCAAGTTTGTGAAGAAGTGCCACAAGTGTCAAATTTATGCTGATAAGATTCATGTTCCTCCGACACTATTGAATGTTATCTCTTCCCCATGGCCTTTCTCCATGGGGGGAATTGATATGACTGGGATGATCGAACCCAGGGCTTCAAATGGATATCGTTTCATTTTGGTGGCAATTGACTACTTCACAAAATGGGTTGAAGAGACATCGTATGTAAATGTAACCAAGAAAGTTGTTGTAAGGTTTATCAAGAATCATATTATATGCCGTTATGGTGTGCCAAGCAAGATCATTACTGATAATGGATCGAACTTGAATAACAATATGGTGGAAGCTCTTTGTAAAGACTTCAAGATTGCACATCATAATTCTTCTCCCTACAGACCTAAGATAAATGGGGCTATTGAAGCTGCAAATAAGAACATTAACAAGATTATTCAGAAGATGGTTGTCACGTACAAAGATTGGCATGAGATGCTCCCATTTGCTTTGCATGGGTATCGTACATCCATCTGCACTTCAACAGGGGCAACCCCTTTCTCTCTTGTTTAGGGTATGGAAGCAGTACTCCTCGTAGAGGTTGAGATTCCTTCATTGCGTGTGCTCATGGAAGCCAAGTTGACAGAGGCTAAATGGTGTTAGACCAGGTTTGATCAACTGAATTTGATTGAAGAGAAGAGATTGTCTGCCATGTGTCATGGTCAGTTGTATCAGCAAAGGATGAAGAAAACTTTTGATAAGAAGGTCAGACCTCATGTTTTCAGAGAAGGGGACCTTGTGCTCAAGAAGATTTTGACGTTTAAGCCAGATTCTAGAGGAAAATGGACTCCTAATTATGAAGGCTCATATGTTGTTAAGAGAGCCTTTTCAGGCGGAGCATTGATTCTTACAATTATGGATGGTAAAGAGTTCACTCGTCCTGTGAATGAAGATGCAGTCAAGAAATACTTCGCCTAAAAATAAAAGAATAGCTCGCTAAGTTGAAAACCCGAAAGGGCGGCTTAGGAAAAAATGAGCGTCTCGATGGATTGAAAACCCGAAAGGACGGTCCAGGCAAAAATTAGAGACATAAAACAGAAAAAAAAATTCCGATAAGTTGAGTACCCCACCTTGGGGCAACTTATGCAAAAATTAGGGATTATGGCAAGTAACTACATTATGCTGATCTTCAAGGTTTTGAAGATTTGATTGAGCACAAGGGTTGACATTGATTCATTACCCCAGTAACGGTCAAGAGCGCAATGGATATCAAGAGTTGGTAGAAGGATTAACGATCATTTGTATTCAATGTAACCCTTTTCCATGTAAATTACCATTTTCAACTTTGTAAAATCTATGGAGTCTTGTCATTTACAGACTACCATTCTATCAAATAAACTTGAGCTTTTATCCAATTATTTCTACTCTTATTTACTTCAACCAATAGTTTTAAATTTTATTATGATCATTTTGAAAATTAAATTTTTAATCAAAATCAGTTTTTCATAAATATATAAAAGCAAGAATTTTTCAAAGTAATTAAAAGGAATATCAACAACATTTTAATGGATAGCAGGTCCATAAGTGCAAAACATTAGAGGTTCCCCAAGCAGTTAACCCTTTGGGTATCCCTGGACGTTTGTTTTGATTCAGTTCCTCGGCGGAGTGTTTGTTCCCCCCAGTAGAGCTTTGTTCTGTTTCCCAAGTTGAGTTAGTTGATTCGGATACCCTGCGGTGTGTTATTTTCCCTCGACGAAGTTTCTTCCTTCCCCAACGGAGTTTGTGTTTCCTCAGCAGGGTTGATTTTCAGTAGATATGGTTGACTTCCCTAGTAGATTACATTGGTTTCCCATCCGATCTCCGTTCAACTTGCTCCTAGTCAGAGTTTCCTCCTGGTTTCTGAGCAGTTTATTTTCTCTGTAGGGTTGTCTCCCATTTTTATGGTGTTATCCTAAAATTCCCTACAGATTTGAGGTTTCCTTCCTCAGCAGATCTCCTTCTTCCCCAGTTGGGGTTGAGCCTTTTTGGATTGTTGATCTCTTTGTTCTCCAGCAGTTGTCTCCATATTTTTTGGATTGACCAGGATTGTACCGATGATTCAAATTTCTTCGCGACACCTTCGTATCCTTTGTGATCGTCTTTGTCAGTATAATAATTATATATACACATTCATATAATTTCATGGTTTGCATGATTCATTCAAGATTATTACTCTTTGCTATGGCGGTACTCTATCCCCATACAAATCTGGTGTCTGTCCTCCTTCAAATGTAGAGTGTCAGCCCCTTAAGTAGAAAGATTTTAACCTTTCTCCTTTTCCCCACTGAGTTCTTCTCCTCGTGGATGATTATTATTTCAGTTTCCTCCCTAGTTAATTATCTGGATGGAATCACCCCCCTTGGGTTATGTCCTCAATGGGTTGAGTCTTGATTTACCGTTTCTTTCTAGCTCTTACCTAGATAGATGCCCTGAGTCCCCTAAGAGTCTATTGCCCAGTAACTGGCAATAGTCATCTTAGTTTGCAGTTTGTTACTTGCCCAATACCCGGTGAAATTACCACAACTTTCCCCGCAGTGGAGTCCATAGTGGATTTAATCCCCTAGGAAGTATATCCTTGATATGTTCATCCTAACCGGTGATAGATATCTTTCTCTCCCCTGCTTGAGTCTATCCTTGATATGTTCATCCTAACCGATGACAAATATTCTCTTCTTGGTATTCTACCCAGTAAAAAGGTAGTTGTAATCCCTTTTTTGTTCCCTAGAGAGTTAATCCTTGATATGTTCATCCTAACTGATGATGGGTTTCCTTCTCTTTGCGGTCTTCTACCCAGTAACCGGTAGTTGTAAATCCTACTTTTTTGTTCCCCCAGCAGAGTTGATCCTTGATATGTTCACTTTAACCAGTGACGAATTCTCCCTCTCAGTATTCTATCCAGTAACTGATAGATGTAATCCCTATTTTCTCTCCTCTCAGACTCTATCCTTGATATGTTCATCTTAAGCGGTGACAGATTTTCTCTATGACAGTATTCTATCCAGCATGATAGATGTAATTCCTACTTTTTGTTCAGTTGGTTTATCCTTGATATGTTCATCTTAACCGATGAAGGGTATCCTCTTTGACAATCCCAGGCAAGTCTATCATTGATATTTTCATCCTAATCGATGACGAATTTTCTTCCCTTTTGAGTTTATCCTTGATATGTTCATCCTAACCGATGACGGATACTTTCACCCTTGGTCTTCTGCCCAGTAACTGGTAGTTGTAAATCCTATTTTTCTGCAGTTTTCCCCGACAAGTCTATTCTTACCTTGTAACCGGTAATGAATATTCCCTTCTGTTGGTTACCAGTGAGTCATCCTTGATAAGTTCATCCTAATCGGTGACAGATGTTCTCTATGTCAGATCTTTGTTATCTCCTTACCCAATAACAGCTAGTGGATAATAGATTTCTGCTCCTCCTGTGTTGAAGTTTATTTCTTCCCCAGTCGAGTTGAGCGTGCATTTCCTTAGTGAAATCGCTTTTCCTGCATGATCCAAGTACTTCAGTTTTATCCTGACTTACTCGTATCCCCTGCAGATGTTGTTGTTCCTCGGCTGAGTCTTTCCATTTCACATGGAATTCCCCTAGTCTCCCAGCAGTTTTAAGTCGTAGCCTGGCCTGCGCATAACCCTTTATCCCCAGAGTCTCTGTCTCCCCAGTGAGTTTTCCTTAAGGAATGCATTATACTCCTGCGGATTTTCAGTCCCTCTGATTTCTTTTCCTTTGTGGCAGTATTTCCGCATAAAGCATTAACTTTTACATTCATATCATACGCATCATGAGGTCTCTTAGGGACCAAAATTTGTTTCTATATGTTTTTATTTAAGCCTATTCTACCGAGTTGACATGAAGATTTTAACCTTCGCCTCCTCAGTTAGAATGTCCTTAAATAGGGGCAGCTGTAAGACCCCAATTTTGACCCTAAGATCCCTCATGAAATTTCATCATAAGCATTAGCATTGGGATCATACCTTGGCATCCTCCTTACCCCTCTTTCATTGGGTTTGTTTTGGGAGAGATCACCAAGCACTATGTGATTGTATCATACTTATATTTTATCATTTCACTAACCAAAATACCAAAAATATGTATTTGCATTTGCTTAACTCTTTTGTAGGTAGGGCATGATCTCCATTGATCTATCAAGTCCATATCTAGGGTTTAATACCCTCATGAACAAAGAGCACAACCATGGATTGATTCCAGGATGGTCATAAGCATCATATATGAGTCCTAATGATCTCTACATGTTATATTGATCAAGCATTCTTCAAGAGTTTGAGGGTGATTTGCATTGGAAACCCTAGTTTGACTGGGTATCTTGAGTAACTTCTCCAACAAGCTATCTCATCAATTGATCAAATTTCTCAAGGGACACTTCAAAATTCATCATCTAATGCATACATGATCTACAATGAGCCTAGAAAGTCAAGCGAATTGAAGGTTAGCAAGTTGGTTGATGGTGGTTGGCCTGATGAATTCATCTGATCAAAATTGGGTATCCCTAGACACTATCTCCTACACTTTTCACCACATGAAAATGATTCCAAGCGCAAACTTACTCTAAATGACATTCTAAACAACTTTCATGTTGAGACCTAGATCTAGTTTTGCTTGGAAAATCATTTTCTATGTTGAAACATTATAGGTCATTTTGTCTAAACCCTAATTTGAAAGTCAACTTCCCAAGGCCATAACTTGCTCAATTTTAATGATATGAAAGATTTACAAGTTACACAATCAAATTCAAGAGGTATAATTCAATATTGATGTTTGGAGTGAGAGCTGATTCAACTTTTTTATCATTGATCAAATGATTTTCCAAACTTCAAAAATGCATAACTCTATCATTTCAAATCCAAATGATATGAAATTTGTGACCATTTTGAAGGTCTTTGAGAGAGCTACAACTTTGATGAATACACCTTTCTCATTTGAAGCTCACATAAAAAGTTAAGCAAGATGGAATATTGAGACATATGACTTGACACTTAGAAAAATTGTCAATATGTTAAAATTTCCAAACTTCCACCTCAACATTCTTCAAGTTCCAAGCTCCAAATGGAAAAGTGTTGAACATGAAAGTTATTCCTCTTGATCTATCCTTTCCAAAAAGCCCAAATTCATCAATTTTGGACAAGAAATGAATAAGCTGCGTATGGCTTGAACTTGGTATTATCATTTGGCAAGATTGAACTTCAAACATCCATGCACAATTGCCTAGCATTCCAACATGACTTCAGCCTTGCTTACACTCAATTATGGATCAGATGGAGTGACTTCATAGGCCTGAACACGCCCATGCACTCATGCATCACACATTGCTAATATTGGACGTTCATTTCAAGTGTGCAAATATCAACTGAATTGGCTATAAATAGAGCACCATATGCTCAGAATTTCACACACATTTGAGCATTGAAATTGAGTTTGAATTCTCACTGTTTTGAGATTCAAAACTCTAGGGATCCAAGACCTTTTGAGCATTCAATTTTTCTTCTATAAGCATTTGGAGTGAGATCAAGCACGAGCCAAGGGAAGAACAGCTGAATCCAGACCTACATTGAAGGTGTTTTCCAGAAATTTTAATCTCTTCGATTCTCTCTAAATCTTGCTCAATTCTCTTGATTCTTTGGTTGTTTGAAGTCCTACCAATGTAGGCAAGAAGCTTGAGTTGCTTTGAGGTCAAATCGAAGCAACTCAGTTCATGTACCTCAAATTTCAACTCCATGTATCTCTCAATATACTTGGAGTTTGGATAAATTGAGGTCAGATTCGTGCTCAGTGCCATTTTTACTTTGAAATCATGTCCTTCTTTTTAATTTTGGTGATGGTCATGACTGGACCAGTCCGGGGAGGCTCGCCAGACAAGGAGACAGGAGTTGTAGCTCCGGTGGTGAGTTAGCGTGTTCAGAGCCATATGATCCTTTAGAAATGAAATAATCTCGTGCGTTGGTTTGAATTACCTTTCCTGTGGCGCGCTGACTCAGGCTTATCGTGGATTGCGCGCTTGTGACCACTTGATCTGCCACCTCAATTAATGAGGGAGATCAAGTGGTCCACATTTTTTCTGATCATTTAATTTTCATTTGAATCCTTTTATTTTCATTAATTCATATTAATTTTAATATTGATCCAAAAAATATGAGAGTTTCACCAAAAATTTCCAAATAATTTCCTCTTTCAGATTCTGAATTAAAATTATTTTTTGGATCATTATTAATATTTTTCATGATTTAATTGATTTTTCATTTGTTTTTTAATTGTTTAAAAACACTTTTGAATATCCAAAAATTATGAAATTTTTTCTCTAAGGTCCTTTGACCTTGTTTGACCTATGATAAATCTCATGGTCATTTCTTTGGTGTTTTGATGAAGTTTTAGGAATTGGACAAACCATATTTAATTTAAATGCCTTATTTTAGTATTTTTAATTTGATTAAATGCCAAATAATTTTGTTGACCAATTGTGATGACTTATTTGTGTTTGACTATTGTTGTTGGGCCTCGGTCAAGGTTGATTTGACTTTGTCAAATTAATATCATTGGATTTAGGGGATTGATGGAATGTACATTCCATCTCCCAAAATGAATGGATGATATTAATTTGGTAAAAGCCCTCCTTTGACCAATTTGTGTTTTGATCCATTCCCCTCCCACTTCATCTTATTCCCCTTCTTCATTTATTCATTCCATTTGGCCTATGATATCTCAAAATCCTAAGGCTAGTTGATTGAAAAATTAACATGAGTATGGATGAGATTAGGCCACACCTTTTGCATATATTTTTTTGATTGTTGTATGTTCCATGAGCATAGTCTATTATACTATGTCTCTAACATGCATTAACACCAAAATTCTATTGCCCGACCTAAAATAGTTGTGACTTCTACATAAGTCCAATTATGATTGCTTAACATAGCGCTAAATTTGTGACACAAAAGGCATAAGCATTCTAGTTAGTGAGATTGTAAGTCTCCCCTCTTTCATGGTATTGTGTGGAAACTTGGCCTTTTTTACTTCCTTTGAAAGATGTCTTGGTTCAAGGATCCATGCTTGTGATAAGTGGGTTGAGTGTTCCCCAAAGAATATCTTAAAATGAAAAGCAAAAGCAAAACAATACTAACTTCTAACCTATTAACTACTCACATTTAAATTCAAGCCGTTTACTTTAATGCAATTTACTTTTAGCATTTTATTTCATTTGCCATTGTTCATATCATTCTAATTGTTTATGTTAATGCAATTTTCACTTTGTCCATTTGGACCATATTGTGTGATATATTTTGTTTGTGTATACTTTGTTGGTTTGTGTGCTCTTTGACCATTAATGTACATATTAACAACAAAAAACCCTAAAAAAAATTGTGTGGACTATTCGCTTGATCTTGGACAAATGGACTTTGGATCTAGGCAACCTTCCTATGCTAAAGGACTTGGCCAATGCCAACTTATTGAGATACCAAGTGCTTGCAATTTAAAACTTCATCTGATAGATCATTCAAGATCTCTCTAAGTTCATCTGCAACATGATTATTGTGAAGCTGTTATTTTGAACTTGTGACTTGTGAAATTCATTTGTTACATGAGCTACTTTGAGGAAGATCATGGAATGGATAAGCTTAGATGTGTCCATCTTTATTTTATGCCTTGCTCTTCAAGATAACATAATTGTGCATTTCTGTGTTGCTTGATTCTAAAAGTCCAAGGGAATTCTAGGTTTCTATTGACATTCTTGTCTATTGGATTGCTACCCATTTGGTCAGATCTTTTCAACTCTAAACTTATAATTTTGTACATAGGATAGTCTCTTCATCTTCTCCCCATTTCTTTAATTTCAAAATCTCTCCCTCCTTTTTCAAAACCTTCTTTGATTGAACTTATTTTGTTCTAAACTTTGACCACTTTTGCAAAAAAAGATAGAAACTTTGGCCTTATGCCATTGCATTTTCAAACTTATTTTCTTAAATCAAACTTGTAAATAAACTTAACTATACTTGACTTAAATTTTCAAAAATAGCCAAAAAAACTTCTCTGTGTAACCAACCCCCGTACCTGTAATCTCTGACTTTTTATTAGTTTTGATTTGAAAACTTCTTACTTTTGGTGTTTTGTTCGTACTTTTTCCCTTTTCCCTTGGAAACAATAAAAGCGCTATGGCGACTCTTGTTATTTGATCTCTAGCTTATCCGTAACTTGATGATCATGAATTTACCGCTACACCAGGCTACGACTTAAAACAATTGCGGGACTCGAGGGATTCCATGAAAATAAATCAATGGAATGACTCGGCTGGGGAACAAGAGGAACATCCGCGGGTATATCAAAATAAAGCTGAAATACTAGAACCAAACAGGAAACAACGATTTCATTAAGGAAATGCGCACTCAAACTCAACTGGGGAAGAAAAGATCTTCAACACAGGAGGAGCAGAAATATATTATCCATTATCGGTTACTGGGTAAGGGAATAATAAGGTCTGACAGGGAGGATATCCGTAACCAGTTAGGGTAAAAATATCAAGGATGGCTCGCTGAGGGCAACCAGGCGGTGTATTCATTACCAGTTACTAGGTAAGAATAAACTGTTGGGAAAAGCCAAAAATAGGATTTATAACTACCAGCTACTGGGCAGAAGACCAAAGAGAGAGAATATCTGTCACTGGTTAAAGTGAACATATCAAGGATAGACTCAAAGGAAAGACAATCTGTCATCGATTAGGATGAACATATTAAGGATAAACTTGCCTAGGGAATTTAGGAAGGGTATCCGTTATCGGTTAGGATGAACATATCAAGGATAGACTGCCTGAAAAAGTGGGGATTACATCTATCGAATGCTGGATAGAACACCGAAAAGATAATATCCGTCATCGGTTAGGATGAACATATCAAGGATAGACTGAGAGGGGGAGAAAAAGGAATTACATCTATTAGTTGTTGGATAGAATACCAACAAGAGAATATTTGTCACTGGTTAGGAGGAACATATCAAGGATAAACTCTGCAAAGGGGAAAAAATAGGATTTACAACTACCGGTTATTGGGCAGAAGACCGCAAAGAGAAGGAAATATGTCACTGGTTAGGATGAACATATCAAGGATTAACTCTCTGGGAAACAAAATAGGGATTACAACTACCGGTTACTGGGTAGAATACCAAAAGGAGAGAATATCCGTCATCGGTTAGGATGAACATATCAAGGATAGACTTAAACAAGGGAAGAAAATACCCGTCTCGGTTAGGATGAACATATCAAGGATATACTTCATGGGAGACGTGGGAACGAATCCGTTGGGGAAACAAGGTTACCTTTGTCGGGTATTGGGCAAAAGTGACAAACATGAGAAGAATATTACCAATTACTGGGTAATAGGCATTCAGGGGACCAAAATCATCTATCTAGGTAAGATCTATAAAGAAAAGGTCAATCAAAGGACTCAACCCAATGAGGATATAACTCAAGGGGAGTGGTTCCATCCAGATAATCAACTGGGGAGGAAGTTGAAATAATGGCCATCCACGAGAAAATAAATCAGTGAGGAAAGAGAAAGGTTAAAGTCTTCCTTCTTAAAGGCATGACATTCTACAATTGAAAGAGGCAGATAAACCAAATTTTCACGGGGAAAAAGTATATCGCCATAACAGGGGATCAAAACGAACAATGAATCACAAAGTGCAACAATGCAATAATGAAATTATATGAATGTATATGTATATGTATATGTATATGTATATGTATATGTATATGTATATGTATATGTATATGTATATGTATATGTATATGTATATGTATATGTATATGTATATGTATATGTATATGTATATGTATAGGTATATGATGATTATGCTGACAAAACGATCACAAAGGATACAAATGTCACTGATTTGAATCATCGATACGACCCTTAGCCCATCCTCACAGAAGGGAAACAACTACTGGAGAGAAACGAACACACGTCTCAAAGGCTTAATCGTGGCTGGGTAAAGTACAAGGAGAGAATCTGCTGAGGAAACTGCTATAAACTCTGCGGGGAATTTTAGGTCAACACCATATCAAATGGGAGACAACCTGCAGGGGATTAACATAATAGCTGCTCAAAATTAGGAGTAACTCTGACGACTTGCGGAGAAACGAAATATGCCGAAACCATGCAAACTGCCGAAACAACACGCCTACAACTCATGGGAGGCCAACAAACTCGGCTGGGGAAACCAATAGAACTTGGTTACTGAAATGATGTCGGGGATGAAATGGGGGTCACGCCCACTGCTTGGGGAGAACCAATACTACTCCGTATTTAGGGCTTACCGCTCTTCAAACCGTTGTTGATATTCCTTTAAATGATATCGATTGCTTAAAATAACTGTTTTTATATATTTAAGAAAACATGATTTTGATTTTAAAAATTTAATTTCAAAAATGATCATAATAAAATTTAAATCTATTTGGCTGAACTAAACAAGAGTAGAAACAATTGGATATAAAGCTTAACTTTATTTAATAGGATGGTAGTCTGTAAATGACAAGACTCCATAGATCTTTACAAAAGTTGAAAAATGGTAACTTACATGGAAAAGGGCAACATTGAATACAATGATCACTAATCCTTCTACCAACATTCGATATCCACTATGCTCTTGGTGACGGCTGGAGATTATGAATCAGAATTGACCGACTTGCTCAAGAATGCCTCAAAAACTGAAGATTAGAAGGATGTCGTTACTTTCCGTAATCCCTATTTTTTGCATAAATTTCCCCAAGGTGGGGTACTCAATTTATCAGGATAATTCTTTCTATTTTATGTCTCTAATTTTTGCTTGGATCTCCCTTTCAGGTTTCAATCCACGGAGACGCTCATTTTTGCCTAAGCTGCCCTTTCGGGTTTTCAACTTAGCGAGTTGTTCTTTTCTTTTTAGGCGAAGTATTCCTTGACTGCATCTGCGTTCATAGGACGAGTGAACTCTTCACCATCCATAGTTGTAAGAAATAAAGCACCAGCCTGAAAAGGCTCTCTTAACAACATATGGGCCTCTATAATTAGGAGTCCATTTGCCCCTAGAATCTGGCTTGAAAGATAGAATCTTCTTGAGCACAAGGTCACCTTCTCTGAATACGCGAGGTCTGACCTTCCTATCAAAAGCTTTCTTCATCCTTTGCTGATATAACTAACCATGACACATGGTCGTCAACCTCTTATCTTCAATCAAATTCAGCTGGTCATACCTGGTCTGACACCATTTAGCTTCAGTCAACTTGGCTTCCACCTCTACTAGGAGCACAACTTCCATGCCATAAACAAGTGAGAAATGGGTTTCCCTTGTTGAAGTGCAGATGGAAGTATGATACCCATGCAAAGCAAATGGGAGCATTTCATGCCAATCCTTGTACATCACAACCATCTTCTGGATAATCTTCTTGACGTTCTTGTTTGCAGCTTCAACAACCCCATTCATCTTAGGTCTGTAGGGAGAAGAATTATGATGTGCAATCTTGAAGTCTTTACAAAGAGCTTCCACCATCATATTGTTCAAGTTTGATCCATTATTAGTAATGATCTTACTTGGCACACCATACCGGCATATAATCCAATTTTTTATAAACCTCACAACAACTTGCTTTGTTACATTTGCATACGATGCCGCTTCAACCCACTTTGTGAAGTAGCCAATAGTCACCAAAATGGAACGACGTCCATTCGAAGCTTTAGGCTCAATCATACCAATCATATCAATCCCCCACAATGAGAAGGGACATGGCGAGGAAATGACATTCAACAATGTCGGAGGAACGTGAATCTTATCTTCATAAATTTGACACTTATGGCATTGCTTCACAAACTTGCAACAGTCAGATTCCATTGTCAGCCAATAGTAACCTGCTCGCAACATATTCTTTGCCAGAGCATGTCCATTGGAATGAGTACCAAAGGAACCTTCATGGACTTCAGTCATCAATAGGTCTGCTTCGTGACTATCCACGCATTTGAGAAGAACCATATCGAAGTTTCTCTTGTACAATACATTACCATTCAGGTAGAAATTATCGACTAATCTTCTCAAAATCTTCTTATCTTTCAAAGATGCCCTAGACGGGTAAATATGACTTTGGAGGAAACACTTGATATCAAAATACCACGACTTTTCATCTTTGGCTTCTTCAACAACAAACACATGAGGTGGCCTATCAAGACACATTATAGTCAAATTAGGAACTTCATTCCAATACTTCGCCATAATCATTGAAGCCAACGTTGCAAGAGCATCTGCCATCCGGTTTTCATCTCGAGGGATATGATGAAACTCAACCTTTGTAAAGAAAGTTGAAATCATCCTCGCATAATCTCTATATGGTATCAAACCGGGTTAATTCGTCTCCCATTTACCTTTGATCTGATTCACCACCAAAGCTGAATCTCCATAGACGTCCAAATACTTGATTCTGAGATCAAAGGCCTCTTCAAGCCCCATAATGCAAGCTTCATACTCAGCCATATTATTCGTACCCTTGAAAGTCAATCTAGTTGTAAATGGAAAGTACGTGCCTTGAGGAGTAATAATCACTGCCCCAATACCATTACCATACTGATTAACAACTCCATCAAATACCATGCCCCAACGGGAACCAGGTTCTGGTCCTTCTCCAAGCAATGGTTCATCATAATCTTTCATTTTCAAGTACAAGATCTCTTCGTCAGGAAAATCATACTGTACTGACTGATAATCTTCTATCGGTTGGTGAGCCAAATGGTCAACCAAGACACTACCTTTAATCGTTTTCTGAGATCGGTATTTAATATCATACTCTAATAATAACATCTGCCAACGGGCAATCCTCCCAGTTAAAGCAGGCTTCTCAAAAATATACTTGATTGGATCCATTTTGGATATCAACCAAGTGGTATGATTCATCATATATTGACACAGACGCTTAGCAGCCCAAGCAAATGCACAACAAGTCTTCTCAAGCATAGAATACCGAGTCTCACAATTGGTGAACTTCTTACTGAGGTAGTAAATAGCATATTCTTTCTTTCCAGTCTCATCTTGCTGACCAAGAACACAACCCATAGTTTCATCAAGCACTGTCAAATACATAATCAATGGTCTTCCTTCCATTGTGTAAGACCCCAATTTTGCCCCTAAGATCCCTCATGGCATCATATCATATCATCATTGCCTCAAGGAGCATTGTGCACCTTGCCTCCTCCCCTGTGGGTTGGTTACTCTTTTGAGAGTGATTTCTTGATCACCAAGCATGTTTTGCATTTGTATGTCATTGCTTTTCTTTTATCACTAACCAAAAATACAAAAATATGTCATCTAACCTTTGTCTTGCAGATGAAGCAACCTCAGGTCAAGATAGTCAAAGGCAGTCATTGAGCAATAGATGGTGGCCATTCTTGAGAATTTGGACACCCCAATCATTATCAAGAGTTCATATGAGCTATGATATCATTTTGAATCAAAATCCCAAGTGGTAGAGGCTTGAATTTCATCAGAACATTGCCAGGTCAACTGAAAGCCTAGAAAGTCAACTGCCAAGTCAACTGTTGGATTTGGAGGTGGGAAGAGCCTAGAAATACTTCATTCATGTTCAAACAAGTCTCATTTGACATTTCAAACATCAACATTGAAGAAAATAAAGCCAGGTCAAAACTTTCCAAAAATAGAAAGTGACCTATAATTCAAATTTGCCAAAAATGGAAAGGATTTAACCTAACTTCAACTTCAAATTACATCATCAAGAAAGCTTCAAATGAAATTTTGTTGAACATGAAAGTTGTAGATCTTTCTCTCCCATTTCCAAAAAGTCCAAGATCATCAATTTCTCATGTGTGGTTAAGGAGATATGATCAAAACATGGCAAGGTGCACTTGAAGATTCAAATGGCCATAACTTCTCAACCAAAGCTCCAAATTGGATGGCTCTTTTTGCATTGTTCTTATTTTGACCTCTAGTTTCCAAAACATACATTACATGACACCAATTATCATCACATGAAAATTGCCATTTCATTTGATTTTTGGAGGGAAAATATGGAATTTAAAATTGGTACATTATTTGAACATTCCACCATTGCCTTTAGCTCCAAAATGATGTTTTAAGTGAAAATGAAGGCAAAGCCGTGCACTGTTCACCATGCATTTTCATGCATAGGGTGAAAATCCCAATTTGCACAAACACCTCATTTTGCTAATTCACTTACCATTTGCCTTAAACATGATTAGAAGGGTGATTAGCATAGCATATATAAATGAAACCCTAACTGTTTTCAGCATAAGAACCATCATAATTTCAGATCTAGAAAATTTCTCAAACTTTTTCTCTCAAATTTTCTTTCAATTTCTTCAAACCAAATCACAATCCATTACTTGATTCATCATCTGGAAGCATCTTTGAGCAAGTTTGAAGGAAGAACCAAGAGAATCCGTGTCTGTTTGTTCATACTTGAAGCTTTGAAGCAACAATGGTGAATCCAAATTCTGGAGGATTCGTGCATAATTGAACATCAAGCTCTCACCCAATCAACTTCACAAGCTTCATAGAGGAATTGTTGAGCCATTACATAGCTTGAATCCATCTAAATCCAGTTCTGCACTTCAAGAGGTTACAGAATCGATCTCTTTAAATCTTAAAATTCTTATGCTATTATGACAGATCTTGTGAGGCTGAGTAGTTTGAGCTTTGAATCATGCGAATCCATGCTGTTTTGAGTGAGATATGGATGTTTGAATTTTTGATGATGAATCTTCTTCACTTCGATCCATGCATATGTGATGTTTTCTTGATGAAATGTTTGTTGATTATTGATGTATGATGAAGATACTACACGATGCCATGCTCATTTTTAATTTCTGGACACTTTGATTTTTTCTGGAAATGCATGGATGAAGATCTTCATGTGTTCATACAATTTCCAGATTACCTGCGAATTCTGTTGTGAAACGCATAGCCTTTGTTGCGGATTTTGTTGCGTGTTCATCCATATTACCTGCGGATTTCGTTTGCCATGCATGCACGTGTGTTAGGGTTTAGGATGAAACGCTGTCGTTTCAGCCAAGGCGCGCTACTATTTGAATTGTGCTTCACTTTGATTCCGCGCCAATGCATATTTTCAAATGCTTCACACAATTTTCCTTTTCCCTCCATGTATTCATACCATGCTTCATATGTCATTTTTTAATTTTTCATCATCTTTCAAAATTCATATCTAATTGAATAATCATCCAAAAATTATGAGGTTTTTTGCATTGTGTTGCATTTTCTGTCTAGTATTTTTTGATCATTTTTCCATAAATTGTGCTTGGCTGAATTTCATTTTGTGCTAGGGCATTTGAACATGTATCCATTTTGTACCTTGCCTTTCTATATCATTTGTGAAATGCTGGTTTTTAATCCAATGCTTCTGAAAATTTGCATGATGAAACTAGACTCATTGCTTGAAATATTGGTGTTGATTTGGTATTTTTATCTTGTGTCATTTCTGTTTTATGATCATGTTAATGTTGGTGTGACAATTTGTGTCACATCTTTTCTTGTTCAACTTATGTGATGAATTTGCCTTGCCAAATGATCTCCAATTGTCCTGATTTTTTGTGTGATGCATATTATGGATGTTGTGAATGAGAATGAATTTTCTTGGAATTATTTGAATCATTTCTGATTTAATTGAGATTTTTCATTCTGGTTGGTCACATTTGAGCTTTAAAATTGCCTTGAACTTCAATTGATCATGAAATATTTTTGGTATATGATATTGATGTGAGACCTTTTGGATTGTTTGAAGATGTGTTTGAAGTTGATTCATGTTAATTTTCAGCTTCTGTTTTGAATTTTTTCTCCATCTTTGACCCTAGGCTTTGACCTAGTGGTTTGCCTCTCACATTTGAGCTTTGATTTCAGGTTGAACATCCAAGTTCCATAGTTGTTGATGCTCCATCATTTGAGCATTGATGATTGCCTTTGATTACTAATCTTTGTGTGTTTTGTAGGTTGATGTTGACTCATTTGAGTTTGACCTTTGGTTTATGCATTGTGTACATTAAGATTGATTGTTGCCTATTAACTGTTGGTTTAGTTGTCTGAACTTTGTACTGATTTGTTTGATGTTTCCACAGGTACATTAGTTGCTTAAGTTCATTTGAACTTTGCTTTTGCTTGGTTGCTTAACCACTTAGGTATAACCTCTCTTCTTCATGTAGTCTGGAAGACCTACTGTTATTGGTAGGCACCTGTCTGAAGTCCTCCTTAAGAGGCAATGCTTGTGATTGTTTATCTTTTGTGCCAAGCAGGAAAAGTCCTCTTATGAGGCAATTGGCAGATAAAAGAGATGTGTAGTCCATCTCCTGCTATTCAGTGTGTCATCCACTTTGCTCACATAACATGTTGATGCATTGTGGATATCAACCCAAGATCTTATAGAGTCAATCATTTGTGGAGAAGAGTTCCTACTTTCTGAACTCCCACACTTTCTACTATTCAAAGCTCTCCCAGGTCAGGGATAAGAGCTATGAGGCATACTCCTCATCTCCATTTCATCTGCTTCACCCTAACTCTCAATGTTAGGGTTAAGAGCACAATACACCCCATTCCAGTTGACTGTAAAGTCTAACCTTGTTTGAGCCTCATTGCTTGTGTATAGTGTGTGCTAATTGACTTGTTTGTCTGAGTGCTTGATTCATCTGTGCATATCCACTTATGTGTTCCTTTGTGCATTTATCATCATTAATTGTACATCATTGCATGATCATTGTTCATATCTTTGTGACATCTTTGTTTGTCCATTGAGGATCCAGTTGTAAGTCCATTTATTGGCCATTGTTTCCCATGATCTGGAAGGAGTTGGGACTAAGACCATTTATTGGCATCCTATTTCCTTGGAGTCGAGTGTAAGACCATTTATTGGCAACTTGTTTCCTCTTGCTTATTGCATTTGTTTTATGTGAGGAGTCAATTGTAAGCCCATTTATTGGCAGTTGTTTCCTATGATCATTCTTTTGAGACTAGTATAAGTCCATTGATTGGCATCTGGTATCATTGTTTCATTTTGTTTTGGGAGATTGGTATAAGTCCATATATTAGCATCTGATATCCATGTTTGTTTTAGGAGATTGGTATAAGTCCATATATTGGCATCTGATATCCATGTTTGTTTTAGGAGATTGGTGTAAATCCATTGATTGGTATCCGGTATCCACCTTTGTTTTATGAGATTGGTGTAAGTCCATTGATTGGCATCCGGTATCCATTTGTTTTGCTTATTTGTTATTGCTCATTGCCTATTCCAAAGGAATCACTTGGATCATCTACATATGATCTCAAGAGGTGAACATTTAAGAAGTTTTACACTCCCTCACCCTCCCACCTTTTGTTTCTTTAAACCTCCATTGGCATGTTAACCCAAACCTGAAAACTATTGTGCAAACATTTTCATTCTTTTTCAAATTAGAAACCTAGGCCTTAAGCCTTTGATTTTCCAAACTTCATTTTCATAATACCTATTTTGAATTGAATCCTAATCATACTTTGATCCTCTTTTGTGAATAAATCCTAATTGGTTAATTTCACTCATTCCATTGTTTTGTGGCTTTGTCCATTCCTGATAAGTTTTCATACATTAGCCATAGATCTCAATTATCTTAGTGGTTGATGTTAATCTCACCTTTTGTCCTTAGTGATTGAATTGTAAGTCTTCCTTGCTTATTATAGGGTTAAACCCTCACTAGCAAGTTGAAGCTTTTCTCACATGGTGGACTTGTTGTTTGTATAAGGTTGAGTTTTCTCCCGTGGATAATGAAAGACCTTAGGGCTTTTGTTTAAAATGAACCCACTCATACTTTGGAAATCTTTTAGCCGAACTACGAGGTTTTGATCCTGTAAAGGTACGCAGGCAATGGTTATCCATCCAAACACAAAAATAATAACTTGTATATTCTTTTCTCGTCCCTTCAATCCATGTTTGCACAATAAATATTTCCTAAACAAATAACATTTCATTCAACAAGTGTGAAAAGGGCTCCCTAGGAGTACCTAGGACGTTTTGGGTGCCTAACACCTTCCCATTGCGTAATTTACCCCTTACCCCGATCTCTGATCTTTTCATTAGTTTTCTATGTGTAAAACTTCTTAGGCTTTTGTTCGCTTTTTAGCCATTCCTTTGGATAAATAAAAGTGCGGTGGCGACTCGATTTCTTTGTATACTTTGCTTTTGGTTTAGTCAATAAATCATAAAGTGACGAATACACCGCTACAGAAAAGTGGCGACTCTGCTGGGGAACTCATCCTTGGTGGTATTGCCTACTTTTCACCCTTGTTGTGTGATATTTGTTTATGTGTTATATGACATATTTTTGTACAATTTGGGATAACTGTATTGATTGTAATGTTTGAATTGCTTGATATACAATTGTTGTTTGCTTGGTGATCTCTGTGAGATGAGTTCTGTACCCGAACTCGAGTGCACCTTAGGATAGGAGAATGGCATAGTCTTGTCGACTTGTGTGGAGTATTCCTTAACAAGTTGACTTGCGAGTCCATTCACTTGGTGGAGGTCATGTTGGATTAATAATGTCACACAAGTTATTTGTGGTTAGGCATTATTCTTTCAATCATGTGCCTTAGAAGCCAAGGACCTTAGTTTACCAAGCCCATCTTGGCCTATTTTTAGGACGTAGTGCGGAGGTCGTTCAGATGTCAGATCTGATGCGATTGTTACGCGATACTACACTCATAAGAGTCTCTCTTGAGAATATTTTTGGAATACGAATATTCGTTCCTCCAATAATATTCGAAAGATGGGATGATGACTATCGGAACCTCTGGTAGAACGTGTTCGGCAGGTTTAAACCCTAGTACACTCCCTTTGGGTGGTTCTTAACCGAGACTCTATGCTCGTGACTCTCAGCAAACTCGTGATTCATGGTTGAGTCGTTCAGACAACCTTAATATCAATGGAACCTGGGTGTTGATAAGGTGAAAACCATAATCCACCAAAACGGATGATTGATATTAAGGATGAGTGAGCCGGTTCATGTATCGTTAATATCAATGGAACTTGGGTGTTGATAAGGTGAAAACCATAATCCACCAAAATAGATGATTGATATTAAGGATGCTATGAGCTTTCCCATGACCTTTGTCTGGTGTGCTTTGCTTGATCCTTGAGTGTGATTGTTGCATTCATGCATTCGTCTGCATTCATGTCATCAGAAAAAATGAGAAAATTTTCAAGGAACTTAAAGGGTTTATTTGCAAAATTTTCAGACATGGAAAGACCGAAAAGGCATACAAAGCAGTATAGCTTTAGACAGCCCGATGTGAAAGAGTTAAGGAATCTGACATCTTATGTATTGGATCCCTTGGGTTTCAAAGCTCGTTATGGGAAGCTTCTGCCTCTGTTGACTACTCAGGTTGATGAAGGGCTGATGAGTACTCTGGCTCAGTTCTATGATCCTCTGTATCATTTCTTCTCTTTCCCGGACTTCCAGTTGTTGCCTACCTTGGAGGAGTATGCTCATCTTGTGGGTATTCCGATTCTGGATCAGGTGCCGTTCAGTGGCTTCGAGAGTATTCCGACTTCTCGAGAGATCGCAGACTTGTTGCACATAGATGAATCCTTGATTGAAGCACATATGACTACCAAAGGTGGAATTCAGGGTCTTCCTTCTGATTTCCTCATTGCTCAAGCTACCGTTTATGGGAAGGCCATGAGTGAGGATGCCTTTGAGGCTTTATTTGTGCTACTCATCTATGGTTTGGTATTGTTCCCCAACATCGACAAATTTGTGGATGTGAACGCCATTAGGATCTTTTCAGTTCTTAATCCCGTTCCGACTCTGTTGGGTGATGCCTATGTCTCTTTGCATCTGAGGAATGCAAAGGGTGGAGGAGTTATTGTGTGCTGTTTGCCTCTGTTGTATAAGTGGTTTATTTCTCACTTACCGTAGACGGTCGCTTTCAAGGAGAACAAGGGATGTCTACGGTGGTCTACGAGACTTATGTCTCTCACTAATGATGATATCTCTTGGTATGATCGCGTGTATGATACTGTTCAGATCATTGATTATTATGGTGAATCCCTAATGTGCCTCTTCTTGGTACATGTGGAGGGATCAGCTACAATCCTATCTTAGCACGTCGTCAGCTTGGGTTCCCCCTAAAGGATAAACCTCATAACATTCTGTTAGAAGGTGTGTTCTTTCAGGAGGGTAAAGATCCCCAAGGCCTAAAAGCCAGGATGGTCCGCGCTTGGCGCAAGGTTCACAAGAAGGGTAGAAATGAGTTGGGTCCGAAGAATTGCATTGCTTTGGAGCCGTATACTTCTTGGGTCAGACAGAGAGCTTCTGAGTATCTTATGCCATATGATTATCCGAGACCTACACCATTGGATGTGGCTGGGCCTTCAACCCTCCCTAACCAAGGCGTAGAGGAGTTGAGAGAAGAAGACCTTTCACGTACCTGGATCCGTGAAAGAGAAGAGTTGCTTCAGCAAATCAAGGAGAAGGACGCTCTGATCGAGTTTCTTGAGCATCAGGTGATCGATGATCCGAATGATACTTGGACTTCTCTGCTTCCTCAGTCTTCCAAATTCTGGAAGAGGATGTATGATCGACTTGCTAAGGAGAAAGCGGATATGGAAGCAGCGTATGAGAGAGAGATCAAGAAGCTTTGTGTATCTCGTCTTCCAGCATCTCGAGCTTCTAGGGATCCATAGGATGTTTATTTTCCTTTTCCCTTGTAATAATCAACAATGTTGTACTTCTTTGGTCGAATATATTTGATGAGATATTTTCCATATGCGATTAAATGCTAAATATTCAAAAATTTGCAAACAATACCCTAAAAGTTCCTTTGAAATAAAAACAAAGCATATGCACGAGCATTGCATGCATCATTTTGCATAAGCAGGTTGTTCTGGTCTTCTTGTCTGTGGCCTAACTCTGTGCTCTTCATATATTTTGAAGACAAGCTGACTCACCGGTACTATACCAGAGCCAATTTTGCTAGAGTGATGGATCAACTAGAACAAGAGAACCGTGAGCTGAAGGAAGAAGTTGCCAGATTGGGTGCTCTGATGGAGCAATTATTGGCTGCTCAACATCAACCATCTCCACCTCCTGCAACTCCTCCCCAGAGGACTGTCATATCAGAGGTTGTTTCTTCAACAGTGCCAGCTGCTAGTGCCCATTTCATGCCGAATGCCATGCAAGCCGGGTTTCCGTGGGGTATGCCTCCTGGCTTCATGCCAGATATTCTAGCTCCTACCTTTGCTTCTATGCCGACATCTAGCCCGATCCTTGCTATGCCTCCTCCTGTCGTGCATACCACTCCCAGGGTAGACGACACCATCTATCATTTTGAGCCGTCTGAGGGCCCAGATGTCAATGAGAAGATGGAAG
Organism: Lathyrus oleraceus; assembly: GCF_024323335.1. Classification (NCBI taxonomy): domain Eukaryota; kingdom Viridiplantae; phylum Streptophyta; class Magnoliopsida; order Fabales; family Fabaceae; genus Lathyrus; species Lathyrus oleraceus. Next base: position 59,138,569 of record NC_066581.1, read on the forward strand.
CGATGAATGATCAATTCCTCGAGCTCCGTAAGGAATTGAAGACCCTTAGAGGGAAAGATCTGTTTGGCAAGTCTGCTGCCGAGTTATGCCTGGTTCCTGGTGTGAAGATTCCGGTCAAGTTCAAAGTCCCTGACTTTGAGAAATACAAGGGGAACACCTGCCCTCTCGCTCACCTGGTCATGTATGCCAGGAAAATGTCGACTCAGACTGATAATGATCAGCTTCTGATTCATTACTTTCAGGATAGTTTGTCCGGGGGCGGCTCTTCGTTGGTATATGAGCCTTGATAGTGCAAACATTCGTTCCTTCAATGATCTTGGCGAAGCCTTCGTCAAGCAGTACAAGTAAAATGTTGATATGGCGCCTGACCGTGATCAACTCAGGGCCATGTCCCAGAAGGATAAAGAGACATTCAAGGAGTACGCCCAGAGGTGGCGAGAGTTAGCAGCTCAGATTACTCCTCCGCTGGAAGAGAAGGAGATGACTAAGATCTTTTTGAAGACTCTAAGTTCATTCTATTATGAGCGGATGGTAGCTAGTGCTCCCTCTGATTTCACCGAGATGGTGAACATGGGGATGCGTCTGGAGGAAGGTGTCCGTGAAGGACGGTTGGCTAAAGATGAGAGCTCTTCTAAACGATATGGGGCGTTTAAGAAGAAAGATGGGGAAGCACATGTTGTGCAATCCCATGCCAAACCAAGAAGACCCTCTGTTAAGAGGAAGCCTATGCGTCACGCCAGCAGTCAGCACCAGGTGGCTCATATAGCACCTGTTTTCAGAGATAACTCTCAGCAGTATCAGCAACATCATTAGCATCAACAACAACCTCAGTATCAACTGCAACATCGTTCACAGCCACAGGCTTACCAGCCTCGTGGTAGCACCAGTAATCAGGCCAATCTGAATTATGATAGGAAGAAGATTAGTTTCGATCCTATTCCTATGTCATATGCTGAATTGTATCCTTCCTTGTTGGAGAGGAAACTGGTTACTCCAAGGGAGCCTCCGGCTGTGCCTGCTAACCCGTAGTGGTGGTACAAGCCTGACCAACATTGTGTTTATCATTCCGGTGCTTCGGGACACAATATTGAAAACTGCTATCCGTTGAAAACCAAGGTTCAAGACCTTATGAGATGCGGCATGCTGAGCTTTGAGGACTCAGGCCCGAATGTTACGAAGAACCCATTGCCCGAGCATGGGAAATCAGTGAACATGGTCCAGGGTTGCCCTGGCAAATATAAAGTCAAATATGTAAGCCATATTCGACAGTCATTGGTCGAGTTGCATCGTCTGCTGTGTCAGTACAGTCATATGGAGCACGACCATGACAGATGCCGTATCTGTTCTGTTAATAGACTGGGTTGTCGCCAAGTGCGAAGAGAGCTTCAAGAGCTGTTGGATGAGGGCACCATTGAGATTCTGCAGAATCGAAATGTTGATGAAGACGAACTAGAGGTGAATGTTATTTCTCCTGTGTTCAAATTGCCCGAGCCTGTTGTCATCCGTTATGATGGTAGCAAGCCGAAGGTTTCTCCTTCATTGGTGATCAAGCCTGCAGGCCCTGTGCCTTATTCTTCGGATAAAGCTATCCCCTTCCGATATAATCCCGTTGCTGTGGAAGATGGGAAGGAAGTGTCGTTGCCTTCAACTTCCGTTGTTAATATTGCTGACGTGAGCGGATTGACCCGTAGTGGTCGCGTGTTTTCAGCACCGAAGCCTCAGGCTAGAGCTATTGTTTCTGATTCTGCTGATCATCCGGTTGGAACTGCGGTGAATGTTCCGAACCCGACACCTGTTGCCAAACCCTCCTCTGTACAAAAGACTCCTGTTTCTTCTGTTGGCCCGAGTGGCACTGTGAATGAAGAATGCGATGAGATGCTGAGGCTCATCAAGAAGAGTGAGTACAATGTTGTAGACCAGCTTCTACAAACGCCGTCCAAAATCTCCGTACTATCTTTGCTGCTGAATTCAGAACCCCATAGGGAGGCTCTGCAGAAAGTATTGGATCTGGCGTATGTTGATCATGATGTCACAATTGAACAGTTTGACAGTATAGTTGCAAACATCACTGCTTGCAACACTTTGAGTTTCTGTGACGCTGATCTCCCTGATGAGGGAAGAGACCACAACATGGCTCTACATATTTCCATGAACTGCAAGACTGATGCCATGTCCAACGTGCTGGTGGACACTGGGTCATCCTTAAATGTATTGCCAAAGACCACTCTTTCGAGATTGTCATATCAGGGGCCTCCCATGAGGCAGAGTGGTGTTGTTGTGAAAGCTTTCGATGGGTCGCGTAAGACCTTGATTGGGGAAGTTGATCTCCCAATCAAGATTGGACCAAGTGATTTCCAAGTTACCTTCCAGGTTATGGATATCCACCCATCTTATAGCTGTCTCCTTGGTAGACCATGGATTCACGAGGCTGGCACCGTGACATCCACCCTACACCAGAAGCTGAAATTCGTCAAGAATAAGAAACTGGTTGTGGTAGGGGGAGAAAAGGCTCTCCTGGTTAGCCACTTGTCTTCTTTCTCATATATTGATGCTGAGGATGAAGTTGGAACGCCTTTCCAAGCTTTATCTATTGTTGAGCCGATTGAGAAGAAGTCTCCTTCATTTGCTTCCTACCGTGATGCGAAACTGGCCATTGAATGTGGAGCAGTTGCTGGTTTAGGGAAGATGATCGAGCTTGAAGACAATAAATCTCGGGCTGGCATTGGCTATTCTTTTGGGGCATTCAACGAGCAAGGTTTGTTCAAGAGTGGAGGTTTCATCCATGCTGATCAGACTGAAGAAGCTGCTGCAATTCTAGAAGAGGATGCAGAGGACTTGAGCAACTTCATCATACCTGGTGGTGTCTGCCACAATTGGGTCGCTGTAGATGTTCCTACAGTCATTCATAGATCAGAGTAATGGTTCACTTTGTTCAAAACCCTTCTCCCATGCCAAAAGGAGAAGTGATGACATTGTTGGCAGCATTTATACAATGATATTTCATTCAATTAATGCAGTGTTAAACATTTGTTTTCACTTTTTGCTTTTTTGCATGAAATCAGTGATCACAAAAAACCCTAAAAAACAAGAATAAAAGCAATCTTTTCATCTGCATAATGATTTGCTTGTTTAAATTCTAAAGCTTTTTATTAACCAAAATCATTATGCAGGTTGATTCTAAAACCCATTGAACATAATGATCCAACACCATCTCCCAATTTTGAATTCCCTGTATTCGAGGCAGAGGAAGATGATGTTGAAGGAATTCCTGATGAGATTACCCGTCTCCTTGAGCACGAGAAGAAGATCCTTCAGCCGCATCTCGAAGATCTGGAAACAGTCAACTTAGGGTCTTAAGATTGTGTTCGTATGGTGAAGATTGGGGCACTTCTTGAAGAGTCTGTCAAGAAGGGGTTGATCAGTTTGCTACGAGAATATTCTGATGTCTTTGCTTGGTCGTATGAAGACATGTCGGGTCTAGATACAGATATTGTGCAACATTTCCTGCCTTTGAAGCCTGAGTGCGTGCCTGTGAAGCAGAAGCTCAGAAGAACTCATCCAGATATGGCAGTGAAGATCAAAGAGGAAGTTCAGAAGCAGATTGATGCAGGGTTTCTGGTGACTTCCACATATCCTCAATGGGTGGCCAACATTGTGCCTGTGCCTAAGAAAGACGGAAAAGTCCGTATGTGTGTTGATTACAGAGATTTGAACAAAGCTAGTCCGAAAGATGATTTCCCTCTACCACACATTGATATGTTGGTAGACAATACAGCTAAATTCAAAGTCTTTTCTTTTATGGACGGATTTTCCGGTTATAATCAAATCAAGATGGCACCCGAAGATATGGAGAAGACAACATTCATCACACCTTGGGGAACATTCTGTTATCGAGTGATGCCCTTCGGTTTGAAGAACGCCGGAGCCACGTATCAACGTGCTATGACTACCTTGTTTCATGATATGATGCACAAGGAGATAGAGGTCTATGTTGACGGTATGATTGCTAAGTCCCGAACGGAAGTTGAACATGTTGAGCATTTGTTGAAGCTTTTTCAGCGTCTGAGGAAGTTTAGACTTCGCATGAATCCGAACAAATGTACATTTGGAGTCCGTTCCGGCAAGTTGTTGGGTTTTGTTGTCAGCGAGAGAGGTATTGAGGTTGATCCTGCAAAGGTCAAAGCAATACAAGAAATGCCTGCACCCAAAACTGAGAAGCAAGTCCGAGGTTTTCTTGGCCGCTTGAACTATATTTCCAGATTTATATCCCACATGACTGCCACATGTGCACCGATATTCAAGCACCTCTGGAAAGATCAGTCTCATGATTGGACCGAGGACTGCCAGAAAGCTTTCGACAGTATCAAAGAATATCTGTGTGAACCTCCGATCTTGTCTCCTCCTGTAGAAGGAAGACCTCTGATCATGTATTTAACTGTTCTTGAAGACTCAATGGGTTGTGTACTCGGTCAACAAGATGAATCAGGGAAGAAAGAATCTGCTATCTACTACCTCAGTAAGAAGTTTACTGATTGTGAGTCTCGATACTCTATGCTTGAGAAGACGTGTTGTGCTTTGGCTTGGGCTGCTAAGCGTCTGCGCCAGTACATGATAAATCATACAACTTGGTTGATATCCAGAATGGATCCAATCAAGTATATCTTCGAGAAGCCTGCTTTAACCGGGAGGATTGCCCGTTGGCAGATGTTGTTGTCTGAGTATGATATCGAGTATCGAGCTCAGAAAGCTATCAAAGGTAGTATCTTGGCTGACCATTTAGCGCACCAGCCGATTGAAGATCATCAGTCTGTTCAGTATGACTTCCCAGATGAGGAGATTCTGTATTTGAAAATGAAAGATTGTGATGAGCCTACACTTGATGAAGGTCCAGAACCTGGTTCCAGATGGACGATGGTGTTTGATGGCGCTGTGAATCAGTACGGAAATGGAATTGGGGTAGTAATCATTACTCCTCATGGCACGCATATTCCATTTACAGCAAGGCTAACTTTCAAATGCACGAATAATATGGCTGAGTATGAAGCCTGTATTATGGGATTGGAATAATGTATTGATTTGAGAATCAAACATCTTGATGTGTATGGTGATTCGGCCCTAGTTGTCAATCAGATCAAGGGTGAATGGGAGACGAATCAGCCAGGTCTCATTCCGTACAGAGATTATGCGAGGAGGATTTCAACGTTCTTTACAGAAGTTGACTTTCACCATATTCCTCGAGAGGATAATCGGATGGCAGATGCTCTAGCTACGCTTGCTTCCATGATTGTGGTCAAGTATTGGAATGAAGTTCCCAACATTGCCGTGATGCGCTTGGATAGACCAGCTCACGTGTTTGCAGTTGAAGAAGTGAATGATGACAAGCCTTGGTATTTTGATATCAAGAATTTCCTCCAGAACCAGGTCTACCCGCCTGGGACATCTGTGAAAGATAGGAAAACTTTGAGAAGGTTGTCAGGCAGTTTCTACCTCAGTGGTGAAGTGTTGTACAAGAGAAATTTTGACATGGTTTTGCTCAGATGCGTGGATAGACACGAAGCAAACCTGTTAATGACTGAGGTCCATGAGGGTTCATTTGGTACTCATTCCAATCGACATGCCATGGCTAAGAAGATGCTGAGAGCAGGCTACTATTGGCTGACAATGGAGTCTGACTGCTGCAAATATGTGAAGAAATGCCACAAGTGTCAGATTTATGCGGATAAGATTCATATTCCTCCGACACTTCTGAATGTGATTTCATCACCATGGCCTTTCTCTATGTGGGGAATCGACATGATCGACATGATTGAACCGAAGGCGTCCAATGGGCACAGGTTTATTCTCGTAGCAATTGACTACTTCACCAAATGGGTTGAAGCCGCTTCATATGCAAATGTGACCAGGCAGGTGGTTGTGAAGTTTATCAAGAACCAGCTGATTTGCCGTTATGGTGTGCCAGATAAGATCATTACTGATAATGGATCTAATCCGAATAATAAGATGATGGATGAGTTGTGCGCTGAGTTCAAGATTGCACACCATAACTCCTCTCCTTACAGACCAAAGATGAATGGGGATGTTGAAGCTGCTAACAAGAATATCAAGAAGATTATCCAGAAGATGACAGTTACGTACAAAGATTGGCATGAGATGCTGCCATTTGCTTTGCATGGTTATCGTACATCTGTCCGCACTTCAACAGGGGCAACCCCTTTTTCTCTTGTCTACGACATGGAGGCCGTTCTCCCAGTAGAGGTGGAGATCCCATCAATGCGAGTCTTGATAGAAGCCAAGTTGACTGATGCTGAATGGGTTCAGAGTCGTTACGACCAGCTGAATTTGATTGAAGAGAAGCGATTAACTGCCATGTGCCATGGTCAGTTATATCAACAGAGAATGAAGAAAGCATTCGATAAGAAGGTCAAGCCTCGTGTGTTTCGAGAAGGTGACCTCGTGCTCAAGAAAGTCTTGTCTTTCGCGCCCGATTCCAGGGGCAAGTGGACTCCAAACTATGAAGGTCCATATGTTGTTAAGAGAGCCTTTTCAGGCGGTGCTTTGACGCTTACAACAATGGATGGGGAGGATTCCACTCGTCCTGTGAATTCAGATGCAGTCAAGAAATACTTTGCCTAAAAAAAAGAGTAAAAGAAAAACAGAATAGCTCGCTAAGTTGAAAACCCGAAAGGGCGGCTTAGGCAAAAATGAGCGTCTCGGTGGAGAACCCGTAAGGGTGATCCAGGAAAAAGTTAGAGACACGAAAAAGAATATTTGCATCCCGCTAGATTGAGTACCTCACCCTGGGGCAATCTAGGCAAAAATTAGGGATTTGGCAAGTAATTGCATCCTAACAAGACTTTTTGTTCCACAACTGTCTTTCCGTCAGAGATTCTCGATTCATCGTCAACTGAAGCTTCGAATACATCGAGATTCAAATTGGTAGAGAAAGGATCATTATGTTCAATGTAGCCCTCTTCCAATATATATCACTGATTTCAAATTTGTACAGATCTATGGAGTCTTGCCATTTGCAGGCTACCATTCCATCAAATAAATTTGAGCTGTTATCCAATTATTTGCACTCTTATTTGTTTCAATTCAACAAATGTTTTGCATGTTTTAATTGATAAAATGTCATTGTTTTAAACAAATTAAAATTTTCAAATTGTTGTTTTAAACAAAGTGAACATTCACAATGACGAAAGGATACTTAAGAATTTCTCAGTGCTCTCCCGAGGGTGGCATGATTTCCAACAGGTAAGACATTTGTTCATATTCCTGGCATGGTTGTGTCCTCTTTCTCCAATGTTGTTGTTGGGGTTGTTCCCCAAGCAAAGCTTTTGTTGGGGTTGTTCTCTAAGCAGAGTGTTTGTTAAGACTTCCGTTTTCCTCTCCAACACCATTCTCTCCCCAGCATGGGTGATTTCTTTTGAAAGATTCAGTGGTTGGTGAGTTGATATCCCGGTACTTTACCACTTTCCTCAGCACAGTCGCTGGCAGATTTGTTGATATGATATACTGCATTTATGCTATTCCTCCCCATCAGGGTGCTTGTTGAGGTTTTCACCTCTTATCCCTTCAGCAGAGCAGTGTTTATTTTCCTCCTGCAGTTGTGGGTTTATTCTTGGAAGGTTCAGCATTTGGTGGTTGATCCCCAGCTCTCCTCCTCATCCCCGGTGGATTCCCCAGTGGATTCTCCAGTAAAGACGCCAGTAGATTTGTGGTATGGTGGATTATATCTGAGAAATTTCTGCAGAAGTTTTGTGCTTTCCCTGCAGAATCCTCAATAGAGTTGGTATCCCCAACAGAGTCAGGATCCCCGCCAGAATTGGTATCCTCAGCAGAGTTGTTTTGTGGCAGTTTCTGCCTGTTGAAATCTCTGTTTCCTCAGTGGGATCGGTTGGTGACTTGTCTTCCCTGATTTGGTTGATTCCCTGATGCTTTTGATCCTTAGTAGAGTGGCTTGTTGCAGAATCTACTTTTGTGTGATCTATTTTTTCCCTCAGTGGGTTTATCCCCAATGGAGTGGCTGACAGTTTTTTCCCAGTAGAGTTGCTTGTGCAGTTAGATTCTACATGGATGATTTGTTCTCCCTTTGTGGGATGCTCCCCAACGGAGTTATTTGGAGTTGCTTTCGTGGCAGTTCTTGCTTGTGCAGTGAGCTCTTGTTTCTCAGTTGATATTGAGGATCCCCCTGCAGATACCTCGGGATTTCTTTATTCCCCCAACAGATTCGTCTTTGTGGCTGTTTATGCCTGTTGTGACTTCTGTTCGGGTTGATCGTTGATCCATCACTCGGAGATTTTGTGATTTTCTGATATCTCTGATTATTTTGCCTCCCCCCAGATCTTTGCTTTTCAGCATATAGATCTCCAGCAGATTGGCTTTCCAGTTGGATTTTTTCCTCTGGAAGTGTAGTACCGGGCGTTTGATTCCTGGACCTGTTTGTGTTAGATATGTCTGTTTTGTCAGCATTCATCAAACATAAATTATGCATATTCATGCATAACCATAAACATTCAAATATTCATGTTGCATTTTTTTGCCATATATCTTTTGTTTGTTGTTCCTGCTAATGGTGATATAGATCTCTTTATAGCTCTTCCCAAGCAGATGTCGGGTGTTTAATCTCTCAATATAGAGTCAGCCCCATAAGCAGAAAGTGTCTGTCTTTCCTTCTGCAGTTTCCCACTGAGATATATCCTCATGGATGACGGTTTCTTCCGTTTCCTCCCAACACATATATTGGGATGGATCTTCCTATTGAGTTATATCCTCATTAGGACGAGTCTTAATTCAGTCTGTCTTTTCGGATTGATCCCGAATTGGCGTTTTTCAACTGTTTCTTGTGCTTCCTTGTGGAATAAATGAATGAATTTCCCAGTAACCGGCAATAATTCTTTTATCCCCAGCGGAATCTTTTGGGCCTCTACCCTTATACCGGTAGTTATAAGTCCTATGTGCTTATATACCTTTTATTCCTCAGCAAGAGTCGTTGGTTGTCTACCTAGTATTCGGTAGTCGTAAATCCTATTTTCTGCTCTTCAGCAGTTGGTGGTTTGTTATAAACCCTATTTTGTTCCCGTGCGGAATTGTGATTCTTTCAGTCCCACGCGGAGTTGTGGGTTTTCTACCATGTATTCGGTAGTTATAAACCCTACTTATTTCCCCCTAGCAGAGGTAACCTTTGTGGTTCGTTCTGGTTGATGGTGGATTTTGTGGTTTTCTACCCCGTATTCGGTAGTCGCAAATCCTATGTTGTTGCGGTTTTTATCCCCAACGGAGTCTGCGCCTCTTTGTGGAATAAGTTGAATAATTGCTCAGTATTCGGCAATCGTTCACCCTATCCTCAGCCAGAGTTTGGTATTCTACCATGTATTCGGTAGTTGTAAACCCTAATTTCTCTCCTTTGCAGAGTTAACCTTATTGATTCATCCTAACCGATGATGGTTACTCTTTGTGGTTATCTTCATTCGGTATTCGATGTTGATATTCCCTCCTTGCTTCTGGGTAATTGCCGTTTGCTAGCAATTTTTCCCAGCAAGTCCTTGTGGATAATTGTTGTTTATGCAATTCATCCCCAGCGGGTCTTCTTTCATTTACCCTTTTGTTGGTAATGTTGTTGCTCCCTTTGATTGGTCATCTTTATATACCTAGTTTTGGTATCCCGATGCCTTTCTTTTCGGTCGATTTATCCTTTATTAACCCAGTAACCAGTTGTGGATAATCTTCCATGCGAGTATACTATCCACGTTTCTGACGGTAATGGAAAATATATATCATGCACTCTTCAGTCGAAGCCTGTTGTGTTTCCCCAGTCGAGTAAGATTCGTGTTCCATTTTGCGGAATCGAATATTCCTTAGTTTCTTGGATAATTGCCGGATGCTTGCAATTTATCCCCAGTGAGTTATCTTTCGTCTACCCTGTTGTTGTGGTATCGATTGTCTCTCTTTTTGGTTGGTCACCTATTATATACCCTGTAGCTGGTATCTTTGGTGTCTCTTCCATTTCGAGTATATTATTCACGTTCTGACGGTAATGAATAATATATCTCTTTCGCTCTTTGGTTGGGATCCTTTGTTGATCTTCCCCAGTAGAGTAAGATTCATATTCTTTGTAGAATCGAATATCCATCCTTTAACAAGTTTGTGTTTTGGATGATGAGTGTTTTGACATATATACCAATCCACGTTTTCGGTAGGTCACCTATTATATACCCAGTAACCGGTATCCTTGGTGTTTCCTTCCATGCGAGTGTATTATCTACGTTCTGACGGTAATAGATAATATATCTCATGCGAGTATACTATCCACGTTCTGACGGTAATGGATATTATATCTCATGCACTCTTTGGGTTTGTTTCCCTAGCTGAGTAAGATTCGTTTCCCGTTGTGGAGTCGAATGTCCATCCTGTAAGTCGTTTTGCTTTTTCAAGCCCTCCTTTCGGATGATGAGTGTTTTGGCATATATACCAATTCACGCTTTGGTCGGTCACCTATTATATACCCAGTAACCGGTATCCCTGGTGTTCCTTCCTTTCTGCTCCCTATTATACCTTTGGTCCCCTGTGGAGTCAGATTTTCCTGAGTTGATGTACCTTTTTCAGGTCTTTCTCAGATGTTTGGTTGATTGATATCTCTCACCCTTATACCGGTCTTAGATATCCATTCTTCCTGAGTTTGTTACCCTTATACCGGTAACACCTCACTTCTTTGTTGCTTCCCCAGTGGATTTTCCTGTGGTGATTTTACCCTTTTGCTGTATTGGCGTTTTCCCCAATATATGCAATTTTCCCTGGCAGGGAAGTTCTTTGTGAATCTTTTCCCCAGTCCGAGTCCGGATTTTCATCTGAAGTATCCTTCATGGATAGTTTGAGTCAGCTTGAGTCTTTCCAATGGATGTGTCTTCCTTTGGATTTCTTCTTTTCCCCAGTGCGAGTCCTTTACTCCCCAGTGAGGTCTCCAGTCCAGTCGTGTCTTGTTCACGCAGTGTCTAATTCTTGTTTTACCCTAATTCAGAGTCGTGTCCTGCTCACGCATTTCTTGTTCTTATCCCCATGAGAGTCTTGTTAGAGTCTCTGTTCCTGGTGAGTATATTACTCCGATGGATCATCTTTTCTTCTTTGTGGACCCATATTCCCCACAGAGTTGTTTCTTTTGCATGCATACATTTGCATCATGAGGTCTCTTAGGGACCAAAATTTGTCTCATTACTGTTATTTAAGCCCATTCTACCGCGTCGAGATGAAGATTTCTAAACTTCACTTCTCCGGCTAGAATGACCTTAAATAGGGGCATCTGTAAGACCCCAATTTTGCCCCTAAGATCCCTCATGGCATCATATCATATCATCATTGCCTCAAGGATCATTGTGCACCTTGCCTCCTCCCCTGTGGGTTGGTTACTCTTTTGAGAGTGATTTCTTGATCACCAAGCATGTTTTGCATTTGTATGTCATTGCTTTTCTTTTATCACTAACCAAAAATACAAAAATATGTCATCTAACCTTTGTCTTGCAGATGAAGCAACCTCAGGTCAAGATAGTCAAAGGCAGTCATTGAGCAATAGATGGTGGCCATTCTTGAGAATTTGGACACCCCAATCATTATCAAGAGTTCATATGAGCTATGATATCATTTTGAATCAAAATCCCAAGTGGTAGAGGCTTGAATTTCATCAGAACATTGTCAGGTCAACTGAAAGCCTAGAAAGTCAACTACCAAGTCAACTGTTGGATTTGGAGGTGGGAAGAGCCTAGAAATACTTCATTCATGTTCAAACAAGTCTCATTTGACATTTCAAACATCAACATTGAAGAAAATAAAGTCAGGTCAAAACTTTCCAAAAATAGAAAGTGACCTATAATTCAAATTTGCCAAAAATGGAAAGGTTTTAACCTAACTTAAACTTCAAATTACATCATCAAGAAAGCTTCAAATGAAATTTTGTTGAACATGAAAGTTGTAGATCTTTCTCTCCCATTTCCAAAAAGTCCAAGATCATCAATTTCTCATGTGTGGTTAAGGAGATATGATCAAAACATGGCAAGGTGCACTTGAAGATTCAAATGGCCATAACTTCTCAACCAAAGCTCCAAATTGGATGGCTCTTTTTGCATTGTTCTTATTTTGACATCTAGTTTCCAAAACATACATTACATGACACCAATTATCATCACATGAACATTGCTATTTCATTTGATTTTTGGAGGGAAAATATGGAATTTAAAATTGGTACATTATTTGAACATTCCACCATTGCCTTTAGCTCCAAAATGATGTTTTAAGTGAAAATGAAGGCAAACCCGTGCACTGTTCACCATGAATTTTCATGCATAGGGTGAAAATCCCAATTTGCACAAACACCTCATTTTGCTAATTCACTTACCATTTGCCTTAAACATGATTAGAAGGGTGATTAGCATAGCATATATAAATGAAACCCTAACTGTTTTCAGCATAAGAACCATCATAATTTCAGATCTAGAAAATTTCTCAAACTTTTTCTCTCAAATTTTCTTTCAATTTCTTCAAACCAAATCACAATCCATTACTTGATTCATCATCTGGAAGCATCTTTGAGCAAGTTTGAAGGAAGAACCAAGAGAATCCGTGCCTGTTTGTTCATGCTTGAAGCTTTGAAGCAACAATGGTGAATCCAAATTCTGGAGGATTCGTGCATAATTGAACATCAAGCTCTCATCCAATCAACTTCACAAGCTTCATAGAGGAACTGTTGAGCCATTACACAGCTTGAATCCATCTAAATCCAGTTCTGCACTTCAAGAGGTTACAAAATCGATCTCTTTAAATCTTAAAATTCTTATGCTATTATGACAGATCTTGTAATGCTGAGTAGTTTGAGCTTTGAATCGTGCGAATCCATGCTGTTTTGAGTGAGATATGGATGTTTGAATTTTTGATGATGAATCTTCTTCACTTCGATTCATGCATATGTGATGTTTTCTTGATGAAATGTTTGTTGATTATTGATGTATGATGAAGATACTACACGATGCCATGCTCATTTTTAATTTCTGGACACTTTGATTTTTTCTGGAAATGCAAGGATGAAGATCTTCATGTGTTCATACAATTTCCAGATTACCTGCGAATTCTGTTGTGAAACGCATAACCTTTGTTGCGGATTTTGTTGCGTGTTCATCCATATTACCTGCGGATTTCGTTTGCCATGCATGCACGTGTGTTAGGGTTTAGGATGAAACGCTGTCGTTTCAGCCAAGGCGCGCCACTATTTGAATTGTGCTTCACTTTGATTCCGCGCCAATGCATATTTTCAAATGCTTTACACAATTTTCCTTTTCCCTCCATGTATTCATACCATGCTTCATATGTCATTTTTTAATTTTTCATCATCTTTCAAAATTCATATCTAATTGAATAATCATCCAAAAATTATGAGGTTTTTTGCATTGTATTGCATTTTCTGTCTAGTATTTTTTGATCATTTTTCCATAAATTGTGCTTGGCTGGATTTCATTTTGTGCTAGGGCATTTGAACATGTATCCATTTTGTACCTTGCCTTGCTATATCATTTTTGAAATGCTGGTTTTTAATGCAATGCTTCTGAAAATTTGCATGATGAAACTAGACTCATTGCTTGAAATATTGGTGTTGATTTGGTATTTTTATCATGTGTCATTTCTGTTTTATGATCATGTTAATGTTGGTGTGACAATTTGTGTCACATCTTTTCTTGTTCAACTTATGTGATGAATTTGCCTTGCCAAATGATCTCCAATTGTCCTGATTTTTTGTGTGATGCATATTATGGATGTTGTGAATGAGAATGAATTTTCTTGGAATTATTTGAATCATTTCTGATTTAATTGAGATTTTTCATTCTGGTTGGTCACATTTGAGCTTTAAAATTGCCTTGAACTTCAATTGATCATGAAATATTTTTGGTATATGATATTGATGTGAGACCTTTTGGATTGTTTGAAGATGTGTTTGAAGTTGATTCATGTTAATTTTCAGCTTCTGTTTTGAATTTTTTCTCCATCTTTGACCCTAGGCTTTGACCTAGTGGTTTGCCTCTCACATTTGAGCTTTGATTTCAGGTTGAACATCCAAGTTCCATAGTTGTTGATGCTCCATCATTTGAGCATTGATGATTGCCTTTGATTACTAATCTTTGTGTGTTTTGTAGGTTGATGTTGACTCATTTGAGTTTGACCTTTGGTTTATGCATTGTGTACATTAAGATTGATTGTTGCCTATTAACTGTTGGTTTAGTTGTCTGAACTTTGTACTGATTTGTTTGATGTTTCCACAGGTACATTAGTTGCTTAAGTTCATTTGAACTTTGCTTTTGCTTGGTTGCTTAACCACTTAGGTATAACCTCTCTTCTTCATGTAGTCTGGAAGACCTACTGTTATTGGTAGGCACCTGTCTGAAGTCCTCCTTAAGAGGCAATGCTTGTGATTGTTTATCTTTTGTGCCAAGCAGGAAAAGTCCTCTTATGAGGCAATTGGCAGATAAAAGAGATGTGTAGTCCATCTCCTGCTATTCAGTGTGTCATCCACTTTGCTCACATAACATGTTGATGCATTGTGGATATCAACCCAAGATCTTATAGAGTCAATCATTTGTGGAGAAGAGTTCCTACTTTCTGAACTCCCACACTTTCTATTATTCAAAGCTCTCCCAGGTCAGGGATAAGAGCTATGAGGCATACTCCTCATCTCCATTTCATCTGCTTCACCCTAACTCTCAATGTTAGGGTTAAGAGCACAATACACCCCATTCCAGTTGACTGTAAAGTCTAACCTTGTTTGAGCCTCATTGCTTGTGTATAGTGTGTGCTAATTGACTTGTTTGTCTGAGTGCTTGATTCATCTGTGCATATCCACTTATGTGTGCCTTTGTGCATTTATCATCATTAATTGTACATCATTGCATGATCATTGTTCATATCTTTGTGACATCTTTGTTTGTCCATTGAGGATCCAGTTGTAAGTCCATTTATTGGCCATTGTTTCCCATGATCTGGAAGGAGTTGGGACTAAGACCATTTATTGGCATCCTATTTCCTTGGAGTCGAGTGTAAGACCATTTATTGGCAACTTGTTTCCTCTTGCTTATTGCATTTGTTTTATGTGAGGAGTCAATTGTAAGCCCATTTATTGGCAGTTGTTTCCTATGATCATTCTTTTGAGACTAGTATAAGTCCATTGATTGGCATCTGGTATCATTGTTTCATTTTGTTTTGGGAGATTGGTATAAGTCCATATATTGGCATCTGATATCCATGTTTGTTTTAGGAGATTGGTATAAGTCCATATATTGGCATCTGATATCCATGTTTGTTTTAGGAGATTGGTGTAAATCCATTGATTGGTATCCGGTATCCACCTTTGTTTTATGAGATTGGTGTAAGTCCATTGATTGGCATCCGGTATCCATTTGTTTTGCTTATTTGTTATTGCTCATTGCCTATTCCAAAGGAATCACTTGGATCATCTACATATGATCTCAAGAGGTGAACATTTAAGAAGTTTTACACTCCCTCACCCTCCCACCTTTTGTTTCTTTAAACCTCCATTGGCATGTTAACCCAAACCTGAAAACTATTGTGCAAACATTTTCATTCTTTTTCAAATTAGAAACCTAGGCCTTAAGCCTTTGATTTTCCAAACTTCCTTTTCATAATACTTCTTTTGAATTGAATCCTAATCATACTTTGATCCTCTTTTGTGAATAAATCCTAATTGGATAATTTCACTCATTCAATTGTGTTATGGCTTTGTCCATTCTTGATAAGTTTTCATACATTAGCCATAGATCTCAATTATCTTAGTGGTTGATGTTAATTTCACCTTTTGTCCTTAGTGATTGAATTGTAAGACTTCCTTGCTTATTATAGGGTTAACCCCTCACTAGCAAGTTGAAGCTTTTCCCACATGGTGGACTTGTTGTTTGTATAAGGTTGAGTTTTCTCCCATGGATAATGAAAGACCTTAGGGCTTTTGTTTAAAATGAACCCACTCATACTTTGGAAATCTTTTAGCCGAACTACGAGGTTTTGATCCTGTAAAGGTACGTAGGCAATGGTTATCCATCCAAACACAAAAATAATAACTTGTATATTCTTTTCTCGTCCCTTCA